>NC_064599.1:46876642-48076642 GCF_943734845.2 Anopheles funestus
TGTAAGGTCGTTAAGCCAACAAAAAAAAATCAACTTTCTAAGGGACAGTCACAGGGTTCTGGTGGGGCGCATACCCATCAGATGTCCTGCGATTGTTTAAGACAACGGTACTCTTCGTTTAGGATTATGGAAGCACTAGTTATTAAAACGTCTTATAAGACTAGTGCAGCGGCATTTTGGGGGAAACAATAGCAAAAATGTTAAACAACGGGGTATACACATAATTTTTCGAAGCTTTACATTTGAATGCGTTCTGTATTACAAATGGATACAGTTTTGCAGACGCGATGAAAATTGCACACTAAACAAAAGTCCTTCGATTTGTTCGTAGCATTTCCGTCGAGAAGATTATTGACTACGAAACACACCGCTAAAGAACATTCCAAACTATATACGTAGATTACACTTAAGAGATGATCCATTTCTATTAACATAAATTATGTTTACTAATACAATTTTATATTTTCAGCTGTTGTTGACTGTTGTTGACTGTAGTAGTTGACTGTTTAATTGAGTCATTTGAACAGACAAAAAATGACGAACTAGAGTCCACCAACCACGCCTTAGAACATAATAACCAAAATTTATCTACTTGTTACTCAATTTACGAAACATTAACGAATACCATTGCTGATGGAAAGAATAAGAAAATTGCAGCATTAACAGATCATAACCTAAATTTTAGAAATAGTCAAGAAGATCATAACGCCGAAAATCGGCCGAAACAAAAATATTATTGCTGAAAAAAGAAAACGAAAAAAAAACAAAAATCCGCGAAGAATCGACGAGAATAATCCCAGCCGTAAAGAAAATTATAAAAGTACGTTATCAGAAAACCGATTAGATCTAATTTTAAAAAGATAACAAAACTTCTTGAATTAAGGCAGAGATTAGTTCAACATTAACTCAGAAATATTTAAGCACTAGAACATATAAGTATCTTTCTACTGGTTTGAACTATCCTCTTCGGTCCAGTAGCTCTTTGCAACGATATGCAACAAAAATTAATTTAAAACAGGAACAGAAGATGTAATAAATCCCATTGGTACTCTTGTAAATACAATCGATCCTAGAGATCGCGAATGCGCTTCAAGTTTCGATGAAATGAAGATTTGCAAAATGGTAGAATATGATATGGCTTTTGATGAAATTGTATAGATACAATTAATTATGGCAAGAGGGTTTTTTTCAAAATTAAAACTACCCGCTTTTTAGGTTCATAATAAATGACAAAAGAGATTATAGTCTTATAGAAAAGACTATAGAACTAGTTATTTAAACACACAATTAATGTCATAACTATTGCGAGCTTCATCGCTTCTAGGATACTGGAAAGAATTGAGAGGTCATAATCCCAAAGCAATTTATTTTAAACATCCAAAAACTGCTCAAACTATTGCACCTTTGACCATGCCACTGTCAATTTCTCGGAGTTTATGCGTACTGTGCTATGCGAATGTGTACCAACAAAAAAGGTCATCGTGGACAGCCATGGGGTGACCTTGCTGCACAGCGTCACAGCTATAATATAAATCCACGCTCTCCACCGCCGAAACAACAGATTCTGTCGCCGTCGTTATCAGATGTGTGAACTATACACCCAGTCTTGCTCACAATAGCACAGCTCCTGACGCAGTATACACTGCACTTATCAACACACCCGTCGACGCGCTTCGAGCCATACTTCCAGCAACAAGCGCCACGTCGGTTGCCCATACTATCGGCCTTCTACACCGCGGGACCAGTTGGCGTTCCAGCGACGATTCTCACAAAGTGTGACATTGTATTAGCAAAGATTTTTAAATAATCGCTACGCTATGGCATCGTTCCGGCCTGTTGGAAGGTGTCATGATTAATCCCTATCTTGACATGGTTGAGTTCATAGCTGAGCAATCGGTCATATTCAGTTAAGCTGGGACCACATCTATCAAGAAGCCTCCGCTTTCCTCAGGGCAGCAATTTAGGGGCACTGCTGTTCATATTATTCATCAATGACTTATCGACGGCCCTTCCTAAAAATAATCATCTTCTGTATCACCCCGATGACGCAAAAATTTTTCGACAAATTTACAGATAAATTTTCGAAACTTGATTATCTTCATTTTACAACTGACCACAGCTACTGTCATCCGACCTCGTTGTTGCGCCATTTATCACTGGGCGGATTATTTGTGTCCTATGAAATCTGTAATAATAAAGGGGTTAGGTATTTAACTAAGTATGCGTAAACTAACTCTAAGCTTGAATTTTATAGTATGTTATGTTGTGTGATTAACGGCGACGGTCCTCTCGGCAGGACCGGGTTCAAATCCCACCCGGAGCGTCCCCCCGTAGCAAGGACTGAGGAGTCAAGAAAAGCAGCTACAGGGGAATCCGAATATGTTTTGCTTTGTGAGACATTTAAGCAGTATGAAGAAAATGGCTGCATAAGGAAACTTTCTCGCCAAGAAGCAGCTAAACGTAGTCCCGGAACCTTCTATTTGCCACATTTCGTGGTAGTAAATAAGAATAAGCCGGTCCGAAAATCTCGGTTGGTGTTAGAGGCAGCTGCGCGGGTTAGGGACGTCTCCTTAAACTCGCTGCTTCTTACCGCACCCGATGAGATGCCATCGTTATTTGGATTGTTGTTAAGATTTCGCGAAGGAAACATCTATGGGGTCTATGATACCTTAAGTTAGAAAGCTAAAATTTTTAGCCCGGATCTGTCAAAACATCGAGCAGAATCGAGCGGGAAATTGTTTACAGGTAATATCATCATACAAGGATTCCTCAAGGACCTAGCATTTTGACATAAAGAATTACATTAGGCTGCAGTTTTGTAGAACCGCGTTTTGACGAAACAGGAATTACAGCGTCGAAATGTAGTTCGAAATAAAGGCATAGCACAAGTAAAAATTTGTATTATTTTTCATAAAAAGCTGAACATAATTAAACTCATGTAATTTCATTGTTGTTTTAAATCCAAATTCAATCAACATTCATCCGAATCAAATATGGCCTAACCTGTTTCAGACCTGCTAGAAAAATGCCTTGTTTTGACATTTGTCGAGCAGCTGATCGAAGCTGAGAACCATATTTTAAAATTTCCGCCAACCAGACCAATCGAAGGATGCTCTATGCAGATGCCTTATGTTTTGCTTGGGGACCAAGGCTATCCATTATCCAACAATGGCGAGGCAGAAGAAGTATATAATCAACACCATAACAGAATTAGAAAAATTGTCGAATGTACTTTCGGCATAACAGTTTGCAAGTGGAGGTATTTGTAAACTTAATTACAACAGGAACCGAAGAACTT
Source organism: Anopheles funestus (assembly GCF_943734845.2). Classification (NCBI taxonomy): domain Eukaryota; kingdom Metazoa; phylum Arthropoda; class Insecta; order Diptera; family Culicidae; genus Anopheles; species Anopheles funestus. Next base: position 46,879,941 of record NC_064599.1, read on the forward strand.
GAATATAATAGTGAAAACAATATGCTTATTGTATAATACAGGGCGTTCGGGATAATTTTGACAGTAACATTTTTGTTTGTAACTCGAGGAAAACAAGCAATATGTCATTCGACAGCTAAAAGTGTACGGAACAAGCAGCGAAAACATCCCGTGATAAAAAAATGCCAAAAAAGAGTAAATTGTGGAAGCAGATCACATGCATCATGATGATCCGCGCCGGACGCGACAACCGCGACATCATGCAGTGCGTGCAGTGTTCGCTGAACACGGTGAAGGCGATCCGGAGTGAGCTGGGAGAAAACAGCGTCGACGACGAAGCGGTGGCAGCACGAAAACCACATTCTCACCGGCGGGATTGCGTGCGGACCGACGCTTTCCTGGCTGACCTCCAGGCGCGCGTGATGGAAAATCCGGGGATCGGAATTCGGCCGTTGGACCGGAAATTTTTTTTTTCTTTCTCCGTAGGTGACTGTCAAAATTATCCCGAACACCCTGCACTTCCATACTGATTCCGAAGTAGCACTTCGGATCCTCATGGATGGATTCTCGGATCCTCACAGGGGAAATGGCTGAACGGACCTGCATTTTTATATCTATCCCCTGTGTTATCTTGCCTGCCACTCGTAGATACAACTAGATTCTCCCGAAGGAAGGCACTCGTGCGAACAGTAGCAATCCCCTATCGGTTCGTCTCTAACTGTAAGCGTAAGACGAAAGTGTTACCGATTCAAACGCTCAAGGCCGCTAAATCCCAAAAGAGCAACATCAAATGTAACACGTTAGCCGAACATACACCCATAACAGCGGAAGAATACCAAAAAGCAGAAAGATTTTTGTGGTGATCCGCTTAAATGGTCATGCACACTGGGAGAAAGTAGTAAACGAAATAAGACAACGATTCTTCATCCAACATCGTCGTCGAGTGTGCCAAAGGTAACAAAGGTTTGTTTGGTAACAAAGGTAACAAGGTTGACAGGACAAAGATGTAAAATTAAAAAAGCTCAGCCTGTATACCCTCGAACGGCAGCGCTACCCGAAGAACGTCTCACTGTGCACATACGGCCATTCTGTAAAGTAGGAATAGAGTACTTAGGCCCAATAGAGGTCGTAAATGTAAGGTGAAACGAAAAACGATATGTAGCTGTTTTAGCTATATGGTGACGCGAGCAGTTCACTTTGAAGTAGCGCACAGTTTGACCACGGAGGCCTGTATAATGGCGATAAAACGTTTCGTGAGTAGAAGAGGTTCCCACCTAGTGAGATAATCTCCGACAACGGTACAAATTTCGTCGGGACCAGTAATGTGTTGGCCAAGCAGATTAAAGATGCAAACTACACCTGTGCTGAAATTTTCACCGACGCGAAAACTAGGTAGATCTTCAAACCCCCTTCCACGCCTCACATGGGAGGCGTCTGGGAACGAATGGTGCGTACCGTCAAGGAGGCTTTGCGAGCTCTAGATGATGGGAGGAAGCTCAACGTCGAGATTTTACCAACTGCCCTAGCTGAAACAGAACACCTTATCAACTCTCGTCCCCTTACCTACATGCCTCAGACATCATCGAACGTCGAAGCGATCACACCAAACCGCTTCCTCTTCCTTCCGCTTCCTTGCCGAAACCCTTAGAAGTAGCTATAAAAGAGCTTCCACCCTGACCGAAACAATGTTGGATCGGTGGCTAAAAGAATATCTGCCGGCAGTGAACTTCTGATCTAAGTGGCGCGGGGATGCAGTGAATTTGAATGTTGGCAATTTGGTGATTATTACAGAGGGTCCGCGAGATAGTTGGTTGAGGGTGAAAATAGAAACGGTGATTGCTGGTAGCGACGGCAGGCTGTTGTGCAAACGGCACATGGAAAGCAACTAAAAAGACCAGTAGTTAAGTTAGCCGTGCGAAAGATAGAGCTGTGATATATGCAATTGTAAAACGATAGGTATACCACCGCGGAAACGTGTATAGATACTGTAAATCCTAACCTGCACAGGATTTACGAGCTGGAGTGTTGACACGTTCGGCATGCGGATCTGTTGTCAACTTAATGTTTTGGTTTGTTTTTGATCGTTTAATCGAGTGGATGATCCGCGAGAAGTGTGGCTACCATACGCTTGGTTGCGATAATCGTGTACTAATAACGCTTAGAACCAGTAAAGGATAGAAAAGGATATAGAGCGAGCAAACTATAGATACACTTGTAGGTCACTAACTTCGAAGAAGGAGTCAACGCTGGTCATCGAGCATATATCTTGCAACACAACGCGGTAATTGGCAGTAACCAAATCAACACGAGGACAGCAAGACAAATTGTTAAGCTCACGTTACTGCTTTGCCCCGATTTCGTTCCTGCGCAAAACTATATGCAAAATGTGCCTGGCAGTGATCCTATGATGAACTCACCGTTCACAATTGTTGCACTATAACTTGCTCTACTATCTTGCAAAAATTCTTCCCCAGGCCTGGACAAATTGCTCAAAATCTTCCCGACGTAGGTAAATAAAATGGAGAGAAGTGAAAGTTGTCACTATTTTGAAACTTGGCAAACCGCCATCAAGACACGATTCATATCGACCAATATCGCTACTTTCGTGTCTGAGGAAACTCCTGGAAAGAATGATTCTTTTCAGATTCAACCAGAAGACTGGTTGGAAACAAAAAATCTTCTTTCAGATACCCAGTTTGGTTTTCGTAAAGCCATGAGTTATAATGACTGTCTAGCGCTTCTAACAGCAGTAATAGAAAAAAAATAGGGAGAAAAGACTATATGATCTACTATATGAGAAATTGACGTCTTCTTATATGGTGAACAGATATCAACAACCGACAATTTTCAATACCTTGCTGTTTGGTTAATTGTAGATTAAACTGGAGTAAACATGTCACCCATCTGGTGCAAAAATTGAGTAAAATAATCAACTTTCTAGAGGCGGCCCGGTGGTGCATGTGATAAACGGCGCCAGTCCACACGGCCGGACCGGGTTCAAATCCCATCCGGACCGTCCCCCCGTAGCAAGGACTGACTATCCGGCTACGTGGTAAAATAAGTCTAGTAAGCCAGAAATGGCCGGCGTGACCTGTAAGGTCGTTAAGCCAACAAAAAAAAATCAACTTTCTAAGGACAGTCACAGGGTTCTGGTGGGGCGCATACCCATCAGATGTCCTGCGATTGTTTAAGACAACGGTACTCTTCGTTTAGGATTATGGAAGCACTAGTTATTAAAACGTCTTATAAGACTAGTGCAGCGGCATTTTGGGGGAAACAATAGCAAAAATGTTAAACAACGGGGTATACACATAATTTTTCGAAGCTTTACATTTGAATGCGTTCTGTATTACAAATGGATACAGTTTTGCAGACGCGATGAAAATTGCACACTAAACAAAAGTCCTTCGATTTGTTCGTAGCATTTCCGTCGAGAAGATTATTGACTACGAAACACACCGCTAAAGAACATTCCAAACTATATACGTAGATTACACTTAAGAGATGATCCATTTCTATTAACATAAATTATGTTTACTAATACAATTTTATATTTTCAGCTGTTGTTGACTGTTGTTGACTGTAGTAGTTGACTGTTTAATTGAGTCATTTGAACAGACAAAAAATGACGAACTAGAGTCCACCAACCACGCCTTAGAACATAATAACCAAAATTTATCTACTTGTTACTCAATTTACGAAACATTAACGAATACCATTGCTGATGGAAAGAATAAGAAAATTGCAGCATTAACAGATCATAACCTAAATTTTAGAAATAGTCAAGAAGATCATAACGCCGAAAATCGGCCGAAACAAAAATATTATTGCTGAAAAAAGAAAACGAAAAAAAAACAAAAATCCGCGAAGAATCGACGAGAATAATCCCAGCCGTAAAGAAAATTATAAAAGTACGTTATCAGAAAACCGATTAGATCTAATTTTAAAAAGATAACAAAACTTCTTGAATTAAGGCAGAGATTAGTTCAACATTAACTCAGAAATATTTAAGCACTAGAACATATAAGTATCTTTCTACTGGTTTGAACTATCCTCTTCGGTCCAGTAGCTCTTTGCAACGATATGCAACAAAAATTAATTTAAAACAGGAACAGAAGATGTAATAAATCCCATTGGTACTCTTGTAAATACAATCGATCCTAGAGATCGCGAATGCGCTTCAAGTTTCGATGAAATGAAGATTTGCAAAATGGTAGAATATGATATGGCTTTTGATGAAATTGTATAGATACAATTAATTATGGCAAGAGGGTTTTTTTCAAAATTAAAACTACCCGCTTTTTAGGTTCATAATAAATGACAAAAGAGATTATAGTCTTATAGAAAAGACTATAGAACTAGTTATTTAAACACACAATTAATGTCATAACTATTGCGAGCTTCATCGCTTCTAGGATACTGGAAAGAATTGAGAGGTCATAATCCCAAAGCAATTTATTTTAAACATCCAAAAACTGCTCAAACTATTGCACCTTTGACCATGCCACTGTCAATTTCTCGGAGTTTATGCGTACTGTGCTATGCGAATGTGTACCAACAAAAAAGATCATCGTGGACAGCCATGGGGTGACCTTGCTGCACAGCGTCACAGCTATAATATAAATCCACGCTCTCCACCGCCGAAACAACAGATTCTGTCGCCGTCGTTATCAGATGTGTGAACTATACACCCAGTCTTGCTCACAATAGCACAGCTCCTGACGCAGTATACACTGCACTTATCAACACACCCGTCGACGCGCTTCGAGCCATACTTCCAGCAACAAGCGCCACGTCGGTTGCCCATACTATCGGCCTTCTACACCGCGGGACCAGTTGGCGTTCCAGCGACGATTCTCACAAAGTGTGACATTGTATTAGCAAAGATTTTTAAATAATCGCTACGCTATGGCATCGTTCCGGCCTGTTGGAAGGTGTCATGATTAATCCCTATCTTGACATGGTTGAGTTCATAGCTGAGCAATCGGTCATATTCAGTTAAGCTGGGACCACATCTATCAAGAAGCCTCCGCTTTCCTCAGGGCAGCAATTTAGGGGCACTGCTGTTCATATTATTCATCAATGACTTATCGACGGCCCTTCCTAAAAATAATCATCTTCTGTATCACCCCGATGACGCAAAAATTTTTCGACAAATTTACAGATAAATTTTCGAAACTTGATTATCTTCATTTTACAACTGACCACAGCTACTGTCATCCGACCTCGTTGTTGCGCCATTTATCACTGGGCGGATTATTTGTGTCCTATGAAATCTGTAATAATAAAGGGGTTAGGTATTTAACTAAGTATGCGTAAACTAACTCTAAGCTTGAATTTTATAGTATGTTATGTTGTGTGATTAACGGCGACGGTCCTCTCGGCAGGACCGGGTTCAAATCCCACCCGGAGCGTCCCCCCGTAGCAAGGACTGAGGAGTCAAGAAAAGCAGCTACAGGGGAATCCGAATATGTTTTGCTTTGTGAGACATTTAAGCAGTATGAAGAAAATGGCTGCATAAGGAAACTTTCTCGCCAAGAAGCAGCTAAACGTAGTCCCGGAACCTTCTATTTGCCACATTTCGTGGTAGTAAATAAGAATAAGCCGGTCCGAAAATCTCGGTTGGTGTTAGAGGCAGCTGCGCGGGTTAGGGACGTCTCCTTAAACTCGCTGCTTCTTACCGCACCCGATGAGATGCCATCGTTATTTGGATTGTTGTTAAGATTTCGCGAAGGAAACATCTATGGGGTCTATGATACCTTAAGTTAGAAAGCTAAAATTTTTAGCCCGGATCTGTCAAAACATCGAGCAGAATCGAGCGGGAAATTGTTTACAGGTAATATCATCATACAAGGATTCCTCAAGGACCTAGCATTTTGACATAAAGAATTACATTAGGCTGCAGTTTTGTAGAACCGCGTTTTGACGAAACAGGAATTACAGCGTCGAAATGTAGTTCGAAATAAAGGCATAGCACAAGTAAAAATTTGTATTATTTTTCATAAAAAGCTGAACATAATTAAACTCATGTAATTTCATTGTTATTTTAAATCCAAATTCAATCAACATTCATCCGAATCAAATATGGCCTAACCTGTTTCAGACCTGCTAGAAAAATGCCTTGTTTTGACATTTGTCGAGCAGCTGATCGAAGCTGAGAACCATATTTTAAAATTTCCGCCAACCAGACCAATCGAAGGATGCTCTATGCAGATGCCTTATGTTTTGCTTGGGGACCAAGGCTATCCATTATCCAACAATGGCGAGGCAGAAGAAGTATATAATCAACACCATAACAGAATTAGAAAAATTGTCGAATGTACTTTCGGCATAACAGTTTGCAAGTGGAGGTATTTGTAAACTTAATTACAACAGGAACCGAAGAACTTGAATATAATAGTGAAAACAATATGCTTATTGTATAATACAGGGCGTTCGGGATAATTTTGACAGTAACATTTTTGTTTGTAACTCGAGGAAAACAAGCAATATGTCATTCGACAGCTAAAAGTGTACGGAACAAGCAGCGAAAACATCCCGTGATAAAAAAATGCCAAAAAAGAGTAAATTGTGGAAGCAGATCACATGCATCATGATGATCCGCGCCGGACGCGACAACCGCGACATCATGCAGTGCGTGCAGTGTTCGCTGAACACGGTGAAGGCGATCCGGAGTGAGCTGGGAGAAAACAGCGTCGACGACGAAGCGGTGGCAGCACGAAAACCACATTCTCACCGGCGGGATTGCGTGCGGACCGACGCTTTCCTGGCTGACCTCCAGGCGCGCGTGATGGAAAATCCGGGGATCGGAATTCGGCCGTTGGACCGGAAATTTTTTTTTTCTTTCTCCGTAGGTGACTGTCAAAATTATCCCGAACACCCTGCACTTCCATACTGATTCCGAAGTAGCACTTCGGATCCTCATGGATGGATTCTCGGATCCTCACAGGGGAAATGGCTGAACGGACCTGCATTTTTATATCTATCCCCTGTGTTATCTTGCCTGCCACTCGTAGATACAACTAGATTCTCCCGAAGGAAGGCACTCGTGCGAACAGTAGCAATCCCCTATCGGTTCGTCTCTAACTGTAAGCGTAAGACGAAAGTGTTACCGATTCAAACGCTCAAGGCCGCTAAATCCCAAAAGAGCAACATCAAATGTAACACGTTAGCCGAACATACACCCATAACAGCGGAAGAATACCAAAAAGCAGAAAGATTTTTGTGGTGATCCGCTTAAATGGTCATGCACACTGGGAGAAAGTAGTAAACGAAATAAGACAACGATTCTTCATCCAACATCGTCGTCGAGTGTGCCAAAGGTAACAAAGGTTTGTTTGGTAACAAAGGTAACAAGGTTGACAGGACAAAGATGTAAAATTAAAAAAGCTCAGCCTGTATACCCTCGAACGGCAGCGCTACCCGAAGAACGTCTCACTGCGCACATACGGCCATTCTGTAAAGTAGGAATAGAGTACTTAGGCCCAATAGAGGTCGTAAATGTAAGGTGAAACGAAAAACGATATGTAGCTGTTTTAGCTATATGGTGACGCGAGCAGTTCACTTTGAAGTAGCGCACAGTTTGACCACGGAGGCCTGTATAATGGCGATAAAACGTTTCGTGAGTAGAAGAGGTTCCCACCTAGTGAGATAATCTCCGACAACGGTACAAATTTCGTCGGGACCAGTAATGTGTTGGCCAAGCAGATTAAAGATGCAAACTACACCTGTGCTGAAATTTTCACCGACGCGAAAACTAGGTAGATCTTCAAACCCCCTTCCACGCCTCACATGGGAGGCGTCTGGGAACGAATGGTGCGTACCGTCAAGGAGGCTTTGCGAGCTCTAGATGATGGGAGGAAGCTCAACGTCGAGATTTTACCAACTGCCCTAGCTGAAACAGAACACCTTATCAACTCTCGTCCCCTTACCTACATGCCTCAGACATCATCGAACGTCGAAGCGATCACACCAAACCGCTTCCTCTTCCTTCCGCTTCCTTGCCGAAACCCTTAGAAGTAGCTATAAAAGAGCTTCCACCCTGACCGAAACAATGTTGGATCGGTGGCTAAAAGAATATCTGCCGGCAGTGAACTTCTGATCTAAGTGGCGCGGGGATGCAGTGAATTTGAATGTTGGCAATTTGGTGATTATTACAGAGGGTCCGCGAGATAGTTGGTTGAGGGTGAAAGTAGAAACGGTGATTGCTGGTAGCGACGGCAGGCTGTTGTGCAAACGGCACATGGAAAGCAACTAAAAAGACCAGTAGTTAAGTTAGCCGTGCGAAAGATAGAGCTGTGATATATGCAATTGTAAAACGATAGGTATACCACCGCGGAAACGTGTATAGATACTGTAAATCCTAACCTGCACAGGATTTACGAGCTGGAGTGTTGACACGTTCGGCATGCGGATCTGTTGTCAACTTAATGTTTTGGTTTGTTTTTGATCGTTTAATCGAGTGGATGATCCGCGAGAAGTGTGGCTACCATACGCTTGGTTGCGATAATCGTGTACTAATAACGCTTAGAACCAGTAAAGGATAGAAAAGGATATAGAGCGACACAAACTATAGATACACTTGTAGGTCACTAACTTCGAAGAAGGAGTCAACGCTGGTCATCGAGCATATATCTTGCAACACAACGCGGTAATTGGCAGTAACCAAATCAACACGAGGACAGCAAGACAAATTGTTAAGCTCACGTTACTGCTTTGCCCCGATTTCGTTCCTGCGCAAAACTATATGCAAAATGTGCCTGGCAGTGATCCTATGATGAACTCACCGTTCACAATTGTTGCACTATAACTTGCTCTACTATCTTGCAAAAATTCTTCCCCAGGCCTGGACAAATTGCTCAAAATCTTCCCGACGTAGGTAAATAAAATGGAGAGAAGTGAAAGTTGTCACTATTTTGAAACTTGGCAAACCGCCATCAAGACACGATTCATATCGACCAATATCGCTACTTTCGTGTCTGAGGAAACTCCTGGAAAGAATGATTCTTTTCAGATTCAACCAGAAGACTGGTTGGAAACAAAAAATCTTCTTTCAGATACCCAGTTTGGTTTTCGTAAAGCCATGAGTTATAATGACTGTCTAGCGCTTCTAACAGCAGTAATAGAAAAAAAATAGGGAGAAAAGACTATATGATCTACTATATGAGAAATTGACGTCTTCTTATATGGTGAACAGATATCAACAACCGACAATTTTCAATACCTTGCTGTTTGGTTAATTGTAGATTAAACTGGAGTAAACATGTCACCCATCTGGTGCAAAAATTGAGTAAAATAATCAACTTTCTAGAGGCGGCCCGGTGGTGCATGTGATAAACGGCGCCAGTCCACACGGCCGGACCGGGTTCAAATCCCATCCGGACCGTCCCCCCGTAGCAAGGACTGACTATCCGGCTACGTGGTAAAATAAGTCTAGTAAGCCAGAAATGGCCGGCGTGACCTGTAAGGTCGTTAAGCCAACAAAAAAAAATCAACTTTCTAAGGACAGTCACAGGGTTCTGGTGGGGCGCATACCCATCAGATGTCCTGCGATTGTTTAAGACAACGGTACTCTTCGTTTAGGATTATGGAAGCACTAGTTATTAAAACGTCTTATAAGACTAGTGCAGCGGCATTTTGGGGGAAACAATAGCAAAAATGTTAAACAACGGGGTATACACATAATTTTTCGAAGCTTTACATTTGAATGCGTTCTGTATTACAAATGGATACAGTTTTGCAGACGCGATGAAAATTGCACACTAAACAAAAGTCCTTCGATTTGTTCGTAGCATTTCCGTCGAGAAGATTATTGACTACGAAACACACCGCTAAAGAACATTCCAAACTATATACGTAGATTACACTTAAGAGATGATCCATTTCTATTAACATAAATTATGTTTACTAATACAATTTTATATTTTCAGCTGTTGTTGACTGTTGTTGACTGTAGTAGTTGACTGTTTAATTGAGTCATTTGAACAGACAAAAAATGACGAACTAGAGTCCACCAACCACGCCTTAGAACATAATAACCAAAATTTATCTACTTGTTACTCAATTTACGAAACATTAACGAATACCATTGCTGATGGAAAGAATAAGAAAATTGCAGCATTAACAGATCATAACCTAAATTTTAGAAATAGTCAAGAAGATCATAACGCCGAAAATCGGCCGAAACAAAAATATTATTGCTGAAAAAAGAAAACGAAAAAAAAACAAAAATCCGCGAAGAATCGACGAGAATAATCCCAGCCGTAAAGAAAATTATAAAAGTACGTTATCAGAAAACCGATTAGATCTAATTTTAAAAAGATAACAAAACTTCTTGAATTAAGGCAGAGATTAGTTCAACATTAACTCAGAAATATTTAAGCACTAGAACATATAAGTATCTTTCTACTGGTTTGAACTATCCTCTTCGGTCCAGTAGCTCTTTGCAACGATATGCAACAAAAATTAATTTAAAACAGGAACAGAAGATGTAATAAATCCCATTGGTACTCTTGTAAATACAATCGATCCTAGAGATCGCGAATGCGCTTCAAGTTTCGATGAAATGAAGATTTGCAAAATGGTAGAATATGATATGGCTTTTGATGAAATTGTATAGATACAATTAATTATGGCAAGAGGGTTTTTTTCAAAATTAAAACTACCCGCTTTTTAGGTTCATAATAAATGACAAAAGAGATTATAGTCTTATAGAAAAGACTATAGAACTAGTTATTTAAACACACAATTAATGTCATAACTATTGCGAGCTTCATCGCTTCTAGGATACTGGAAAGAATTGAGAGGTCATAATCCCAAAGCAATTTATTTTAAACATCCAAAAACTGCTCAAACTATTGCACCTTTGACCATGCCACTGTCAATTTCTCGGAGTTTATGCGTACTGTGCTATGCGAATGTGTACCAACAAAAAAGGTCATCGTGGACAGCCATGGGGTGACCTTGCTGCACAGCGTCACAGCTATAATATAAATCCACGCTCTCCACCGCCGAAACAACAGATTCTGTCGCCGTCGTTATCAGATGTGTGAACTATACACCCAGTCTTGCTCACAATAGCACAGCTCCTGACGCAGTATACACTGCACTTATCAACACACCCGTCGACGCGCTTCGAGCCATACTTCCAGCAACAAGCGCCACGTCGGTTGCCCATACTATCGGCCTTCTACACCGCGGGACCAGTTGGCGTTCCAGCGACGATTCTCACAAAGTGTGACATTGTATTAGCAAAGATTTTTAAATAATCGCTACGCTATGGCATCGTTCCGGCCTGTTGGAAGGTGTCATGATTAATCCCTATCTTGACATGGTTGAGTTCATAGCTGAGCAATCGGTCATATTCAGTTAAGCTGGGACCACATCTATCAAGAAGCCTCCGCTTTCCTCAGGGCAGCAATTTAGGGGCACTGCTGTTCATATTATTCATCAATGACTTATCGACGGCCCTTCCTAAAAATAATCATCTTCTGTATCACCCCGATGACGCAAAAATTTTTCGACAAATTTACAGATAAATTTTCGAAACTTGATTATCTTCATTTTACAACTGACCACAGCTACTGTCATCCGACCTCGTTGTTGCGCCATTTATCACTGGGCGGATTATTTGTGTCCTATGAAATCTGTAATAATAAAGGGGTTAGGTATTTAACTAAGTATGCGTAAACTAACTCTAAGCTTGAATTTTATAGTATGTTATGTTGTGTGATTAACGGCGACGGTCCTCTCGGCAGGACCGGGTTCAAATCCCACCCGGAGCGTCCCCCCGTAGCAAGGACTGAGGAGTCAAGAAAAGCAGCTACAGGGGAATCCGAATATGTTTTGCTTTGTGAGACATTTAAGCAGTATGAAGAAAATGGCTGCATAAGGAAACTTTCTCGCCAAGAAGCAGCTAAACGTAGTCCCGGAACCTTCTATTTGCCACATTTCGTGGTAGTAAATAAGAATAAGCCGGTCCGAAAATCTCGGTTGGTGTTAGAGGCAGCTGCGCGGGTTAGGGACGTCTCCTTAAACTCGCTGCTTCTTACCGCACCCGATGAGATGCCATCGTTATTTGGATTGTTGTTAAGATTTCGCGAAGGAAACATCTATGGGGTCTATGATACCTTAAGTTAGAAAGCTAAAATTTTTAGCCCGGATCTGTCAAAACATCGAGCAGAATCGAGCGGGAAATTGTTTACAGGTAATATCATCATACAAGGATTCCTCAAGGACCTAGCATTTTGACATAAAGAATTACATTAGGCTGCAGTTTTGTAGAACCGCGTTTTGACGAAACAGGAATTACAGCGTCGAAATGTAGTTCGAAATAAAGGCATAGCACAAGTAAAAATTTGTATTATTTTTCATAAAAAGCTGAACATAATTAAACTCATGTAATTTCATTGTTGTTTTAAATCCAAATTCAATCAACATTCATCCGAATCAAATATGGCCTAACCTGTTTCAGACCTGCTAGAAAAATGCCTTGTTTTGACATTTGTCGAGCAGCTGATCGAAACTAACATTAGAAAAATTTTCTAATCTGAAATACGCAGCCTTATTTTGCTGAGCGGTTTGTATGGAAAACATGCAGCAAATAAGCCGCGAAACGTCAAAATCCATATAAAAAAACTAGTGGAAGGTATCATAGACCCCTATATTAGTGGATTATGGGGAAATGTAGACACTAGCAGAAAGCCGGACACGTACGTTATGCAGGGCATGACGTTTGAACATGCTCGACATCATGCGCACAGATAGTGAAAAACCGAAACGCTGGCGAAAACAAGAATATCCGCTGATTTTCCTTGTCCACATTGCATTAGCACTATGTGGACGACTATCTTGATAGCTTCTTCTCTCTAGAACATGCTATCGAAATAGTGAAAGAAGTTAGGGAAGTGCATGCGTTAAGAAGATTCCTGACAGGGAATTTTGTCTCGAACAAATCCAGCATCATGAGGATATGAGGATCAGTGTAGGGTCTAATAAAAAATTGCTTACCAAGCGGGAAGTATTAAGTATCGTTCCCCAGGTTGCGAGCGCCCAGGTGCAATTCGCTGAAATAGCGGAATTGTAACGCGCAAAGACTTTCCGTCGCAGGTCTACTTAACAATCGTATCGACTAGCTGCTATCCGCAATTGACATTTACGCCCCGGCAATATCTTTCCGTGCTACAACACTACTTGACGTAGGGAGCGTCGTACTAGTTTTGGCGCCTCTGATCCGTTGCTCGTTATGTCAGCCAATGTAGGGGTCCAATGGATCTCTTCTGCAGAGAATCAAGCCGATGCTCAAAAGAAAGATTACCACCAACGCCAGCATTTGGTAAAATAGGTCAAATTTACTGCTGGATCGAGAAAATGGCTGCCCTTCGAAGCAGCCCATTTCAGACACAGATGAGGAAAAGCGTGTCACATCGACTGCAGTGAATTATCATCAGGAATCAGTAGACTCTGAAGAAGTTCGCGAACTCCATTGAAGACCGTAAAACATTCACGAGAACCATTTCACGCGAAGACACAGAGCAGGACAAATACGATAAATACCAAAAAAATCTATGCAGGGCGCAATGGGAAGGTTTACCTGACGGAATGGAAAGGAAGGAGAAATTTGGTCAAAAAGCAGCATTAAACCGTTGTTGCCCTATTTGCACGATCAGTCTTGAGATGACGCAGCCGCTTAGAGAACGCGGTGAGGCTTTCAAAGAGTGCCGATACTCCTACCTCAGAAACCACGCATCGTTAAGCTTCTTTGCGGAACTATCACGTTAGAGAACGCGGTGAGGCTTTCAAAGAGTGCCGATACTCCTACCTCAGAAACCACGCATCGTTAAGCTTCTTTTGCGGAACTATCACGAGAAATACCTCCATCAAGCCGACAAAGTGGTCATCGTCGTTTGGAGGTAAATCTATTGGGTAAATTGTGTACATCAGCAATGTGCTAAAGAGCGTGAAAGATTGCTGCAACAGGTCTACTCCTAAGGCAGCCCTGCCATCTGTAGAGTTAAGAAATTAGTTCATAAGTATAAACTAGGTTAAGATTGTAATTAGTATGTAAGTATTGGTGACGCAGCACACGCATCATACGGTCACCCGTAATGTGCGTACAGTCAGTTAAATAAATGCCACGAACGAGTACACAACAGATTGGCGACGAGGATAAAGTCAAAGAGTACAAAAGTCAAATGGCGAAACAAGTGATCGGAACAGTGCAGCCGTATGTGTTTGGAGAGGAAATAGAAAATTACCTGGAAAGAGTGGATCTTTTTCTGGAAGTGAACGACGTTGAAGACGACAAGAAAACGGGGTTCTTACTAACGATTGGTGGCGCCGAATTGTTCGATGTGGCAAGGAAAGTGTGCTCGCCAAAAAACCCTAAGGAGATAAAGTACGATGTGCTTACAAAAACATTAACATCGCACCTAAAGCGCAGCACAAATGAAGTGGCGGAACGTTACAAATTCCGCTTGGTGTTTCAAAAGGAGCTATCGATAAACGAATACATTATCGAATTGAAGGCGGCCGCACAGTTGTGCAATTCTGAGTCATTCCTTGAAAAAGCGCTACGTGACCAACTAGTAGCCGGGGTCACCGACCAGGAGCTGAGAAAGAGACTTCTCTCAAAAAGCATGCTCACATACGAAAGTGCGTGCAATGTGGCATTGTCCTGGGAAGCAGCAAAGCGACAGAATGATGAGATGAACCCAAATGAAGCACAAAAAGAGATAGCAACAGTGCGAACCAAGGCGACCAGCACACCAGCTAGATCAGCGTCGGAAGAGCAAGACGAATGTAGGCAAGCGGAAATGGCGGCGTTACGACGTACAAAATGGAATAATTATTCGCCTGCCGCACGTGGTGAGCGAAATCGAGTAAGCAGAAGTACAAGAAGTGTATTGTGTTATCGGTGCGGTAGACACCATGATCCAAATCAGTGTCCAGTTAAAGCGTGGAATTGTTATGCGTGTGGTAAAACGGGACACGTCGCATCGTGCTGCAGGAGCAATCGAAAAGGCATGAGAGCCTTCGAGGAGGAACAAGAGGAAGAAGGCGTAGAACATATGGGTACAGTAGTGGCATTACAAAACGTAAATGCAATTGGAATGGGAAATTTACCAATTAAAGTATCCTTATTTTGTAGAGATGTACGACTAGAATTTGAGATTGATTGTGGGGCCTGTACCAGTGTGATACCAGAAGAAATTTTTCGTAAAAAATTTCACAAGCACGTTTTAGAAGAAACGTACGTTACGTATGTATCTGCGACCGGACAAATAATACGACCACTAGGAAAGTTTAATGTAAAAGTACGAACTAAAGACGGGAAAATAGGCGTATTGCAAATTACAGTAATTCCGGCACAAAGAAAAGTAAATTGTTTGTTAGGAAGAGACGCCTTGGATTGGATGTTTCCCACCTGGCGAAGAGTATTTCAAATCAATGCGCTAGAATCAAATCAAGAGTACAATATACTAAACGAAATAAGAAAACAATTCCCGAATACTGTGAATAATAGTGAAAATAGTATGATAACCGGTTTTGTAGCCAATTTGATTCTTAAACCAGATGCAACACCAATTTTCCATAAGGCTTACACCGTACCGTATTCCTTAATCGATGAAGTTGAAAATGATTTAAATCAGTTAGTTAAAGACGGAATATTAGTTCCTACCGAAACGTCACAATGGGCAAGTCCAGCTGTTATAGTTAAAAAGAAAAATGGTAAAGTTCGAGTTTGCCTCGATGGCAAGGTTACCGTGAACAGAATGTTATCCACAACACACTACCCTTTACCACATGTAGATGACATACTATCCAAAATTTCCAAGTGGAAATATTTTTGCAAATTAGATTTGACTGCCGCGTATTTGCAAGTACCATTATCAAAAGCCTCACAAGAAATATGTACAATCAATACCCACAAGGGATTATATCGTTATACACGCATGCCATTTGGCATCAGTTCGGCACCAGCTATTTTTCAAGGAATAATAGATCAAATTCTGTTGGGGTCACCAGGAATGGCCTACATAGACGACATACTAGTAGGAGGAGCGACGACAAAAGAATGTAAACGCAATCTTTTTCTGGTGCTAGATAGGCTAAACAAGCACAGAGTAAAGTTGAATTTAGAAAAATCGGAATTTTTTAAATCTAGTATTGATTACCTCGGATACAATATCTCGGCAAGCGGCATAAAACCAAATCTAGATAAGGTTAAGGCGATAGCGGAAGTGGCAAGCCCGAGAAACGTAAATGAACTACAAGCATTTTTGGGATTATTAAATTTCTACCGTAGATTCCTACCCAACTTGTCAGCTCAACTTTATCCGTTACATGCGTTACTAAAAAAGAATACAATATTTTATTGGGATAATAAATGTGAGGAAGTTTTTCAAGAAACAAAACAAATGTTAATGAATCATAAAGTCTTAGAACCTTATGACCCCAGTAAACCAATAGTGTTAGCTGTGGACGCTAGTCCATATGGAGTGGGAGCGGTGTTGTCTCACGTCATAGACAAAATAGAAAAGCCTATCGCATTTGCCTCAGCTACACTTACCGAAGCGCAAAAAAATTATGCTCACGTACATAAGGAAGCGTTAGCCGTAATGTTCGGGGTAAACAAATTTCATAAATATATATTTGGGTTCAAGTTTAAGTTAGTAACCGATAATAGCGGAGTTAAAGAAATTTTCAACCCAACCAGAGGAACTTCTTCGATCGCAATGGCTCGTTTACAAAGATGGGCCTTGACCCTTTCAAATTACGATTATGTTATTGAACAAAGACCAGGTACAATGATGAGCAACGCAGATGCTATGTCAAGGCTTCCGTTAGTGGAAGCACCAAGTGTTGAAAATATTCAGTTAGGAATAAAGGCGGTTCAAGAAAGTGGGCTATTAAATGATGTTAGAATACGTTACAATCAGCAGGAAGACCCTTTGATTAAAACATTATATGAAAGAGTAAAAGGCGGCTGGACGCATGAACCGGACTATAGTTTAAAACCATTCTTTAAACTCAAAACGCATTTTGGATTAGAAGACGGCATTTTATGTTTTAACGATAGGATAGTAGTACCGGAAAGCCTAAAAAGTCTGACGCTAACAAACTTACACCAAAATCATGAGGGTATAGTAAAAATGAAAATGAACGCACGGCAGCACGTGTGGTGGAAAACCATGGACAAGGATTTAACAGAATTTGTAAAATCGTGCAAAGTATGCCAGTTACGTCAAATAGTGCCAAAAGAAGTGGTAGTAACTAAATGGCCAAGCGTAGAAGGGCCTTTCCAAAGGGTACATTTGGATCTTTTTTATATAGAAAGCCGTACCTTACTCATAATAGTAGATGCCTTTTCAAAATATATAGACGTTAGACTATTAAATCTTTCGCGGGCGTCCGATATCATCGAAAACCTAGAAAACTTTTTTGCATGTTTTGGATTGCCTCAGGAAATCGTGACCGATAATGGTCCACCCTTTAATTCGGTTGCTTTTGAAAATTTTCTAAACGTGAGAGGTATAAAGGTATCGAAATCACCCCCATACCACCCACAATCAAACGGGTTAGCGGAAAGAGCTGTTAGAACAGTAAAGGAAGTCATCAAAAAATTTATGATTGATGAGAAAGTAAAACATCTATCCCTAACTAGGAAAATCAATAGATTTTTAACAAATTATAGGAACACACCGTGTACTGTAACGAAAGTCACGCCAGCCTCACGAATATTTAGTTATGTACCAACCACTATAATGAATTCAATGAAACCTAAAACGGGAGCCACACCTCTCAAAAAATCACCAATGAAAAAGCAATTTAGTAAACCTAACGTATTTAATACGTCGTATATGACAAAGACGGTAGAATTTAAAGAAGGAGAAAAAGCCCTATATAGAAATCATTTTAAAGAATTATTTAGATGGATTCCGGTTACTATTTACAAAAAACTTAGTATTTTACGATATTTGGTAAACATTAATGGAAATATTAGAATGGTACACATCAACCAATTGAAAAAGAATTCTAATTACGAACCAGTAATCTTGGCCCAACCGCAGACAACAAAATATGAAGAAGAAAAGGAAATATCAGATAAAGTAAAACTAGAACCAAAACCGAGTAGAAAACGAGCCAGAAGCGAATCTTCCTCACCGCCCATTCGAAGATCTGAGCGACTAAAGGGACAACCTAGGAAAAAATATCCCAAATAAGAACAATAGTTTAGCGGGGAGAATGTAGAGTTAAGAAATTAGTTCATAAGTATAAACTAGGTTAAGATTGTAATTAGTATGTAAGTATTGGTGACGCAGCACACGCATCATACGGTCACCCGTAATGTGCGTACAGTCAGTTAAATAAATGCCACGAACGAGTACACAACACCATCGGAGAAGCTACTAGAGAAACTGATTGAAGACATCGATGAGAGGATGGAAAAAGAAGTCGCATTTAACATCAAATAGAACGAAAATTCAACCCTCCCCCAGCTCCCCATTTCGCGTAATCATGGGAGTGCATGATACAGACAATAAAGAAGGCACTACGCCACATGGCCACCGAATGGGAAACACGACACTCCTTACCGGCGACGTTACAAATCAAGACAATGATTAACTCGCGCCCGCTTACCCACATACCGCTAATCAACGAGGAAGACGAGATCCTAATACCGCTCCACTTCCTTATTGTGAGAGATGTTGATGCTCTGCCGCCGTTAAGCTTGGATCTCTCTCCTATGTCTCCTGTGTAGGCAACAATACAAATCAGCGCTGCACAATGCCAAGTTCTTTTGGAATCGTTGGAAGAAGGATTAGTTTCCAACTCTTATCAAGCAGAACAACTGAACTAGCAAGGTAGTGCGCGTGAATATAGGCAATTTCGTGGTAATCAGGAACGATAACGCTCCCGCAGCCAATGTATAAAAGAAAAGGTGCTAGAGGCACATCCGGCTCAGACGGGCAGGTACGCGTCGTCACCGTCAAAAAAGAGAATGGAATCCTGAAGCGTCCGGCGATAAAGGTAACAGCAGTAGATGCGACGCCCAAGGAACGCCCCCGTTACGACGACTAAGAGACCTGTAGAAGACACTTGGATGCCGAGCGAGCTTGAAGCCAAGAAGAAATCTAATTGCCCTTGTAATTGGGTGAGTAGTTTACTAACAACCAAGCCGCTGAAGTAGTCCCCAGAACCGTTCTTCTTTCTATTTTGGCGTAATTTATGGCGGTGAATAACAACTACACAAAAAGCAATAAGCTAAATACAGTCACACATAATGCTCCAAGGCAATGCTCGGAATGCACGAAAATCACAACAACTAACTCACTCCCCGCAATTACTGCCAAGATCCCGTTAAAGATTGGATGGAAATATATAGCAGGAAACGAAGTAATGCGTATACCTTTAGCTCAGTGAGGAAATCATTAGAGAACAAAAGATATACTAAAACAAATTTCCATAGCAACCATAAATGAACATAAAAAATTATAAAAATAATTTCAACAAAAATTAAAAAAAAATGCGAAACAACAAAATTACAAACAAGACTGCAGTAAAACAAATCACGTGAGAAACACTAGAAAACAAAACAAAATGAATAAGACTGAAACAAAAGATGGTACTACTATTTTGAAACTACGAATTTTGCCTAAATAATCACAATAGCGAGCTCATAGCGATAGTATAAGCAATAGAACACATTTAGGAATATGTTACATAAGCCAATAATACTTACAGACAGCTTCGCAATAGATTCGCCGGTTGGACAATACTAAGAAACGTAAAAAAAGATAAAAAATAAAAGAAATAATTTAAAAAAAACATATACGATATACGAAGCAAGATAAAGGCAGAAATTGGATGGATCCCGCCCACGTACGAATGAGAGGCAATGAATCGGAGTCTCGCCAAACAGTAATAAGGTAGCGAATCAATGTACACCAAAGATTGAAAACCAAATGTTAAAATAAACCAAAGAATAGTACGAAAAAGAATATGAAACGAAAGGAAGAAACATAAACTTTCGAACCCGAACCATGGGAAAAGGATGTAGAGATTACAGGAAAAAAATTAAAATAACCAACAGAATATTAACAGGACATGATTTTTGGTTGAACTAAGGCGCTGCTCTGGGATTTGTCGTATACGACGAACGACAACGACAAGTTTTATGGGTGCTCTAGGATTTGTCGTCACACAAACTGTCAAACAGAGAAGGAACGTCAAACCGTAATAATAAGAAGAAAAACATCAAATCATCAAACATACAAAACCAACAATAAAGCGTCCTCAAATCTGAGTTCCATTGCCTAAACTTGTTAGATTGGCCGCTTTAATTAAAATTCAATTAGAAATGATGCACATTGGACAACTTGCGTCCATTTAATTTCTGCTGCAACAATTTGTTCTGTTCTGACAACCAAGATGCACGTTTTGAAAGATGTGCCTACGACAAGTTTTACGAGGTTTATAGAAAAAACAAATTGATTTGTATAACGACAGATGTATGATCATGTTTTACAGGATTTGACAGAGCACCTTCATACAGCTCCATACGTTTGTATTTCTCGTTCGTCGTATACGACAAATCCCAGATCAGCGCCTAAATGAAAATAGAAGAAACACGAACCTTTGAGAAATGTAGTGCGCCAAACAAGGGACGACACATGAGATTCGAATGCAAGAAATATGAGGAAAACAGAACTGCGGTATCACTGAAAAGATTAAACGAAAAATGGAAAGATAATTCGGAAAAAGAAATTTAAGAAATTATGAAACTTGTAAGAAAGACCGAAATTGAATTTTAAAAGTAAGGAACACTGAAGTATGGACAGAAAAGTAAGGAAGTAAGTAAGGAACAGTGAAGTATAGACAGACAGAAAATGACCAAAAAGGAAACATAAAAAATACCATAATAGTATGGTTCTAATGAAAGGCTGTTCCCGAGCTAGAGTGAGTAAGCTTCTGATTGTGTACTATGCCTACTGTAAAACTTGGATTCCTTTCCTTTCAAGTGATGCAAAAAAGATGTGCCCGTCAATTCATACGCTCTTTCCGAGCGTAAGCTCCGAAGAATGAAAGATAGCTGCACGAGGAAGAGGATGAAGAACGTTAAACCGATCGCGAAGCGACGGCATTTGAATCCAGCTTCCAGTTCCTTCGTGCTTCCGGCATGAGGACCGGCAACTATGGCACGCGTTGCTTTCCAAATGTCTCTGCTTCGTCGTATTCTGTCGAAAGCTACTCCAACAGGTTATCACGTTGGTACAACTTACCTGTGATTTTATTTAGCGAAAGTGTCGGCACAGGAATATCCTTTTAGAAATAGAACTGGAACAACTTGGCAAACACTATTAAACAAACAAATACACAGTCCAGGAACTGGCGCAATCCACAATTCACGAACTATTCCCGTATGAAAATGTACAGCGACCGAGCGAAAACAGCCAGACAGGTTTTTAGCCTACTACGACCTTTTTGAACATTCATTCGACACACGCCGAACTCTATCGCGATACAGCGAGCCACGCAACACTCTCATTTTTGGGTGATTCGAGCAAAATTTTCACCCCGTTTTCAAAAAACTCATCCATCGATGAACACTTTGTCAATAGGGTGTAAAATATTGTTGTTGCAACTAGAAAAAAGCAAATCATTTGAATAGCAAAAAAAATTGTCTCAACCAAATCCATCAAAACAATATCAAAGTACTTTCCATAAACCGATTGATTCGACATTACAGCTACACACCAACATGTGAATGGATAATGGCATACAAACGCCAAATCGCATGTAACGAACTTTTGGCCACTTGTCAAATCATTCTATATTATGAGTCCTCATTCCGACGCTAACTTGGTCATGCCGGTCATTTCTTACCTACTAGATTTATTTTACCACCTAGGCGGATGATAGATGTGAGATGATCCAAGAGGCGCAAAGTTTCTCAAATTCTGAGAACAACAACCTAGCCAGATAGTGAGTCCTTACTACGGGTGGATGGTCCGGAGGCGATTTGATACCCGGATCTGGTCTGTGGAACCGGTACACCACCGGGGCGCCCCCAACGCTGGTTTAGAGGAGTTTTACACATATCAGAGGAGATGAAATATGGCGGGAAATGGAAGCAGAAGCAAAGCAAAGCAGAGAAAACAAAAATAAAGAAACTGTTCGAAGTATGAAAAGAAACCGTGCTTCTTCCCTGTAAATCACAACAGAAGTAATGCCTAGTGATACAAAACATACGAAATATGAAGCACGCTAATGTTTAAGATACTATTAGAAAGAGAAAACTCACCTCGGAACTTAATAAATGCACGCGCAAAATATCGTACTATGTGCATCACCAACGCAGCTTAAACTTTAGAGAACAAACAAAAGCTACATACAAGGTGGCATGTAAACCAGAATACTCGTCCATTTTGTGCACAAAAACTACGTGTAACACCGTTTAATTAGCAAATAGGCAGCAGTAGCATCATCTATCAGCACTTCTATTTTATCATAACACAAAACTACACAGCACAAGGAAAGTGTTAAGAACGAACAGTACACGCGTGAAAGCATTCAGCAAAGCAATAGACGCCATTGCGCCTATTACGAGTAGCAGCTGTCAAACAACACATCGAGCATGCCCTAGGACACGCAAACGATAAGTATCGATAAGTCAGAAATTGTAACTAAAACTATGTTATAGAGATAGTCCCCAAAATACACTACTATACCGAACTCTAGAAATGCAGAACAATTTGCATTTGTATAGAATAATTAATAATTATAGAATCAACCTCCTTCTTTGTTCCTAATGATTTCCGCTTATTAGGTGATTTTTAAACGAAAACATTAACCAAAATTATTAAACAATTAGTTTGTTTGAATGAGAAAATATTGTTAAGGAATTTTAACTTTAAAGTTTTGCTGAGAATGTGGCCTATGATTGCAACTATGGAGAAACAACTACAAAGCACAGCGATTTCTTTTACTGATCAGGTGGAGTCAAACCTGTCGGAGATCGTATGCAGCCGTGGATAGACGACTGCAGCCCACGACCGAGTTTCCTGGAAACGGATTGCAGTCCTGGCCATAACTTCACGACGTGCTCGACCATGAGCAGACCAAGAAGAAGAAGAATGGTTGAATCATTTCTAAGAGGTTGTTACTTGTTCCGACGCAATGCTCAAAATGTATTCGTTTTGCTCAAAATGTATGGGAGTATGGGAAATTGCACTATAGAGAAGCATACATAGGTTAACGCACTCCGACGCAACGTCGGAACAGAAAAATCGTTTCTCATTTTGTGTCGAAGGAGAACAATATTTTTATTTTCACCTCTATTTATAAACTTGAGCACCCCTGCACCTCAACCACTGTAAACGTCAACTTAATGAAACCGATCGTTTATCGGTTTATAGTGCCTCGCGTAGTGCTTGTACAAACAACAACATACCTTCTCATTCTGTCTTATGAACAATCAAATCTGCCAAAGCGAGAATGCATGTTGGTTTGGCTGGTTGGGCAAATTCCCTCCTCGGCATCCGCATGACAGAATGTCATAAAAACTTTAACAAAAAAAAACGTTTACGAAAGATAGCATGTGCTTTCGTGGTCTGCGGCTATAGGTAAGATGCAAATTTTATTTTTCACACACGTAATAACTCCCTTTGCCGTTTTTAGCTTTACCACATGCGTCAACTGATCTTCTCCTGAATGGGTTTCTAATATCCACGCGATTGGCCATCGGGTTGTTGGTAAGGCCTTATGTAAAACAATAACTAATCTACCGGTAAATATGTCGTTGGTTCGGTGGCGTCTCAAGTTGTATTTCTGCATTTCCTGCAGGTACCTAATGCTTCCAGAATCGTTGCACTATCAGCTGGCACCTTTGCTGCTTGTCGGGAGTGTACGCCTTCAATCCAGTTTAGTCGAGAACAGGAGCTGCGTGTATAGATGTTCCGAACAAAAATGGGCTTGGGTGAGTGCTGCCAAATCATTCGAGTCGTCGGATATGGGACGCAAGTTCATTGCCGCTTCTATTTGTTGATGGTACAGTATCCTTCGTAACACAGCATTGAGCTGTCTAGATGGCGGCAGGGATGTTGTTTGGCCGTCTTCACAGCTGTTTCCCACAATCCGCCAAAGCGTAGAGCCTTGGGATGGACAAAGTACCAAGTAATACCCCTATTGGAACAATCGATTGCTATGATGTTTTGCTGTTGTTCGTTCATTCGGCATTCGGCATTTGGGACCGAAATTCCACAGCTTGCTCTACATGAAGTCTGTCGTTGGCATGCCACGTGATAACAAACCTGCAGGATTGGATGCGCCATATATATGTTTACGCTGCCACGCGTGTAGTGTTGCACTTCGGATACCCGATTTACAACAAAAGTTGCCCAGGTGTTAGTTGCTGCGCGGAACCACTTTATGGTGACGTCAGAATCGGACCACAAGAATTATTCTGCTTCCTGTAAGCCTATCGCCTTCTTGAGTCGGTTGTGGAGATGAGCACCTAACACTACTGCACAAAGTTCGAGCCGAGGAAGTGTGACAAGCTTAAGTGGTGCTACCCGTGATTTGGAAGACAGTAACGTAATGCAAAGCTGTCGTTTATCGTTTTCGCAACGCACATAAATGCAGGCTCCGTAAGCTGGCGGTTTCGGATGCATCGCAAAATGTATGTAGCTGCATGCTTTCCATTTCTTGAAGATCGACTCAGGAACAGGATTCCTGGAGCAAGCCTTCGCTAAGCATAATTCCTTCATCATTATCTTAGCTCGAACGACAATCGGTGGAATCAAACCAAGCGAATCGAACATGCGTATGATCTTGGAAAGGATTATGCGTTTAGTAGGGTTCACTTTATCGGTATCGATCGACTAGTGATGGGAAGGTTCCCAAAAAAAAGGAATAGAACGGAACTTGGCTCTTTTGGAAAATTAACGGAACGGAGCTAGCAGGTTTGCTGGACTACTTTCATGAAAAAAAATTGTCGACAGAAAGGGGAAGGAATGTGGAGGGGAATAGGGGAGTCGATCGAGACAAACATTTTGCAGGAAGTTTCGTGATGGTGACAATGATGGCAGAAGGAACAATTATTCATTAATGTTTAGCGCGTAAAGATTACCCAGACATTGCTGGTGCTCTCGCGATCCAATGGTCCTGCGGTGAATACGGCGACGATTAACAACAACCCCAAGTGAACGAAATCGGTCTGTTTCGTAAGAAATTGGAGAATTGGAGAATTGGTCCTTTTAGATCAAGCTCGGGAGTAAATGATTCATTTCTGAATTTTTGATGAACTTCCACCAAAAGTGTTCGGATCGTCTCTCTGGTTTTAGTCGCGGGTGGTTTTAGATCATGTACACTTTATTATGCGTGTAGTCGCTTCGAGGATCTCCTACGTTGTGACGAGCTCTCACCGATTTGTCCGCTAGCGGATCTACGCATCTATGCTACCCAATTAACAAATTCACTTTTATGATTATAATCCCAACATAGCGGCCACCTAAATTTACAAAATTTACTAGATTTTTCGCTTCTAACCTATCTAATATTCCTTTCAAAAGGTAACAAGCACACCTTCGAAACTGCTCGTTTGAAAACGCTAGATCGGATTTTCAACAACACTCAATGAAGCTCAGCGTAGCAGTTGGCGCTTCGGCAACCACTCTCGTAAAATTTCCCTTCGATGGCAATATACAAGGATGCTTGATGTTGTAACCAGCAGTTGCAAACTCTTAGTGGCCACCAACACGCAGTAATCCATCGCTATCCAAATATGGCCGAAGCTTGCGTATTTTAGAACTTGCTGGAACCGATTTGTGTCTAGAAAGCCCCCTGATTTCCTCGTTGAAGTGTTCTTGCTGGACCACTCCTATCAATCTTCTCCTTGCCTCATCTAGTTTACTCAAACTGATTGGCCTGATACGTCTTGATGTGTCTTTCTTTCCTTTGATGAACCTTAGACAGAGGGCTGCCACTCTCAGCATCTTCCAATAGTTTGAGAACTTGTTTAAGATCTTCTGCTTCCGCTGCTACTAGTATCATCTTTCGTCGTTCTAAAACTCTTCTGGAGTTTCTTCTGGAGTAAGCAATCGTTCTTCATACCCCCAATTAACTTCAACACCAGACGAATATAACCATGCCGGACCTTGGAACCATTCTGCTTTGCCTAAAAGGTTCGCGGGCAATGAACCCCTTTACACAATATCTGCTGGATTCTCCGTACCCTTTACGTGCAGCCATCTATGGTTGGCACTTTCTTCTTGCACCAGGGCCACATGATTAACGACGTACGTTGTCCATGTGTAAGAGGGTGCCAATGAACCTCCCACGAAATAATTAGCCCACGAAACAACCGGAGCTATCAAACCAAGCGACCATAGAGTACGCTAAACGTCTTTTGAAGGGGACTGATGTAAAATCAACGTTCACAGTGATGCATAAATTGTCCGATGCAGGAAGCTAAGATACGCCCAACGTCTTAACATGTTCTTCCAAACCAAATGATACTTCACGACTAGTACTTCGCGCGTCTAGCGGAACAGCTTTCATTATCCATGACTTATTCGAGCTCCGCTTCTTTAATCCAAAGCCTCCTTACTTCAGTAATTCGATTCGTTGCTCTTAAAGTTGCAATACTTCATCTTTGCTGTTGGCTCCGCCGATGAAGCCGTCTGCATAGAAATTTTCACATAAAGTTTTCTGTGCTAATGGTAAAGAATCGCCTTCATCTTTAGCCAGCTGTAGCCAGAAAAGATGATGGTGTGAGTCCAAACTTAACTCTCTGCAGCTCGTAGGTGTCGATGGGTTTCTTTTCAGATGACCGCCAAAGAATGCGTTTTGGGAGGTTTGATCTGCATGTACTTTAACTTGGAGGTACATTTTCTCTATATCCGCTACTAACGCTACACGCTACATTCGGAAACGAAGCAACAGATCCAACAGTTGCTCTTGCACGACTGGACCTACAAGTAAAATGTCGTTTAAAGAGAAATCTGATGAAGTTTTTGCTGAACCATCAAATAGTGGCCTGATTTTTGTGCTCGAGCTGGATGACTTTAAGACAGGATAATGCGGCAGGTAGCATACAGGATATTCGATGTTACTCATGTCGAATGTTACCTTCTTGAGATATCCTCGTTGAACAACAGTTTTAATTCTGCATCTTTCGAATCTCCAGTCAAGTCGTTGAATTCAGCCTTACAGGAAAGCTTAACTATATATCTTACTTCTTCATCTCGTCGATAGTTCCGCTGAAAATTATCTTCACAATCACGTTCTTCTTGTGATTGTGTTGTAGATTGTGGCAACTCTTCGACTGCCCATAACCATTCTATCTGCCTAGCCAAATCATACTCATCGCCAACTGTGCAAATACTGGTTTCTAGCATATTGTTGCTTCGTTCATCGCTCGGCATCTTTCCCATGCTAATTCAACCAGCTAATTCAATAAAAAAATCCACATCTTCGGTTTGGTCGAAGTTTGGGTCAGCTAAATCGAAATCTCGCGGTAATTTGGCTTTCATTGCAGTGACATCTACATTCGGTTTTCGGTAATTCGGTAATTTTCGGCATTAGTACAAAACCTATCTGCTGTTCGTAATTCGTAATAATGTAGAAACGCTTCGTCTTCCAACGCCAAATAACCGCATGCCATTTGACAACTGCGACAAACCAAGTTGCTTACAAAGGGTTTCTGCCATAAAGTTGACTTGTGCTCCGTTGTCAAGAAGTGCCTTCGCTAAGCTTCATCTCCCACTAGCACCTTTAACCTTGATGATCGCTGTCGATAACAACACGTGTTTAGATCTTCGGGAATAGCAGCTGTCAAATTTGAGATTTCTTCTGGCTTGACTACGCGTTGATCTTGTACCATTTGCGTTAGCATACCTTTGATTTAACTCCAAGTTAGCATGCAGAAGAGTGTGATGCTTGCCGGAACGATGCGTACAACGAAATCTGGATTTCGTGCAACGACACTTCTTTGCCCAATGACCATGCGACAGGCAATTGTTACAAAGCTTATTCAGACGGACGAAATTAGATTGCTCATTCGTTGTTAGCTGCTTTAAGTCCTCCCATTTCCATAACAGATGCTGCTCGTTGTATTTCTCACACGTTGGTGAAGAGCTAGAAACTGCCACATTTGCTACAAAACGCCGTTGTACCTGTCTACCTGGAGTGCGATGGTCAGCCGCTGCTGCATCCAATATCGTCGTTTGTGAATGAAACTCCTACGTATCCGTAACCCGATGCGCTTTCGCCTAGCTGCGTTAGCAGTTTAGTGTGTCTTTTAAAACTATCCACTAAAGCATGTATTGAGTCAATGCTTTTCGCTTTTAACTTGGGCCAATTTATCAATGCATTTACATGCTGTTCCATCAAAACGTTCTTTTTATTGTACCGTTTGTTCAACGTTTTCCATGCGACCTCGTAACTCGCATCACACGTTGTAAAGGTGTCAATGACCTTCAATGCCTCAACTTTCAAAGAGGATCGCATGTAGCACATTTTCTTTGTTCCAGTTAAACTTTTATTATCGAGCACATAAATTACGGAATGCGAGACAATCCTCAAACCTGCCAGAAAATTCCGGTATGGTGATTTTTGGAAGCCTCATGTGTTGAGGCCGTTATCGGCCACCGTCATCGTCATTGCAGGATGCCTCTTCCAAAGTCGTCATAAGGTCTACCTTAACATAGAAAAGCTCCAGAAAACTATTTGTCTTCTCCTGATGCTTTGGCTGTTCACTTATATTTTCTTCAAACCGTTTATACGTATCGACTGGACAATCCAGCCGACATTTTATTACGGACTTGTCCGCCTTCATTATGGTTTTCAGAAAGACCACATGGTTCTCCAACGCTACTATACACGCATCCAATCGTTTCACCTTTAGTTCGAGTTCCGCCATTTTCTGCTCCTCGTGTGATGCTGCTGGCTTTCTACCTGGTTTACGCACAGTTGGTTTTCTTTCCGGTGCTAATTTAGTCAGTGGTATTGCGTTTCCTTTAACCTTCGGTCTCGTTTCCATTTAACAGCTAATGACCTTTCGCATAATGCGCGTGTTGTACACGTCACTCACATTCACACTACTGTTCAAAACGGAATGCCAATCTATAGTTTTTACTGCCCGAATCCTGCTTCGCACGGCATTACTTCTTACACTTCTTACAACCTTTATTCTTTGCTGCAGAAGCTCGAATCCTGCTTCGTATCAGATTACGTCCACGCTTTTGCTCGCCGAATTTACTACACGCACTTTTACTATCACCAACTGCACACTACGCTGCACAGTATCTGTTCGATAGCTCTTCCAGTTTAAGATATTTCGGATATTTCGCACTTCTTTCCTCTAATATCTAAAACGAAAGATTTCTTGTGGCGTTTGATTATTTTGAATGGTCCATCATAAGGTGGGGTCAACGCAGGTTTAACGGCATCGATGCGAACGAAAACATGAGAACAGGACTGCAGTTGTTTTTGCACATACGCCTTTTCCCCAGTGTTGTGATTCGATTGCGGGGGTGGTTTTAAAGATGACATGATTTGTTTGAGATTTGCCACATAATCCGGAGTCGCATTTGCTGCCTTCTTCGGTTCGTCAAAAAATTCACCTGGTAGTCGTAGTGTTGTACCATACGTGAGTTCTGCAGTCGTTGCACCGATGTCTTCTTTAATGCTGGAGCGCATGCCGAGTAGCACGATGGGCAGTGCTTCAGTCCATCGAGCATTTTTGTGGCAAAGGATCGCGGTTTTCAGCTGGCGATGCATTCGTTCTATCTGACCGTTGGATTGAGGGTGGTAGGGTGTTGTTCGAAGGTGATCGATACCTAACGTCGACGAAAGAGAGCGAAACAATTCCGATTCGAATTGCCTACCGAGGTCAGTCGTTATTTTTGCCGGAACACCAAATCTGGAAATCCATCCGGCGATGAAGGCTCGTGCAACCGTCTCGGCTGTGATGTTAGGGATTGGGATCGCTTCGGGCCAACGCGTAAATTTGTCGATCAACGTCAAGCAGTACGATTTTCCTTCTGATGGTGGTAGTGGGCCGATTAGATCCATGTGGACGTGCGTAAATCGTTCGCTCGGTGTAGCTATAGTGGTGATAGACGATTTGTTGTGGCGTGTTATTTTGTTTTTTTGGCATTCTATGCATGTTTCTACGAACGCTTTGCATTCCTTTCGAATAGATGGCCATACAAAACGTTTTGATACCAGGTCAGTGGTTCCTCTTATCCCGGGGTGCGAAAGGTTGTGTAGCTTGGATATGATCATTCTTCTGTGTGCTAGGAACGCTTAGGAACGAAAGGTCGAATGTGCTCTGTTGAAATATCGCAAAATATTTTTTTAGTAGAGTTCGGTACGGTCAGTGTTTTAAGCATAAGTGAAGTTGATTCCGGTGGGTTACTTAAAAAATCTTGTAATTCGGTGTCGGTTTGTTGTGCTTCAGCGATGTGGTGGTAATCTATGTGTGCGCTGATGGTGTCAATGCGGCTAAGCATATCTGCAACCATGTTGTGCTTTCCAGAAACGTGACGTATATCGGTTGTGTACTCGCTGATGAAAATTAATCTCCTCTGTTGTGTGGGGTTTGCGTTCTCTAGTTTTTTGTTGAAATGCTGTGGTTAACGGTTTGTGGTCGGTGTACACTACGAATTCGCGAGCTTCCAAGAGGTCTTTAAAATGCTTAATCGCTTCGTAGATAGCGTAAAGTTCGCGATCATAAGTGCTGGTTTTCTGTAGTGCAGGTGTTAATATCTTTGAAAAGAACGCTAACGGCTCGAGACCCTTGGGGGTTAGTTGATTAAGTGCAGCTCCTATAGCTTGATTGGAAGCATCAACGTCTAAGGCGAGCATTGCATTTGGTGATGGGTGCGCGAGTAAAGCTGCGTGTGCTAGATCGTGCTTGCACTTTTCAAAGGCTTGGTTACTATTATCATCCCATTTTAGTACCGTAGAATCATTTTTGATGTTACCGTTTATCATGCCATGCAAAATTTGCTGGCTTTCTGCTGCGTGCGGTATAAAACGCCTATAAAAGTTAATCGTCCCCAGGAAGCGTTTCATTTGTCTGGCTACAACTGGTTTAGGGAACTCAAGGATTGCTTGCACTTTAGTGGGCTTAGGTTTAATACCTTCCGCGCTTATCAAATGGCCGAGAAATTCGACCTCTGTACGACCAATTTGGCTTTTTTCGGGATTAATGGTAAGGCCGTTTTGTCTCAGGCGTTCGAATACTATGCGCAAATGTTGTCGGTGTTGCTTTTCGTCTTCTGATGCAACGCATAAATCGTCAACATAGGGAAACACGAACTCTAAATCACCAAGGATGGTATGTAAGTGTCGTTGCAGCGTTTGACCGGCATTTCGCAGGCCAAATGTCATGAAATTAAATTCGAATAACCCGAATGGTGTTGAAATCGCGGTTTTCGGTATGTCTTCATGTGCAACGGGGATTTGGTGGTATGCACGTTGTAGATCGATGCATGAAAATATTTTCTTTTTGAACAATATCGTGGAAAAATCTTGAATGTGCGGCACGGGGTAACGATCAGGCACAGTAATTGCATTTAGGCTTCTATAATCCCCACATGGTCTCCACTTCCCGTTCGCCTTTTTAACCAGGTGCAAAGGGCTAGCCCAGCAGCTCTTTGATGGTTTACAAATACCATTTTCAATGAGGAGATCGAATTCTGCTTTCGCTTCGCGTAGTCTTTTTGGGTCCAAACAACGTGGGCGACAAAAGACGGGTGGACCGGTGGTGATTATCTGGTGCGTAACGTTTGTGTTGACCGGCTTATGCTTGTTGTCTAGTATTGTGATATCTTTGTATTCGTTTAGTATTTGTGAAAAGCTATCGTATGGACTGCAGGTGGCTACATGGGCTTTTTTTATATACAAAGGGTATATTTATTCAATGAAAATTTACTTTTCAAAAGAACCCTCTCCCGCTCTCTCTGCCAATCCCGCGAGGGTTCTTGTAGCATGAGAGTGTAGAAACTGCTCCGCAGCTTTCTATTACCGTGCTTAAGCACCTTCTAATTTATTTTAATTATTCTTTTTAGTTTTTTTTCCCCTTAATTATCTCACTCATAAACCGTCACCATGATTTCTTCATTCACGACCTCAACGAGAGGCAGTTTCCGCCTCCATTGCGGCTGCTGCTTCTGTCGCAGTGAGGCCTTCGGAGCACTCATACGAGTCTCCAACGTCATGCATGAGATCTCTGTTGTCGCTCTCGTCACTGCTTCCGTTATTACTGCCAGTTTCAGCAAACAGCCGCCGCAGGTTAGCGGCCTCACGTCGCCGCTGCCAGAAACCCCTCACTCGTTCCCGGATAAATTCCCTTCTTTCTGCTGTGGTTGGTGAGGCAGGTGGTGAAGGGGGCCGAGCACCTAATCTCTCCTCTCTGAGGCTTGCCGTCCGTGCCCTCCTGGCCGCGTTTCGCCTCTCATTGCGGGCAGCTGCGACAGCGTCACGATCTGCCAAAGCAGCATCTGCAGCATTCGCGTTCTGCGCAGCGAGGTACGACCGCTCATCATCCCACTCACGCTGCAGCACAGTTGTGATGGCCTTAGCTGCCTCACATACCCTGCTCCAGTTTGGCGGCGACTGGAGCATGTATTTAACGACAGTGTCTGGAGTGAGCAGCCTCTGCTGGTCATCAAGCAGTATCGCTCTTTCCTCTTTCCAGTATCGCTCTTTCCAGCAAAGCGCGGGCATTTAAAGAAAGCATGCTCCGCGTCTTCTGGCACTCCAGGGCATCGCCGGCAGTCCGAGGACGGCGTGAACCCCATCCTGCTCAGGTAGTCCCGGAAGAAACCGTGACCGGACAGTACCTGAGACAGGTGGAATGGCACGTCCCCGTGCTTGCGTGACTGCCAGTCCTGCACGTTGGGAATGACTCGGTGAACCCACCGGACAAAACGGCATCTGCTACCGCAGCATCCTCGTCCCACGTTGCCTGCCACTCTGCCATAGTGCGCCCGCGCTCCTGGCGCCGAATCTCATTAGTGGACTCAGTGCGGTCGACTGCATGGAGTCGTTCATAGATCCGGGCGTCCTCTCGTACTAGCCGGCAGATTGGCACGAGGCCGGCAAGCAACACTGCCGTCTCATAGCGCACCGTCCGGAACGCTCTGGCAGCACGAATGGCCGTCTTCCGCTGCACTCGACGCAATAGTCTGCGGCACTCCTGCTTGTCTAGCGCTTCGTGCCACACTGGTGCCGCGTACCTTATAACCGAGTCTGCGACCGCCGCGGCTAACCGCGACTTGCTAGTGCCTGGCCCTCGGTGGTTCGGCATAAGGCGAGTGACAGCCTCAGCCACCTTCATCGCCTTCTCTGTGACGTGCCGGACGTGTGGCAACCACGAAAGGTGATCCTGCAGCTGATCACCAAGATAGCGTATGAAGCGGGACGATCTAATGACTGCGTTTCCGATGTTGATGGACACTACCGGAGGATGCCTCAAGCTGGAAATAAGCACCATCTCCGTCTTGGAGGGTGCAAGCTCCAGGTGATGTCTCGCCATCCACCCCCCGATCGCCATGACTGCTTCCTCTGCTGCAACTGCTGCTGCAGCCGGTGTTGTCGCCGGAACAAGTAACAGCAAGTCATCCGCGTATCCGATGGTCTGCACGCCTTCAGGAAGTTGAACGCCAAAGACCCCGTCGTACATCGCATTCCACAGGGTCGGGCCCAGAATAGACCCCTGCGGGACTCCAGCGGTTACCCGACGCTCGACAGGGCCTTCGCTCGTCTCATAGATTAGGCAGCGGTCGTTGAAGTAACTGCCCAAGATCTTGAGCAGCGGTGACGGCACTTTCTTATCCCGCAGAGCTTCCGCAATCGACTGCCAACTGGCCGTGTTAAAGGCGTTACGCACGTCTAACGCCACTGCCAACAGGCATCGCTTGTCCCGCTGGTTTGTGCGGTTGTGGGACATAGCTGTCCGTCCCGCTATGATGACCCGCTGGATGGCACTGATCGTCGAGCGTCCTCGGCGGAACCCATACTGGTGGCTGGAGAGTCGTGGCTCGCCAGGATCCTCAAGATGTTCATTCAGCCTGTTCAGGATGAGCCTTTCCAAAACCTTGCCCAGTGCATCGAGCATGCACAAAGGCCGGTATGAAGAGCTCTCCCCAGGAGGCTTCCCAGGCTTGGGAATAAGCACCAGGCGCTGTTTCTTCCAGTGTGGCGGAAACGTGCCACGGTCGAGACAGTCCTGGTACACACGCCGGAATACCTCCGGGTACGCCTGAACAGCTGTTTTGACGGCTGCGTTTGGTATGCCATCGAGTCCCGGCGCCTTCTTGCTGGCCATTGAGCCGACGATGTCAAGTAATTCCTCAGTGGTGACCGCTCGCATGCGTCTCTCCTGCTCATCGCTACTATCGGTGCTGATAGTGGGCTCCGGCCAGACCACTGGTCGATGCTGCGGAAACAGGTCTTCCACAAACCGGTCCATCTCCACTCGGTCGGTCTCCGGTGGAGTCCCGAACACGTTGTCTACCGCCGTGTCGATCAGCTCATTAAACATTTGCCGTTTGCTAGCCTTAATGGCCACCTCAAGCGCCCTTCTTGCCGTGCGATGCTCAGCTGCAGCAAAACTGCGTTCCTGCATATCAGTGAGATGTAACATCCGGTCATGGGCCGCGTTGCATGCGTCGCGCAAGCGGTCAAGCTCCGATGTCCACCAGAAGAGCTTACAACGTTTTCTCTCGTATGCGGTGGGCACTCGTTGCATAATCTCTGCACATGCGTCGGTTAACGCATCCACCATCCCAATTTCCATTGTGCCCCTTTCTTCGAAACGTGCTGCTCTCAGTGCCAGGAGGAAGGCTGCTGGGTTAAATTGCGACGTCTTGAAGCGTTGACCAGCGTGTAGGATGCGCCTCTGGCCAGACGAAGGGTTCTGTCTCAGCGGTCGTCGTTGTCGAGGTTGCTGCGCACCCCTCGGCCGGTATGAAGAATCGATATGCCGCACTTCAAACGATATCAACCGGTGATCAGAAGCAATGTATCGGCTGGTCACTTCCCATGTGCTCGGGTCAGCGATGGTAGGGCTGGCAAAAGTGACATCCACGATGCTTGGTCGAGCTACACCATTGCCAATAAAGGTAGGAGTGCTGCCGTGATTCAACATCTGCAGCCCTCGGGTCTG
Organism: Anopheles funestus; assembly: GCF_943734845.2. Classification (NCBI taxonomy): domain Eukaryota; kingdom Metazoa; phylum Arthropoda; class Insecta; order Diptera; family Culicidae; genus Anopheles; species Anopheles funestus. The sequence goes on from NC_064599.1 coordinate 46,915,102, forward strand.
TGTGAAGTCAAGCAGCTCCTCACCACGGGTGTTGTTCCTGCGGCTGCCCCACTCTGTATGCCAGGCATTAAAGTCGCCGGCAACGACGACGTTAGAGTGGGACATAGTCTCCAGCTCCACAGCCTCCAGAAAACGCTCATACTCGGCGATGGTCAGCCGCGGAGGAGCGTAACAGCTAATGAATACAATGCCGGCAACCTGAGCAGCCACCAGGCCAGGCTCCGCACTGCTCCACACTCGCTGAATGGGTTGTCCGCTGGTGGTTACCACTGCAACGCTCCTTGACGAATCGAGCACCCATCTTCCATTATTGGCGGGTGGCCTGTAGACCTCGGATAGCAGCAACACGTCGGCACCGAGTTCGCTCGCTGCCTGAAGTGCTAGATCCTGGGCCATCCTACCCCTCCCGATGTTTGCCACGGGGTTACCCCGTGCCTACATGCTTAGCAATTGTCGCGTTTGCGAACGCGACAATCGTAGCACAGTTTTCCCAAAAAAAATTGCGACTTTCGGCGCGACTTCAAGGTTGTTTAAGTTTTCTCGTGCAAGGTTTGTTTATGTTTTCAATCTGGCCGGTAGCGGGGAATTAATTTTGAATTAAATTAAATTAATTTAAACAATGAAAATTATAATAAATAGTAAATTTATTGTTTTGATGAAGTTGATGAGAAAGGCAAGTTTTTTAACTCCAGTGACGATGTTTCAAAACAATGGACCATCAAGAAAGCTCGTGGCAGGATGCTGCTGACTCCTGATACAAATAACGGCTGTTGCTAACAGTACCGCAGATTTGTCCGTTTTGTTTTCTTGTGTGTTTAACGCTGGAAAATCTTGTTATAATTTTTTCCGGTAGCCAGAAAGAATTGTAACAAGATAAATAGGTGAACGAAGATGTGTTTGCCCACCACGTCATACACCGGGCAAAATAGAATAGGGATCGACAGCTTCGAGTAGCATAAAGGTAAAAATCTTCGAATACGGGTAATCAAACGTGTATGGCTTCTTTCTCATTTCATGACCGTCACCGTACCCTCAATATACAGGTATTCATAACCACGATTCCAACACAGCTTCCAAAAGGGATCGAACACTGTGCTGTGGACTATCTAAGGTTGGAAATAGACGAAGCGAGATTTACGCGGATCGAGTAATACGCGGGTGTCAATTTTGGTATAACGTCGGTCAAACAGGCGAGTAAACCGCGCCTCGTGTATGGACCAAACCGCGTAAGTAGTGCCAATAGCTTAAGAAAATCTATTTACTGCAGCTATAAACCTACTCTTTTTGTTGTAGTTTTTAGTCCTTGTAGCGAAATCTTTATGTTTTGGTTCTTCTTAACCAGAAAATCACCAACAAAATTGTAAACAACTCTTTATGTCATCGATCTCGCTACCGAGTAAACGCAGAGTTGCTGCACTTCAACAACTCTGCGGAAACGCGGGCGCGATCAAGGAGTTTATAAAGACAAGGTGAATTTTTATCGCTTTTCCGGCAGGCCGCCATTGTGGGAGATATCTGTCAAACTTTGTTTACAAATTCATATGGCTTGCTACGACTAAAGTAAACAAACAGCCAGTTGATGTATATTCAGTTCTTTATATTCTTTCGTAAAATCTGTTCATCCACATCGTATAAGATTTTAATGTCGACTATTGTTCCCTGACCGCCACTAAATATTCTTCATTACAAAATATCGCACATAAAAGCGCGAACGGAGTCAGTTTGTTCATCGTTATAATAGGTTTCCATGAAGTGCGTGGACCGTTTGGTCGGAAAGTGTTGCTTTTGAAGACTACGGAACCGCAACTCGGTGTTACAATGGCTCGGTAACCGATGTGTTTCAGCTGCTGGCTTTCCTTCACACCCAAAAGACATTTATCGTGTCGACCAAAGAAGGTATGCGTATGCGTTTAGTGAAAAACATCGTCAAAAATGTAACCATTACGATCCAGAGCAATGATTCACGCACCTCGCTGCCAAATCTCTTGGACAAGAGCAGCAGCAGCAGCAATAAGATTTTTCCACACCAACGTCGATGCCGCCTCACTTCCTGTTTAAGCTGTTCGCTGTTCCTGTTCGCAGTGTAATCGTGTAAGCTAAAATAGGTAGTTCCATCAGAGGCCTTTTTTATATCTTAAAATTCTGCTTCATTTCGTTCTTGATTGCAGACCTCCTATCGAAGTTTTATCCTCAAGCTTATCAAATTGCAAAATCCTTATCTATCCGTATCCGTTTGCGGCGACCAATACCTGCAATCGCTCCTTCCTTAACGTCACGATGTATTGGGACGACCGTGCGTTTGGACATTGATAGGTAAAAGTGTCTCAACAAAAATGCCTCCTGAACACATAAGAACCACCGCTAAGTCGCCTCGTACAGATGCCAACTGCTGTCTCGCGAACTTAATTAGAGAAAGTTGTGGTTTGAAAAAATCGAAAGTTAAATTACGGATTATTCATTGCCCATTAAGGTACCAATTTAAGAAAATTTTATTGTTTTTCATTTTGCTTCGTTCCATGCAGTCTTCGTATTGGTAGAAGTATAACTTCTCAACAAAGGCGAATTTATTCAACAATTGTATTGTATCTGCTACGAATAAATTTTATCAACTTAGTACAATATATCTATAATATAATATATCATATTTCTACTATGTGTTTTTGTATTTGTATTATCACATTTTTCTGACTAGATCGGTAATTTGCACGTATGTATTGCTGTTAGATATTACCGCCAAAACATTCGAACTAAACTTGAAACAAATGTAACATAAATCATCAATCCTTGAAACTCGAAAGCTTCCTGAGATGCTAGTGGACATCCAGAGCCGTATCGTGCCGTCGCTGTCGTGAAACCATCTGAATCGTGAAGACAAACCGGAGCCATTGAAATTATGGAAACTCCCCTAGGCCAGTGAATTTCGTAGAATAATTATGGGTCAGTTTATAAGATTCGAAATCATGTGACATCACCCTTGTTAGTGATGTCAGTGTCTTTTAAAAAATAGTATGAAAGGAAATATAGAAACTTCTATTATACAGTGATTTTCTTAATTGTTGTGCGCAACAACACCTTCGCGTGCATACTCATTTTAAGAGACCTGCAATTTCTCCTCTGGGTTATGGACTGCCTATGAGTACTTTTCTGATTCGGTCTATTCCCATGTGTATTGCACAATCAGTTTACTGAAGCTTCGTGTAAATCATACACGATCCTTGCCTTGATCACGCGTCCTTGCCTTAAAGTGACAAAATCCGTAAACTGTTAACACTAGGGATTTGGTAGTTCGTATGGCGAAGACTCAGAATGGATAGCTGCTTTGTATAAAAGATTTTATAATTTTCCTTACATACATTTCCATGTTTTATGAAATCGGAACATATTCACTGACTCCAAATGTTTCTAATAACTCCACCAGCTCAAGACAAGTCCAAAAGTTTTAAGTTTCAAGTGTTCCGAATAGTCTGAACGGCTCTAGTGGTATCATGGTATTGACTGCTTCGGTCGGATCCGTGCATAACAATGGTCATGGTCAGTAAAAGCTGAATAATTTGGGATTTTGACTACAGCAACCAAATATCTTTGTAAACTATTAATTGTACAACAAACTTTTACCGAATATCCAAAAACCAATTGTTTAATAATTGATACTAGTTTCTAAAGTACTTTAAACTAGGTATAAGTAATAATAATCCATATTTCAACCAATAATAATCCATAGTTCAACAATAATAAAAAGCAAATAACGGTTAACAAAACTACACACAGCAAATTGAATTTAAAATGACTACCTAGTTTACTATTTTTCTTAATTTGTTTGCTGCTTGTCTATGACTAGTAGCTCTCCTCTTGTTATTCAGTCTTTGATTTTCTTTATATTTGTTATTAAGGAATCTCATTCGTACTATAATTCTAAGCTTAGCAAAAGTTTTTAAAATTTCGTAGGGGGTATCCGGGAAATGTGTTTTAAGGCGGTTTGTTAAATTATTTACAATTTGCACGGTTTTGACTAGATTACCATCTTTGTGCAACTGTTGGAATATTTTTTCCATTTCAATTCCTTGTTGCATTAAATGATCAGATGGCTTATATAATCCCCCTGCTGACAAATGCTCAACAAAAGATTGAGGCTGGCTATAGCAATGATCTTCTGCCAATTGGTACGTGTATGTTCCCAATTGTAAATTAGGATACTTTTTTTAAAATTTTCTTCCAATGTATCCCATTATGTACTCTAAGCCATCCTGCTCCTGTTCGTTTAAACTGAATATCAGGTCTAGGTGTTGTGAGTTCAACTCGTTTTCAGTTTCAATTGTTTCAAAGTCGTGAACGACTTCAGCTCCTTCAAAAATTGTGGCGACTACAAAATGTTCCTGACTAACATTTTGGTCATTATAATTTTCATCAGCGCCAGTTGTTGTTATGAACACATCAGGTTCAGCGATAGTGCTGTTTTCGGCGGTATCTGTTACAGATTTTAAAAAAGTTGGTGATTTACCCAAAATCATTAACCGAATTCTGTATAGGCAGGTTATTGGGGATGGATGGTCATAAGTACCACCTTTTTGCCGCAACTGAGAAAAAAAGTTTTCCAGAAGATCTTGATTTAGCTGAAATGAAACAAATATTTGAAAATTAGAATTTTGCAAAGTCTTTTATTATTATATAAAATCTCACCTTATGTGTCGATAAATAGACGATGTTGTGCTTTTGCTTCATGTCGCCAAACAGCATTTTCAATGAATTTATTTGCATCAATATGCTTCTCTGGAAAATTTGCATGTTATTTTTACCAACCACTAGCATGTTCGAAATAAATTCAAACATGTCATCAAGAGCTTTTATTTGGTTTTCGCTGCCAGTGTATGATCTTTTGTAATGCAGTTTGGCATTGGGATTGTGTGAATTGGACACACTGAACCATAAGTCGATAATTTCGATCATATTAGCCAACTCTTTTTCAGTTGGCAGATATCGTTGTAATGATACAGCTGTCGTATGAGACAAAAGCTCTGCTGCTCGACGCACATTTTGGCGTTCTTGATTCGACAGCACCAAATGTCCAACATTTAACTTAAATAGAGGCGTTAATTCGGAACCTAATCTACCATCAACTAAATCACGCAAAGGTTGAGCTGTGATATTATTACCTTTATAAACAAATCCATGGTCTACAAACCAATTTCGCAAAAGTTTCAGTAAATGTGGCGCGTCTGGAAACACATAAATATTAGACTTTGTAATAGGGTGCTCGAAGTATGGCTTGTTATAATCTTGAGCCCCAAGCTCTTTCCAACAACTAATATTAGTGGAGCAGTTGTCACTCACAATTCCAACCACATTTATCTTCTTATCGTGTAATTTACATATTAAGCCATTTAAAATATCTTTGGTCATTTTCTGGTCGAAACCAATAAAAATGGGCTGCTTCCAATTTTTAAATAAGCCTCTAGCCATAACTACCTGTATGTAGTTATGGGGCCCAATAACCTCATCTGTTGCGGGATTATACTCCATTGTATATTGAATTTTCATCTCATCGAAACTCAATATACACTCTACATCCCGAGCATTAGAAGAGCTTGCAAAATTTCCCATAAAAACTAGAACATCTTCCAAAATACCTTCATGCAAGTTTATTTTTCGTGCATATTTTTGCAAAGTTGATATCGATGGTAAAGGATACTTCATATCTTTCATCATATACTCATACGCTTTTTTTGAAAAGTATCTCAGCGTAAGAGCGCTGCTTATTTCTTCCTTATTCCACCTTACGCGTTTTTTTTCTTCCATTATTAGGTCTATTTGGTTGGAAGAAATAGAACTTTTTAAGGCGTTTTTCATCTTGGGAATAAACTCGTTCGCTGGGATGCAAGATTTTTTTAAAAGGCTTAATTCTTTTTCTAAGCTTTTAATTTTTTGTTTTAGATAATAATTTTCGGAAGCCACATGATTTAAAGATTTTTTAAGTCTATTATTAGCCTCTTGTAGCTTGTGGTGCTCAGATATGATTGTTTGGTTGGTGATGTTTGGTATATTTGGAGCATTTCTTACCAATAACGCTTCAGAGGAAAAAGCATCATTGTTTTCCGAATGATCTATTTCCTCATTATGTAATGCTGTTTGTAAAACAGATCGAATTGTTGGAATCGCTGAAATTAAAAACAAGATCAAAGATGAAGGGTATTTCTAACAATTGTCGTTTGTTCATTAGGAGAAAATTTTAAAAACTTACCATTTGGAAGAAGAATTCTTCCAATTACTTTTCCTCTTACAAATACATTCTGTGGCATTTGAAAATCACTTTTTTGAAAGTGTGTTGAGCACACTACATCTCTTTCCGAAGGTTTCCAATTTTCCCCCCGATTACAAAATTGAACCCATGCTCGACGAGCAGGGTCATGTTTTGGAAAAATGTGGAAGGAAATTTCCAATGCACGTCTTTTCACATTGTGTCGATTGTTACAACACATTGAAACAGCACACGGAACAGGCATGATAAAAAGTAAAAAAAAGTTCTTGAAACACGTATGAAAAGCAAAAAATAACAACTTACGAAACTACCTAAATAAACTAACTTACTACCGAATTTATAAGCTAACTAACACGCTAAATAATCAAGAAAAACACTATCCTTAAAATATCATACGTAACTAATTGCTTCAAAGAACTGTTGATGTGGATCTTAAACTAGAATCTACACATCTAAGCAAGTTATAGTTATTATCACTAGTTAAAAAATAAAGATTAATATTACTAAGTGATAATGTAATCAAACTATAACCAAAATTTAAACCAACGAAAACACACTTCCAAATGATTTCAAGTCAAAGCCAACAGAAACGAATTAAACACCAACCGAGCACTTCACAAGACCAAGATGCTATGATTGTAAACAACGCTTGCGGCAACAACACCCCTTCCCTATTCCTTCTTCCCCACCACTCCCCTTAAGAACCACGGAACACATGTGTCAAGTTGAGAAATGTCAATTTGCTCTGGACAACTCTACCTGGTAAATACAAATACCTTGGGCGCGATAGCAGGCGCGGCAAATTTGACACCTGAACTGGGCTAAATCTGGTATAAACTAGCCGCGTATTACTCGCTCCGCGTAAATCTCGCGTCGTCTATTTCCAACCTAATATTTTTTTACCTCTATTTTTTTTAAACTCTAATAGTTTTTCTAATTAATTATTTTAATTAATTTATTAATAAATTTTTCTAAGCTAATATTTATCTTGTTCAAAAAGTTCAACATACAAGTAATAAATTCATAACCAATGCAGCCATGCATTTTTCCACGATATGGGATTTTTGTTTTGAATTAACAACGATTCTTCTGTTTTAAAAATAATATTGACATTCACAATAATTACATACAAATCCTGCGTACTTTTAAAAAATAAATAGCACTCGATTTGTTAATTTAATTTACAATATTTAATGGCTAAAGTCTGAAACACGACCCCCCCACTCACGGGCACTCATTTGAGTGACTTTTTTTCGTGCAGGGTGGTTCGAAATCGGTTGCGTGTTTTTTAATTATGTTTCGAGACACAGACACCTGAGGGCATGGCCGTCGAAGAAGAAAATGTAGCAATTGGTGCCATCTATCGACCACAGGTCAAAGATTGGCGATCCGTTGGAGCTTTCGCGAATAGCTCCGGCCACAGACATGGTAGCGATTAGTGGTGCATGGACGAAATCTAGCCACAAGTGCCATCCAGCCATGGCCAGAAGAAAGTGTGGCGATATCTTGGATACCGGCGGAGCTATGGGGCAAAGTTGGGCCAAAAATGAGGAAAATTTTACGGTTGCACAAACAGCGTATGGAACTTGGTTCCTCGATGAATAAATCACTTTTCACTATGCGAAAACCTCCTTACAATTTAATAGTAATTGTAAAAAAAATCAAATTCAAGCCACATTGCATAGTCTCCGAACCACCCTGTACGAAAAATTGACACGCAGATGAGTGACCGTGAGTGGGGGGGTCGTGTTTCAGACTTTAGCCACAGAAAATTGTCATGGCGTCAAGTCGCGCTTCGAATCGCGATTTTTCGCTGAAAATACACGTATAGCGACTTTTCACAATTTTTTATACATGGAGTTTCGCAAAATTTTTCTGAATCGCGTTCGCAAACGCGACAATTGCTAAGCGTTTAGAGCCGGGGTAACACTCTCACACCGAACATCCCGCCGGTGTTCGAGCACAATCTCTGTGGCCGATGCGATGCGATCCGCCGCAAGCTCCACACTTCTCGTCCGCCGTGCAAGTAGCAGCAGGGTGGCCCTTGCCTCCGCAACGGATACACACATCTCGGCGATCCGTCTGTGCCCGACAGTCACGTGCAGTGTGACCAAACTCGAGGCAGCGATAGCAGCGTTGTCGCTCCAGCGGGATCTCTCTCGACTCTTGAACGAGGCTGACACACCCAAGGATCAGCAGCCGTTCGCCGACTAGCTTAGCGGCCTTCGTCAGCGGCAACCGGATTCGCGCCCGCTTCGTGCCGTTGAAAATGGTCCACAGATGGACTGCAGTGGCACCAGCCTTCGTGCCAAGTTTCTCCTCGATAGCAGCGAGAACGTTATCTTTCTCCGCCAGAGGGTCAACATGACTCAAATAAATCTCCCTCATCTCTGTGATTATGCGGGCCATCCCGTCATTGCCGATAATGTTCTGCACAGCAGAAAGAACCCTCTCGCTATCGGCAGTTCTGGATAGGGGCAGCCGGAGATATGAGAGTTGGGTCCTCATTCCCATGCCCACATGCTGCGCCACCTCGGTCCCTTCAAGACCCGCGCGCACCTTTCGGTAAACATCCATGCAAGATTTACCGTTGGACGGTGCTACCTCGATCAAGTCCGCTTTTGGGTGGCTACATGGGCTGGTAGAGTGTTAGTGACGACTGACTTATTTTTAATTAGCTTGTTACGTTTGATATCCACTAGTAGATCGAAGTGCTTTAAAAAATCAGCTCCGATAATGTGTGAATCTACGTCTGCTATGGTGAAAGGCCATGTAAATGGTTGGTTAAGACCGATGTCTAAAGTAAGATTCGTAGTGCCATACGTACCGATTGAACTACCATTCGTTACTACACGCACTGTTCCGTTCTTGCCGAATGAGTTTTTATAATACGTCCCAAAGGCCAACATAATGGGGGTACATTGTCTTCTTTCAGAATAATTAACATGCCCGGTAAAATATCTAACTCGTCGCTTATTCATTTTCTTCTTACAGGGTGGACACTCAACCGGGAAATCGGGAAAACCGGGAATTTTTTTAAAGCGGGAAAACACCGGGAATTTTTCCGGAAAACCGGGAAAATTTTCTTTCATGTATAGTGGTTGTCAAAATAAAGTGCCCACCCCTTGATTTTTTACATTTTTGCCATGGTTTTAGTGTGAAATGAAGTTAGAACACTGCAAATTTTTGTAAATGCTACTTTTAACGTACTCTAACAGATTCATTACCTAATCATAATAAATAAAAATTTTTTGCACGCACCAAAAATAGTTCCATTATTTTTTTCTAAAAAAACGGTTTCAAAAAAAAGGGCCCACTTCAATTAAGTTAACAAAATATATATTTATTGCACTCACAAAATTTGCTAATATTTTATATGCCCCCCTTTGGCTTTCAGAACCTGCTGAAGGCGTTTCGGCATGCTTTCAACTAAATTTTTTAAATGTTATTGGTCGAGATACTCCCAGGCATGTTCCAGGGCTTTAAAATAAGTTTCTTTATTTTTCACACCTGTTTATCAACCCTCGCATCGAGAATCGCCCACAAATTCTCGATGGGGTTGAGGTCTGGGCTTTGCGGAGGCCTTTCCATCGGTTTAATCTTACATAAACGGAAGAAAGCCTTCGTTTTGTTCGCTGTGTGTTTCGGGTCATTATCCTGCTGGAAGATGCATTTCTCTTCAATGCCCATCTTGATGAGAGACACTTGCAGGTTTTCCTGTAGGATGTTAATGTAGGAATCAGAAGTCGTAATTCCATCGATTTTGACTAGATTCCCCACACCTGCCCACGAAAAACACCCCCAGACCATCACATTGCCTCCTCCATGCTTTACTGTTCCTTGTATGTGGCGGTCTTGCAACTCCTCACCCGCTCTGCACCATACACGGTCCCGCCGTTTTCGGTTGAACAGTTCGAATTTCGATTCATCTGTCCACAGAACTGTTTTCCAAAATTCTATTGGCTTATCCGCATGGTCTTTTGCAGATTTTAGCCTATTAGCTTTATTAACCTTGCTAATGAACGGACGTTTCCTAGCAAGCTTGTTGTTGAAACCTTGCGCTTTGATCCGGCGACGAATAGTACTATCAGAAATGGGTAGCCGAAGGGTTTCTTGGATCTGGCGGACAGTCACTTTTGGATTTTTTTTTCACCTCTCGAACGATCCTAGTGTCCGTTTTGGAATCCGTTTTGGGTTTCCTGCCTCTGCCTGGCCGATCCACCACTGATCCGAACGTGTTTTGTTTCTGTATGATTTTTCCCACGGCTGCTTTGCTAATATTGTATTGTTTTGCAACATTTCGATGGGAATCTCCCTTCTCAATCGCCCGAACAACCAACTTTCGTACACACAGTGCAATTTACTTTGAATTTTTCATAATAACCACAAGAGTCAACTGTGTACCACGAAGTATTTTTCTTTTTCATTTACTAACATGTGCTAATGCATTTAGTAAACATGTCAACTTGTATCAAAGCGTCAAGACATAACGATCATTTTTATAGCATCAAAACGATAAGTTTATGGCTAATTTTGCACAGTGGGCACTTTTTTTTGAAACCGTTTTTTTAGAAAAAATAAATGGAACTATTTTTGGTGCGTGCAAAAAATTATATTTATTATGATTAGGTAATGAATCTGTTAGAGTACGTTAAAAGTAGCATTTACAAAAATGTACAGGTACATATTTTTTGAGGCGCTTCTATTTTTCCCTCTAATAAATTTGCAACAAATATGATTTTGGGATTTTCGCGGTGATTTTCTAATGTTTCCAGCCCTAGTGCATGTCAGTATCTTTAGTAACAAACCTAGACATGTATTTTTAGATTTTTTCGATTCTTTTGATGCATAGTTCGGAACATGAGTGCCCTACAATAGATCCAAACTCATGGAAAGGACGGACTAGACTAACAAACCGAGTTTTTATACAAACAGGATCATTGAATTCGCTAGTCATTTTACGAACTAAATCAAAAGTCCTATCGATCTTACTTATTATGTTTTCATAGTGATTTCGAAAAGTAAGCTTGTCATCTAACAGAACGCCAAGATCACGGACCCTATCAGCACCTTGTATCGCTAGGCCATTTATGTGGTATGAATACTAATGCACATTTTGCGAAATAACTCGGTTCATTTAGCCCCACCTTGACAAATTAGCATCACGTGAAACCTTTACTTTCATTTAATATTTTTAGGATGTGAATGTTATACCTATTGTGTTTAGTTTTGATTAAACTTCTTCAAATGCCCATAATTCTCTTTTTTGATATGTATATATTGTTTCAAAAACTTAAAATTGATGAATGATGCGAAAATTTTATTTATACAATGGTACATGTAGAATGAGAATTCAGGTATTATGATGTAAAAATAAACGTAACATTAACTACTATTAAATAAAAAAGTTCTAAATAATTTTTTTCCGCGATTTCTTTCTGGCAAAGTCATTTATAATTTCTGCGGTATCAATATTATCTAAAAATTCTTGCTCTGTGTACAGTATTGCTAGGTTATTTAATTCTACATTTCCCATTGAATTACGCAAATAAGTTTTAACTCGTTTTAACACGGAAAAAGATCTTTCCCCTGAAGAATTCGAAATGGGTATTGTCAATAATATTTTTAAAACTATCTCAACGTTCGGAAATGTACAGGACATTTCTTCACTAACACGATACAAATTCGTTTGGTGCTGAGCAACGAAAATGACAAAAAGGTGACAAATTTTTCAAGTGACAAAAACAGCTTGTCAATTGCGAAAAATAATTTTTCCCGTGGCCGTGCATACATTTGTACACTTTGACAAAACATAGCAACCCATGATTGACAAAATCTTCATTATCTTCAACGTACACGAAAATTCAACGCGTTGTAAGCAGTTTTACATTAATTTTGGCTTTAAATTAATTGATTAAGATGGTCTGTGTCCTTGCAGGGATGAAATACAGTTAATTCAACAGAAGAGAACACCGCAGTGGTCAGCAATTCACAATATACGATCTTTAAAGCGCGCTTGTTTACGTTTTGAGCAAACGTCAAAATTTTGTCAACTTTTTGTCACCATTCTTGTCAACATTTTTCGTGGATTTTCCACAAAATAAAATTTTGTCAAAAGCTCAAAAAAGTGACAAAGGCTCCGTTTTGACAAATTTTTCACCTTTTTGTCAGCTCTCGTTGCCAAGCACCTCTTAAGTTAACATTATTTTCAGTAAATAGGTCATTACAATTTTCTTGCCCATTTTCCGAATCAATCGCAACATTATTTTCCTTAACAAATACTAAAAATTGATCAATTTTGTCTTCTAAATTATCAACATCGATATCGTTTGCGTAAATTTCTTTTAATTTTTTGCAACATTGTTTCTTTTGTTCTTCTTCTAAATTCCAGTCAACAAATATTTTGAACGGTTCAATAGTTTCTTTGTATTTGTCTGCTCTTTGAGATAATTGAGCATTTATACCATCGCGGTGCAGCCCGAGGGTGCATGTGATAAACGGCGCCGATCGACACGCCAAGACCGGGTTCAAATCCCATCCGGACCGTCCCACCGTAGCAAAGACTGACTATCCGGCTACGTGGTAAAAATAATTCTAGTAAGCCAGACATTATCGGCGTGACCTTGTAAGGTCGTTAAAGCCAAGAAGAGAGAGAGAGAGAGAGAGAGAAACTATCGCATATGAGATAAAATGTAATGACTTTAAAATTTTCTCTCGGGGTAAATATTAATTCATTTTCATTTTTTTCATCAAGACTTCTGTTTGGTCTTTTTCGAATTCGCTCCTTAGCTTCATCAAACGATAAACCAGTTATTTTCTGTAGCTTCCCTTTCAATTTCGTCAAAGTTATTTCTTAAGTTGTTTATAAAAAGTGTAAGAGATCGCAGTAAAAGTGATCCTTTGATTATTTCGCATTCTACTGATTGTAGCGACTTATTAGTTGCATTCATTCTTTGCAAAATTCTATTCCAGATTATTATCATTAAACAAATTCCAAACTTAGATATTATTTGAGTAATGATTTTGCTTTTCAATTGTCCCTTGTTTTTCATTTTCGTCAGTAATCATTATATTCAACGCTTCCTTGATATGATTAAATCCAGCTTTGAATGCTGCTACAGCATCAGCTCTTGAAGACCATCTTGTATCGATGATTCTTTTCATAAGAATTGGATTTTGATTTGCTTCTGATTTTAATTGCTCTGTCAAAATATTCCATCGATGTGTTAAGGATGTAAAAAAAGTAATTATTTTTTGCAAAAACATGAAGTAATGAAAAGCGGTACTACAATTTTCAACAGCAAAATTGCCAACTAAGTTCAAAGAATGATTTGAACAAGGTACAAAAACAGCACTTGAACTATGTTGTTTTATACGTGCTTGCAATCCATTGTACTTTCCCGCCATATTTGAGGCGTTATCGTAAGACTGACCACGACAATTACGAATATTTATAGAATTATATTTTAAAAATTTCAAGATCTGTTGCTCCAAATAATCATAGCGGTGCTTTTGTATTGGAATGAATTCAATAAATCGTTCCTTTATGAGGCCTTTCGATAAGACGTATCTTATTATTACAGTGAGTTGATCTGTGTGTGAAATATCAGGCGTGGAATCCACGATTAAGCTGTAATACAATGCCGAATTAATTTCTGCGACTATTTTAGATCTAACTTTCATACTAATAACGTCCAAAAATTCATCGCATATATTTTTGGATAGGTAGTTAACATTTCCGCGACCTCTATTACCATATTTTTGCAAATGAAGTTTAAGAAATTCATCATATTCGCTTAGCTATTCTAAACATGTCAAATAATTGCCTTTCCTTTTTGTAGTTTTTTCCTCATCGTGTGCTCTGAATGCTACTCCTAATCGATTCAACAATTTAATAGTTAAAACAACTCTTTTCAACACTTCTCTCCAATATATTTCTTCTTTGTTATTTTCAAGTGGAGTTTGAAAATCAATTATATGAATCTTATTAATTGTACTGTACGAACTGCACATAAACGCAATATGTTCTTTAGAAACTTCATGTTCCGTTAAAATAGTTGTAATATTTCTCCAATTATTAACACCTGTTCTAAATTTTGAGGTTGATTTCGAAAAAAGTTTACACGGATAACAATAACAGCATTTCGATGTCTCAGAAAATACAAGCCATGTTCTTTTTTCTTTAATACCGTGTGATTTCTTGCGAAAAAAATGATCGGCTGTAAGGCTCCTGTAGTAAAATTCATTATTATCTTTGTACAAAGATTTTAATGTGTTGATGTCTCCTATATTTTTAGGCTCGTTTCGAATTATATCCTCAATAAAATCATTTCCAAAATTGGTTGGCCACAGGGCTATGTCAGTGACGGTATATGATGATGATGCACTTTCTTGTGTATGCGTTTGTCTATTGTCATTTCTACTGCTGTTGCCAGTCACATTTTCACTATCATAATTTTTTAGCGCATTATCGGTATGAATTCGATTCAATTATCCACTTTCTTGCAGTTGAGTTTGTTTGTTGTCCTTACTGCAGTTGTTGCCAGGCACATTTTCATCCTCAGTTGTTGTTTTGATATCATCAGGAATTGCTGTAGGTTGTTGGTGAAGGTTAGGCGCTGCCACCAAATATCTATGGAATGCGTTACGCTGACTGTCCACAACTTCTTGGTCTTTTCTTATCTTTTTTCTTTTTTCAGCGCTTCTTTGATGCCTCTTCATTTTTGTAAAATTGTACACTTCGTAACCATTCACATAGTATCGCAGATTTGAACGAAATTTACATTTTTGTTGTCAACATACAATTTAATATTTAAGAGAAAAAGCACACAAAACCGATACGAATGGTATCTTCATATATCTCGACATTTCATATTTACCTTAAAAATTTGGATATGGTGGGGCTCTAGGTGAGATGAACTTCCATTGAATCTCGTTTTCCAATGTCCACGCAGGGACGACCTGTTTATGGTCATGAGAATGGATTAGTGTATAGATTCTATTTAGTTCATGTGATGCACCCTTAAAGTTCGTTACATTATTGGAATGGATTTCACTAACTGCTCCTCGACGAGCGACAACCGTCTGAGTGCTGCCAGGAACGCTGCTGTTGTGAGGTCTGATACCAACTCCAGATGTACTGCTCGAGTAGCAAAGCACACAAATACCGCCACGTACGCCTTTGTAGGGACTGCTAGCCTGTGTGTCCCTTTCATAAATACAGGTCCATAGAAATCGACGCCTGTGATGCTGAATGGTCTTGATTGTGTCACACGTGATGCTGGCATGTCCGCTATAGGTTGTTCCACTGCGACTGGTTTGCATCTGAAGCACCTGATGCTCTGGTGAAATGTTCGTTTTGAGTGAACGTCCTCTGATGATCCAATATTTATTCCTTATAGTGCACGACATTAGCTAGGGTCCTGCACGTAAAAGATTTACATGACAGTACTGCACTAGTAATTGAACAAACGGATGACTGCTGTGTAGTATTATTGGATGCTTTTGTTCAAAAGTTTCTGCTGAATTTCCCAAATGTCCTCCAATTCGAATTACACCATCACTATGAAGTTTAGGATTCAACCATTTCATTGTTGATTTGTTCGGTAGCGACTTTCCCTTTTGTAATGCCTCGATGTCATCTTGGAACACATCTCTTTGTGAAAGTCTACATAGAGCTCGATCTGCTGCATTTAGATTACTCATTGAAATCCACGCTCTGTACGAAGGGCCGGTTCGGAAACGATGTAACTCAGAACTATTGTAAACGCACTTTTTCCTTTTGTGTCTTTATTGCAACTAACAATTCATTTCTTAGTAGTGCGTTTACGCGCCTCCTCGTATCCTAGTCCTATCGGGTGCGCTCACAACTACTACCTACAAACCGGTTCTGTACCGTCAGTAACGCAGTTTGCATAACGCAAGGCGGAACATTCCGGCCACCTAAAATGAATATTTTAATCTTTCGTTTGGCTCCTACGGGTTTTGTGTAGTCTTTGGTAACAGATACACCTTGGATACTGGCTGTTGAGTAGAATCGTGGACGTATACTTTTTTTGATAAATCAACTTTATTTTTTGGCTATAAGTTGAGATTATAAAAAGCTAGTATGGTCCTCACCACGATTGCTTAGCTATTGGTCCCCCGGATCCCTTTCTACGCACACTTTTTTCCCTTAACCGGATCTCGATCAGCGCACGCATATCCCTCCTACGTATCTCGTTTATATCGTCGGGTCGAGGTGCGGTCGTTCTCAACGCCGTACAACATTTTTAGCGTTCGCCGTTCGCAGTTTTTCCACCCTAACCATCCCGTCCTTTCCTGTTGTTACCTCTAGTACGCGACCTCTAGGCCATCGAAATGGAGGGGTATTTCCCCTCCCCCGGTAGTGATCGAGCCGATTCACAGGTATCTCTCCTAACTCGATTGCCGGGATCTGCTGCATATGTGCACCAATTAGAAAGTGCCCACGTGTCAGCACATCACTATCTAGGGGGTCGTTGGACTTCGGGGTGATCGGACGCGAGTTGAGACACGACTCAATCTCGGTGAGCAGCGTAGCCAGATCGTCGAACGTAAACGACGTCGTACCTAGAACTCGGAGCAAATGATGTTTTAATGACTTGTGAGGCGCGCGTGGAGGAATGAATTTCCATTGGATTCCTAGGCTAGCAGTCCACAGCTGAATCGCCTCTTGATGCTGGTCTGACTTCAGCAACATGAATACCTCATTCAGCTCGTTTGAAGCGCTTTTAAAATTTGTGCCATTATCCGAATAAATCTCTGCCACCAATCCTCGTCGTCCGATAAATCTCCTCAACGCTGCTAGAAACGCGCTTGTGCTAAGATCAGACACTAGTTCTACATGTACGGCTCGGGTTACGAAACCGGAAACATGTGAAGCATCCGTGGACTAATCAGACTTGATTGGAAACTGGCTGGACGATCGAAGAATCCGTATACGCTCCTCTATAAACAGCAACAGTCTTTCATATTGTACTCATCGGCTAAACGGTGTAGTTCTTCTACTCGTCCTGACTGCATCGATCCAAGAAGGTGTAGCGCCATATAATATCACGAACCAATTGCTTGGTATTGGTGTTACCGCTTCACCAGAGTACTCCAAGTGATGGCATAATTATCAGCGGTTACCTCCGCGTGCTCGAATATAGCTGCAGCTTCTCCTTCCAACGAGGACTGTAGATACTGCAATTTCATCACTGCAGGAATTTCCGTCGATCCGTGTATCATTGCGTTGAAACGATCTCGTAATGCCAACCAACGCGTTACGTCACCGTCGAAAGATGGTAGCTCCACCTTTGGTAATCGTAGATGCACATTACCACCAAATCCACCAGTACAGATGGTCGTAGCCAATGCTGAACTGTTCATCATGGGAGTATCGTTGGACATCTGATGAAGCAGAAATCCCTTGAGCTTACAAAAACGCGCACAAAAATTAGTTTGCTTTTGCATGTGCTCTTCATTGTTCGTTTTCGCCTCGTCCAACTCTTCTATTTTCACCATGATATCGTCAAAATCACTCCTGCACTGATCAAGTACCTGTATTCGCACTGGAATCTCTAACGCGTCCACCGACGCATCGAAGGAATTGCGAAAAGATTCAATGCTTGCCAACACATTTAATATCGATTGCCTTTTCCGCATACACTTGGCAATTTTCTTGTCTGTGGTCGCCATTACGATCTAACTCACAAATCAAAGATGACGATTCCTCGTGGTCTTACTTATTTTCGCGAATGCGGTTACTCGTGGCGTCACTTCGTCTCGCGATGGCGGTTCCTCGTGGCGTCACTTAACTTCACGATGGCGGTTCCGCGCTTCTTAGTCCAGCGATTATTGTACCTCGTGAATCACTAAAGTTCGCAAATGCTCAAACGTTAATTACAACTGATGCAATATTTGATGCGATGTCTTTACGCGTCACGCACTGTACGCACGAACCAGCACACACAGAAACGCATGCACGCACACAAATTTTACACACGCCACTTTCGCTTCGATAAATTTAACAGATACTTTCTGTTATTATTGACCTTTCAATAATTCTGCCTTTTACTAACGAATCCGCTATCCGGTTCGAAGGATCAAATGTACGCTCTATACGAAGGGCCGGTTCGGAAACGATGTAGTTCAGAACTATTGCAACGCTTTTTTTCCTTTTGTCTCTTTATTGCAACTAACAATTCATTTCTTAGGTGCGTTTACGCACCTCCTATCCTAATCCTATCGGGTGCGCTCACCACTACTACCTACCAACCGGTTTCGTACCGTCAGTAACGCGGTTTGCATAACGCAAGGCGGAACATAGAGTCATCATTTACAAGTTATGTTTCTATGTGTCGTCCATTATCACCAAAAGAACATAGAAGCCCCTCTCACGGTGTAGATAACAGATTAATGGATCAAACATCTGTTAATTTACTAATGTAAAAGTTTAATCAGATTGATGAGCATATGTTGCACAAATCACAAGCAAATGAAAAAAAATCTTAACACGATGGACACAGTTATTGCTTACCTGAAGGATCAAAAGGACACTGAAGCAATAGCTGTGCAAAAATTTCAATTCCACAAAATAAGAACTGTTGAAGAAATAACGGAAGCTGAGAAACGATTTGGCGAAGATAAAGAATATTTTGAAAATGTTGTAAAGTGGTTGAACATTAGACTGACCAAGTATGATGTAGAAAATCGACTTCATGAAACTTTAGATCTTGTTTTCGATCATGCGTTTCTGCCGCAATGCAGTTGGTAAGGAATGAAGCGGCTTGGTGGAGCCAAAATATCTATGGCAGCACATGTAAACATGATGAAGCTTTTTAAAACTACTGCTACAACATTACATGCAGCTTGTATAGATACAGAGATAGAAGAATTGACAAAAAACTTAAATGTGCTAAAAACAGAGTCCATATGCAAGGCTTTCGAAAGACAAGTTGTCACCAACGGAAAACGCTAATGTAATTTGTTAATATTATCATGTAACATGTATAATCCAAATACAACCAAATTAAAATTTATTTTCATTTTTAGATGAATACAAAAATTATTGTTTGATAGCTGTATTATTTTACAATTTATTGCAAAGTGTGTAACAAAGGTACAACTATAAGGCTTCTACAATTATCAGTATTGATAGCTACTAGTTTGCATCGTACATCGGAGATAGAGACCTCCAAAGGACGAGGAGAGTGTTCTTGATGTTGAACTTTATAAATATGTAGTAATGTTGATGAGCATGGTTTTCTGAAAACTTCATACTGTTTCTCAAACCCTGCCCCATTTATTATTATTATTATTATTATAGAAGTTGATGACTGCGATGCTTTCGAGCGCTTCATGATAGTTTTGTTTTTCAACGGAAACCACTGATCTCTAATTTCTTTTTTCAAATGAAACCCTTCGTTAATATGAACTTCTGTTTCTTCTCCTTTCGTTAGCCATAGGATATTTGCTGTCCATATTTTTGTGTTTATTTCGTTTCATGTTGTTGGCTTCTATTAATCTGTTAATAACCTGTTCCAATTCTCTATAACCACGTTTCAAGAGACGTTTAATTTGCTGGAGTTCGTTTTCGAAGGGATATGACGACATGGTCTATAATGGCCCAAATCTCTTCACATCGTCGAATACGTGCTCCAGATTGTGTACGTTACTGGAAACAATGGTTTTGCCGTGCACTGTATAAAATCCAAACTGGTTTAGCAAATCTCTATCATATTCCCAATGTGCTTCGTAAAACGTTGATGATAAGAAAGTCACAGCATGTTGTGAATGATTACAGCCACAGAGAGATCATAAAATGTAGGTCTGTTTTCTAGCTATTTATTGTCGGTGTAGTTAGAAAAGGGGAGATCACAAATTAGTTTCGTTCTCTACTGTCGCGCTTAAAAGAGGCCGAAGGCGCGTCCTTCGGCCCTATTTATCGGGTTTTCCTTCGTCGCCATCCTAACTGCTGCTATAATGATGGTGGGCACTGTCCCACCATCGCCCCCATCGCGAAACCCTACAACGATATCGCTGTTGTAAGGCCCTGCTGCTATACTACAACGTAAACAAACGAGTTGCGATATACGCTTCGCAACACAGCACAAAGAATTGCTTGAAGTGCTCATATGTTTCATTTGGGATTGTTCCTTGATGATGAAACTCAAATAATGCCAAAAGCTTTTGAACTCTGTTCGTTTCCAAAATCGCAGGTTTTTTAAGCTTCTCATTTTCCTTGGAATTTCTGCTGGCAACTGCACCTTTTGCAAAAACGTTGATATTATGGAAATGTGGCCGGTTTTGCACTCGTTATTTTTGCCAAATTTTCATCATTTTTTTTTCATACATCCCAGATGCAGTAGATGAAGTGGGTCGGAAACAATCACGTCTTGAATTGTGTCAAAATTGTTCGATAAAGGTGTGGGATTTTTCACATGATTCATATATTTCATTGCACGAAATTCTTCATCAGTTCGCCTCGTTGCACCCATGTTTTCAAAATACATCCGTTTTGAAGTTTTGTCATATTTAGCTTCTGACGTACACTTTAAGCATCCGCTACCGGCATTGAATGATACTACTCCTGAAAAAATTAGCAAATATTAGGTTGCAAACATAACACTAGCAAGCCTTTTAAGAAGTTTTGTAAACGCTTACCTTTAATAAAAGCTCTGGCTGGCGAATCGGCTATAATAGCCCGTAACCATACTTGAAAGTTCTGTGAATCAATGATGATACCCAAAGTGGGTAAAGAGACTAGGTGGGCTCATAGGTTTGATATACATACCCACTTTGATGATACCGGGGGGTCGTGGGGTTTGAATGGTCCAGAAAAAATTGCCACAGTCATAATAGGTGCATCAGGTACTTCAGATAGTTTCATTAAAATCGGCCAAAATTCCACCCATAATTTCTTAACTGTTGGAGCACTGTCACTAAGTATAAAAATAACAATGAATCTATTATTATACGTATTACAAAATTATGATGCTTTATCATACCTGAAATTTCATTGAAATTTTAGTTGAAGACATTTAGAAATACCGTTATACCATATACGTCCTTCTTTAGTGCTGTCTGTTGTAGATGCCGTTTTGGACAGGAGTCTTCATTAGGGTACGCGCATCTTTTGGTAGATGTTTTTTTCCACAACAATTCCAATAGCAAATCTAGCGCTCGACGGGTGTGATGTGTTGATATGGCACATAATCGGAGACAGTCCGGAAATGATTGATCGCAATCAATATTCAAATCGATTATATCATCGCCATCACTTTCTAAATTTTTGATTCCTTCAGAAGATTCGTGTTGTTTATGTCATTCTAAAGCTTGTTCAATGGGCTGATAAACCCTGTAATTCCAACACACCCCTGTGGGCAATTTGAGAGAGAATCGCATACAAAATTTTGGCCTTGTTCTCGCTTTGTTCTGGCTTTAGTGTTTTGATTTGTTTCTCTTCAAAATGGTACAGTGGTGTTAAAACAAAGTAGTAAGCGACGAAATATTTTTTTTCACAACATTTTATTATCACTTTTTTATAATATTCTACACAGTAAATTCATTTTACTTTCTATAACCTCTCTATAACACTCCAATCAACTGCTAGTGTGCTCCAAGGTGTCCTCAATCAGCGATTTTTCGTTGCATCGAAAACACGACGAGATTATAGTACTCCTTAATTCCGCTCGAAATGTGGTGTTGAACTGCAATTAAAATCATTATTGGCAAGTAGCTAATATAGCATTGGTAAATTAAACACATTTATCTACCTTTTATAAAGAATTGAAGCAAATGTCTTGCATTTTATGCGATGGCTTCTCGGCACGCGTCTTTCGCTGCAAAAAACGGAAATGCAAATTCCCACTGGTGGGATTCAACTGCCGACGGTGATTTACACACCTTACTTCAACGGGAGGAAGTTTCTGTTTCCATTGCGGCGGCTGCTTCAGCCGCAGAGAGACCTCCGTTGAGCACCACAGAACAACCTTCTTCGCCATCGTTTCCGGCCTCTGGTGTTGTGCGTCCGCTCACGTGACCCAATGGTCCCTCAAGATCGTTGGGCAGGTGCAGGGGATCGGCACCGTTGCGTAGTCTCTCCCTCCATCACGCGAAACGCTAACGGATTGCTGCCCGACGCCATTGTTGGTGAAGGAGGTGGTGAAGGTGGCCTCCCACCTCGCTGCTCGTTTTGTGCTCTCACATTGTTGTTTTTTCCAAGCCTTCCGCCCATACTGGGGTCCATACCGAAGGGCCCCATAGAGTCCGCTACGGCCGCCAGCAGTCGGGCTCGCGACGATCTCGGTCCGCTATGGTTGGGCAAGCGACGCGTTACAGCCTCTACGAACTTCATGGCCTTTCTCCGTGCATGCTGAACATGCGGCAGCCAAGAGAGATGCTCATGTAAGCGCACTCCAAGATAGCGGATGGAGCTCGAGGATCGCACAACCACTCTGCCGACGCTGATGCTAACTGTTGGGGAACGCTTAAGGTTGGAGATCAGCATTATCTCCGTCTTCTCCGGTGCCAATGAGAGACGGTGCTGGGTCAGCCATTCATTGACGGTGTCAGCTCTGGCACTAGAACAATTAGATCGTCGGCATAAGCGAATACCTCGGCCGCAATCAGCAGCGGTACACTGAGAACCCCATCGTAGAGCACATTCCACAGAGTGGGACCCAAAATAGATCCCTGTAGAACTTCCGCGCTGATGTGCTTCTCGACAGGGCCCTCGCTGGTCTCGATCAGCAACCGCCTGTTAATGGTGGATCTCCCCCGGCGAAAGCCGTACTGCTCCTCCGCAAGCCGCGGTGCATGCGGCTCTTCTAGGTACGCGTTCAGCCGGTTAAGGATCAGGCGTTCCAAAACCTTGCCGAGTGCATCCAGCATACACAACGGCCGGTATGAGGAACTTTCCCCAAGTGGTTTGCCAGGCTTTGGCAACAGCACCAAGCGCTGCCTCTTCCATTGCAACGGAAATACGCCGCGATCGAGACAGTTTCTCGCATCCGATCAAGTGCAGCACTCCTTCCGCATACGTGTCAGCTCTGGAGTCCACCAAAATAGGTCACGATGGGGATCACTGGGTGCTCTTCCACCTCCGACCGGCGTGGTGTGAAGACGACCCATGACCGCTGACGACCACGCTGCTGCTGCTGCCGACGGTCTCTCTGCTGCTGTGAAGTTGGCCGACGGTGAAGAGAATGTACCGGTGGTCGGATACCGAGTTGAACCGCATTGATGTGTCGGAAGCCACAGCCCACGTGTCCGGACGCGCAATGGAGGTACTTGCAAACGACACATCCACAATACTGGGCAGGGCGACGCTGTTCCCGACAAACGTAGGAGTGGAGCCCTGGTTTAGTACTCGGAGTCCCGACTGCTGGATGGTGCTATGCAGCTTTTCACCGTGCCCTTTGTTTCTCTCACTTCCTCATTCCTCGAGCGCGGTTCAATCGCCTGCAACTACTACTTGAGGGTGGGAGTAGGATTCCAATTATACAGCCTATAAGCATCGGTTGAACTCGTCCGAAGAAAGGCGCGGGGGAGCGTAACAGCTCACGAACACTATCCCTTCGATCCGAGCGCCACCATCCCTGGCGTTGGACTGTTCTGGACCCGCTGGATGGGGCTGGTCCCGGTGCTCACTACTGCAACTATCCTCGAAGAGTCTATTGCCCAATTCCCGTTATTGTCCGATGGACAGTATGCCTGTCACTAGTATACATGGCACTGCACCGTCGACGTTTACAGTTCTTAGCTAGGTGCTCCGCAGCTCCACAACGCAAACAAAGCCCTGGGCGGTCCACCAGGCTTCGACACTCCCGAGTAAAGTTCCCCGTCTCGAGGCAACGAAGAAAATGTTGTTGCCCGATTGAACGCTTTGGCAGCTGTCGAACACTGCTAACACAATGGCCCAGAGAGCGTCTGCGCCTTGGTCAACGGGAGACGAACACGAGCACGCTTTGTGCCATCTTTTTCCCACATATCGACGAGGGTAATTCCGGAGTCCTCCCCGAGCTTGGTCTCAATCGCCTTCTTGATGTCATCACCACTCGGGTCACTCCTTTCTCTCCAAGTACTTCCTGGATGCGGTGAGCCAACTGCACACTATTTGCCGACTGTTTCATGGGCACACTTAGATGGCCAAGTCCGGTGCGGCGACCCATACCGATGTAAGGGCCAGCATCTTCCAGTTCCGAAGAAGTGCGAAGTTTTAGGTAGACCTACGTCCACGTTACCCCATCTGCCGGAGCAATGTCTATACGGTCGACACGGACCACTCGCCGCTTCGACCGGTGTTGCTGCTGTTGTTGCAGCTGAAGCCGTTGTCGCTGTTGCGGTTCGGACCGGTGACACTGCTGCTGCTGAAGCTGCTGATGGTACTGCTGCTGCTGTTGTTGTCGCTGCTGTCGTGGCTGCTGCTGCTGATAATGCAGCCCATGTTGTCTCACGTCTTGGACCGCCATGTTTGCCGCTCGTTTGCGAAACTTACGGCTAACCACTTCCGCTTATGTTGTTCGACCTTCGTCATCAGCCAGCACGGCGTAATAATCCGTGTCGGGCTGATATTGCTGCTGTGGAAACGACGCTTCCAATTGCTGATAATTGGTGTTTCCATTTCCCCTCAGCATCCGGGCCAGCAACTCATTCATGGCAGGGAAACACGTAGTTCCGCCATCAACGATCCGGGGCTACTAACAACCGTTCGTGGCTTCGCCTAGCTACACTTTTCTACCGTCGGCTTTGGGACGGTAGATGAGCGAGTCGAGCGGGTGCTTCTCTGATCCATGATAAAACCGGCTCCTCACCGACGATAAGCCGATGAAAAATCGGGGAAAAGTTTAGAAAAATTCAGCATACAATTTTATTACATTTATTCAACACAGGTGGCGCTGTCGTCTACTCCGCGGTGCTTGTCTCGGCTACAAGAACTGCAGTACGGGTGCTCGCGCATGCACTCATTCACGCACCGATCCACCCGACGTTCTTTTCCTGTTCAAAACACCTAAAGCACCGTCTCTCGCACTGATTCAAAGGAACACCGTCCACTGGACGATTTTATTAACTTACAGCCACTTTAATGCGGAATTAGTCCTTCTTTTCGCCGTTTTTATGTCTCCATACAAAATGTATGAAAGAGTTTCCTTCACTGACAAAAGCACCTTAACCCTTTTTCGCTTGCGCGAACCAGCAACTCGAAACAATTTCGGCCAAATTAGGTCAACATATTACAGGTACTTTTAAGGCACTTATAAACAAACAAGCACAACAATAAAAATTCACTTGTTTATTCATATAGATACCGAAGACAACAAACATTGATAATTATTACACTCTGTAATTATTTTTGGTTGTGATATTTTGTAAAGGTAGCTGTAAAGACTAGCACACTTGAAAGAGTTCATATATGTTAAATCTACACTACTTTCCAGTTGATTTTGAATCACAATCCAGTTGCTGTGGATATAAATTCATAAGAATGAATCTTTTGCTCTCACTGTTGAATCGTTTGCAGCTTCTTTTGCATCCTTTGTAACCACATTACCATGGGTTTTTGATACGATTGAGGCAGCAAAGAATTCAAATGTAGCAGCAACCGATTCAAACGTAGCTGCAAATGATTAATTCTTGTTGATTGCGATCTATAGCAACTGGACTGTGATTCAACGTTAGCATGTAAAGAAAATTTTACAACAATATCTACATAAAAATACTCTGGAAAATAATGCCGTTAAAATATACATGAAACAAATCAGCTTGGTTTTCTTTTCTCAAAAAATAACAGTTGGTTCTTACGATTTTGCAATCAATGCTCCTGCAACATTTCAAAAGATGCGGGTCCAATCCATCAGTTTCTTTTATACTAGAAACAACTAATTAAAGTTGGAAATAATTAATGACGAATTTTATTTCATTTCATGAGATCAATTCAATTTTTGGCTCAGTTGCAACAATAAGTTTGGTCTTAAGACTAAAAGTACAGTTCAAATTTCCGCGATTACGGAACGATACGAAAGATAAACATTATATTACATCTAATGAGATATTTGAGTTTTTTTTATAAAACTTTTATTACATATTTACATACAATAAACAAACATTGAAACATTATTGAAAAAAGGAAACGTTTTGAACAGATAATGTGTATATAATTTGCAAACAGTTTGCACATAGCCACGCGTTTACTGGCTCTTATATTTCCCAGAGCAGGAAAGCGCAGCACATTGAAGGTCGGGTCGACGAGTTCAGGAACATGACGATTTTTTTTTGGAGGAGACCTGTCTAGACTCCGTTTACTCTTCGATACATCGCGAATTTGTGTTCAAGACTGTCCAGAGCAATGCATGTCTAGCAATTGTTCGCGTAAGTTAAGTTCCACCTGTTATAAAGCTCCCCATGGAGAACCTTTCCATTTACCAATATGTAAAAAGTGGAACGTTGTAGTGAGTTCAGCAGTTTATTTTGGATGTTCCTCCAGACGTTGCTCCAGTCAACGTAGGGTGTTGTCGTCACGATTTTGGCGTCTGCGAATCTCTGGATCTGTTTGTGTGTGATCTTTTTTGTGGAGCATGGCTCACACGGAACTAGCGGAATATACGCCATCTCTTGAATCACTGCTCTTAAACATGGGTACGTTGTCGGGATGCCCGAGAGGTTCGGTGGGTTTCCAGCACAAGCGATATGCTGGAAACCAACTTCCAAACACTCCCTCTCTTTCTCGTACATGTTTGTCATGCGCTTTGTATGTTTGAATTGCGCTATTTGTATGTTCCAATTTTGGCACATGGCTTGTCGTGCGTTGTTGGAAAATAATATTCCAAGCAAACGTAATCGTTCCTCGGTTCTTAGCCGTGGTATATTCCATTCGCGAGCTGGGTTGACAAATCCAACGTCGATGGCTAACGTTTTGTCGACGTTCAGGCGAGCACTGGAGACACTGCCAAACGCCTCAAAGAGCTCTCGCACACGCTGGATTTTGTTGGAACAGGTTGTTATCACAGAGATGTCGTCAGCATATGCTCACCAATCGTTCTCAAAAGTTCCACCAGCCTCGGATTGAAGCCCATCGCAAGCATGTTGCTAAACAAAAAGTCCCGATTCACACAATCAAACGCATGGGAAAGATCAAAGGAGACAAGCTTACCATACTTACGTTTCCTCTGCAAATCAATCAATCTCTCCTTAACGGAAAGAACAGCTTGAAAAATGTTGCGTGGTATATTGCAACACTTTTGCGCTGCCGAAATTATCTCCCACTTCCCGAGAATATGGTCGACACGGTGTTTGACAATTCTGAACAGAAGGTTGTAATCTACGTTAAGAAGTGATATAGGTCGAAAGGCAGACATGGTAACCTCTCCTCCCCGCTTCCTCACCAGCACAATGACCCCAGTCAACGAAACCCGGAGGAAACTCCCTGCGGAGAACCTCATTTAGCACTAGCCCTAGCTCTCGACTAATAATGTCGATAGTTGATGAGTTCCAATAATGTTGTCTAAAATTGCAGTGATTGATGAAACTGCAAGTCTTATGCAATTTTTCAACCTTGCATCTCCAAGTCTTATGCGTCTTTCACTTTTGATAAGGTTCATGATTGAAAACAGTTGTTCACTACCTTATGTTGATAAACATAAAACATACATACTTATAACGCGCCTTGCATGCGTAGACAATTTAGGAAATTGTTGGAAATTATGTATTTTTATGTATTTTTGATTTTATGTTTATGTATTATGATAAAAACGTATTTGTTATATGTTATTTATTTGTCAAATTCAACGGACCGTATGTGGCCCCCTTGAAGCTTTTGGTTTTTTACAATTAATACACTGATTACATTGATAACGTCAGATAAACATTTTTACGTTGTATAACATTTAACAAGTAATGGGCCGCACATTACGTATATAATTTAGGAACACAAACGCGTATGTAATTCATTATCCAAGAACTTATTTTTAAGATCACCGTTATTTTGCAAATCAATTATCTAAATTTGTAGGTTTTCGACTATCTTTTCAGCATTTATATGAAAAGGTGAAGCAAAAATATTTAAATCCAATAATGTTTTATCATTCAAGAAGATCGCAAATCGTTTCTCGAATTCTTCTTTTAAATTATCTACTATTTTAACAAATCTTAGCAAAGATTGCAATTTTCCTTGGTGTTGAATATTCAAGATGTTCATATGTCCTGTCAAATCTATTAAAAAAGCAAAGTCTTCCAAACATATAGAATCTTGTATTTGTGGAAAAGATGTGTGGATGTGGATGTTTTCGTTTTGGCTTCATCGTATTTTCAGAAACTCGGTTTAAATTCAAATATCGTATCCTCATAAGTAGTCGTTGTTTTTAAAAAGAACGCATTATGTCTAAGGGTAAATCTGGCACTTGTTTTTGTATGTTTTGGCGATTGTAGCCACAACTCCTCTGGTTTGGTGAAGGTTTCCAACTGTTTTTATTTTTTTAAATATGTTCGAATTCGTAAGGTGATTCAAACAAACCACCTAAAGTCAGATGCCTAACCTAGGTCGGGGGTTGGCAGTAGCTGTGGGCAGTAGTGATTTTCAATGTTTGAAATCCTAAATTTAAAGAGGGATACTTTGAACTAAATTTATTTGTTATGTAACTCATTACATACTGGAACCCATCACTTTCTTGCTCCGTACGAACAATTTGGTCACTAATAACGGTACTGACCAGATCAGATGCAGTGCTCTTACCATCGATGCCTTGGCATATAACATTGTTCGCGATCGATCCCTGACCGTTCGGCGTACGTCTTTTATTACAAGTGCTGTGAATTACAATGGCTGATTTTCTTAGCCTAACGGTCCTTACACTAAGACCACTATACTATGTGACGGTAACGCTACCCCGGTGAAAATAGCAACTCGGAAATTAATAAATATTGCGTTGACTGTCAAAACAGTGTTGCGCATAAAGAGCGTAAACAAACATTAACATTTTCCATTTGTTTTATATCTGGGAGAATTTGTACAAAATCCACACCACAAAATACTGCAGCTGATAAAAATTCTTCTTTCTGTTCAACCTCCTCATCGCTTCTTTGACTAGAATGGTTATTTAAAATTGTAGGTGACTTACCAAGAATCATCATCATCAAGAATTCGTTACGTACAACTCAATGGGGACGGATGGTCATACACACCGCCAATTTGACGTAATTGAGAAAAAATGTTTTTGTATGTAGAAATCAATTTGGTGTTATGTTTCTGTTTCATATCATCGTACAACATCTGCTCAAGTGACATAATGTGCATGTGTTGAAAAACCTGTATATTTTTTCCCTAATGCAGTAATATTTGTTGTCATTTCAAACATATCTTTTAGTGCTCGAACTCGAAAAATTATCATCGTACGATTTTTGGTAATTGAGGTTAGCGGTGGGAGAGCGTGAATTTGCCACATTAAACCACATAAAAACTTTTTCTACAGATGCTGCCAATTAGTCAGCGTCGATGTTCTCCGAAAAATATCTTTTTAAACTGATGGCTGTAGTTCTGGAGAGCAACTGTGCCGCTCGTCGAACGTTTTGGCATTCTTGTAGTTTCATAATTAAATGATTTTTGGTAAAGCTGAATAGCGGTGTATATTCTGATTCCTTTCTGTTAGCCATCAAATCAAATAACAAATCAGATTTTGTATTTTTTTCTTTGTACACGAATCCAGCAACCTGGTTCTAACCAATTTTAACAAGTGAGGAATGCCAGGAAAAGCATATAATTACGCGGGTCGTCCCGTAATTATTATAAAAAAAACTTTTTATTATAATTGTTAAGACTCCGCATGAGCCTATCACCAATGTCTACGAGATACAATTGAGAAATAAGCCACTGTTTGTTCCTAACCTCTGCCTTTTATAGCCCTAGCCGATGATTCTATCTCCTTTGCTATCAGTTGAGGGGGAACTCCGATATATCCGCATTCCACGATGGTGGCTTCCGTTGGGGTGATCGCGATGTTGGGGGAGACTTCTAGCTTCTACGGATGTCTCTGCATTCCACAACAGTAACTTCCTTTAGGGTTGGTCGCGATGTTGGGGGAGACTTGTATCTTTTACGGATGTCTCTGCATTCCACAATCCTTTAGGGGTGATCGCGATGTTGGGGGAGACTTCTAGCTTCTACGGATGTCTCTGCATTCCACAATCCTTTAGGGGTGTTGAGGGGTGGACCTTCCTGGGTGCAGGCCTCGCGAAGGTTAGGCCTTTCCTCACCTTAGGCCCTACACGACTCAACCTTTAAAGCACTAATTCCCGCACAACCCGTTAGTGGTCCTCTCTTTCGGGACTCTATACCGCAGTTTTGGGAAATTAGCGCTGATCGGATACTAACCCGTTAGTGTTCCTCTCTCTCGGGACTCTATACTGCAGTTAGTAGAACCTTTATGTTCGGATCAAAGCAACGACTCGAGCGATTGCTGATTAACTACTGATTTTATTCTACATTTTTGTGTCCTTATATACTAATTCCGCTTCCCAGTCACGCGTTTGAAATCGTCGGATTACGATTTCATGACCAAATATGGTCATA
Organism: Anopheles funestus; assembly: GCF_943734845.2. NCBI lineage: Eukaryota > Metazoa > Arthropoda > Insecta > Diptera > Culicidae > Anopheles > Anopheles funestus. The sequence continues at coordinate 46,945,920 of NC_064599.1, forward strand.
AAAATGGCACAAATTTCATCCTAATCCTAATCACGTGATTCAATCCTACGGGGGAGTGTCCTATCGTATGATGTTTGTATCCGCTGCGTTACACCAATACACCTGCAGCGGAAGACGATCCGTGTACTAAGCTGCGTGCGCCTTTGGATGCTGGACTCGAATGATCGATGACGTCATGATTCCCCGTAGGCGTGGACTCTCGATGAATTCAGAATTGGTGGGCGGTGCTTATGCTGAGTTCTCCTACCCTGCGGGCAAAATAGCTCGGTTTTAGCATGTTGCCTCTGTTACTCCTACACGAAAAAATTTTGTATTCGTGTAGGAGTAACAAAGGCAGCATGCTAAAACTGAGCTATTTTGCCCGCAGGGTAGTAAACCCGCGTGCGGTTTTGGGTACGCGGCTGACTGTGTCAAAGTTGCGTACGCACACTTGACCGTATGCGACAGTGACGCAACAAGGGGTGATCGCGATGTTGGGGGAGACTTGCACTTTCTAGGGATGTCTCCACATTCCACGACGGTTACTTCCTGTAGGGTGATCGCGATGTTGAGGGAGTTCTGTTATCGCGGATGTAGCTGCATTCCACACATCATCTCTCTCGATGTGCGAAGGTCTTTCCAAGGAGGGGCTCACGGTGTTGGGGTTGACCGATAGTGCTGGTGACTCATGATACCCTATCATGTAACTATATATATTGTACATTGTTATTGGATGTCTAAAATAAGGATTGGTATAGTCATGAGCTCCCAAATCCTTCCAACATCCAATGTTGGACATTAATGTTAATATCACAGAGGCGCCTTATGATAAACAATAAAATTTCTCTGGTCCTTTGCTGGTCAAACCCAATGAAAATGGGTTGTGTTACGTTTATTGTTCAACAGGTGTTTTGAGTGTGAGCGGGGTGATGCGAACACTAAAACTCGTCCTATCTCTTCGGTGATTGGATGGAAAAGAGGCTGATCGCTTGACGCAGCGCACGCACATTTCATTAACCGGATGCGTGTCCTGACGTTTTATCATCCAACGCACGTTTACAGGCGTAGGTGCAAGCGTAAGCGCCAACACACCCCCTCCCGTGAACTCGCTTATCAATGAACACAATTTTAATGTATAACGCAGTTCACTTATACTAACTCGCCTACGCCGCCTTTAAGTTATTTAATCTTTTAATTTCTAACTATTCAATTCAATATTTCGATTTTCCCTTTTTGTGAGTTCATGTTCAATGTGATTCCATTTACGCTTAGGAACGTACATCAATCTTCGCTAATTTAGATATTGCTCTCCTAAATGTTCCTTCCTTCGTATAGACTAGGGCCTGACGTATTCTACCATCGTATCCTTGGCAAACATCCACCACCTTCCCTCGCAACCACTTGTTTTTTTCTTTTTTCATCTACAATGAAAACTAGATCACCTTTTTGGACCGGTTCCGTTTCTTCGAACCATTTAGTACGAGGAGTTATTACGGGAAGATATTCTACTATCCACCTTCTCCAGAACATACTAATTTTCTTCTGAGTGAGTTCATAATTTTCCTTCATTTTGAACGCGGATGTAACGCAGTCTATAGGTGGTTCCTTTGCTCCCGATGAGGATCCGAGCAAAAAATGGTTTGGCGTTAAAGCCTCTGCCTCTTCTGAGTCTATAGGAAGATAAGTCAACGGTCTCGAGTTAACTAAAAATTCAGCTTCAACTATCAGGGTGCTTAAACCTTCATCATTGAGTTTTCTTAGATCATCAAAGGCTACACTCTTCATTGCTACTTTTACTGATCTGACCATTCTTTCCCAGGCTCCACCCATGTGTGGTGTTCCTGGTGGAATACAATGCCATTGTGTATTAGTGTTCGTGAAGGTTCGACACAATTCACCGTTTATATCATTTAGCTCTTGTTGCAAAATAGCCTTAGCGCCCTGAAAATTAGTGCCATTGTCACTATAAATTTCCAAAGGTGCGCCTCTCCTGCCAATAAACCTCCTAATGCCTGCAATGCAAGATTCTGTGGTCAAGCTGCGCACGACCTCTAGATGGATAGCTCTTATCGTGAGGCACGTAAATAATGTTACCCATCGTTTTACGTTGCTTCTACCAATTTTGACTAAAATTGGTCCGAAATAATCCAGACCGACGTAAGTGAATGGCCTATGTGAAACTGCTAGACGAGCCGGTGGCAAAGGTGCCATCCTAGGTGTATGTGGAATTGCCTTACGGATCCTACAATACTGGCAATTTCTAATCACTTTTTTCACTTCTGTCCTCATCCTAGAGATGTGGAATTTTTGACGAAGTTCATTTACTATAGTTTCCTGGTGAGCATGTTTCATATTATGATGATAATATAGGATAAGTAGTTCAACTACTCTATGCTTGCGAGGTAGTATGATAGGATGTTTCACATGGATTCATGGATCGAATGCTAAATCATCCATCATCTCGATCCTACCTTCACAACGTAGAATTCCCTTTTCATCCATAAAGGGGGATAACTGCTGCAGCGCACTATCCTTGGGAATACATCTTTGATTTTCCGTACTGGACTTAAGAATTCTTACTTCAATGGGATAGATTTCCTTCTGAACAATTTTCCAAATTGTTTCCTCTGCTAACGCTAATTCCTCTCTGGTTAAATGTGAGTGTTTGCTGTCGTGCTTGTGCAATCTAGCACGACTAATAAATCGGTGAATCCAACCAAATGTTCGATGAAGTCTACTAAAATTACTAAACCTGTCAAATTCAATTATATTTGAAGGTGCGCTTGACACATGTAAGTGCTGTTGACTTTTAAGTTCTTCTACGGAAGCTAAAGTATTAGTCTTTAGCTGTGGCCACTCATTCTCAGGGTTGTACAAGAAATCAGGCCCCTGAAACCATCTGGATCCAAAGTCCATATTCGGTTCTTTGCCCCATTTTGTGCCGTCATCAGCAACATTTTCCTTCGAAGGCACATAGCGCCATTCAGTTGGATTGGTCGTACTGAGTATCTCACCCACACGACAGGCTACAAAAGCACTATATTTTCTATGATCCGCAAAAATCCATGAAAGAACCGTGTTGGAGTCGCTCCAGAAATATCGCTTCGTTATAGGTATGGTATGATGAGTTTGTACGAACTCGGCTAGCCTTGTTCCAAGCACAGCTCCCAACAACTCTAACCTCGGTATTGATAAGGTTTTCAAAGGTGCTACCTTTGCTTTCGCGGAAACTAATGTGCATTGCACTTTTCCTCGTCCTTCCACGCGAAAGTATACTGCACTACAGTATGCTTCTTCGCTAGCATCAACAAATACGTGCATCTGTAAAGAATTATACAATTGGCTAGATGCACCTACAAAATAACACCTAGGTATTCTCAATATATACAATTTATCAAATAGTTTTGTCCACCTTTTCCATGTAGAGTAATGTTCTTCACCTATTTCATCATCCCATTCAAGTTTTTTGCGCCAAATGTTTTGCATTAATATCTTTCCTTGTATTGTATAATGGCTAATCATGCCCAATGGATCAAAAATACTCATAAGACATCTCAATACTTGTCTTTTGGTTGGCCTACTCTTGAGCTTAATGAAATTCTTTATATCATCACTAATTGCTGTCGAAAAGGCAAGAGTGTCACTGAAGGGGAGCCATAACATACCTAACACCCTTTCACTCCACTGATCTCCTTGCACGCCTAAAGTTTTTCCATCAACTTGCTTCGATTCCTTTAAATGAGATAATATTTCATTATTATTGGAAATCCAATTCCTCATATCAAATCCTCCTTGCGCATGTATATACCTAACTTGTAGGGCAACCTCTTTGGCCTCATCAACAGTTTCAAAACTGCCTACAAAATCATCTACAAAATGTTCCTTGACTATCGCTTCGTATGCTCTAGGATATTCCTTTTCATATGTTTGTGCATTTAGATCCTTCACATATCTGGCCGACGCTGGAGAGCAAGTAGAACCAAAGGTTGCTACATCCAATATATAAATGTCGGGTTCTTTATCCGGATCTGACTGCCACAGGAATCGTTGAGCATTTTTATCCTCTGCCCTGATTCGGATTTGGTGAAACATTTCTCGAATGTCACCACTAACAGCATACAAATACTGCCTGAACCTAAAATATATAGAAGGTAGGATTGTAACGATCAGTTCTTCAGGTCCCTTCATAAGCATACTATTTAATGATACATCACCTACTGTCGCAGCCGCATCCCATACAATCCGAACTTTGTTCGGCTTCTTAGGATTGGTTACGACACCTATCGGGAGGTACCATACTTTTCTCTCCTCAACAGAGGTCAGTTCTTCTTCACTGGCTACGTGCGCATACTGTTTCTGTACATATTCCTGTAGTTGGTTAGTTATGTTTTCTCTAATGATAGGATTTTTCAAAAGTTTCCGTTCTAATTGTTTATGTCGTTTGTACGCCATACAATAGCTATCAGGTAATTCAACTTCATCAAATTTCCATAATAAACCTGTTTCGTATCTTCCTCCTACTTTCCTAGTAGTTTCATGAAGGATTTTTCGACTTCTTTCTTCTTCTTTCGATACAGGCAAAGGCACTGGTTTAGTTCCCAAATCTTCACCAGCGAAATACATTCTTAGCTGTGTATTGATGTTGGTATCGAATGTTCCATGTACATGAAAACTTGGATAATCTTCAGTTGCGAAAGCTTTACCACCATAGACGCACCATCCTAATCGCGTTTTTGTCGCTATTGGCTGCAAATCCTCGCCTTCTCTGATTTTGAATGGCGCAGCAATTTTCAGATGATCTATACCTATCAACATTTTTGGGACTTGTTCGTAATAGGGTTCGATAGGTATTTCTTCAAAATGCTTAAACTTCGACAAAAATTGTTTGCTTAAGGTTTGTTCAAACAAGCTAAGATTTTCTACCGTCCTCACATTGTTTAATGGATAGCATTTAGATTTGTTCTTTCCCGAAATTTCCATCGAAACTATTTCCGAATTTTCCTCAACACGTGTAACGTCACCGGTCCATTTTAAGTAAAGTGGTTCCCTAGTACCAGTTATTCCTAAAGTGGTTGCGATAGATTGATCTATGAGTGTCAAGGATGAACCTTCATCTATGAATGCATACGTATCTACGCGTTTGCCTTTGTTGTACAATGTAACAGGAATTACTCTAAAAAGTAATTGTAACGGATCCGCATGATAAGCATTATGAATAGCCGTACCAACAGCGTTAGTAATTGGTGGAGCGTGTAGTAGAGGATGGTGATCCCTCGAACAATTTTCTAACCTACATTTTACAGGAAATTTGCACGGTCTTCTTCCATGTCGTTTCAAACATTTTCTGCACAAACCCGTTTGCCTGACCACATCCCATTTTTTAACTAGCTCCAACGATTCAAATTCTTTACATTTCCTTAACTCATGTCCGTCTTTTTTACACATTGCACAATGTACTATTTTCGCCTGATTTTCCGTATCATGTAGTTGTACGCGACCATGCACCCTTTTGGTTTCAACTTTCGGCTGTACTACATCCGTACGAGTTTTCAAACTACTAGCAGCAGCGACAAGATTCTGAATAAAACGATTAAACTCCCTTATTGATACTTCTTTACCTGTTTCCATTGTGTAACATTGGCTTGACAATGCCCAATCTAATTGTAAATGTCCTGGTAATCTATCAACTAGCTCTTCTAGAAGTATAGGATTACACAAATGGCTTTCCATTTCTGCTGCCGTTAGATAGTCACACGCATTTCCGACAGCTACTCCAAAATTCATTAGGGTTTCAATTCTGTCCGTTCTTATTGGGGGTGTCGCTTTAATTTTGTTCAATAACACATTAACTACTACCTGCGGCCTTCCAAAATGGAATTTAAGTATTTCTATTGCACGTGGTACCGATGCAGGCAATATTAATTGACCTTTCGCTATTTCTAATGCTTTGCCTTTTAAACATCGCGTTAATCGGATTAGATTCTCTTCGTTATTATAACCGCACACTTTGTTACTTCGTCTGTAGCTACTTATAAAGAGTGGCCAATCGTCCGGCGCTCCGGAAAAGGACGGTAAATCACGAGGCATTGTCTTTCTTGCTTCTTTTTGTTCACTCGTTGGCTCTGCTTCACGTGATCTTACCTGATCATCCTTGCACGTGGTTGGTACACGATCTAACGTCAGATCGCACACCATTCCACGGTCTAACGCCGTGCTGGACAGCGTTGGAACACTCGTTTCAGCTTCCGTTGCCCGGTTTGCTGATCTGCTCATGGTTGTATCGGTTGCCGGATTCATCGTAGCGCCTAATACCAGGTCGGTTGTAAGGTCAAACACCTTGCCGCGTTCAAACGCCGTGCTGGATAGCTTCGGTTCCCCCGATGATACGGCTGCCGTTGATGAACTTGCTGCACCTCCGATGCTAATCGATGTACTACGGATTGCTTTTGTATGTGTTGCAATCGCCGCCGATACCATTGTAGACGGCGTGTCTGATGATAGTTGCGTATCATCCCGTTGTTCACCTTCCACGTGCTCGTTCTCCAGTTGTAACATTTCGAGCTCGATCTCGAGGAGCTTTTTTTTGATCGCCAGCTCCTTTTTTCTCTTTAACACCTCATCTGCAGTGCGTTGCTCATTTGCCGTGCGCTGCTCATACTTTGCACCCACTTGATCGTCATCGCTGCTGTCAGACAGAGCAAGCGATATCGCCGATCCGTATTTGCCCACGTGGGGTTTCGCTTCCTTCCTCTGTGGTTCATCAATCGCCAGGATAGCACGAGGCGTCGAGATTCCACTACTTTTTTGATGATCGATCGCCAAGTTAGCAGTAGGCGTCGATACTTCTTTTTGCTCACTTTCCATTACACTTAATTTCACACGAGATTTTCACTAGAAACGTTGCTGAGTTTTAGCTTTGTTACGTTTATTGTTCAACAGGTGTTTTGAGTGTGAGCGGGGTGATGCGAACACTAAGACTCGTCCTATCTCCTCGGTGGTTGGATGGAAAAGAGGCTGATCGCTTGACGCAGCGCACGCACATTTCATTAACCGGATGCGTGTCCTGACGTTTTATCATCCAACGCACGTTTACAGGCGTAGGTGCAAGCGTTAGCGCCAACAGGTTGTTTCCAATTTTTAAATAACCCTTTTGCCACAACCACTTGCAGGTAGTTATGCGGACCAACAACTTCATCCGAAGCAGGATCATACTTTAAAAATTTATTAACTTTCATTTCATCTAATGATAACACACACTCGCGCTCACGAATGTCTAATTCTTTGGTAATATTTTCTAATAATATAAGCATATCATCCACAATTCCCTGTTTTAAATTTAGCTTGCGTGCGTATCTCTGGAGCGTGGACAGTGATGGTAATGGATAATTTAAATCACTTTCTAAATACTTATACGATGTCTTCCAAAATAACGAAACGTAAAAAAATTGCTGATTACTAGCTTAGTTCACCTACGTTATTTCTTTTAAGGCTGCTTCTAGAAATGCGTTGGTTAGAAAGCAAAGTATTTACTTCCAACAATTGTGCGTTTTTAACTTTTGTCTTTTGAAGCTTTGCGGTTATTTGTACAATGTTGGCATCTTTTTCAGTACAGAAATGACATGTATAAAGTGTGCCATTTGTATCATCCGTATTTTATAATTGATAGTCCTCCCTCAAAAAATGTGAAGAGCATATTGTTTGATGTTTAGATGGAGTCCAGGATTTTTCACGCTTAAAAAACTCAACCCATCGCTGAAACTGCAGAGAGTCAAAGATCCAAACCATATTTTTGGATGTAATATCGACTATTCTTGTAAAACGATGCAGCGCAGGTTGATGCCATGTTGCATACTAAAAATAAAATAGTTTTATTTGCGTTCGACATTTTCCCACATGACATTTTCCGAAGATTTCATATTGACCTCTCGCTTTTTCATCATTCCATCTCGCTATTTTTGAGTGGTTTTTGCCGTTTGTGTCCTGTGGTGAGCGGTTTTGTCAATGTGTTGGTGTTGATTGTGCCGACCGAGCGACCCGAATATGATTTTCAAAAAGTTTACAAAGAAATAAGGAAGAAGCAAACGCGGAACACGCACATGCACACAGTCCGCGTTGCCGGACTTCGTGATCCGAGAGAGTGCAAAATGGACGCGTTGATTTGAGGAGGTTTAATATAGTGAATTATCAACGAACTGTGTCCTCAAAGGTATGTAAAAGTGTTGAAAAATATACAGCACATTTATTCGATGCTAATTATGTTGTGTTTCGATTTCAAGTGTTTCAGAAGACCATTCAAGGGTGGAATCAAACAGCATCGTCAGCCGCAACAGCATGCAACAGTGAACGGTGCAGGAAGGTTATTCATCTACAGCCATGATTTTATCATATATGTGTTTTGAAGTTTTTTGTTCCTTTAAAGTGATAAATGTGATTAATTTACTAATTTATAGTAGTTAAAAATAATATAAAAGGTGAATTAACAACACTTGTTAATATTGTGAAAAAATATTGTGAAATAAAAAAAAATATTTTAAGTGTAAATTTGTGTGTACGTGACTGTCGAAAGAAACGATGAGAGAAAGAAATGGCGCACGATCGGTTCGCTCAGGATAATCGGCGCACGCGATTGGCTCGCTTGGAATTCATCGGCGCACGCGATCGGGTTGCTTCGGATTCAACGACGCGCAGTCGGGTCGCTTCAGAAATATCGATCGAATGGTTGCGTACATACGACGGCTCATGAGACGTCCAAAAAAGCCGAAGTCATACAAAATTTCAGAAAAATTGGGTCCTGTCCTGGACGCGTCCACAAATCGCGAAGCGAAAGAGGCTTCGGGAATTATACCTGGGATCTTCGCGAAGTGAAAAAGGATTCTGAAATTATACCTGTGATCCGCATTAGAATACCACGTACGCTGCATTCGGGGTAGCATTCGCTAAAGCGTTGTTTTGGTTATGCATGCAGTAAGCATAGAGGGTTTGTTTCGGCTTTCTACGAAGTTACTTGTGGACGTGGGCAGGGCGTGGGCGTCACGTGTGAGTTCAGCCAATAACTTCGCTGGTCGTTCAGCTGGTCGTTTAATTCAAGGACTGTGTAATATAGAGGTCGAGTCTTAGCAAATGTCATGTCCGGCATTTTAAAACGATTTTTGACGTTTAGATCAGAAACTGTTTACAAACATTAGTTTAGCACAAACAGGGTATGTTTTCAGTGATAAAATTAATTTAGCGATGTTATAAAGTGTATCAGTTTTCCTCGTAAAGTGTTTAAAAGATTATCAAGAACTTCTATATAGAATGCGAGGAAAGTGTTTCTTTCGTATGTTCTACCGCTAGAAGCGAACAGTTGTTGTTCCAGATCCCAGACTTTGAGATACCGGTAAAGATCAATGCAGAAGTGCGCAGCTGTGCCTAATTTGGTGTAAACTGGTTATGTTTCCTGAATCGCTACAAATTGCACGCATCACATGCAAGGACAAGGGTCTCAAGAAAACACTGCAAGCGAACTACATTCCCGCGTGGAAAAATCCCTACTGTTTTGCTCACCCGTTACACACTGTTGTTTATGCTTTACGAGACAAAAAATTGTTTATAAAACTCAAAAAAGTGAATTGCGAGGATTTGTTAATTGTATATTGTATAATTGTCCGCAACAATCAAAATACGATTACAATAGACGCAACAATTGTTTACAAAACAGTTTCATAACCAACTGTCAAAAATGTTCCCACGGTATCCTGTAATTTTGCACTGTATGCATCGATCTCTATATTACACAGACCTTGGTTTAATTATTCGATCATTTTATGAGCTCCGTGAGTGTCTTTCTGCCAGATGGGCTGGTCGTTCGGTTAGTCGATCTTTTTATGGGTTCCGTGAGTGCCAGATGGGTGGCAGAAAGACACTCACGGATCTCACAAAAATATCGAATAACTGATCGATAAGGTAACGATTAAGCGAAGTTAGTGGATATTTCTTGCCGAAGCGACCCGATCGTGCGTCTATGAATTCGAAGCGACCCGATCGTGGGCCGATTGGTCGCGTACACACTACGGGTCATGAGACGTCCAAAAAAGCCGACGACATACAAAATTTCAAAAAAATTGGGTCCTGCCCTGGACGCGTCCACAAATCACGAGGAGAAAGAGGATTCGGGAATTATACCTGGGATCTTCGCGAAGCGGAAAAGGATTTGGAAATTATACCTGCGATCCGCATTAGAATACCACGTACGCTGCATTCGGGGTAGCACTCGGTAAAGCGTTGTTTTGCTTAAGCGTGCAGTAAGCATAGAGGGTTTGTTTCGGCTTTCTACGAAGTTACTTGTGGACGTGGGCAGGGCGTGGGCGTCACGTGTGCGTTCGGCCATTAATCTGAAGCGACCCGATCGTGCCCCATTTCTTTCTCTCATCGTTTCTTTCGACAAAAAATTACACTTAAAATATTTTTTTATATTTTACAATATTTTTTCACAACATTAAAATGTGTCATTAATTCACATTTTCATTATTTTAAACTACTAAAAATAAGTAAATTAATCACATTTATCACTTTTAAAGAAAAAAAAAATACTTCAAAACATATATGATGAAATCATGGCTGTAGATGATCAACCTTCCTACATTGTTCACTGTTGCACATGCGGCTGACGATCGCCACAGCATCGATGCTGTTTAAATCCACCCTTAAATGGTCTTCTGAAACCATTAAAATCGAAACACAAGAACATAATCTCAGAGTCATTCTGTGGGTTGAGCAAGTTGTGCCTCCGTTTTGCTCTGTCTTCTAACGCATTTATTTGTTGTCAAATAGTAAACATTTATAGTTACTTTTGTTTTCTGACCACTACGCTTCTAGTCCTTTCGAGGTTCACTGTTTCACTGACTGAATTCACGTTTTCACTGCGTTCACATTAGGCTTGGGCAATTCGGTTCTTTCACATGAACGTGAATGAACCAGTTCTTTCATTTAGATGAACTGAACGTGAATCGTGGTTCTTCCGTTCACTTTAAATAGATTTGAAGCAACTGTATTAAAAAGACAAATAATGCATACGTTGTACAAAAATTGTGTTTAATTTAAAAAAGATAGCATTTAACAACTATTTTTTTTTATTTTTTTTTTATATCAAAGGGTGTCATTCATTTACTTCCTGCAACTTTTCTTGTAACATCTTAAATATAACTAAAAATTACAATACTTCATGAAATTATAAAAAGGAAAGCCCTTTAGCATGCAATTAAATCAGAAATTTCCTCGGCATATTCGTTTACAAGTTTTGTTGGATAAAAAGAATTTCTTTCATTTTTTTAGGTAACAATCTTGATCGCTTTTCGGAATAGATCTGCCCAGCCTTTGAAAATAATCTTTCGCATGGGACAGATGTTCCTGGTATACATACAGGGTTTTCCAGCCCAGTTCAAATATATAATGGGAGGTTTCAAATTCGTAAAACGCAAAGTGAAAGAAGCACGATAGTATTCAAATCTGGAAAGCCAATTCAAAGTAGTAAGATAGCACCTCAAAATCGTAACACCAAATCTCAAATTCAGCAGTTGTTTACCCCTACTGACGTTTTGGCGGTTCTTCGAAACTATGGGATAAAGGTAGCGATAATTAAGACAACATATTTTTTTTTAATAAATTTCAAGTGCTTAATTAAAAATTCTAAAAATATTTATTAATTTCCATTCAGTTTTGCCCTATTATGTACTGTTGTAACTGTCATTGTTGTTTTAATATTTTTTGGAAAATACTGATGTACTATAGGCATACAAAAATGCATATTTTGTTGTTAGAGTTATCATAATTAATATACAACAAATATTTTGACTAAATTATCGCTACCTCTATCCCATAGTTTCGAAGAACAGCCAAAACGTCAGTAGAGGTACACAACTGCTGAATTTGAGATTTGGTGTTACGATTTTGAGGTGCTATCTTACTACTTTGAATTGGCTTTCCAGACTTGAATACTGTCGTGCTTCTTTCACTTTGCGTTTTACGAATTTGAAACCTCCCATTATATATTTGAACTGGGCTGGAAAACCCTGTAAAGTTTTCCTTGCGAGTATACAGAGTGTCGGATATTGTATGTGGTGTTCTTGCCACCAAAGAAGTGGATCATTTTCCAAATCGATATTCTCAACATTTAAATATTGATCCAGTTCACTGATAGCTATTTGTCTAGGTGTTATTAAACTTTGAGACGACTTTTGTTGAACTAAATCACCAAAGAGCATGTCTATATCGCTGCTAGCTTTTCTCACAACATTGGTCACTTCAGGTATTGTCTTTTGTAGTGGAATAAGCTCAGTTATTAAACTATCGTAAGTTTTTTTAAATTTTGTTGGCTCATCCGAAAATCCCATTTTTTTAATTCTAGGGTCTAAAATCATACTTTTAAGCACCTGTTCATTACAACGGAAAATTTCAAGTCTGTTTTGTAAACCTTCGATGAGCAAAGACACTAAAGTTTGGACATCTAACCCAATATCCACATCATTCCGATACTGTGCAGTTTTGGTTAAAAGTACATTACATAGCAGACCCACGTGTGAAAGTGTTACATACTTTTCGGCAGAAACTATATTAGTGGCAGAATTAAAATATTTAAGCACAGTGATGATTTGTTCCATTGTGTCCCAGTCATGATTTTGTAAATTGAGTTTAAATTTCAAACTGTCAACACAGGAGAGCAAAGCTATCTTATTTTTTAAAAACCGGTTGAGCATGTCGTATGAAGAATTCCACCTTGTTGGTACTTCCTGTTTTTATTTTAGTTGATCTAAATTTCGTATCTTTTGAGTTTCTATTAACATTTGTGTAGCTTTAGGACTTTTTTTTAAAAAACATTACCACTCTTTTTACCTCATCCATTAAAGGTTTAACGCTATTTTTAATTGCATGCTGACCCACTAAGTTTAATGTATGGGCAAAACATGGAATGTGATTAAACTTCAATTCATTACTGGCCATTTTCATATTTGCGGCGTTGTCGGTTACAAGGCCTACAACTTTATCTTCTATATCAAATTTGTTCAAAGATTCTGTGAGCCAGTTAGCTATATTTTTACCACTATGTGAAACTTCAAATTCTGAGCATTCTAGTAAGGTTCAATTAAGTTTGAAGTTTTCATCGATGTAATGTCCTGTTAACGCTAAAAAACTTGTGTGATTTAGGTTTGTCCACCGTCTGATGTGATTGCCACAGCTTTGCTAGTAGTTATCTTCGGTTTCACTTTTTCAAATTCTTCGTTGTATACACTTGGAAGTAGGGCGTTTGATATACTTTTTCTGGTTGGCAAGCTATAGTTTGGATTTAGCATATAAACAAATTTTTTAAAGTTTTCACTTTTCACCAAATCAAACGGCAAACATTCTTTACAAATTAGTTCCAGTAAAAGTTTATCCAAAAGCCGTTTCGTTTCGCTGGTAATTGGTTTTTTTAAATAACACTTTATACCTATATTGGTATTGGTTGGTTGTTGTTGGGCAGGAAGGGTTAATCCGGAAGGCCCAGCTTCTTCATTGATGTTACTAGCAGCAGCGGTTCCTGAATTTTGCCTTAAATATGGTACCGTTTTATGAACCAAATTTAAATGCCGCTTCAAATTAGAAGTACAGCCTTTGGAGAAAGAAAATACTTTCAGGCAGTAAAAGCATTTCGCTCCCGATTCCACCTGGGTAAAATGATCCCAAATAGGGCTGGTTGTGGTATTTATTGGCGCAATTGAGGTGCTCAGAAAGAACAAAGAATTGTTTTGGATGTGCGATGAATGTACCGAATTTAGAAAGCTTGGCAGATCGAGTTTAGTTGGAGAGATGGCTGCTATTTTGGATAAAATGAATAATGATTTTCTCACCAAGTTTGCTGAGATAAGCGACTCTCTCTCCAGCCTCTGACATGAAATAATATCTAAGCGCAACTCATGCTGTGTTCCTACTCAGGAGCATAGTACACGAAACATCTCCCGCTCTTCTTACCTCACGACAACTAAGTACGGCCATCTATCGGGGTACGGAGCTATCCCAAGCGCTCCACTACCACATACACACACTTCGAGCAACACTCATCCTATCGCTGCATGGCTTAATGCCAATTCTCATCCCGTTAATCCATCTGCACAACTGAACAACCAGCCGACATTACCACAAGGTACCGACACACCTTCAGACACTGATGCATTAAATATAATACCACGTGGGTCTCCTCTAACTTGGCTTTTCTTCACACGTTTTCCACCGATAGTCAATGAAGAGCAAATATATGTAATGGTTCAAACGCGTTTGGGTTTGAAACCTTCTGACATTATTGTGCGCAAACTTATTAAGCGCGATGCCAATCCGGCTGAACTTACCTTCATCTCCACGTAAAAGGTAAAAGACCACGTCCTTATGATGCTGCAGATTAAACACATTCTTCGCAATAATCACTCACTAAACCACTTATCGAATAGCAAAGCAGCCACTACAGAATTCCTTCCGTTCCAACATCTACATTTACACTCAACCCTCACCTCACTCCTACAGGGGCTGCTTGCCTTAAAAATGACAATGATTTATCGTTCTTCTACCAAAATGTGAGAGGATTGAAAACTAAATACCTGAAAGTCTTTGATTACGGTTCTATAACCCATTATGACGTCATCATCCTCTTCGAAACATGGCTGGATTCTACGATTAATACATGTCAGTTGTTTCCTAATTACTACACAGTGTACCGACACGACCGCAGTAACAGAAATAGTAACAAAATAAAGGGTGGCGGGGTTCTCATCGCTGTCGCCTCTCATATACGCACAATGTTATGCCACTCTTCCGATACCGTTGAGCAACTATGGATAAAAATGTATGGCAAAAAGCGCACTTACGTCATTGGCGCCGTGTATATTACTCCTGGTTTGACAATCGTACCGCAGTAATGCAGACTATGTGCTCCAAAATTGATTATGTAGCCTGCAGTTCCAGTGAGCTGTGTCTACTGTTTGGAGATTTCAACTTCCCGTCACTCGCTTGGATTCCTGACGACTCTCGCGGCAACACGTTTCTCGTCGATCACGCTGGATCACGAGTTACGGGCGACTCTTTCCTTTTCTTAGACTGCATTAATTTTAACGGACTAATCTAATGTATCTGTTCCGTTCCCATCCGGAACGGAAGGGTAAAACACAACGCCCATCACTATTGACAGGAGCGGGGAACTGAATGTGAAATGTAACAAATAAATAGAGTCTAGTGTCAACCTCCAAACAGAATAGATTGGTCCTTCGAAGAAGAAAAAACCCAGAAGCGTTCGACCCATAGCCAGGCTCGAACAGTATCTAATCCCTCAAATCATCAACTGGACCTAATCTTTGAGTGTGATAGAACTCTGCAGTTATGTTCACCTCTAGAAGTGTCACATTTTCCAATTGTTACAACAGACTACTACCATCCGCCATTAAAACTTTAGATACCAAATGCACTCAATGGAACAATAATTTCTTCCTTAACATTGCCTCGTAGCTCTGGCTGCTCTGCAGTCTTTGCCTAGCGTATTTCAAAGTATTTTGATTTTTTTTTATTTTCTGGAACGTTCCTATATACCTGCATAATGCTAAAATATTTACGTATTTACATACACCTGTCCAGCTCATCTTTCTCACAAATTCTCTCCGAAATATGATATCCATAGCTGCATGTAATCTTTCTTCTGAACTATCAGTTGGAAGATGGTATTCTAAATAATCCTTAAACCCTTTGTTCTTTCGCGGATTTTATTTCGGATAAGTTTTCTGTTAATATTTACCAGCCAGTTGTTTCGCTTTAAAAGAATGGAGAGAGCGCAAAAAGCCTTTTCGCCCCCTATTTATTGATTTTTTACGGAACTGTAAGTTCCGGCCATCACTATCCGAGAGTGATTCCGCTCCTCCGACAAATCGCCTGTCGGATGATTCATAAAATGTAAATACTGTTCCAACACCCTTGTTTATATTCCGGTAATCCGAGCTGCTGTTCCGCTTCTTCGAGGACATACATAGCTTATCCAAAATCAAATCCAGCTTTGCTTTAATAATGTTTTGATTTTTTTCTATTGCTCTTATCTTTGTATCAAAATTGTTTACTTGATTATGTTGCCGTTGTTCCACGCTGTCCAGTTTCGTCATTCTTCTTCTTCTTGGCTTAACGACCTTACAGGTCACGCCGGCGATTTCTGGCTTACTAGACTTATTTTACCACGTAGCCGGATAGTCAGTCCTTGCTACGGGGGAACGATCCGGATGGGATTTGAACCCGGTCCGGCCGTGTGGACTGGCGCCGTTTATCACATGCACCACCGAACCGCCCCGAACCGAATTTCGTCATTACTGTGTCTATTTTCATTTTCAACGAGTCCCTCTCAGTGTGTGATCTTTGATTGCAATCCGGTTACCGGTTACCTGGTCTATGTTTGTTGGTATAAGTTTTAATGTGTAATGTTGCGTTGGAGAACGGGTGCGGGAACACTATTTTCGTTATAATTTTTTAATAGTACTGCATGCTCCTGATAGTTTCGCCAGTAAATCCGCATGTAGCTTAGGTTTAGAGACTGTAACATGAAAAACAAAACATATAAATTGATATACCATTAAAAAAATTTTACCACAGTGCATTTCTTCATTTGATGTACCTGCAGTCTGAGGCTTTCCGGACATATTTTCCGTCTTTCATGTTGACCAATACTACTTTGGATTGTTTGCTGTATGATCTATTTTAGTCAACAACAGCATCATTTCACTGGAAAAACGAAACGAAATACGCTATTTAAAGTTCCGTTGGAGTTCTGACATCAAAAAACAAATCTGTATCATATAGTTACAGCTCTATCAAAAAAGACGCGCTCTCAACCAATACGGTTCAAATAATAAGAGAGAGAAAAAAGTCTTGTACTTTTTGTTTTTGTTGGCTTGAAAATGAAACTTTTCTTTTTTTTTGCAAAATTTGACCAATCATTCTGTCTTCTACCTCCGAGCTGTTAGGACGCGTTGAAAAGCGCTCCTAGTTGGCTGTACCATGAAGTTGGAGACGAACGATGGATCAGAATCGTGCTTCATTACAGTGAAGCGCAAAAGTTCTGATCCAGGACAGACGACAAAGAAAACGCCAATTTTGTCTACCGGTGCTTCGTCGACGTCTCCCGCAGTGGATACGAATCCGAGATGTGTTCGGCCGGTGATGCTTGGATGTCGCCTTTAAAAAGTTGTGCGCAGGCTAAGCAGAATTAAGGGAAGGTGTTCACTCCACCTAGTCGTGTCCTTGCAAGTAATTGCTGCTTTGAGAGTGCGGTGTCATCTCTCGATTAGCCCATTCGCTTGCGGGTGGTAGACCGTCGTCCGTATGTGTTTCGTTCCGAGGGCTCGATTCAACTCGCTGAACAACGATGACTCGAACTGTCTTCCTTGGTCCGTTGTCACCATACACGACGTGACATACGTACTATACAGACACGTATATGGTATATCAGGTGTATATCGGTCGAAAGTTCTGCTATGAAGTCAAGCTGCCTAGCTTTTCGCGGCGAGGCATTATCGTGCGTTTGCCGAAACGCGTAGGTTAAAGGCTTATGGTCCATATAAATGCGGAATATCCTGCTCTCTAACTTTTACCGAAAATGGCGTACGGCGAGATATATAGCCGCCAATTCACGGTCGTAGGTCGAGTAGTTCCTCTGAGCCTTTTCGAATTTCTTCGAAAAGAAACCCAGTGATTGGAGTTGGTCGTCTACTCTTTGGTGCAAAACGGCTCCGGCGTCAAAATCGGAAGCGTCCGTCCAAATCGCTACCGATATGTGCTCATGTCCCTCAATTGATTTTGGGAACGGCACTACATGATCAACATGAATAGTCCTAAAAGGTATCTGCTCTTTTGATATGGGGTGCAACCATCCCTCTGGTTTTCCTAATTTCTCCTTAAAATACGCACATTTTGGGCAGGCCATAATGTACGCCCGAATACATTTCCGCATTTTAGGAAACCAAAACCTCTCCTTCAACATCGTTAACACTTTTTCTTCTCCTACATGTCCTTTATCATCGTGATAACTTTGTATCATTCTCCATCTCACTCTTGTATTAACTACATTTACATTTTCTTCCATGGACTATACGGAAAAGTCTATGATTTTCTGTTACATAATTATTTTTCATTTGGACCTCTTCATCGCAACACGGTTCTCGAGACAATGCGTCCACTATCTTCAATAATCGCTGATCTTGCCGTTGTAATGTAACTAAAAAGTCCGTATCCGCTAGATCTATCATGATTTTTTCCGCTACCGTGTCCATTTCTCGTGATTCCTCCGCAGGTGGTACTCAACGCATCGACATGTTGCTAGAGTGTCTTTCAAGTTAAATTTTCGGATGGGATTTCCCGATGAAAATTTGAATTGCTTTCGTTTTTATGGATGGTTTCAGTGTTGTTAATCGTTCTATTGTAAGTGGTATTTTTTATTCTGGATGAATTATCAACATCCATCGGTTGATGGTATTGGTTATCAGGCTTCTTCTGATAGCCCGAATATACTCGTGAAGAGCTACCAACATTTTGTTTACTTTGCTGAACTTGCTCATGTGATGAACTCGCAGTGAAAGATGGTTGATGAGTGTTCATTCAGTTAGAATTTAGCTCATGTGATCTAAATTTGCATAAAAAATTGTAGGCATCTTCGATGTCCTTGGATCGTGCTACTTGAGCATAACTGAAATATGGTTTTCTCAAACCAACAACAAAAGCTAGTAAGCTATCTTCGTCGATAAATTTGCATATAACTGTTCAATTGTCTATGTAATCCTTTTCTTGTTTTGCTATTTTTTTTAATATTTTGAATCATTTCCTTCGCTTGCTGGTAATATTTATGTAATGTCAGTCCTTCTGTCATTGTGAGTTGCCACAATTGGCATTTGAAAGTTGAAAGTTCACGCCTGTCTCCTATGGCATCAATTAAAATTACTTTAATTGCATCGAAATCTTTCGGATTTCTTGCAACACAAATAATATCCTTTGCCTTTCCTTCCATTTTGTTGCAAACAGCTGTTACGTAAACGCCGTACACATCACTGTTCACTCTACCTTTAAAAAGGTTCAACGGAATTGCTATCTGAATCTGTTTTGCAATCACCACGTGTTCATTATGAAAATAACAACACTAATAAACACTTGCAAAATTGGACTGGTAGTGAAAATATCTTGTAGTGACGATGTTGCGTTAGTAAAACATGGTGAAAAAAAAGTTTTACTTTCGTGTGGTAGCAGGTCGTGCCGGGGAGCTCTTGAACTGAACAACGGATTCAATCATTCAGCTGCTGGTGCAAAATGCGGAAACCACTTTAGAAGGGATTGTTAATCCTGTTCTTTTCCACTGTTATTAAAGCACTTTCTGAACTGTCTACAGCGCCAATTATGTTTATTTAACACAAAATTTATTCTACATCTAACCTAAACTAAACCTAACCAAAACAAAACTAACAATATAACAAGTAAGAATTATAACAACGTGTTCGCGCAAGAGCTGACGAGGAAAGAGGTCGAGAGGTGAGAGGACAAGAGTTGTTTAGTTACATAATACAGTTAAGTTTACTACAAGTTTAACTGTTCAACTTCATCGTTATACATATAGTTTTTAAAATTATCCCTAATGTTGTAAGCTAGTTTTTTTTCCTCGGTTAGAACGGCCTGGCCGTATCAAGACTTATTTTACCACGTAGCAGGATAGTCAGTCCATGCTACGGGGGGACGGTCCGGACGGGATTTGAACCCGGTTCTGCCGTGTGGACGGGCGCCGTTTTTCACATGCACCACCAGGCCGCCCCAAATTGTAAGCTAGTTGGCTTGACCGAATAATGCATCTTGAGTTTGTTTGATTTACAAACGATGTGTTCGGTTCGTTAGGTGTACAATTTACCACGTTGCTGTCTTTTTTATCCATGCAGATATTGTGCAGCAAACATATTGTTCAAAAAAAGGTGCCCTATTCGTCACCCTGAGTGTTCTCGTCGCTCTTCCCTTTTATACTGGCCCACGCGGACCACTTCGACCCTGCACCTATTCTCTTATCCACCTCTTCCAAAATCCATCCAGGATGTGCTGTGTCATACGCCAATTACTTCGAAGTCCCGCCTGTTAGCTCGTCGCCCTCACCGGTTTTTGCTTCACCCCCGATGAAATCCCCATCAGGAAGTGATTCGGAGTAAGGGACTCCTGATCCGCCGAATCCAACGGGATGTATGTTAAAGGGCGCGAGTTAACCATTCCCTCCGCCTCCGCCATCACGGTAAGCAGCGTCTCGTCATCAGGGGCACGTTGGAGCTCCGATAGCGTACCGATCGCCGCCTTGACCGATCGCACCATGTGCTCCCATACCCCACCCATGTGAAGCGCCCCTGGGGGGTTGAACGCCCATCGAGTGTTCGCGTTGGTAAAGGTCGTAGCCAGGTCATCGTTCTGCTCATCCAGTTCCTTCCTCAGTTGCAAGCTGGCCCCTACAAATTTCATCCCGTTGTCGCTGAAGAACTCAACTAGTGCACCTCTTCGCGCCACGAACCTTCTCACTGCCATGATGCAAGATTCAGTGAAAATACTGTTGACCACTTCCAAATGAATAGCTTGAATGGTTAAGCAAGTAAAGAGCGCCACTCAGCGTTTCTCTTGGCCTCTACCCCTTTTAATAAACAACGGGCCGAAGTAGTCCGCTCCCACAAAAGAGAATGGTCTGACGAATGGGATAAACCCTTGCTTTGGTAAAGGGGCCATGGGAGGTACCTGCGGTACCATGGGCTGCCTTTCCACCTTTCGTCTCAGATTATCCACGTACCTAACACTCGCTTCCGTGCATCTGCGCTAGACGTCAAGCTTTTAGTAGAAATGCCAGCAGAAATACTTTCATCTCCGACACTTTCCAAGATCGCAGTATTGTTTGAAATCCGGTTCCTCAGTGTGAACCCCCTCTTCTGGAATACTCTCTTAACCTCTTGTGATACTCGGCAGGCCTCCACCGTAGTACCAAAGCTATCGAGATAATCGTCTACGTACGTGATAGTCAAGATTCCTTGCACGGCCTTGGGATACTATGTAGCGTGCTCTCTAGCGTTCCGATTTTTTACGTACTGTGCAGTACGTATGAACAGGCTGACCCAAAAGTAACAACATCAACAAGATAGGTATCCATACCATTGGAAGGATCGTCCACAAGAACCGTTGCGCCTGTTTGTCTTCCTGCCGCATGCGTATTTGCAGGAACATTTCCTTGACGTCTGCATCCACAAATGTGGATCCGCGAGAAGAACATCCACAAATGTGTAGCACCCTTTCACATGGCGAGCCAGGCGTCTTCCAATACATGCACCATCCATTGCGAGTTTAAAGCGCCATTGGTTCCCCTGGATAGCCCTATCGTATCTTCCGCGGCAGAGCCAATCGTGTGTTGTCCAGTCCAATCAATAACTGTGGGCGAACATTTCGATATTCCTGCAAGGGCAACCGTTTGAGGTGATCCCATGTGTCGTCCATTGCGAATGTCTGTCGTGGGAGGCTAAGGCTAGCTATGGTCCGCACATCTTTCAGGTTGAACCTTTTCCTCGATGAGACAGGTCCTATGTCCAAATCGAGTCTCATCGACGCTGATTCTACCCTATTGGTATCGCCAGTCCATGTTATACAAAGGGGCTCTCTTTGTCCAGGAATCCCCAACTGCATTGCCAGTTCTTCGTCCACCAATGTCATCGAAGACTCCTCATCTAAAAAGGCAAGTGTTTATTTTCGTCCCCGACCCGTGTACCGTCACAGGAATGATTCTAAATAGCGCCGTCGTCGGAGTCGATTTATGCAGCGTATGATGGCGGTAAGCTCAACCGTTGATGCCACAACGGACCCGATTTTTGCAAGCGCGCCAATTGTGCTTCTCCAGGCAGTCAAAACACACCGACAAATTTGCCATTTGCCAAATTTGACAAAGCCATTTGCCATCGCTCCTTCACTGTCAGTTTGTAGAACTTGGAGCACGTTATCAACCCATGGCTCGTGATATGACAAAATGAACACCTTCCATCCACTGATGTCGAAGCTGCGGCTTTAGCGGGTTCCACGTGCGCGTGAACATGTAGATTTTCCCTTACTGGTCCCGCACTGAGGGAGAATCTACCGTCGTCAGTCAAGCCGCATCGTCCGCCAGCTCCTATATGTATTCTCTAAACTCAGCGCGATCTACCGATCTACCACGGATGTGGTGTGACCAAAGTAGCTGTTGGTCCTTCGGTAACTTGCCCACCAACTCTTCCAGGACGAGTGGGTTGGTTATATGCGCTCTTTGTCCAGCGGCCTCCATATGGTCAACCATACACTGTACGGCCTCTCCATACTCGTTGAGACTCTCCAGTTTGTCGATTTGCGGCGCCGGAATCCTGCGTACCTTCTCTAGCAGCGTCTTGATGAGATGCACCGGTCGACCATAACTTGACCGAAGCTTCTCAATAACCTGCGAAACCACCTCCGGTAGCAATAATCGGCTTCGTACCATTTCCAAAGCAGGACCTTTCAGACACTTTTGTAATCGCAGCTTATTCTCCCAGTTAGAGTACCCGAATCGCCTGGTGGTGTGCTCAAAGTGGGAGATGAAAATCGGCCATTCTGCTGGATCACCTGAAAAAATTGGTAGCTCTTTGGAAATTGCTTTCCATGCAGCCATTTGTCGCGGGGTTAGGTTAGGTTCTTCTTCCTCGCCGTGTCTCACCTCGCTCTCTTCCGGCTGAAAAGATTCAAGTGGTGGTGAAATTGAAAAGGAATCATATACTTCGGTTCCCTGTCCACGTGTTTCACGAATCCCGATGTAGTCGCTTCGTCGACCCTATCAAGCGAGAAAAGCTGCCGACACTTAGAAGCGCTTGTCGGGCGTGCTCTGCCTTCCTCATCAACGTCCAGTTTCGTTTAGGGTCACCGATCACGTGTTCCGATGTACCTGGCGTGGTCTGCTTACGGATCTCGTTCAGTTTAGGCTGTTCCTCCAGCGTCTTTCTCATGCAACCGTCGCATAACCATGCACAGTTTTGCATGGATTCCTCAGATGTCGTTATACTGGCGTATGAAAAGTGCCACCACTCGTCACAAGCATCGCACTGCTCGTATAAGGTGTCTTCTTTTTTGTCACCACACCTCTTGCAACCACGTGTTTCCTTTGGACGAATTATTCTTCACTTTTAGGGACTTCAACGCACTGAAGGTAACTTTTTTTTGAAGACAAAAGAGTGTAGGAACAAGGGTAGCGCGATTAGCGTTTCGATAGTGATTTTATTGCACTAAAACTACGATACAAAAAATACTTTAAAAAAAAGGTCCACTATTCGTCACCCTGATTGGTTCCGTCGCTCTTCCCTTTTATACTGGCCCACGCGGACTACTTCAACCCTGCACGCACCGCCGTACCTTTTTTGAGTGCTCTCGCACTACAACCACCCGCGCGCGTATCCCTTTCGTCACCAGTGTGGCCAGTATGCGTTGTCGGATACCTCGCATCCGAAAACGCTACGACGGTTGCAGGGTTCGCCTTCTTATTGTTTCTAACACTTGCACTACTCAATCGATAATTTAAGGTTTCTTTTGCTGCATCCATGTTGCTGCTGTAAGGCCTCTTCAAGTAGGGTTTTAATAGATACCCTTGATCCCCAAGCAAAACGTACCGCATGTTACAATTTGTGCCTAGTGATGATTCTGGCGGAGGAGTGTTATATACCGGAGTATTTACGAACACTCCACTATCGTTCCTTTTGCCATAATCACCAAAATCGATAGTTATAAATTTATAGTTTGCATCTGCAACTGCTTGTAGGTGGACAGAAAAAAAAGTTTATAATTGAAAAATTGCGAACCAGTATTAGAAGGTCGCTTTATACGAATATATTTTCCGTCGATGGTTCCGATGCAATGAGGAAAAATGCCTTTCATGTCAAATTCAGCTGTTACTTTTAGTAATGATTCAATTGTTGGTACGGACATATGTGTTGAATGTACTGAAGACCATATTGCCTGTGATGTTTCATAGACTATGGAGCCTATCGTTTGATGCGAAATTCTGAATGAAAATGCAAGTGCTCTAAAAGATATGCCCGTTGATAAAAACATTGCTTTGCAAATATTGCGAACGAAGCAGGAGAAACTACAACACCTGAACAAGAAAAGAAGCAATTCCTTGTTCGCTTCTAGTTTTGCAGAGCCGTTGGACAAACTGCCACAAGAGTGGCAAATGGGAGCAAGGTTTACATTGCTGGAAGCCTATAACAATTATGTAAAAGAAATAGAATACGAAAATAATAATAAGTAATTGAAACATGCACGTGTGTGTCCTGGTTTTTCCCCTGATTACCTGTTCCATTTTAAGTTTAAATTTAATCCCAAAATTGACTATCAACATAATCCTCGTCGGAGTTATTAGGTTGCGTGGGCTCTAACATCTTTGATACAAATTATACTAGTTTTCCCCTAATGCTTTTGTTGTTCGGCTGATATCAACTTCTAAACCCGAAATGCTAGCAATCACCATAGCTTATAATTCCAAAACGCACAGCTCCGCAGCGTCAGCAACCAGCAATGCCGAAAAAAATTAAAAAGTTTGAATTTATCAATTCAATTAGAATTCCATCTGTTATGTTATGTGTTAAGAGGAATAAATGAATGGTTGTTATAATCCTTGTTGATTTTCGATCGTATTCTTCCCAACATGTAAAAAAATGTCCCTTTTCGTATTCTCATATATTCCATAAACTTCACATTGTCTGGGGAAATAATGTAACGAACTCGCCCAATTCCTCTCGTTCTTCCAGTAATTGTATTTTTCCCGGTCTTTTTTTCGTGCTAATGCCTCCAAACACACAAGACCAATAGCAGAACTGCTCTTCAACAACCAAAATGGATTGTAAACTGATGATGCAGTTTCCATTTCCTTCTACGACTGTTTTGAATCTATATCAACCACCACCAAAAACAGCCACTGGCAATTTGACAGCAGCTCGCTAGCTTGCTCGTTGTTCAATGAGCGCGTAGACCAGGTCCAGCTTTGCTCATTGAATGTTTGTTGAATGTTCAGTGACTGTAGACCAACGCATAAGCGTTTGGCGTATATTTCAACACTACAGTTCATAGACATTTTTTTACCAAAACAAATAATTATGTTTGATAAATGTGATTGTAAAATACATTTTATACGTATGACATACATTGGAATAATAGTGTAAAAAAGACACATAATTCTATTATAGCGATTTTTCAGTCCTGTTCGTTAGCGTTTAGGGAAAACTATCTGTAGATGTAGGCACAGGCGGAAAGTAAAAGCAGATGAAAAACTCATTTAATAAACTACCTAGTCGGATTCGTTATGGTAGATTACTTAATTATTTATTACTTTATTGAAACTCTTTATAACCTGGTTGGGGCAGCCCCCTGGTGTATGTGATAAACGGCGCCGGCCCACACGGCAGGACCGGGGTTCAAATCTAATCCGGACCGTACCCTCGTAGCAAGCACTGACTATCCAGCCACGTGGTAAAATAAGTCTTGTAAGCCAGAAATGGCCGGCATGACCTCAGAGGTCGTTACGCCAAGAGGAAGAACCTAATTGTTATTTATTAAATAAAAAAGTGAAGGAATTATTTTGGTTAAAGTCTGAAATAAGGACACCCCCTCTCACGGTCATTCACCTGAGTGATTATTTTTCGTGCAGGATGGTTCGGAGGCTATGCATTGTGGCCACCGTCACAATTACGGTTGCATGCTTTTTTATATTTTCCTCTGTACGGTGAGCAAAATGACACGCCGAACGCTATCGCATCATTTTCCACTGCACCGGAGCCAGCTGCGCAAAATGAACCGGCTAGCACGACGCTATCTAAACTATCTACTAAACTAAGGGCAAAATGGTGTTTGTTTGAAAGCGGTTTTAGTATATCTATTTTTTGCTGCTCTATTTGGAACAACTCCTGCGTGATAGAAATCAAATCGCTGTTTTTTGATGATTTCGCAATTGGATGCTGCGGAAGTTTGAGTACAGATGGTTGAGGCTCCGGTTCAGCACTTACTGGAGAACGAGAATAGTTCCCTATATCTTCTTCGTTCGAATTATCCAAGTACTCTAAAAATCAATCGGTGGAATTCCATCGGTGGAATATTGCTAACCATAGTGCGAGAAGCGAACACATCTCTTAAAAAGCTAAGCGGCATAAAATGCTTCCATTGCTTCCGTGCTGAAGCAGCACAACCAGTCGGCATATTATTTCGCGCGTTTTCTCGCCGAAATTGAGTCCGTAGAATTGGCCACTTTTTCTTCAGGAATTCAGCTAGTTCGCAACGAAATAAAAATAATAAGTATTTATTAATTAACTCTTTTTTATATTTCTGTAACAGATTTTTATCCACAGGTTTGGCATTCAGAACACTGGCATCTTCATTTCGGATTTCGCATCAAACAGTTGCATCTATTATAGGCTAAAGTCTGAAATAAGGACCCCCCCACTCACGGCCACTCATCTGCGTGTCAATTTTTCGTACAGGGTGGTTCGGAGGCTATGCAATGTGGCCTGAATTTAATTTTTTTTAAAATTACAAATACATTGTAGGGGTGTTTTCGCGTAGTGAATTTATTTAATTAATTTATAATTTATTAATCGAGGAACCAAGTGCCATATCCTGTTTGTGAAACCGTAAAATTTTCCTCATTTTTGGCCCAACTTTGCCCCATAACTCAGGCGGTATCCAACAAATCGCCAATCTTTCTTCTGATTTGGCTAGATGGCACTTGTGGCTACATTTCGTCCATGCACCACTAATCGCTACCATGTCTGTGGCCGGAGCTATTCGCGAAAGCAACTGTTGCACTTTGTCGGGTATTTGGTGCAATTTTACTCATTTTTGGCCCAACTTTATCTCATAACTCGGGCGGTATCGAACGGATCGCCAATCTTTGACCTGTGGTCGATAGATGGCACCAATGGCTACATTTTCTTCTTAGACGGCCTCAGGTGTCTGTGCCTCGAAACATAATTAAAAAAAACACGCAACCGATTGCGAACCATCCTGCACGCAAAATAGTCACTCAAGTGAGTTACCGTGAGTGGGGGGGTTCTTATTTCAGACTTTAGCCCTATTACATATATACGACACTTCTGAAGCAATATGGGATGCGCTTAAAAACATTTATTTGCCTGTACCAACTGAAGATGCATTGTTAAAGGTCGCCAGAAAATATGAATTATTGTGGAATTTTCCAAACTGCTTTGGAAGTATCGGAAGTGTGCGTTCGGCATATTAGTGGCATAATGTGGATACAATTATAAAGGCTGCGTGCATTTTGCACAATGTCTGCATTGAAAGACTAAGCAATATTATAGACATTACTACATTATAGACAATATAGACATTACTAGATAAAGAAACCATCCCTAGTCTTGCCTCCACATTAGATTTGAGCTACTTCGTAAATGAAGGGATAAATCCATTTCGATTGTAAAAACTAGTAAGCAATTAAAGAAATATGTATGAATATTCATAGAAAATGTTATATCAAATTT
Organism: Anopheles funestus; assembly: GCF_943734845.2. Classification (NCBI taxonomy): domain Eukaryota; kingdom Metazoa; phylum Arthropoda; class Insecta; order Diptera; family Culicidae; genus Anopheles; species Anopheles funestus. The sequence goes on from NC_064599.1 coordinate 46,973,465, forward strand.
ATCCGTTAGAACTAGAATCGTGGTATTTGATTCCATCCGAGTTCCAAATAATTGCCTAAAATCGTTGAAAACTTTTCGACTAATTACACCCAACCTCCTACAACGAGAAGGAATTGTAGATTATCATCTGAACGATTGCGATATTCACACCAGTGGAACAAAACGCTTCAAATTCAATTTTTCGACTCACATTTCGACTCACTTTCGGCGGGTCGAAAATTTTGACAACTCCATACATGGTGAATCGAAATTGCTGCCGGTTAGCAGACCTGTTTCGACTCACCTTTTTGCCCTTTTCACCATGGTGCTTTTCATAGGCCTTCAGAAGCTGTGCCGTGCGTTTCGCTTTGCTTTGTTGACTGAACGATTGTTGACATGAATGCTCACCATAGCGCCATGATAATGTCACAGGTGTGGTGAAAAAACTTTATTTGATACATCAATTTACCATAGAGTTGAGTCGAAAATTTGAATTTATATCTGGTGCCGGCTGAAACCCTGTTCCTCAATCCGCGCTTTGTAACGAATAATTTCCCCTTTTTCGGTTCCTTTTCTTTTTAATTAACCAGCGACTTTCGATGACTTTCTTACCTATTGGCACCTCCTCCAAATCCCACGTACCGTTCTTTTCATGTGATTTGAGTTCCTCATCCATTGTGGCCTTCCAGGAACGGACATCTGATACCCACCATTATGTAATCGTTCAAATATCCAGGCTGCTTACCCCGATTGCGCCTAACTGTTGGTATTTCTTCGACTTCATTGCTGTCGCCTTCCACTTGTTCTGAGAATCTGGTAATTGTGTTAAGAAATAATTAGTCTTCAGAATTAGATCGTATTGAAAGATCTCCATTGTTCGACACGACACACTCGTCTGCATTATCCTTCTCGGTAACTTTACCCTCACTGGCACTGACTGGCTGCTTGCGCCGCGCGTCTCTTTCCTAAAACTTCACATCACGGCATATTGTAATTCGATCGTTTGAAAAATCCACAAAAGCGTACCCCTTTTGTTGCTCGGAATATCCGACGAATGTCAATTTTCGAGCTTTGCTAGCAAACTTATCTCTCTTTGTTTTTGAAACGTGCACCCATGCCCTACTACCAAACACACGAAGATGATCCACTTTCGGTTTTCGGAAAAAACCACTTTTCATAGGGAATGCATTTCACCACACTTCAAAACAATCTGTTCTGCAAATAGTTAGCACACAGAACTGTTTAACCCAAATATTTCGTAAACAGGAAGATAGCCTTCACTTAACCTCAATGAGCACAGTTTTCGTAATATACAAAGAACCGAACAAAGAGTGTACCAAATGTCTTTTACCTTAGTTTTATTCAGGATACAAACTACTACCTCGACCGTCGAACTTTTCATAGCATGTGCTTTCGCATCACCAGCTATCCACTTTGCAACCAGCTTTTCCGGCTTGACATCCGAAATATAGGACGCCAAATCCTGCCGAATCAATTCCATTTAAAGATGAAATTTCCATATTTCAAAGTTTTTGCCTTTCAAACGCGAAAGCACAATTTACCATAACTTGGTAATAAATGCGAAACACACACGGTTGATAACACTTCAATACATATTTTTTTTGCAACGAATGAATAAAAAAACTATAGTTCAGAGTTCAAATCGCGAAGTGCATTATAAAGGCGTAGGCTGTGATACTAAACTAAACTGTATGACACACGTAGCATGGTAGAAGGTATATATTTTAGACTGTTTGTTAAAGATTTTCTGCTATAAGCAAGACAGAAGTTTTTTTACAAACGCTTTCTTGTCAACAATTTATGAAAAAAATAGCTTTTCGGAAAAAAAAACTTCATTCAACCAAAAGTAATTTCTCTTAAAGCCGATGAATGAATCAACATAAAACAAGTTATTTTTTTAGCAATGTTGAAGAAAATTTTGAACTAACTCATTAGAATAATTAAAATGTACTAAATCACATACGGCTTTAAGTATAGTGTTGAGATTTATCTGAATTAGGTAAAATTAATTTGAAATATTTCACGGAAAGTTACATGCAATATAGACCTTAGCTAAAAAACTGCACTAGAGGAGTAAACATGACAACCGATCTAGGGCAATTTTTAATGAACTAATAGGATTAGGAAATGAACTCTATGTAAATGAACTTAAGGACAAATGAATAGACAGTAGCTAACCGATCATCGCGCGCGTTACACATATTTAAAGAATCCGGAAAATTCAGCGAAAGAAACAATCTCTCACGACTAGTTTCGTGAGGTTTCTCACATAAATCATTTTTGGTAAAAAAAAACAAACTGAGAAATTCAAAATTAATAACAAAATAGTATGCTTAGAAAAAGACAATGTATAAAACATGAAGAAAGCCGCTTTAGAATGAGAGTGACTTTACTTTTCGTGTTTTGCTGGTTTATTAAATTTAATCATGCAACACGTCATTAAAAACAATATAAAATACACAATAGATAAAGTTAAACGAATCACAACTCGTTTCAAACATAGCGCTTTAGCATAAAAAATTACATGAAATAAAACTAAATTTAAAACTGCCTGAATTAAAATTAAAGCAAGGCGTTACAAATCGGAGGAATACCACTTTCGATATGTTAGGCATGATATGAACAGGCAATATCCGTTTTACAGTTTTTTTATTTAGCGACGAAGGAGTAAATGAGTGTACGAAGCGAAGAACCTTTCCTACTTTAGAAAGCTTTACCATTAGAACTCTTTGTTTTAAAATGGCCAGAACAGTACAAGAAACAAATCTGTCAAAAGAAATAGCTACACTAGTTGGGATTCTTGATTCCGATTTACGAGTAAGGTTTGATAATTATAATAACATAATAACAGATCAAGCCATAATCCTTGATCCAACAATTTTCCGATGAAAAATATGATGCGAATTGGTAATGCGAAAATGGTATACAAAACGATCTTTTAAGAGTTAACAATAAAGATATTTTTAAAGGATCTGAAGTGGGGTTGAACTTCTTTTTTATTTTGATCAGGATCGGAGATCCTCATTCGCTGTCTTGCCAAAACCTTCTGGTCTTTGACCTGATAATTTGTTCTGCTTATATACTATTTGGTAGCGCTCGCTAAATGCGCGAAGGTGATCCGTTTTGATGCACGGACCTGATCCGTTTTGTTTTCTTTGGTTGAAAGTAGCGTGGATGCTACACTACTCCCCCTCTATTTCGAAGAGCGTAAAATGGACATTTTTTTGTACGTTTTCTAGATAGTATGCGGGTTTCAACCTATCTATTGAGATGGATTCATGTTTTCCATTTTTGTCGATAACAAAATATTTCCTGAGTTTCTTAACCACATCGTATGGCCCTTCGTACGGAGGTTCTAGGCCAGCTCTAACCCTATCAACCCTAATGTATACCTTTTTACAAGTTTCGATACTCTTATCTACGTATACCTTAGTGTTCGATTGTCGTGGTGATGTGGGAGATATTTTGCTGAAAAGGTTTTTTAATCGCGTTACATACTCCGTGGTATCGGGAGTAGGTGTTAATGACGGCGTTAGAAAATCAGCAGGCAACCGTAAATTTTGTCCGTAAACTAATTCTGCTGGAGTACATTTAAGATCTTCTTTATGTGTTATTCGTATTCCTAAAAGTACTATTGGTAACTTTTTAGTCCAGCGTTCAGAGGTATCATTTGCCATCAGTGAACCTTTCCATTGCCTATGAAAACGTTCCACTAATCCATTTGACTGTGGATGATACGCAGTAGTGGTAATGTGATGACTACCTAATAGCTTAGTCAGCTCAGCAAATAGTTTCGACTGAAACTGCCTACCTCTATCTGAAGATATGTTTACAGGACATCCAAATCGAGATACATAATTTTGAACTAGCATTTTAGCTACTGTCTCAGCGGTAATATCGGCTATTGGAAATCGAGTATACCTATCGATTACGGTTAATATGTAAGCCATATTATCGGAAAAAGGAAGCGGTCCTACTATGTCGATATGTATGTGATCGAATCTTCCTGATGGAAGGTCAAAGCGAGACAAGGGTGTGCGCGTGTGCCTGTAAACTTTAGCTTTTTGACAATTATTGCAAGCTTTGGTCCATTCGTTGATGTTTTTATTCATGTTGGGCCAAACATATTTTAAAGCTATGAGTTTTCTAGTCGCTCGGATTCTGGGATTCTCAAAATATATCCCTGCAATCTATCTAATTTATATTTTGAATTTTTAGATTGATACTTCAAAACATTTTCTAATTCTGGATCGGTATTTTGGCTCAAAACTAGAGTATTATAATCCAGTAAGCTAGTCTCACTACTCTCACCGATGCGCGATAACGTGTATGCTACGACATTGCTATCACCTTTTATGTAGCGTATATCTGAGGCGAATTGGGATATGAAATCCAAATGTCTGGATTGCCTGGGAGTTTTATCCGCTTTAGAGTGAATAGCAGTAGTGAGGGGTTTGTGATCTGTTAGGATGAAAAATTCCCTCCCTTCATTGAAATACCGAAAATGTTCGATAGCCAAATAGATTGCTAGTAATTCCTTATCAAAGGTGGAATATTTTTGTTCAGCATCTGTAAGCTGTTTTGAGAAAAAGGCTAGTGGTTCCTAAGTGCCATTGTTATCTTGTTGTAACACAGCTCCGACTGCTATATTTGAAGCATCGGTTGTTATATTGTAATTACTATTGTTATTTGGATAGCTGAGCAATGTGGCTTGGGCAATACCAGCTTTCAGCTTTTGAAACGCTGTTTCGCATTCTGGAGACCAATCCCAAGAGTTTGATCTGAACTTGGAATGAACGGCAATGTGTTTGTGCAGCGGTTTCATTATCTCTGCGATGTGTGGAATAAACCGGTGGTAATAATTTACCATACCCACAAAACCTTGCAGCTGCTTTAAGGATTTGGGTTGAGGAAAATTATTGATTGCATCAACTTTATCCTTACTTGGGGTAATACCCTTGCCGTCAATATGATGCCCTAAAATTCGAGCTGGGGTACTCCAAACACACACTTAGAATGTTTGAGTTTTACATAATTTTCCGCCAATCTTTTCAGGACCTCTCTCACATGCAAGATGTGATCTTCTTGAGAAGTGCTTCCGATCAAGATTTCATCGATGTAGACGAAAACATAGTCTAAATCTTGGAAAATTGTGTTTACAAAACGCTGAAAGGTTGGTCCAGCATTTTTAAGACCGAAGGACATTCTTAGAAATTCAAAAAGTCCAAAAGGTTTGTGTTCGCGCGCTACTCGCGGAACGCTTTATTGCGAGAAATTTAGTTTAAATTTTGAACGTGAATTTTTAGCTCCTACGTTGTGTTTAGCTTTGTAATGAACTGACGCTATTACAGCAGCGCGATGGCGCTGGTCCTAAACTGTCTTTTCGCCTCGCGCTAAACCATTTTCGCCTCTGTCAAACTTCGTTGTTGTCCTGTCATCAGTGTTGGCAAACAACACTTTTGTTCTGCGCGAACATACTCCCCGGCCTTGACTTAATGTCAATACTTATTACATGTGCTTCGAACCTTCACTCAGACGATGCCATCGGTAATATTGCTATCTTAGTGATAGATCTAACGATTTCTCCGCGTGCGGTGCGCAATGTTACTACCCGCGTTATTTTATCAGCACCGGTGTGCAGCTTCACGATTCGGGCTAACGGCCAGCGCGTAGTTGGTAGCAAATCATCCATCAGAATGACCATCCTACCCGGTACTAAGTCGTCGTTACGTGCTGCGATTCTCGTGTCCTTTTGTAACTCCTGCAGGTATTCCATCCTCCAATGCTTCCAGAATTGCTGTACTATCACTTGTTGTTTTTACAGCTCGCTCAGTCCGTATGGCTTTAAGTTCGTGTAATTCGGCTCCGGTACGGATTCCAATGAGGAAATGTGCCGGGGTTAACGCTGCTAGATCGTTGGGATCTTCCGACATCGGCAGCAGCGGACGAGAGTTCATGACTGCTTCGATTTGGTGTAGCACCGTGCAATAACCCTCGAAGCTTAGCTTGGTGTTGCCTAGTTGTCGATACAGATGCCGTTTTGCCGTTTTCACCGCCGCCTCCCATAGCCCACCAAAATGTGGCGCCTTGGGTGGTGTAAGATGCCAAGTTATTCCGCTCTCGGCACAGTTTGCGGCTATGAGGCTCTGCTTCTGCTCATCCCGGAACATTTCAAACCGCTCTACCAGCTCGTTCTTGGCACCCTCAAAGTTCTTCCCGTTGTCGTAATGCAGGTGGGCAGGCAAACCCCGCCGAGACGTAAATCGATGAAGTGCAGTCATGAATCCGTTCGTAGTCAGATCGCTTACAAGCTCCAGATGAACGGCCTTCGTTGCAAAACACACAAATACGCACAAGTACGCCTTCAGTGATCCTGCTCTCTTATGCACGGGCTTCAGGTACAGTGGTCCTGCGTAATCGACACCAGTCACCGAAAACGGTCGACTAGGAGTTGTTCGGGATGTGGGCAGCTGCCCGATTTGTTGTTGTGCCAGTGTTGGTTGCAACCGTGCGCAACGGAAACAATGTCGCACTATTCCTTTTACCAAGTGTCTTCCATCCAGTGGCCAATATTTTTCACGTAAGTGTGATAGGAGCAATCTTCCTCCACCATGTATTAGATTCACATGTAAATGCTCTCCTATTCGTAGTGCAAGCGGATGCTTTTTTGGCAGCAATACTGGATGCTTGGCCTGATAAGGCAGTTGAGACAGTTTTAGTCGTCCTCCAACACGCAATAGTTCATTCTCATCAAGGAAAGGGTTTAGTCTTCTTAACGGTGAGTTTTTTGTTAACTGCTTTCCTTTTTTCAGAAGTGCTATTTCAGCGTTGAATGCATCTTGCTGAGCCAATCTCGCAAGATCGATTTCTGCCTTCTGCAGCAAATCTGGTGACAAATGTCCATTCAACCGCTCTTCCATGTTAGACGCGTTGGTTCGAGTTTTCTCTTTTAGGTTCAATATAAACCTCCGACATTGTGCAATTACTCATACCAATTTTCTAAAGGACGAATAACGCTCGAACCAAGGGTGCACTGGTATTGTTGTCGTCATAGTGGCTGTAATTAGTCGCTTTTCCATTTCTGCCTCACATGCTTGAGGAGGATTCGATGTTGGCCACGTGTGCTTCGGTGATACCAACCAAGTGGGACCATTACGCCATAGTTTGCTCTCAACGAACTCCGGAACAGACATGCCACGCGAAACCAGATCCGCTGGGTTTTCCGAGCCCGCTATATGCCTCCAAACTCCGTCACGAGTGAAATGCTGTATTTCGGCTACTCGATTAGCCACGTACGTTTTCCAAGCGTTCGGTTGTGAAGCGATCCATTGCAACGTGATGCTTGAGTCCGATCAGAACCATGACTTAACGACGTCAATGCAAAGTGCTTTCTGGACTCGATCATGCAAATGTGCGCCCAAAACGGCTGCATTCAACTCCAAACGCGGTATGGTTAATCGCTTCAGAGGTGCTACGCGAGATTTGGAAGCCAATAATGATATGCTATCGTTCCCCTTTTCGTCTTTACAACGTGCGTAAATACATGCACCATACGCAGCTTCTGAGGCATCGCTGAAAGTGTGAAGTTCGACTACGGCATTCGGCAAAAACGCATATCGTTCAAGCGCATATCCTTCTAACAACGGTATTTGCCTAGCGAACTGATTCCACCTAACTCTCACTGGTTCCTCTCAGGGTTCGTCCCATCCGCACGATACTTGCCACAAGTATTGCATAAGCATTTTGCCGGTGATCACTACTGGTGCTATGATGACTAGCGGATCGAATAAACGCGCTCATCTTTATGTACCATTACCTGCCTGTACATTTTGGCGATATCTCCAACCAATGCGACTCGATAAGTCATGAACCGCAGTATGATGTTCAGCAGGTCGCAGGTCGGGTTCAGTGCACAGTGCATCGTTGAGAGAGTGCCCCGTTGATGTTTTTGCCGATCCATCAAAAACCACTCGCAGCTTAGTTGTGGCGCTCGGTTCTTTGAAGACCGCATGGTGTGGCAGATAATATACAGTTGCTGGCTGCTCTCGTTTCTTCTTGGAACGCTCCATGTGTCCCAGCTCTAGGTATTCGCGCACAAATTGATGGTACCCTTCTTTCAGGTGGACATCACGATGAAATCGTTTCTCCAACTGCGCAAATCGTTTCATCGCACATTCCTTTTGATGCCCCTAACATTGCATCGAATCCGGGTTTCTTGGGCAGACGTACGATGTATCTACCGCTGGAATCTCTGGTCGTCGTTTGTTTGTAGAACTCTTCACAATAGCTCTCTTCTGTCGAGTAAGAATGATTTAGGCATAATTCTTCATTCTTCCAGAAACGCTCCAACTGTTGTTCAAGGGAAACCATACACGCGGCAACAGTAATCGCTGGTCCTAAGGTTTCGCATGATGAAGCAGCACCCCTTACCACCCATCCAAAGACGTTGTCCACCCCGCTGCGAAGATCTCCCTTAAGAAGATCCTTAACATATCCCTTAACAACACTATTTTTGTTAAGGGAGATGAACCCTCTTGTGAGCGGTTTTGAGCGACTTTGAGCGCTTTTGAATGTGTTAGTGCGTATTCTCAGCCGCAAATCGCCGTCCCCCCTCCCCTCTGCCATTCCTTTTTCCCATACTATCGCTCTTTCACCCTCCCTCAAAATGTCATCATTAATATAATGAAATTCAAAACAAATTCTTTCCAGTTAAGAAGACAAAAATGTACGTCTATTTCACATAAAATATTATTCACATGATTTGCACTTTTATTTCACTTCCTGAAACGAAAAACCACATAAAAATTAAGCATTAACAAAGCATGAAGCAATAATGTTTTCATTGTACTTACGCCGGCTGCAGATCCGGTTGCAGATGCCGCTTACACATCGGTGGTTTGTGCCGACAGAACAACAATTTTGCGATTTTTCGAGCTCGTAGCACTTATTCTTGCTACCGTCAACTGTTTTTTTACTAAATGACACAGGATTTATGCACATTTCACAAAATAATATCGAATAAAATACCACGGGCACTATTTTCTCTTCTGCCGAACACCATTTCTGACTTGACGGAGCTGTCAAAACGCGAGCGTCAAATGCTCAACAATGCAGGGGTGCTGGCCATTATTCAAATATAGACTTTTGTTTTTGTATCGTATTATTCGAAGATCCGATAGATACATAATTTTCATCATGTTCTATTTCACCTATTGAATGTAAATAAAATGTCATCCATAAATGTAAATAGTCTGAAGTATCCATCGAGTATTGAAACATTATTTTTGGCTAAAGTCTGAAACACGACCCCCCCCCCCCACTCACGGTCACTCATCTGCGTGTCAATTTTTCGTACAGGGTGGTTCGGAGACTATGCAATGTGGCCTGAATTTGATTTTTTTTACAATTACTATTAAATTGTAAGGAGGTTTTCGCATAGTGAAAAGTGATTTATTCATCGAGGAACCAAGTTCCATACGCTGTTTGTGAAACCGTAAAATTTTCCTCATTTTTGGCCCAACTTTGCCCCATAGCTCCGCCGGTATCCAAGATATCGCCACACTTTCTTCTGGCCATGGCTAGATGGCACTTGTGGCTAGATTTCGTCCATGCACCACTAATCGCTACCATGTCTGTGGCCGGAGCTATTCGCGAAAGCTCCAACGGATCGCCAATCTTTGACCTGTGGTCGATAGATGGCACCAATTGCTACATTTTCTTCTTCGACGGCCATACCCTCAGGTGTCTGTGTCTCGAAACATAATTAAAAAACACGCAACCGATTTCGAACCACCCTGCACGAAAAAAAGTCACTCAAATGAGTGCCCGTGAGTGGGGGGGGGGGGGGTCGTGTTTCAGACTTTAGCCAAAAAAAATGGCTAAAGTCTGAAACACGACGGCTAAAGTCTGAAACACGACCCCCCCCACTCACGGGCACTCATTTGAGTGACTTTTTTTCGTGCAGGGTGGTTCGAAATCGGTTGCGTGTTTTTTAATTATGTTTCGAGACACAGACACCTGAGGGCATGGCCGTCGAAGAAGAAAATGTAGCAATTGGTGCCATCTATCGACCACAGGTCAAAGATTGGCGATCCGTTGGAGCTTTCGCGAATAGCTCCGGCCACAGACATGGTAGCGATTAGTGGTGCATGGACGAAATCTAGCCACAAGTGCCATCTAGCCATGGCCAGAAGAAAGTGTGGCGATATCTTGGATACCGGCGGAGCTATGGGGCAAAGTTGGGCCAAAAATGAGGAAAATTTTACGGTTTCACAAACAGCGTATGGAACTTGGTTCCTCGATGAATAAATCACTTTTCACTATGCGAAAACCTCCTTACAATTTAATAGTAATTGTAAAAAAAATCAAATTCAGGCCACATTGCATAGTCTCCGAACCACCCTGTACGAAAAATTGACACGCAGATGAGTGACCGTGAGTGGGGGGGGTCGTGTTTCAGACTTTAGCCATTATTTTAACCAATGAAAATGCTGTTCATATTAATATACGATCCTAACCCTGCACTGGCATTTGACATTCAACGGTGAAAACAACTCAGCAAAACTCAATCGTTGCAAAATACTTATAGAAGCCGGGTGTTTCGTGCGTTTTAATTTTTTTGCAATTGTAAGTAAACTGATAATAAACACATGCACATTATAACAGAATATTTCTTTGTAGGTAATATAAGATGGCAGCAAAACAAATTTTGGATGCTGTTGCAGCTTGTGAGCAGCGCATAGAGGAAAACAACCGGCAAACTTTTAAATCGACAACCGCTGTGGTTGAAATAAAAATGATGCTAAAAAGTGTATTTCCTAGCAATCCACCACCATCCGCCAATGCAAAACAAAATCCTACTTCCAATCCATCCTCCATCCAAAAACCGGCGTTCCATGGTTCGGAATTGGCCACCAAGGAACAGTTGGATACGTTGGAAGCCAATCTTTCTGTTTTGGAAAATTTTAAATCCATGGAAGATTGGCTTAAGCAGGAAATTAAGGACACTAATCCAAGACAACGAACGCATGAGTCGCTTGAAAAAATTTTTAGCAGAAGTTTTTTTGCTCAATGTAATTGGGCCGGTGCTGCTAAAACTGGATACGCCACTAAAATTGGTTTGGTGAAGTATCCGTTTTTACTCAAAGTGCTGAGGACGGTAGCCGAATTTCCAGACAATGCGGAGTTTGAAAAGTATATCAAATGCAAATTATATAATGCGAAAGGTGCGTGTAAGACCAAATTCCTTAGGAAAAGTGTAGTTCATACTGAACATAAGCGAAACGCCAAGATAGATAAATAAGATTAGGTACTTAAGTTGTTGTTTTAGTTAAGTTTTAGATTTAGATTATTACTCTACTACTTACTATTATTACTACTTATTATTACTTACTATTAGTTTATTAAATTCCAAAGAAATGCGTTGAACTATTTTGAACTATTGAATTTGAATTGAATAAAATGCGATTACCTGAACTTAATTGTTGATTACTAACTCTTCACCATGCCATGCAAGAATAAAAATTAAACTAAATTATGCATCCTAAAATGATAATGATGTCCCACCTCTTACCCATGCGTAGTGTTGAGAAAAAGCGAAATATTAATTTATTTATAACATTTGCAATTTGTATAACGAAAGCGCGCGCGAGTCTCAATAAAACGCATTACCATTTTTTTGTTTTGTATTCAATGATCTAACACATCATTAACATTTTATTCTAACTAACATGCAAATGTAAAATACATGCAACTAACCATTACCAGGAAGCTTTTATTGGAAATATACCCACACCTTTGACAACATTTGAAGTGTTAGTTTCAACATGATTCTAGTGTTAAACTATTATACTACATTGGAAAATTCGATTGAAAGGTATAAAGCAGAGGGGAAAGCATAAATGATTTTGGTTGAGGAGATCGTTGCATAGGGAGCTGCGAAAGAGGACGGCTGGGAAGAAAAACGGGCACTAATTTACATTTAATACAAGTGGAAGGCAATTCTACTCTTCTAGTACCAACATCTATATCTACTTTAAAAATATTCAAATCTACAGAAGACATATAAAAAACCTCCACTCCCTCAGTATCTACAAAAGAAACATCAAACACCTTCTCCCAAGAGCTTATTTCTAAACCATGAATTGTATAAGATAACGGCGTGCATTTCGTCGCTTTTATGTATCTACAAATCTTGCCATCGTTAGTCAAAAACCAACTATTTTGAAATTGTGGCTTAAGTTCAAAAGCAGCTGCCACTTGAAAACGACCCTTTTTTTTTATTCGTGGATAGGTTGGTTCAATACGATGAACGGCTTTACGAATTAGACCCTGTTCAGTAAGTCTGCCAGCAACATGTTCCAAAACTTTTGTTCCCGATCGAACACATGGTTTTATAAACCGCATATTATTTTCAAATTCATATGCTGAATATGAGTCCAGTGGTCCCAACCTCGCAACATCTTCAGCAACGTGCTGCAAGTTGTGTACATTGCTTGTTAAATTGGACAAGCCATAGTATTTGCTAAAATCTTTAACAAATCTATCAAGCATTTTTTTTGCCAATGGAAAAAGGTGTTGGTATTCCGTTGTGCTTAAGATGGTAATAGCACAAAAATAGAGCAAGTAATGGTTATATGCTTCATTCTTCATAAAATCTTTGTACACCACAACACTAATATAGTGGAGAAAGGTTCTAAACTCTGTAGCCTTCCACAAAGAAATTTCCTTTAGATGTCGCATTCTGCGTGGTATTTCAAACGGTAAGCGTGTCTGCATCAAAAAAGCAGATACAACTTCTTTTTGCCGAGGAAACATGTGTATAAAATAGTTCCTGTCAAACTTGTTATCCGTCAGGCCTTCAAGTATTCTTTTACTTGATCCTTCGTCTATTAAATGAAGGCGATCGGAACTAGGAACACCTTTTATCATATTGAATGATTCAATATTTTCCAAAGGTGACCATCCGGTATGGTGTCTTGGACAAACCCGGTTTCTAAAACCTTCATCCGTACGGGGCAAAGCATTTACTTCGTTTAATACTACAGTATAACCCCTTCCTGATCGTGCCCGTACGCCAACTGATGTGCAATACAAGCACCCATTGTATCCATTGTAGTTAATGGTTGCTGTAATATAATGAGGTGTAAAATGAATTAGTAGAATGTATACGTTTGCTACTGACTTACAACATAACCTTTAAAAATGCTCGCATCGGTGCATCTGCGATAAAGACACGCATAAAAAATGGCACTACTTTGTCGCCGATCTTCAATCCATTTCGCTGGAGTTCATTAATTTCCAACACTAATGGCTGAAGGAATTCTTCCAAACTACCCGGCTTCGACGATCCACCAAAAATGCCGACTACAAAAACGGGCAGATTACTTAACTCTACCACTCTTATTTGGATAGGAATAACACTGTTCCGACTCTTTCTAAATAGTGGTAGTCCATCAATCGACACATCTATCGAAATTCTGGAATTGTGTTTCTAAAAGTGGATAAAATTAAGATAAATAATCATATAATATGCTCCTTCCAGTATCGAATCATTCAGATGTACTTACTCAAAATAGCTAGCTAACACTGGCTGTATCCCTCGATACCACAATTTCCCGCCATTTATCGATTGAATTTGATTACCCACATGAGAGGGAGTTTTTAAAAGGGTTTGGGGTGATTTTGGAACCGGTGCTTGAAAATGTTTCCTTAATATAGCTAGAATAGCTTTAGTTGCAAAGCGAGACAGGCGACATGTGATGACGAGATGCGTAAGCGCATCAGTTAAGGACAAATTATTAACAAAACTTAAATCATCGTCATGTTCCCCTTCACCATCCTCAACATCCTCTATAAAACTACTTTCCGCAGCACCATCACCACTAAACAATGTTGAACTAAAATCCGCCAGAATATCCAAAGGTTCTGGGGGATTAGATTCTGAAAAAGAATGTAAAACTGTTATATTTCTACATACCATGTACAATAATTAGCAAAACAAACTTGCCTATTTCTAAATTCGGCCATGGAAAATGCGACCCAGAAAAATTTGCATTAGAAAGCTGCTCGTCGCATTTCCTGTCCAATTCTTCCAATTCCCGCTTGCGTTTTCGGTAAAAATTTCCATCCTTTCGCAGTTTTGATGAATCCATGTTGTATCCTTCGAAACATAAAGGAATAATAGTAAAAAAGTTCCTCCTAAACCTTAGCACACGCACCGCTCAAAACATAAGCAAACATTAACGGCTTTAAATGTCACAACACACGATGAAAGAAAGAAGCAAAAGAAACTTCAAAAAAGAAAAGCCCGTGTAAGCGCAAGAGTGGCAAGATGAATACATTTGATTTTGGTTTGTGTGGGTGAGTAATCATACGGAGTAGGCGCTTTCAGGGTTTGTGCGGTAAGGCAATTGGTGGAAGTAGCATGAAACGCAAGGAAATTGAGTGTCGTCACTCAAAATGAGTGATTTTTTTCCGCCGGGCAGCATCACGGGAAAATCGTCACCTCTTTGCAATCGATTTGTCGATGTAAACAGCGTGTGGTAATGTTTAGCGCCAATGATTAGATCGATCGGCTGTGCTGTGTGGAATGTGGGGTCCGCCAAGATTATTCCACTAGGAATATTCCACGCAGAGATGTCGACACTACGCGATGCAAATTGGACAACATTTTGTCCATGACGAGAAAATCCACACGAGCCGCGTAATCACTGCTCCTGGAACGTATTTCTGCTGATACGCTCTCTTTCACTGCGATGGCTGCACCTCCAGCACCCTCCAGTGAAATGCTTACTGTCGACCTTCGCAAGTTAAGCATGCGTGCCAATCGACTTGTCATTATGTTCGGCTGGGAGGCGCTATCCAAAAGGGCACGAACATGGTGCGCCTGTTCAAAAGCGTCCAACACGCTAACTAATGCCGTTTGCAAAAACACCATATCGTGCGCAGTTGCACCTGCAGCAGCCACTAATCTCTGTTGCGTCCTGGACACTTCTGGTGTCGCTGATCCTGCTGCAGACTGGGGCGGCGTGGTTCTCGACGAAATCGCAGAAGTGTTAGAACGCTCACTGGGGGGGTCAGCGTGCAACAAGGAATGATGGCGCTGACCGCATTGTCGGCATCTGCCTCTAGCCGTACACTCTCGAGCAAAATGGTTTTGCTTTAGACAATTGTTGCAAAGCCGAGACGCTTGCTCCAATCTCTTCCGGTTCACGATGGGCATCTCTTGGAACCGGGGACACATGGCCCCTCCATGGTCCTGCTTACATATCACACAGCCATTCGTTCTGGTGGTCGCTGAGAACGTAGCCATTCTTGCGCAAGCGGCACGCCGCGATGGCTGTCGCTGGGTTGCTATGGCTGCGGCCTGCTCTTGCGTCACCATTAACGATTCTAACATGCGCATTCGCCTGCGCAGAAATTCCACTAAGGAATCGTAATCGGGATTGTCAGCTGTGGTCGCAAAATTCTCCCATTCACGCAAGGTTTCCATCGCCAATTTTGTGGTAAGTAGATGCTCCAGTAGTCCGCCCTGGCTGTCTCTGGCTGTCTCTTCCATTATCGCAGGGGTGGCGAACAATACCGCAAAATGCCGACGCTTCAACAGGTATTCATTTGAATACCGTTGCACCACTGAATCCCACGCTAAATCGTAATTGTCGGCGCTGAGCAATATGGATTCTATGATTTGCGCGGCCCTTAGATAATGAAATTTATGTATTTTGGGTACCTCCGTGTTGTCGTGTATCAGGCCTTCATAGGTGTTCCGGAACGGCAGCCACTGCATAAAATCACCACTAAACTCCGGTAGGGATATCGTCGGGAGTTTCAAACCCGTTAATGCTTTAGCGGCTCTGGTTGCCGGTTCGATGACACTACTAACGGTGGGCACTTTATTTTCTAATTCCGACTGCACTCTAAAACAAATGTCCTCGTATTCAGCCCGCGTTTCCTGGTTGCAGACCACTGCACTTTCTTCGGTTGCACTCTCTTCAAGCTGCAACTGCACTTCGTCGAGATCGGACCACAATGTTTTAAATCGCTCCAATCTCAACGCCACTTGAGCGACATCGCGCTCTTCCACAAAATCCTTCACGAACTTCTCATAGCGTCCTAACGACACCATCAAGGCGCGACGCTTCAACGCCCACTTTACTTGCTCGGACATCGCGAAGAAAAAATGTTCCTAAACTCGTTAAAAATTCACGTTACACACTAGGAATTTCTCGTCTTATCAATCCTGGTTACGGCACCATATGTTCGCGCGCTACTCGCGGAACGCTTTATTGCGAGAAATTTAGATTCTTTCGTTACGCGAATTTTTGGCTCCTACGTTGTGTTTGGTTTTTAATCTTGTAATGAACTGACGCTATTACAGCAGTGCGATGGCGCTGGTCCTAAACTGCCTTTTCGCCTCGCGCTAAACCATTTTCGCCTCTGTCAAACTTCGTTGTTGTCCTGTCATCAGTGTTGGCAAACAACACCTTTGTTCTGCGCGAACAGCTAGGAATGGTCCGTTTCTCTTTTTTGGCCTATGCAAGCACATAAGAAAAGGTCCAAACTTCTCTTCCATCGGATTTTTTACATGGCAGTTCGGACCATTTCCCCCTCCATTTATCGATCCGTTACTTTCGCTCTTTGCACGCCGGAATGACAAGACGTCGCGCTCCTCTTGCAATCCAAACAAGCCACTGTTACGGCACTCTTGCCGTTTGTGGCCCTCCTGACCGCACTTCATGCAGAGGTTGCTACGGTCTTCTCCAATTTAGGTATAAATAGTATGTCCCAGCATTTAAAACACTTTTTGGTCTCCTTCACTTCACGAAGGAGGCAGATGCTCCAGCCTACCCGTAGTTTCACCTGGTTCAACTTTTGAGAATCAGAGAACAGCACTTTGAAGACTACCTTCTGTGTGCCCTTTGCTTTTCCAGGTTAGACTCGAATCTCACATGATTGCACTTCCAGCCCAAATTGTTCATGAAGGGCCTTCGCAACATCCTCCGACGTTGCAACCTCTCAACCAGATCACGCACTCCTATTGATGTAGTCGCCGCGAGGGAGACAACAGATGCTTTCCCTTCTAGAGTCTTTGTAAGGGTTGCGGCAATCGAGGAACTCACGCTACATTTCTTCAGCTCAATGAGCAACTGTCCGCCTTGTGCTTTGCGTATCTTTGAGACTTTTTCTCCAACTTCCTGAAGAGACTTGTTCGATTTCAAGCCAGTCAGAATTCCAGCATATGTGTGTTCTCCAATACTGCTCAAAAGCAGTGCACCAGGCCTCTTGTACTCTCGGTCGCCTACTGACAATGTTACCGGGATGGTCCTAAAAATCGTCGTATCATTTTTGCTGCGTTGGGCGTTACACTCTGCTTCCGCCCGCGTCGATACCCGATGCAACAAAGGGTGATGGTTTTCTCGACAATTGTCAACGCCACAAGCACGCTTAAATCGGCACACTGTTTTCCCGTGGTTGTTCAGGCAATTGCTGCATAAGTCGTTTTTCTCTACGTATTCAAGCCGTGTCGCCACTGAAAGGTTTTTAAATACGTTACACGTTCTTACCTTGTGCGATGTACTTTGGCATACGTAGCATGCTTTTATTTCTGGGACCTCTACGGAGTGATGGTGCATACTCGTTCGCTTTTCCGACCGAACGACTCCTCTATGCAGCTTGCTCGCGCCAAAGTCTTTAACTTCCGTGATGTCTACAATCAGCTCACTTAGGTAATCCGCAAACACCTTCAGCGCCTTTCCACGTCTGTGCCTTCTAAAACGCACCCATTCCAGCTGGTAGCTTCCCGGCAGCTTGTCCTCCAGTTCCTCGACCAGCATTGGATTATCCAGATGCTCCTTCAATTCAGCTCCGACTATATGGCTTACTAATTGCTTCACAGCAATGCCGAAGCTTATAAACGACTCCAAACGATCAGCATCAGGAGTAGGTACCCCACGCACTTTACGCAGCAATGATTTTAAAATTCGCCGCGGTCTGCCAAAAAGATTTCGCAACTCTTCGATGATGTCCGGCACGGAATCGGCCAGCGCTAATCTTCCTCTTACTGCTTCCAGTGCATCGAGGTTCGAGGTTAGAAAACCCACACGCTTTCGTCGTATCCTCAAAGCTTCTGATGAACATCGGCCAGTCCTCGGGGACACCACTAAACACGGGTAACGGTTTTTGCAGTAATTTGCAAGCGGATACCTGGCGACGAGTGAGGGGCTTCTCTTCTGGCTCCGTTTCACTATCACTATCTAAAAGCATGCGATTTCTACACGACAAATTTTCACTCGCGGTACTACTAGTGTCATCGAGTAACCACGCGGCTGCTCTTGATGAACGCTGGTAACGATCGTTAGTAGCGCCGATCTCATGCTGCTTCATTCTCTCGAGCTCTAAGCGCAAGCTCTCGATCTCATTCTCCTTTTCTAGCATCTCAGTTGCATGCTTTGCCTCAAGCGCTTTGATGCCTTTGTCTTTACTTGACTGCTTTTTGCAGTCGCTCTCCTGGCGAATAGGTTTCGGCTGGCTCGCACCACGTGCATTCCGTTGCTTAGCTGTGTGCGTCGCTTCCGCCAGTTCGCCTTTCTCGAACTTCTCCACTCTCGCTGCTACTGCTCTCGTTCGTACCACAGCATCCTCAACGTCGCTGATCTCTCTTTTACTGACGGATTCACGTTGCGTCGTAGGCACCGCGTCCCGGGATGATACAGCCTCTTCGTTGGTAACCGTTTTCTGATCCATTGCTAGGATTATTTACGCACGAACACTTTTGCAGGTGGATGGAACAAGTTCACTTGAATCAAATTATCTCACAGTACTTGCTGATGTGAGGGTAATTAGCTTTTTATTGTTGAGTAGAATCGCGGACGTATACTTTTTTTAAATAAATCAACTTTATTTTTGCCTAAGTTGAGTGTTTTATAAAAAGCTAGTATGTTCCTCACCAACGATTGCTTAGCTACTGACCTGACCGGATCCCTTTCTACGCACACTTTTTCCCTCAACCGGATCTTGATCAGCGCACGCATATTCCTCCTACGCATCTCGTTTAGATCGTCGGGTCGAGGTGCGGTCGTTCTCAACAACGACCATCTTCTGGTAAGCCCAGAAAAGTTTCATGGTTACATGAGAATGTCTGCATGGACATTCTTCTATATTTTGGAGAAAATAAGGCCAAAACTGCGGAATATGCAGAAAACCAATATCAAACCGGAACATCGATTGATGCTGACCTTAAGGTAAGTTAAAAGTAATCGTTTACCATTAGAAATAAGTGATTGGTGCAACAATTCCATTTATTCCATCATAGGATGAAGTACAGAAACTTCCTTCGATGTGTAAAGAACTTACTGTAGCTGATGCAATGAAGGAAAAAAAGGTTTTTCTTTTTTATCTGATGAAGATGGATGGGCTTCTTCTCCTGTTAATCCGTTGAGCGCTACACATGTTTTGTGCTGCTTTCCGTTCTGCCGGCAATTTGCCTAAAATCGTACAAGCACGTTCCTAAAACATACCCCCTATCTAAACGACTCTGACGGTACCTGGGAACCGTCGCCGTCATACGGGTAATTTCACTAGCACTGAACGTGTTAACATTGATTAGGAAACCACTTCGTTTGTTATTATCACAGAATCCCATGAAAGTGTATTAGTTATCAATTGGTGACTAAAGTGTTGATGCCAAATGAGAAATGTTAACCAATTTGCTTAAAATACTACTTCACAGTACTGCCTGTACTAAAGTTTCTCTCGGTTTGCGTTTCAAAAATGATGCAGGTAATGTCGATCAAAATACTATAGACATGAAACCAACAAAAGAGGTTCAAAAGATCTTGTTTTACAATGTATATAATGTATTGGTTGTTTATTATTTGCCTTTTATTTTGCAAAACATTTTTACATTAAACTGGATAAATATCAGGCCCACGATGGAAATTTCGTAACTATTACAAGGCGATGCACGTTGCTACTTCGGCTTGCTCCGCTGCATCAGTAATTGATATTATAGGATATGATATAAGGAGTGATGCATTGAATCGGTTCATTCGGTTCTAATGGCGTTGATGCGTATGCAGTTAATATTCCAGGCAGCAAAATGGCCGATGTCGCATGAACTTTTGTATGGGAGCAACTTCATCCAATTTCTCATCATTATGCCAGCAACAGCAGCACGGTGGATGAGGTTCATGCGACGCGTCGCGTGGGGTGTCATGCAACATTCAAAATGAATCTCATCATTTTACCCCCACCCTTTCGGATCGTAAAAAATGAGAACACGAAAAATTCTCTCTCAACTCTCTTCCTTTATTACTCACCAATTTGCTCACACATTGGACCCCTCCCGCTGTGCTACCGCCAGCTGATCCGCGCCTCGTACATGCCGGTCGATTCTTCCTTCCTTCGGTCCGCTTCAGCCGTGCGCGCTTGTCTTGGCCTTCCCTCTCGCCCCTCGCACGTCTTCCTTCATCCACAAGGACGGGCTTCCTTGGAATACCGGTGCTTGGTGCTGACGGCGTCCGATGAAAACCTGCGGTAGAAAACGAAAAAGGAAACTTTTATTGCACACGTTCTCACTTGATATTTACACCAACTTACCGATATTTTCGCCGGCCAAATTTTGCTGTATTTAAGTACACGAAAATTGCATCCTGGCCGCCTGCATTTCTGGTAACTTAAGCTGCATCCTCCGACCGCCAAATAATAATCCTTTCAGCACCCGTGGTCTCCGGCGAAGTTGTCTTATGCGCTTTGAACTGCGCCGGCCGATATTTGTTCTGCGTAATAAAATAAATATTTTAACTTCACTTCACTGAACTTAAATAAGTTTTAACATACCTCTTTTAATTCGGGATAATTTGTTTGCCGCTTCTCCGCCTCTCCGTCGCCAATTTAGCCGTCCATTTTAACACGCACTTTATCATTTTACGGGACGCAATACTTTTTAACTTTAATATCATTTTGCACATATTTTCGGAAATCTAAATTTATTATACTTTTACTAAACCTAATTATAAATTACGCGCCACGAAGCTGAACCGTGTCCAGCAAAATCAAAAACTGTTTGCGAAAGTGGACAATTTGTCCAACAAGAGCGAGAAGAGAGCCAAAACAAACGGCACTATGGTTTATCTCAAATTAAAGATCAATATTTTTTACCATAAAATTAATTGACTTTATCAACAGTAAATAAATTCCATAAATGGAAGAAATTATTGAAGGAGATTATTTTTTATCCCTTCTTGAAAATTAAAAATAATATTTAATCAATAAAAAGATATTTTTTATTATTAAATATGCATAAAAATGATAAATTTGCTATAACAACTAATTTTGACCAACACAATTCTAATCCACACCATTCACACACAGTGATCCTAATCGGCGCCATCATTTGATAACAGCCAATCAGGATGGAGCCAAGTACGATACATGGCCGATGGCGTGTGTGTGTGCGATGCGACACAGCGAAACCGTTCACTTTGTTGCATACCCGAAAATGAACAAGAGCGAGAAGAGCGAGAGGGAAGAAAAGCTAGTTAGGGCCAGAATGGGACGGGAATAGCTTGCAACACCAGCCGTCGGGCGCGACACTTTCGTTCGTGGGTGCGCTGAGCCGCGCGGGGTAGAAATCGGACGTGAAACGAGGGGAAGTCATGCAACATTGCTACCTGGGATACACGCAGCGGTTGTCTCAGCAACACAAATGCATTCAAGGTTAAACATCGAAAGGAAACGCTTGTGATGTCGTGAACTATTGAAAAACAAAGTGTAATTTATATATATATATATATATATATATATATATTATATATATATATATATATATATATATATATATATATATATATATATATATATATATATATATATATATATATATATATATATATATATATTCATGAATTATTTATGTATAATTCATTAAAACAATCTAAACTAATTAAACTAGTAATAATTTAATTCATGAATTAGTAATGAAAAAGTTAAAAAATAATTAACTTAATCTAGCTCGATTTGCAATAGCTTCTTCTTCTTCTTCTTCTTCTTCTATTTCTTCGATTGCGTGCTTCTTGAGCACTTCCATAATATCTTGCTTTGCTTGAAGTTCCCTAATAAATGACAACTTCTTTATAGCATTCGATATACTGAAGGCAAAGGGGTCAATGGAGGATTTTTTTAAATTTCTTCTATGGTTGAGATCTTCCTATTTTCAAGTTCAATAAGATCTCGTATATGTTTGTCGATATTTCGCGAGCTTGGTCGTCGGCTAGTGGATCGTTGCTGATGGTTGTCGTTGTCTGCATCACAAGATTGTCCTGCGTCTTGTCTTATGTCTTGTGGAGAATCTTCTGCAAACATAAGACACAAGTTATAATTTTTTAAATAGCTTAGAAACTTTAATAACTACCTTCTACCACCTCAACAGCTGCTGGAATATTGCTTACGCATGGCCGAGATGAGTACGATGCGGCAAGGAATCGCAGGTTTTGGTAGTAACGCCAAGTTCCATCCGATCCCGTAGCTGCCGATCCTGTTGGGAGCTTCGTCTTCCTTTTTTCTCGTGCGTACTGGTTACGCAAGTTTTGCACTTACGTTTAAGCACATCGACTGTAAAATAACAATGTGTTATCAATACAAAATATTAATAGTATTGTTTTCTTTCAGATTCCTTTCAACTGGATTATCCTTCAGAGCTTTATTATTTTCATTCCGCATATCGAATCAACGTGTTGGACAAATTATATACGAAGTATGTGAAGCAATATGGACCACTCTGAGGAATATCCATATGCCATTTCCTACTGTGCAACGATTTCAACAGACAGCAGAAAAGTTCGAAGCACTAACCGGATTTCCCAACGTAGGCGGCTGCATCGATGGGAAACATGTGCGCATTAAGTGCCCTAATTCATCCAGATCGTTATTCCACAATTATAAACATTATAATTCTATCCTTTTGTAAGCGGTAGGAGATGCGAAAGGAAAGTTTTTGACAATAGATGTAGGAGATTATGGACGAAGAGCTGATAGTGGAGTTTTTGTAGAAAGTAACACGTTCCGTAATATTGAGCATAACATTTTGAAGTTCCCTCCAGCCAGAGTAATAGATGGTTTAGAGCTGCCTTATGTGCTTCTAGGAGATCGGGGTTACCCATTAAAACCATGCCTAATGAGACCGTACTCAACAGGAGACGATGATGATGAAGCAGTTTATAATTGTTTTTTAAGTAAAACTAGACGATCTATTGAATGTGCTTTTGGAATGTTGGTTAGCAAAAGGAGATGTTTGAAAACCGAGCTGCAGGTCAACCCGGATCATGTTGATACAATTGTAAAAACCACGTGTTTGCTGCACAACATTTGTATCGACTTTAGGGAAAGTCAGGGATCTCAATGGTTTGATCCTATCAATAGAGAAAATGAAACGGCGTCGTTAAGCCGGCGTTTCAACCATTCAAGTCAGGAAGCATATTACATACGAGACAAATTTAAAAATTATATTGTGCGAAATATTGTTCATGTAACTGATGCATAATGTAGTACATGCAATAAAATAAACCATTTGTATGAAAAGTTACAAAACAAGTTAATGAAAAGTTACAAACAAGAATGATTTGATGCCAGCGTTAATATAGTAATCAATGAGTGTTGAACAATGTAATTATTGAATTAAGAATCGTAATGAATAATGTTAGTAATTACAAAGGAAGCTACTAGTGTATCTTACATTATTAAATGCTACTGTTATTAGTAATTTTACTAATAACAGTAATTTATTACAGCTACTGTTATTAGCAATTTATTTTTTATTTTTTTTTTAGTAATACACATCTATATATATATATTTATATATACATAGCTAGGTATAACAATAACTTCACACTTATCCTTTTTTTGGCTCGTAACAACCAGCATAGTTCGTTTTTGGGACTGTGAAATTTACTGTTAGCTATAATTTTTAAATGTTACATGAACTATCTTTGAACTACGACGAAGGAACTTAACCACAAACTATAAACACACACTACTTGACGCTATAAGGATTGACATTAAGGGACAATTAGGACGAACTATAATGAACTTTGCATGTAAAATGAACTCGGACAAATGAATAAACAGTTGCAAACAGAACGGCGCCAAGACTGCACGGGTTTCTTTTCTATACATTCCTTTACCGCGATATTTTCCAGTTTCGAGAGTTTTTCTCACATTTTTGGTCCTTCGAACCGGATCGTAGTAAAGAAAGTGTATTTTCGGTCATCATCCTGCTATCAAGGGTGAATTTCGGTTCTTTCGGAAAAGTGCAGTTTTTAAGTGACGCTTCGCGCCATCGCTTTCGCCCCGCTATCAAGGGCAACGGTCTTTCACGCGCCATCGTTCAAATTTCGCGCCATCGCTTTCGTTTGTTCGTTTCGTTCGTGTTTCGTGTAAAGTGTAAAGTAATAAAATGGACAAAAAAATCAAGGCTTCGCAACTCAAAAAGAGGATCGCAGTGGAAGGCCTCAAGACGCTAGAACGTTTTCAAGCGGAGTTTGTACCCGAATTTGCAAGCCAGATTCCAGAAGCGTTGGAGGATTTGGACAGGCACAAGTCAGGGTTTTTCAACTCGATTGAGAAACTCGAAGAGCTGGATGAAAACGACGCCAGCATCGAGGCATACATCCATGAGAGGAGTGATTTTGAGGATCGTCATCGGAAGCTGAAATCGTTCCTACGGGAAAACCAACCGAAGGAAGAGGGTACGCTACACGACACGACGGGTTTGGCTTCCTCGACGCTTGCCTTTTTTCGGCCAAACGCTTCTAACCTACGTCTGCCAAAGATCGAGCTTCCAACGTTTGATGGAGACCATACAAGATGGCTTTCGTTCCGAGATCGGTTCATAGCCATGATCGACGCGTCTGCAGAACTTCCCGCCATCGCTAAGCTCCAGTACCTGCTTTCATCGCTAAAGGGAGAAGCAGCTTTACCCTTTGAGCACACTCCTTTAACATCCGACAACTATCCAGTTACGTGGGCGGCACTTCTGAAGCGGTACGATAATTCACGGTTGTTAATCCGTGAATACTATCGTAAATTGCACCATCTTCCGGGTGTGCAATTGGTGTGCGTCGACAAGCTTACGCATCTAGTGGACGAATTCACTCGCTTTGTCAACGGATTGGTGAAGCTGAAGGAACCGGTGGATGCATGGGACACGCCGCTTTCGAATATGCTGATGATGAAGCTGGATCGTGAGACGCTGCTGGCTTGGGAAAAACATTCGGTGCATTTCCCTAAAGATAGGTACAAGGATGTGATCGCTTTTGTGCAGGATCGGATCCAGATCCTAAAATCAACGAATAATTTTGCATGTGAGCATATTGGTAATGTAAGAAAGGTGGCCGGCAATCATCGTCAGTCAGTGCAAAAAAGGTCCATCGCAAATGCAGCTGCATCAAACGCGACACTTTCCTCACCCCCGGCTCATTCTCAGCAATTGAAGTGTCCCTTAGCATGCTCCGATGCTCATCTTCTACGCAACTGTCCGATATTCATCGCTAAGGATGTTCAGCAGCGACGAGATGTCGTTACAAACAAGCACTTGTGTTGGAATTGTTTGAGTGGCACTCATCACGTCAAATCATGCAAATCTGATTATTCGTGTAGAACGTGCCGTCAACGTCATCATACACTTCTGCATATCACTCCGGCCACAGCAGTTACCATGGCAGCACATTTGGATGACGATAAGGTGTTTCTAGAGACGGCACAGATTGTGATTCGAGATGATTACGGTAATGAGCATGAGGCAAGGGCTCTACTGGATTCGGGGTCCATGTCGAATTTCATCTCTGAGGAATGCGCTCGAAAACTATTGACCAACCGCAACAAGGTCAATATTGCTGTTTCGGGCATCGGAAATGCAGTGGTACATCAAGTAAGGGGTTCGATCGTCGCTACAGTTCGGTCCAAGCATCAACCCTTCGCTACGGAAATGGCTTTCTTGATTTTGGACAAGCCATCAGCTGCCATCCCTACTTCATTTTCGGACATCTCATCGTGGAAAATGCCAGATGTGGCATTAGCTGATCGCGCCTTCAACGTTCCGGGGGAAGTCGACATCATCATCGGAGGCGATACTTTCTGGGAACTTCACACCGGTCGCAAACGCTCTCTCGGTATGGGAAGACCGTGGCTGGTGGAAACCCATTTCGGTTGGGTTGTCACCGGAAACATTCATCATTCATCGCCTGGTCCGCGACTGTGTCATCTCGCAGCAAACGACATACCATTAGAAGACATCATGCAGCGGTTTTGGCAGAACGAAACCATAGCCGAGGATACTGTTTTATCGGTGGAATAAGATGCCTGCGAAAGACACTACGTGGCTACTACCGTCCGCAACACTTCGGGGAGGTATGTCGTTAGTTTACCGTTTAATTCCAATCCTCATATCGTTTTAGGGGATTCTAAAAACACAGCAGATCGCAGGCTTCGCTGTATGGAACGTCGTCTGAGCGATAACCCTAAAATGAAGGAGGAGTATGTGAAATTCATGGTCGAGTACGAGCGTTTGGGTCACATGAAGAGGTTAAGTGATCCGGTAGACGATTCGGTTCAGCACTACTACCTTCCTCATCACGCAGTAGTGAAGGAGACAAGCACAACAACCAAGGTCCGAATCGTGTTCGATGCATCGTGCAAGTCTTTGTCTGGCTATTCACTCAACGACAAGCTACTAGTTGGGCCGGTGATCCAAGACGACCTGTTCACCATCATTGTGCGCTTCCGGTCACATGCAATCGCACTATCAGCAGATGTGGAGAAAATGTACCGCCAAATTCTCCACGAACCTAGCGACGGAAGGTACCTTCGCATTCGGTACCGGGAAAGTCCTGCACAGCCAATTCAGACCTTCCAGTTGCTGACAGTAACCTACGGAACCGCATGTGCACCATTTTTGGCTACGCGGACTTTAAAGCAAATTGCTCATGACCACAAGGCAAAATATCCTCTAGCAGTGAACTCAGTACTGAACGACTTCTACGTGGATGATTTGCTCACGGGCACCGAAGACGTATTGGAGGCAGTTGAAATGCGGGCACAGATCTCAGAGATGCTCAAATCGGCTGGATTTTCATTAAAAAAGTGGGCCTCTAACGTACCGGAAGCACTACAGAACATCCCATCGGAGGACTTGGCAGTTCTCCCGACGCATGAGTGGCAAGATCCCCAATTCGTATCCACCCTGGGGCTCATGTGGGAACCAGCAACTGATATGCTTCGCGTGCGGATTGGTCTACCAACTGTTGCCCCGGTGATGACAAAGCGGCTCACACTTTCATACATAGCCAAAATCTTTGACCCTCTCGGATTGCTGAGTCCAACCATAATCATCGCTAAGCTCTTCATGCAGCAACTGTGGTCGTTAAAGACAAACGGGAAATCATGGGACTGGGATAGTGAGCTACCATCACATCTCCAGCGGGAATGGTCGACGTTCCATTCTAAGCTTCATTCACTGCGTGAAGTGACCATCCCGCGATACACTTCGGTTAAACAAGCAACATGTGTGCAGCTGCACATCTTCGCGGATGCTTCGCAGGTAGCATATGGTTCTTGTTGCTACGTCAGAGCAGAAAGCAAGCACAAAATATCGGTACAACTGGTGGCAGCCAAATCCAAGGTTGTCTCTCTGACAAACACAAATTCAATCGCCAGATTAGAGCTCTGTGCGGCGAGATTGGCAGTAGACTTGTTCCGGAAGGTGATTCAGTCTCTCAACGGCACTTACGAAGCATTCGCTTGGACTGATTCTATGTCCGTTCTACACTGGCTGAATTCTACACCTCGACGATGGAAGCCATTTGTGGCAAACAGGGTGGCTCAGATTCAGGAAGAGACTAGAATCAAGGGCTGGAAGCATGTACCCGGTGTAGACAATCCAGCAGACGATGTGTCACGAGGTCTACTTCCAGACAAATTGCTGGATTGTCATCGTTGGTGGCACGGGCCACATTGGTTAAGCAGGAAGATAGAAGATTGGCCTCAGAGTGAACCTGCAAGAGACGAGATCGAATCATCAGAGGAAGAACGAGTTCATCCGCGCATGGCTGCTGTGTCCACTATAAACGAGTTTAGCAGCACACTCTTCAAACGATTTTCCGTTTACCATAGACTCAGGCGAACTATGGCGTATTGCTTACGTTTCATCAATTGTCTAAGGGCAGGCAAATCATCACATACTCCATCTACAAAATCTCATGCCACGGTTCAGGAGCTGATCACGTTAGTTCCATTACTGACAAAGAGTGAGTTGCTTGAAGCAGAACGTCGGTTGTGTCATCTCGCCCAGCAGGAGTCGTTTTCGGATGAGCTGCACGAGATCAAGAACAGTAGAGATGTTCCGCGCAACTCGAAATTGAAGTGGCTGTCGCCGTTTATTGATCAGTCGGGAATCCTGCGTGTTGGTGGCCGGCTGCGCAATGCACAAATGAGCGAATCATCGAAGCATCCTATATTGCTCTCATCTAAGCATCAATTGGCGGTACTGCTGGCGGTGTCATATCACGAGAGACACTTACACGCCGGTCCGGAATTATTGTTATCCATAATTCGTCAACGGTTTTGGATAATTGGTGGGCGCAATTTAACGAAGGCTGTTTATCACCGGTGTCTTTGATGCTTCAAGGCAAAACCCGTATTGGTGAAACAATCCGTCGCTGATCTTCCTACTTCAAGGGTTTCACCAACAAGGCCGTTTGCTGTGAGTGGCGTCGATTACTGTGGTCCGGTATTTCTGAAGTCTACGGTACCAAACAGAAGTGCAACGAAAGCATACATCGCTATCTTTGTATGTTTTGCAACAAGTTTTCGTGGCACGCAGAGGGAGGATAGCGGAACTGCATTCGGACAATGCAACAACATTTAAGGGTGCTGCACATGAGTTTCGTCGCATCCATGAAATGCTGAAAGGCAGCGATCGTGATCGTCGTGAGCTGTTCAACTGGTGTGCTAACGAGGAAATCAAGAGGAAATTCATTCCACCACGGGCGCCACACTTCGGAGGGCTGTGGGAAGCTGCAGTCCGGTCGGCGAAGCAACACCTCATACGCACTTTGGGAAGCACAAGCCTCACGCAGGAGGGTATGATTACGGTGCTAGCACAGGTAGAACAGTGCCTAAATACTCGACCTTTGGTCCCACTTTCGAGTGAGCCCACGGATATGGAAGCGCTCACTCCTGGGCACTTTTTGATAGGGTCAAACATGCTAGCGTTGCCGCAGGTTGATAGAAGTTCGGTTGCGCCAAATAGGTTGAAGGAATTCGATCAAATTCAACATCATGTGCAGAGCATTTGGTCGCGTTGGTATCCGGAATACCTACAACAGCTACAGGCCCGCGCGAAACGTTTTATGTCTCATCCGGTACCGCTAGAAATAGGACAACTGGTTATCATAAGGGAAGATAACATACCACCTACCTTACGGCCAACGGGAAGGATATCTAGTTTGCATCCCGGAAAGGATGGAGTAGTTCGGGTAATAACGCTCCGCACAGCGTCAGGAAAACAAATTGTACGCGCAGTAAATCGGGTAGCAATCCTACCAAATCCGCTTAGTAGCAAGTCAGAGGAGCTAGTCGGTATAACACCTGAATAGTTTTCAACACAAACCACGCTACATTGTTGACACTCATGGTTGTCAGTACAAAACACCAACATACACACATCTACACTCATACGGAATGTTAGGAGATAAGCAGTTACATGAAATTCTAAAGCGAAAAGTAGATTAGTAGATCAGAACATTACATGAATTTTTAAAGAAGTTCCTTCTTTGGTGGCCGGGAATGTGAAATTAACTGTTAGCCATAATTTTTAAATGTTACATGAATTATCTCTGAACTACGACGAAGGAACTTAACCACAAACTATAAACACACACTACTTGACGCTATAAGGATTGACATTAAGGGACAATTAGGATGAACTATAATGAACTTTGCATGTAAAATGAACTCGGACAAATGAATAAACAGTTGCAAACAGAACGGCGCCAAGACTGCACGGGTTTCTTTTCTATACATTCCTTTACCTCGATATTTTCCAGTTTCGAGAGTATTTCTCACAGGACTGAATCTGGAGTGTTTTAGGTCCAAACACGTTCAGGCCGCGACTAATCAGACGTTTTTATGGCATGAACATTAAAAGAAACAAGGCATTTCCTTTGCAGGCATTTCAGAATCGTATGGACTTAATGATTTTATGGTAAATAATTTGAAAATCCTGACAACAAATCTTTATGTTTGGACGCATAAAATGCATGAAATACAATATAATTATCAATATAATTACCTTGCAAGCCATACGGTCCGGCCGTCCTAATTGAAATAAATAAATAAAACAATTACCTTCCATTCCGATGCTTGCTCCCACTTCATTCCAGAGACGTTTTTGTACTATTAAATTTTTGTATCCCGCATTTGCCGGATTCCACAATGGTTCCCACTCTTCAACCTCGGAAATCAAACGCTCAGTATGGATGTGTTCCATTGCTACAAAAAAGACACACAAATTATCATCCTTTGTAAAGCGGATACGATACGCGGAGATGTAACAACAAATCATTTTTCCTTGTGTTAAGATACACCATCTTTTGAAATATGTTTAACACCATGGAAATCACTCTCCTCATAATTTGTGTCGCCCCCTTTTCAATTTGTACTCACTGTAATGAAAAATATACTAGGCCAGAACAGAAAACCATCGTCACATGTATTGCGAGATGGTAGTTGTTGACACGACATCAACATGTCAAAGCGACATGACAGAAGCGGAAGATCGATCAAGCGATGATCGATCTTGCTTAAACGATAATCGATAAATATCGCACGGATGAGAGAACGAACAAATCTCTCCGTAGCAGGGATCGGCACGTGAGGTCAACGTGCCACTCTCGTGTGCCGAGTGTCGGTACAAATTGCAGCACGCGCAAAGATATGCCCTTATAAGGAAGTGGAAAAAAATGCAGCAGATGAGGAGTAATATGGAAAGAGAGAAATTAGACATAGGTCAGAAGCAAATAGAATGCCAAAGAGGATAGTGCCAAATTTGTAAAAAGTGGAAAATATTTGAATGAAATACGGAAATACATTTAAATTCCCGCTCAACAAAGCTAAAAACGTTTGGCATTTGCTTCCACAAAGCTTTTTACAAATTTTTCTAAGCTTTTAAAAGAAAAGCTTTAGTGAGTTTGAAGTGTTATAAGTATTCTACCTTTACGAGGAACGCTTTTTGAAGTAACGCGCGAATATGCCGAAACCAAGTTTCGATTGTGCCCCGCGAGAATGCGGTAGCCGATATGGTGCAATGTGACGAGTGTGATAGGTGGTGGCATTTCGATTGCGCCGGTGTATCGAGTGATGTGAAGGATGTGAAGTGGGTGTGTGAGCGGTGTGAAAACGGAGAAAAGGACGAGATAGCTGAGGTTAAGAGCCACGATCCCAGTGGGGAACCGAACAGGGCTTCTCGCGTGAAACGCTCCCGATCGCAGGATGGTGAATCATTCAAACCGTGTCCGAAGAAAACCCTACGAGCGATTCCTCCGCAGCCGGCCAAAGAGAGCGTTAGTGGAAAAGTGGTCACGCCAAAGAGAATGGCGGAGAAGGACGAAAAAGTGTCCGACCGAATGCGAAGTGTGGACGGCCACAGTCGAGGATCCGTTGCTTCCAGTGCGCGAAAAAGCAACAGTTTCGCGTCAACGTCGTTGCAGCTAAATCGGTTAAAAAGGGAGCAGGATCTTCTAGTAGCTGCACTGCAAGCGGAAGTCGAAGCGCAAATCGCGAAACTTCGATTAAGCTACGAGACGAAACGGCAGCAGATCGAAGAATACAGTGAAAGTAGGAGGAGCGGATCTAGTGTCAGCAAAAATTCCAAGGTGATGGACTGGTTGTCGAACCACCACGTGGAAGATGAACCACTCAGCCTTCATGTGAGTGGACGAAGGAATTCGTCAGCCACCTCGCAACAAATGCCGACAACGACGGTAACGACAACAGCCATAGAACGAGCTAATGCGAGGAAAATTTGGCGCAGGAAGCTACCTGCTTTCTCCGGCGCAGCTAAAGAGTGGCCTGTGTTCTACAGCTACTACAAAGAATCCACGGAAGCGTGTGGCTACACCTCGGTGGAGAACATAATGCGGCTGGAAGAAGCGCTGACAGGAACAGCGAGAGAGGCGGTTGAATCTAAGTTCACTCTACCAAACCTCGGCGCCGTTAGTGATAAAAATGCTGAAGCAGCTTTTCGGCCGCCCGGCACTGTTGGTAAAGGAACTAATCGAGCAAGCTTGCCGCGCTGAAGCCCCTAAGCCTGAACGATTGGACCAGCTCATATCCTTTGGTATAATCGTGCAAAAGTTGTGTGACCACCTAACGGCATGTGAGATGGAGGACCACATGGCAAACCCAGAGCTGTTGGAAGAGCTGGTGGACATGCTACCAGTCAGCAGAGCGCTCGAGTGGGTCGACTTTAAAGGCAGGTTCCGCAAGGCAACGCTGAAGGAATTCGGTGAGTTTATGGCCAACCTCACAATGAAGTGTTGTGAACTGAAAGCTCCGGTGAAATTGGAAGTGAGTCGAGTGCCAGCGAAGAGTAATCGTTGTCACACACTCGTGCATTCAACCTCTTGCTCCGAATCCACCGATGCTTCTCATACAAAGCCGAGGCACCCAACGCCACCCAAAGCAGTTTCAAATGCTTCGTGTGTGAGGATCCAGCGCACCGCGTACGACAATGTAATGTGTTCAAAGGGATGACGGCAGCAGCGCGACGGGATACAGTGCAGCGATTAAAGCTTTGCTTGAACTGCTTGAGCAACCACGGCAAGAACGCTTGCAAGTCTAAGTTCAGCTGTGGGATCGCGGGATGTGGTGAACGGCATCATACGCTGCTACATCAGGACTCAGCTACCGCGACACCTGCAAGCAAGCAGTGCCACGCTCATGCGACGGAGTCGTCGCAATCGCTGTTCCGTATAGTTCCGGTTACCGTACATCATGGCCATCGGAGTGTCGACACTTACGCGTTCCTGGATGAAGGATCATCACTTACCATGATTGAAGCAGCGTTAGCAGACCAACTGGGTGTCAGTGGAGTTCGCGAACCCCTGGAAATTTGCTGGACCGGCAATATCAAACGGAAGGAGGAATCATCGGAGTGTGTTCGGTTGGAGATATCAGCTCGGGGCGAAGAGCGGCGCTATACCATAGCGGCCGCTCATACTATAAAACAGCTAAGTTTGCCAATTCATACCATAGACCCCAAACTGATAATGAATTTGACCTACTTCCAGGATCTTCCGACCACACCATACCAGAATGCAGAGCCACGGTTGCTGATTGGGTTGCAAGATGTAGCGTTGATGAAGCCGCTGGAAGTACGATCGGGCGAGGAAGGTAGTCTTATTGCCGTACGTAGCCAGCTGGGTTGGTCGATCTACGGACCCCATGGCAACAACATAGCGACACCGACAGCACCCTTCTCGGTCAACCTCCACGCAAGGGCAACGGACACCGCGGATTCGCCGAATGCAGCCTCAAGTCAACCCAGCAGTAATGTTCCCGTATGCAATGAAGCGGCCAGTAGTAAAATTAGCCAGGGTTGAAGCCGAAATTGATAGAGAGTAGGTTGATAGTCGTGTACTTTGTTTGTTAGTGAATCAACACGACATCAACATGTCAAAGCGACATGACAGAAGCGGAAGATCGATCAAGCGATGATCGATCTTGCTTAAACGATAATCGATAAACATCGCACGGATGAGAGAGCGGACAAATCTCTTCGTAGCAGGGATCGGCACGTGAGGTCAACGTGCCACTCTCGTGTGCCGAGTGTCGGTACAAATTGCAGCACGAGCAAAGATATGCCCTTATAAGGAAGTGGAAAAAATGCAGCAGATGAGGAGTAATATGGAAAGAGAGAAATTAGACTTAGGTCAGAAGCAAATAGAACGCCAAAGAGGATAGTGCCAAAATTTGTAAAAAGTGGAAAATATTTGAATGAAATACGGAACTACATTTAAATTCCCGCTCAACAAAGCTATAAACGTTTGGCCTTTGCTTCCACAGTAGTCATATTAAATAAACAAATCCCAAATCTTTAATGGAGCACTTGTTTCGAATCAATTTTTTTACGCACGGGAAAATACGGTATAGTTTTTGCGATCTGGTGCACCGCCATAAGATCGACAATTTCAATAGCTAGTACTGTCTCTCTCTGAAATGTAACACTTCGTGATGTTTTTTTTAAATATTATAAGCAATCTTACCTCTTTTTACTTCAATTTCGGGGAGTAAACATTCGAAATTATCCGTTCCGCAATAACTGCCCTTTAGCGAGAAGCAATAACTATCAACAAATGTGAACAAATCAGCACAAATTTCTTCGGTGACATTTGACAAAAGCATTTGACAACAAGGTATAGAGAGTTTCTAGGTGTGACACAGACATGCAAGACAAAATCAAACTGTTTTGTTCTATGTCGTGTTTGTCTGGTTTGTTCTATGCAGGTTGACAGAGCACCTCCATACGATTGCTTGGGTTTGTTCTTGTGGTTTTTTCTGGTTTGTCTTGTTCGAGAAGTGACAGCGCGCTGCCTTAGGCCACTTCTTCACCATATTTAAGCGGTTAACCCTCAACCACTTATCTCGGCGCGTTAACATAGGTAAATACTCCGCCACCCATTTATTCCAAAATAACTCAGCTAACGCCTGCGATGCTTTACAGTTCATTTTTACGAAGGCAGTTGTATTGTAAAAGGTTTTTATGGGATGCTCAGCGTTCGATGTACCAAGAAGAAAGTGATTTGGCGTCAATGCGGGCTCCGATTCATCGCCAAGGGGTATTTGCGTCAGCGGTCGAGAGTTTACGAACGTTTCGAATTCCGTCAGTGCTTCCGTCAGTTGCGGCGGTAAATTTCCCATCAATGGAGGCCTCGGACGGACGTCACGACTCTTACAATGTTGACAGGAGCGGCGCATTCTAGTGTATTCTACCATCAGCCATGGTATGCAAAATTGGGAACGGAATTCGTTAACAGCTACCTGATGACGTGAGTGTTTGTAGCGCCGATGGTAATGCTGTAGCAATAGCGACGTCACCTGATGGTTGCGCGGCAGGATTATCGGATTTTTTTGTAGTTTCGCTTACTCTTGGACAGTGTACAAGACGACAGTTGGCAAGACGACCCTGAGTACGTTGTTTTCATCCAGTTGGGGACACAATTTGTAGAGGGGGATACTCTTCGGGATCCGTGGCTTCCAGGAGTGTGAACGTGTCTCGTTACGCCAGGATGAATAATTCCATCTCCGCTCGTCCAAGCTCCGGTTGGGTTAACGTGCCCTTCTTAACGTTGGTCTGAAGAGACGCCCTTGAAGAGACGAACGTAACAAAACTTAAGACATAAGCGATAGCTCTTACCAATCGGGACACATCGATCCACTGCTCCTTCTGCGTGTGATGGAACAGATTCAACCGGATCTCTTCTGATATTTCTTCGGATGGAAGCTCGCTTTCAGGCCATTCATTCTCAGGCTGCTAGAGGAACTCCTGCCCGTGAAACCATCGACTCGACGGGTTCATACTGGGCGTTTTCTGCCATTTCGTTCCTTCGTTCGCAACATTCAGCTTCGTAGACAGCCAGCGCCACAGCTTTACGTCGGTGGTTTTCAAGGTTTCGCTTACGCGAAACGCTACAAACTGGCTATATCGGCGATGATCAGCTTTCAACCAGCATACCACGTCTCGTGAATCCGTCCACAGAGTAGTCTGACTAATTTTCAGACGATGTGATTTGATGATGTTGTCGGCGAATCTGGTGCCGATTACGGCTGCTTGCAACTCCAGACGTGAAATTGATAGAAACCTTAAGGGCGCAACTCGTGTTTTAGATCCAACTAACGCACATTCGACCAGTCCAGCCGCCTCAAATCGTAAGTATGCGATGGCGTCGCAAAATACGTGTAATTTTGTTTTCACTGCGTCGTGGGAGACCCTCTGTCGATAGCATCTGGGTACCTTCACGTTGCTTAGAATGCTTGGTAACACTTTTATCCAGCTTAACCATTTTTCTGCCAACCGATCATCTAGTTTCTGGTCCCAGCCTATCCCAGCCCGCCAAATCTCTTGTATAAGGATTTTTATGTACATAAAGAAGTTGCCAATCAGGTCCATAGGATCATACACGGTCATTAAGGTGCTAAATACTTCCTTCTTGTAGGGAATTATTTGGCCGATAAGCAATTGGACATCCTGCTTCGGAGATAATTGAAACGTGAATTTGTCGGTCGCGACGTCCCACCACATTCCCAATACTTTCTCCGTGGTCGGTGCATACAACGGGACTTGTTTGAACGACCTGTAATCTTTTCATTACTTTCTTCGAGTTAGAGACGCAATTGCGAATTTCGAACCCGCCCTCTGCGTGGATGTAGCGTGGGCCATTCCATGGGCGGTTGCACCGGAAAAAGTTCGCCGACGATGTGCTGCAGCTTGGCTGGATCCCGTTCCATCGGTACTCGGGCTCCTTGCCACATCTGCCTCCGGATTTTGTAGCCTGGCCCGAATCCGTGGGGCCCCAGCTGTTCCGGAAGTTGATCGCCCTGCTCCTTCTTGCTCCGTTTAACCGCTTGCTCCAGTGCTGCTCTCGCTGCTGTGTACGCCGGACGGCGATCCTGTCGCTGCTCTTCCGTTCGGGGTCGCCTGAGTCTTCTCCGCATCCCGATGTAAGTGCGACGTTGCTGAGTCGCTAGGGAAAGAGCCCTGGCGCCAGCTTCGGTGGGCTTTTATTCCGCGGCACTCATCCCGCTCAGCCAAATGTCCTCGCTGAGCCGAAGCTCACTCAGCCGAAATCGCTTTATGAGCGCCACCTAGCGGGAACGCGACGTGGCAGCGAAAGTTCAATTGAACCGTTTTATGGAACACCTACGCTTGAATTGTTGCAAGCTATTCGCGTTCTTAATTTCTCTTGGCAATCTGTTGTACCGTTGAACCCCCTTGAAAAACAAAGCTTTTCTAGTACTGAGAGATAGTAAGTGCTAGTAGAATTCTGGGCTCATCTGCCCTGCGTGTACAGCGCTTTCGAAGCGGTGATTTCGCCGTGGAGGATGCTCAATGTGAAGGAGGGCGCAAAAAGAGTATTTGGTGGGACCAGCTCGGCGTCATCTACTACGAATTTCTGAAACCGGGAGAAACAATCACTGGGCAACGCTACCGGAAACAATTGATGAGTTTAAGCCGAGAACTGCGTGAAATACGGCCAGAATACTCATCACGCCACAACAAAGTTATTCTGCTGCATGACAATGCAATGAAAAACTACCTTAATACCCTCAAATGGGACGTTTTACCGCACCCACCGTATTCACCGGATCTGGCACCATCGGATTTCCATCTGTTCCGATTCTTGGCATATGGATTGGTTTACCAACAGTTCTCCTCCTATGAACAGATCCAGAATTGATTGGATACCTGGATTGCGTCGAAAAACGTATCATTTTTCCGAATAGGAATCCGCGATTTATCCGAAAGGTGTAAGAAAATATTAAATAATAATGGCCAATACTTTGATTGACCCCATTTCCACAAATAAAAATGCCACGAATAAAAATACATTTCGCACATTTCGCACACCTCGCACACCTTGCACACTTCGCACATTTCACACACCTTGCACACCTTACACAATATGCACCGCTTAGCACATTTCGCACACTTCGCATTGTGCCCACTTTTCACACATTACGCGTTATCGCCAATAACGCCGATAACGACTTACGCTGTTGATATTGTTTGAATAGACCCGGAAAAACACAATTGCTGGAAGAAAATTCGATAATTAATTGAAATTAAACGATTAAACCATTACAGTAGGAGTATTTGGACAGTTGCTATTCTTTTTTTTTTTTTTTTGTTTTCTGTTATGGTCCAACCTTTCCTCGGTAGATCTGTCACCTAAATTCACCACTGACAGAAACGGTCAGTGGTTGATGTGTTAGTGAGATCTACCGAGAGGTCAGGGTTCGCGAACGAAGGGTCACTTCGGGTTAGGGCCCGGCGCGAAAAGATCGTAGAGCGTGGCTAGACAGAACCAAGGCGCGCGCGTCCAATGTAACGTAACGTGTTTAATATATATTTATTTGTTATTTGTCTTAAACGTTCGTGTCGTGTTTAACGGTAATAGTCTTCTAAACGTAACGAAAGATAAAGAACATAAAATTTTTCTTCTTCGAAATGTTCAATGAGCAAACCGACATTTTCCATACAATTTGACACTGTTTGTTACATATTTACCGAAGGTTTTTTGTAAAAATGTGGTATCTCCGCGGAGAAATAACAGTTTAAAATTTACATTTCCTGGAGGACCATGTCTATCAAAAATGATAGACATTCAATTTGTAAAAAAAAAACGCCGTGACCTGCTAGGAGACATTACCAAAAAAGGGTGGCACACAACGTGTTAAACTGGACAGAGGCGTGGGGCTCGTTTGTTACATTGCACTTGCTTCAACAACGCCGGTATAGAGGCCGCATTTGGATGCGACCGATGTTACTCGAAAGAAATAGTCAAGCTAGCCAGCTTTTAAATGCAATTTTGGAAGAAGAGCTCGACAATACGATCGTAAACTTCATGAGGATGTCGAGGCGAGATTTTGAATATTTACTCTCGATCGTTAGGCCAAAGATCCGGAAACTAGACACCTTCATGCGTGATGCAATTACACCGAGGGATAAATTTATTATAACGCTCAGGTTTCTTTGTGCAGGAGATGACTATAAGAGCCTTGAGTATGCTTACCGGGTAAGAAAAGCACATCTAATTTATTATTTATAAATAGCATTTCATTCATTTTGGGTCTCTCCTATTCCCCTGGACTGTCTCTCCGCAGTATGGACTGACCATCCTACGTGGTAAAATAATTTATTTTCTATTTCATTCATTTTCAATTTTCAATTGTAGGTTTCTGCACAGTCAATCTCAAAAATTATTCCTGAGGTTTGCGATTCGTTGGTCCAATTGCTTCGAGATTATATTAAGGTATGATAAAAGGTATCATTTACGTTACTAAACAAATTTTAACAAACTTAAAGTACTATGTATAACAAAAATAACGTTAAGGAAAGGAGAAAGGTAAATTTCATTTTTATATTGCACATTTTATTAATCACAATGCTAGAACATACATAATACAATATTACAATACAACAATACAATACAATGCAAACGTCAAAAAACATAAAACGAATTAATCGTTATCTTCAAACAAAACATAAAACGAATTAATCGTTATCGTCAAATATGCTGATCACATCCTAGCCGGAGCTTTCTCGCAATCGCGCTCCATCCATCCTCGCCAGTAAATTTCGGATAGCTACCGTGGCAATCCACCTCTTTTCGGGTCACCATTCGTTCAACAGATCGCCAACCCATAACAAAAATCGATCTCCCTCCGTCTGGCTGGTGAGCATTTCCGTAGCGGAAGAAACCTATTCCAACACCTTCAACACTTGCTCGTTGTAGGCGAGGTTGGCTTCTTCCCAACGACGTTTTAGCCCACGCGCGTGTTGACGAGGATGATCAACGTGTGGCGGTGGAGTTGGCAAACATCTAGACGAATGTGTCACAGGTTGGGAGTGCGATGGTAGCTCTGGTGGGGGATTCGCATGGGCGCTAGATAGTCCCGAAGATGGTGTACTTCGTAATTCTTGAGACTAAAATAAAAACAAAAGTGTCGTTAGCCTCTGAGTTTAATGAGTAATATGACGTATAAGCCTAACCAAGCATGCCGAAACTGTTGGAGCATCGCATTGCGTTGATGTTCCTGATGGTGGTGTTGTTCCACGAGAAGACGGTTGTGTCTGTACCACTTGCAGCTAGAATAAATATGAAAAGACTCGGTACATATCCATTAGCAAATTTAGTAATCATATTTACTATGAAGCAAATTATCTATGTTTCTTATTCGCTTAACTTTTTAATATTTTTTGCAGTTCCCATCATCGGCAGAGGGAAAGTTTCAGAGCAATTCCGTACAAAATGGAATTTTCCGCACGCTATTGGCGCTATAGACGTCAAACATGTGGAAATAAAAGCTCCACGCAACACCGTGGACCGTGCAGGTCCTATCAACTTGATTATAACAGTTCATCACCAACAACGTGTTGATAGTATCAATACGCACACGGACCAACACGGAAAAATATAACAATAATCTAAATAGACCAAAGCACACAATACCAATAGGACATGTATAAGCCACAACAACAATATCACCAACAATTACAACAACCGCAAAACACAAAATCGCAAGCAAACAATTAAAACAATTTATATGGCTTTGCATTTTACCGTGTTAACAGTATTTCCACAATTTATCACTGAATGCAGAAAACTCATTGCCTCGTATGCAAACCAAGTCGATCTGGATTTTTGTCTTGTTCCTAAAAATGAATTTAAGTATTAAAGAAACAACAACACAACATATATTTTTTTAAACAACTTACCGGAACTGGTGACCATGTTACTTTCGATTTTTTTTGCAGTGCCTGTTACTACTTTGGAGCGACGTCCACTTTTGACGAAGCTCCTCAGCGGGGAGGGCGAATTCTAACTCCAACTGTCTTTAAGCATCAACCTGGGCAATTTTTTGTTGTTTACAATTATTTATTACTACAAATTAAAAACGTTACAATTAGTTAACAGAACATTAAATATAAAGCGACTACAACGATACGTCTGTCGATCGTGCTGGTCGGGAGCGAAGAGAGCGAACTAAGCCACGTTTCCCTTGACAGCTACTGTTAAGAGGAGTGCTTGACGTCTCCGCTAGCCGATGGGTTATCACAGGGTGCACCCTAACACTTTGTATAAAAAGCAAAGTATCCTCCTGATTCATGCTGATAGTCTAAAAAAGTAAACATGTACCGTGTGGGTTACACCTTCGCAGGCATTGCTTTACCACCATACTCACTCGCTTTCTGGATACTTGTTCAACGCCAGACACAAAAGCGTTGTTATTGTCCATAGTTTTAATTTAAATTTGTTGAAAAACTGTTTTTTTATTTTCGGAACTTTTGTGGTGCTTGCTACGGGCTTGGTTAAAAACGTAAATAAACGTTGACGCTGTATACATTGACACTATCGCCGTATGATCTGAAAGTTCTGAAAGTTGAATCTGTGTGCCATTGCTAATTTTTATTAATTAATTAAAATTAATTTTATTAATTAATTAATTACGATAAAGAAACATTATTATAAGAATAAATTTCATATTAACCAAATTTTGCTTTGTTTAAATTTATTTAATTTAATTCGAGATTAATTTCTCGCTACCGACTCATTTGAAAGCGTAAGCAAACCGTGCATGAGAAAAGTTGAACAACCTTGAAGTCGCGCCGGAATCGCAATTTTTTTTTGAGAAAACTGTGCTACGTTTGTCGCGTTCGCAAACGCGAGAATTGCTAAGCATGTAGGCACGGGGTTATAAACAAAATTTTGCTTAGCTTATTTGAATGTAATCTATTTCGTTTATTTTTTTTCGCTCGGTTAGAACGGCCTGGCCGTATCAAGACTTATTTTACCACGTAGCAGGATAGTCAGCCCATGCTACGGGGGGACGGT
Source organism: Anopheles funestus (assembly GCF_943734845.2). Classification (NCBI taxonomy): domain Eukaryota; kingdom Metazoa; phylum Arthropoda; class Insecta; order Diptera; family Culicidae; genus Anopheles; species Anopheles funestus. The sequence continues at coordinate 47,015,131 of NC_064599.1, forward strand.
CCGGATGGGATTTGAACCCGGTCCTGCCGTGTGGACGGGCGCCGTTTTTCACATGTACCACCGGGCCGCTCCCAGCCTCTTTCCCTGTTACCGCGCAAATCAAGCCGGCTGATGGCGGTGCTGGCGAACGAGACGTCCGGTCGACTGGGTGGGAACAGTGTAGGGTCCCTCGAATTTCATCTGAACGTGTTCAGGCACTGTGCATCGTTTAGTAGCTCTAGCCCGAGGGTGTCCGCCAGCTGGAGAAGCTCCAAGCCCTTCGGGCATGTCCTGCTGCTTCCCCAGTCCTTGTGTTTGGCGTTTAAATCGCCGGCCAGAAGGATCCGGCTGCATCCACGGACGATCACATCTATTTGCTCCATAACGGTGCGGAACTCTGGAACTCCCATCTGCGGAGAAGTGTATCCGCTCACAATCGTTACGCCTCCGACGTCTGCAGCCACGATACCGAGGGTCTGTCGATGCCGGATACGCTGTATCGGCAGCCGATTGCTATTGACGACGATGGGAACCGTCCCGCTCTCATCCGTCACCCAATTGCCGTTGTTACGTGGAGCGCAATAGAGCTCGGACAAGACCATGACATCAATATCCTCAGTCAGCATCAAATGCAACGCCACATCCTGGGCGTTCTAGCAGTGGTTCGCGTTGAACTGGAGGATGTTCAACATTGTGGCGGAACAATTGAGCACCCGGGGGCGGTAATCCGGTGGGGTCCACCACAGACTATTAGGCGCATTAATGCATGACGCCGCACGATGGTCCGATGCACCACAGCGTACGCATAGGCCCGAACGGCATTCCACGGTGATGTGCCCACGCTCTAGGCACCGGAAGCAGCGAATTGCATTTCGCGGCTGCTTCGGCGCCCCCGATACCGGGCAGATAGAGTAGCCCACTACGAGCCGTTTGCTCTCGAGCAAAGCGGCATCCTTGCGAGGCAGCCGAACTCGGGCCCGCTTTGTTCCGTCTCGACGCTCCCAGATGGAAATAGTGGCAGCCACCGATGTCCGTTCCAGCACTAGACATAGACCGCTTTGCACCTCCTCCTTCGTGACGAGCATATTCATGTTAGTCACCAGAATCTCCGCCATTTCAGTGACGATACGTCCTGTGCCCAGGTCGCCCAACGCCGCCTGAAAACGCTCCAGCAAAGTTGCAGCGTCGACATCCTTATTGAGAGGTAGCCGAAGAAAATCGCGAGTGGTGCGGTATCCTTGACGAACGCCCTTGTTCTCTTCCCGCAAGGACTGGTTGAGCCGAATCTTTTCGAACAGCGTCTTATACGTCTCCCCACTGCGTGGCTCGAATATAATCTGATCGAGCCGCGGACGGGCCGGACGACGATGATCATGTCGCAGCTGCTCGTTGCGTTGCTGATACTCTTTCGATTGCGGCAGCTGGCGTTGCTGCTGCTGTTGCCGTTGTCGCTGGCTAGAAACAGTGACCTCCTGTCGCTGCGACTGGGGCGGCTGTTGCTGCGGCTGCTGTGGGTCGCGAGGCTTACCCCTATTCTGGCCACGATTTTTGCGTCGGACCACTTCAGCAAAGCTGGGCACCACCTCTTCTATGGAGACCATCCCGCTCATCGTCTCAGCCATCTCACTCATCGTCTCAACCATCTCGCTATGCAGTGGGGCAGCAGGTAATGGGCCGGATTGAGGCTGCGGCTGTTGTTGCTGTCGCTGCCGCTGCTGCTGCTGTCGCTCCATTTGGCACTCCTTGCGTTGGTGCTTTACAAGTACACGGATCTCCGCCATCATTGTTTCACTTTCCCGTTTTGCTTCTGTTTCCGCATTATTTCTTGCCTCCTCGATTACCCGCTGCAATTCTATCAATTGCTTCTGCTGGCTTTCGATCGTCTGCTGAAGGCGCGTCACCGTCGCCAGCAATTCGGTTTTCTCCTTTCGCTCAGTTTCGAGACTCGAGCGCAAATCCTGAACCTCGCTGGACTTTCCAAGCGATGAACGTCCCATGTCGATCCGTGAGGCAGCGACCCTTGGATTCTTCGGGATTGCTCCCGAGCTGCGATACAAGGACGATATTCGGGATCGCAGCGATCTCTCCGCCATATTACGCTCAAACGATAATGTCATGCAGCGAGACACATTTCCCAACGACACCGGAACCACAGTAGAAAATTGCTGCCGGTTGTCCTAGTGGGCCACCAGCCTCCGCTGATAATCCGCAATTAACGCCGTCGGTCACGTGTCTCAACGTACTGTCGTGCACTGCTGCGAATCAAACCGGTATGCCTTTACCACGATCACAATATTTCGCCAACAGCCGATTCAGAAACACCTTTGTCCGTCGCTTTCAATCACTCACGAAATATTTCAATTCACTACCGACTTTTTCGAATACCTTGGATATTTCTTCCACTTTTGTCTTCGTACCGGAGTCTTCGTACGCGGAGCTGCGCGAAGATACGTCCGTTCAGCTCAATGCCTACTGCGATATCCGCACAATCGCTCCTGTGTGCAGCGCTGCGTGCGGAGCTACCTCCGCACACTTTAGAGAGCGAGAGCGGTGCGCTCCGCCATTATGGTAACTCAGGACCATTATGGTTCGTCTGCAACAGCGACGTATTCGCGGCGAAAGTGAGCGCACTGAGGCCGGTCTAGGCCATCACCAGTAAACTGTAGCGTTTGTTGTAGTCCCATGGAGTACTCCTACAGACAGTACGTCACCAAAGTAGCTGGAGTTTCAATAGCTCAAAACGGGTGGCCGGTCAGTTCGGCTTGTCCAACGACCAATCTTGTTCCTTTTTCCCTCCTTCCCAAGGTTCGTTCAGTACGGCCTCTCCAACGGCCAGCTTTATTCCCTCTCCTTCCCATTCCTGTGACCCGGGGAGGCCGTACCGTACCGAATTAATGGGCATCCTTAAAAGAGGTAGTTCATTGGTATATTTGTTTATTCGTAACATACTTTCTGTTTTCATACGTAATTAATTCGCATCGTTTTTCTATTTTTTGTAGTCTATGTTATTTTGTTTTACAAACAGTATCTATATCACCGGCCACCGACGCTCGCAACGGACACAAGAGGCGAGAATACATAACACTCGCAACATTATTTGGTACATTAAAGAATACTGCATCTTGTGTAGATTCTACCACCCCAACGGATCATCGCTGCGATGTGCCAACGCTTCTGCAACATAATGGTCTAACTCTATTTGAGTAGATGACCATGAAGGAAGCACTATTTGCGGATGAATTTGATCCAAATCAAACTCTTCCCCAATGCTTTCACTCGTACGCATAGCTTCATCTACTGCTAACTCGGATGCCTCATCATTATTGGTATAACTTTCTAAGTTCATGGAGCCCATTTAAATGAGCAATTCGTCGCAACATTGTTTAAATAAATTCGAATTAGAAAACCCCTTTTGCTTCAACCTGGGATCAAGTACAATTCCTTGCGATTTTATGCTAGTGTTTTCATAGTGCAACCTGTGACTCAATCCAGTTGTCAAACATTCTACCATCTTTGTCGCTTCCTGCAATGTATTGTCATGCCGTATCTGGTTTAACTTATTTAGTAATAATGTGTTTAAGACACGTACTTTTGAGAAGGTAACATTTTTTTTTGTGAGGGGATCTCTTTGGTTATGACATCAAATATTGTTTACACCTTCGATGCTTCCTCTATAATGATCCAATCGCTTTCATTTAACTTTGAAGCAATTCCAAGAAGTGCGATAATTGATTGGCTCCTTATTGGTGCAGAAGCGCTCGAGCATATAATAGCATGGTGGCCACTCAACCGGGAAATCGGGAAAACCGGGAATTAGCCGGGATTTATTTTAAGCCGGGAAAAACCGGGAAATAACCGGGAATTTCTCCGAAAAACCGGGAAAATTTTATTTTTTGCAGTACCGTATTTATCATCAAAGCATACAATTTCAAGTGTTTTTTTATTATTTTTTATACCGAACGGCCTGGCCGTTTTGCTGAAGAGTATGTCACCATGATTTGTTGTTTACTATTCGGGTTTGGTGTGCCTACACCTTCTTCCTAGCACACATCTTTTCTTTTTCTGGCTCCTTACGTTGGGAGGTACGAATAATGTGTACACGTCCAGCTGCCTGCGTTTCCTTAGATGAGTGCAATTTAGAATAGTTCATCAACAGATACGAAGAGAAAACATTTCACGACGCTTGTGACATAGCTGTGACCATTACGTAGGCGCTGTTGTTGTGACCCATAGCCATGTCCCAGTGTTCTGACATTTTATGTTTTGTTGATACTGTTTATTGTTATCGTTATACCTTGTCCGCCACTTTGGGTTCACAAGATGGAAGCACGTTACAATGGATATGACTTATGCACTAACTGATTTGAAAACGAAGAATCTCACTCATCCTGGTTATGGATTGGTTAAAGTTAAAATCTGCATATTTTTGATTAAAACTGCGTTTTATTGCCGGTCGCAACTATTGTATCACCTGGTAGCAGAACAAAATCATCTGTTTTCATAAGTCAATAGTATATGCAATAATTAAGTCACATCCGCAATAGTTTTTTTTATAAGTATCATTTACTTTTTGTATACAGTAGAGACACAGTACTGATTATAAATATAACATGATTTTAGCGTTTTTACGGTTTTTACGGATCCTAGTCCATGTCAGCAACTTTATGGCATACCTCCTAGACATGTATCTTTGGATTTTTTCGATTCTTTTGATGCATCGTTCGTTACATGGGCACCCTACGATAGATCCAAACTGAAGGATAGGACGGACTAGACTAACATACAGAGTTTTTATACAAACAGGATCATTTAATTCGTTAGTCATTTTACGAACTAAATCAAAAGTGCTATCGGCCTTACTTATTATGTTTTCATAGTGATTTCGAAAAGTAAGCTTGTCATCTAACAGGACGCCAAGATCACGGATCCTATCAGCACCTTGTATCGCTAGTCCATTTATGTTGTATGAATACTAATGCCCATTTTGCCCCATAGCTCGGTTAATTTAGCCCATAGCTCTGTCCATTTAGCTCAACTTGATAAATAAGCATCACGTGAAACATCCGTGACTTTTAATTATAGTATATATTTATAATTATATTTAGTTGATGGTTGTTAATACGGCGTTTAGGAGCATCATATTAAATTAAATTTATAGATAACCAGCACAATCAAAGTATATTTTGATATCTATTATATTAAATTATTATGGATATTGTTGTGTTTAATTGTGAATTAAAAAAGTTTTGACTAATCTTCTTAAAATGGCCGTTGTTGCTACATTCCCATTTATTTATTTTTAAAAAATGGTGTCATCTTTGAAACCCCAAAACAGGACGGCAGCGACTTGTACTAACTTGAAACTAGAACAGTTTATTTAAATTTTATTACAATATTGCATCGTAATTGAATCACGTAGCAACAAGTTACAGGCCTCTAAAGTTGCAGAGAAATTAGCAATCGAAATCGGTTTGTCTGCCCAAGTAGCCATTTGCATGAAATTGGGTTAAATGTTATATGATAAATAACTTCGGCATGAAAGTACCGCGCAATGTTTATTTACAACCGAGAAACTAAGTGTAATGAACCGTCAAAAACCGGGAAAAACTTGGAAAAAACCGGGAGAAAACTGCGAAAAAACCGGGAATCCAAAATCCTGATTTGAGTGGCCACCCTGTAATAGGTGGAGTTTCACCTTGTGGCCACATCTAGCATAACCTTCAACTACTGCGTGTAGTTTAATGTTGTTTGCATATCAAGTAGTTTCTGCGTCGCAGGTGAGCTTTTCTTAAAATAGTTTACAAGTTTCCTGACTTTAACAACAGTTTCTGAAATATTTTTGTTAATTGCATCCTGTACAATCTGCTTTGGCGTATGTGCATAACATGGAATGTTTTGGATTTCCAAACACGTCATAGCGCTTTGCATATTCGTTGCATTGTCGGTGACATTGAACCTTTGAACCTTTGCATTTGTTTGCATTGAACCTTTCCTAATAGGTTTTCGTAATGCTCTATAAAATCGTTTGCGTTTAATAAATAAAATGGCAGCGCAAGGTTACAAAAAATTTTCAATAATTGCTCATCTACCATATATTTCGAGTTTTCGAGAAATTTTTGGTTTTCCCTTTAGCCAGGTGGTTTTGAGCCAGGACACGGCACCTAACGCTTTTATTGCTCGTAGGCGTTTACTCCTAGCTACTACCATCTAGCCTACCTTGCAGGTGTTATACCTTAACATTGAACATTCTGTCACCTTAAAATTGCGAAATTTTAACAATTCCTCTCCAGTTTTGCTAGTACGCATATTTTTACAATAGGTTTTGTGATCGAAATGCCTTTGCTTGTGCGCAGTGTAACCACTCTATTGGTTCCGTTCTTTCCTGAATGACATTCAACTATACACGCTAATGGCTAGCGAGTAGATGGCACATTATCTTCTTTGAAGAGAACGTATTGCGAACAGATTTGGCAGCACTGACACTGCATGGAAAACGCGATAGTTAGAATGTAAACAATGCGAGTTTACGGTTGTAAATTGAGATCCCGTCGTCGCCGTAGGGTCAACAAGCGAGGATATGCAATGGCTGAAGGAGAAAAGGATATAAATAGGGGTGAGCGGAGGAAATCGCGGACATTATTCGGTTGCGCCACAAGCACATTAATTTTGGTTGCAATAAAATAATTTTGTTCCCTAAAGTCGTGCTTAAGACTTCATTTTTACAGAAAGAGAGTACCGCGGGTTATTATTTCCGTTCCGCGATTGAACCATTTCATGAGTGTTTCTAGCTGCTAAAGATATTCACGATGCCATCGGTTCCAGAAGCGTCTCATAAGCTGCTGCATGTGTCGCCAGTGGTTTAGACCAGTGTTCCAAAACCTTTTTAGTACCGCGGACCAATTTCTGTTCGACATAAGCGGCCCACATGTGCCGTCTATGAATGGACTCGTCATGTATGTACTATACTGTTAACTATACTATAATGTATACCGCTGTTAAGGCGATTTTTTAAATAAAACATTAGAAAAAAATGCAATTGTCCACAATCTGACACATCGAGAAACGATTTCGTCGCGTAACAACGCTTGAAATAGTAAACAAAAAGCGCTGAAATGATTGGTCCAACGATCGAAAATGTCTTCCGCGGACCAGTTTGACTTCTACAAAGGTGGGGACCACTGGATTAGACGATTTTCAGGAATGGATGTTACATTGATGTCAGGAATCTGATGCAACGGTGATCCGATTAAAAATTACCGAGAGTGAGCGTCAGTCATCTGAGTGATTGGTCTAGAATTTAAATATCCCTCAATCTCGATAAAAAGAGGTGCCATGTCATCTGGCGATCCCAATACTCGTAACAGGTGATGTTTTGTTGAACGAACGGCTGCCTCCCGAAGACCTCCGACATGAGGGGTTCTAGGCGGGATGAACTTCCAGATGATTCACGTATCTAAGGTTCACAATCGTACTGCTTGTTGATGGTTTGCTAAATTAAAGAGCTTGTACAAATCATTCAACACGTTGTGAGCACCCTTCAAATTGGTTGCTTTGTCTGAGTGTATTTCGGCGGAAATACCACGACGAGATATAAATCGTCGCAATGCTGAGAGAAAAGCTTCTGTTGTTAAGTTGGAAACCAGCTCGAGGTGAACAGTTCGAGTCACAAAACAGACAAAGATGGCTACATACGCTTTCCTGGCTACGGCTCGACGGTGTGTTCCTTTTACCATTACTGGTCAACAGTAGTCTAACGAGGGCAGTACGGGCTTCGAACGACGAAAATCCGTTCGCCGCCGGTGTCAGGCAGTGTTCACTCATTTTTAAAATAACGTTCAATTGAGTTACCGTACATTGCGCGCGAGAAGAATGAACTGGGCCTGGCGGATTCGAACGTTCCCGTTTGTATGGAGAGAAATCCGCGAGGTTTTGAGCTGCGGATTTTAAGCGAATGTGTTTGTCAATGGTTTTTTTCAATAAATTTAGCAGTTTTAATTTTCAATGAACATTAATAAGCACTTTCAAAAAGTAAAATGTAAGTTTAATTGAATTTATTTGTGTTTTTTGTTGCATTGGGTAATGTTGTATTTATAGTTCGTAATTAGTTTTTAATAGTTCCTTTTTACACACGTCTATCCGCTTTGCAATACACAGAAGAAAAGAAAGAAGAATATCGAGGCACGCCGTCAAAAACGCGCCTAAAGGAAACGTCAAAACACTATTGACGTCCTGGATCAAAACACAGGGTGGTCCATGGTTACACGCAATGCGTCTCATATATAACATATCCTCCCTTCTTAAAGAGGAACTACGGGGAGTATCTACGAGGTGGGCGGCGTGTCCTTTCACTGCGGCGTAGTACACGTGGTGTATACTGTTCAGGGCTGCTAGGTAGCGTCGTGTACTCGGAGCCGGAAGACTCGATCCCATCTGCAGACGCTTCGAGAGAGGATTCTCCGCTGTCGGTTGGATGTCACTATAGTAGTGTTGTCGTTGTTGTAGTGTAGACGTTGTCCTTCAGCTTGTGTGACCTCAGCTTCACTTGTTGTTGAAGAATGGCTGCCCAGGAAAAATCGTATCTGGTCCACATGACGTTTTAGATGTTTGCCTTGGAATACCACATCGTAATGGATATCTCCTAAGCGGGAGTGCACCATAGCCGGGATCCACTTATCCATCCTTGAGTTCCCAGATAAGCAATAGATTTGCTGTCCGGGCGGAAAGTGCGATAGGATGGTTTGAATTCCTCTCGCTGTTTCTCGTTAAGTCTGTCGCGTGCATCTCGAGGTCGAACTAGGTCGAGTCGTGTTCTGATGTTGCGACCCAGGAACAATTTCGCTGGCGACTCTCCTGTTTCGCTGTGGGGTACTTTACGGTATTGCTGCAGGAACTGGTTGAGATTAGACTGCAGACTGCTGCTTGTTGTACCCATTGCTTTCAATGCCCGCTTCACCGTTTGAACATAACGTTCCGCTTGTCCGTTGGTAGAGGGGTGATAAGGCGCTGTTAGGTTATGTGTTTTTACACCAATTCGCTGCAGAAACGACTTAAAATCGGTGGAAGTGAATTGTGTTCCGTTGTCTGATACTACGGTAACTGGTGTTCCGTACGTAGCAAACAGTCCGTCGAGAAGATCAATAGTTGCAGCGGCTGTTGTTGACTGCGTTACTTTTACTTCTACCCACTTGCTGTACGCATCAACGACCAATAATAACATCGATCCCGATACAGGTCCGGCGTAGTCGATGTGTATTCTCTCCCATGGGTTGCTCGGGTACTCCCAAGGGTGACTACTGAACTTCGGTGGGGCTGACGCTTGACGTGCGCATTCAGGACAAGATTTAGCTGTTCGTTCGATGTCCATGTCAATGCCGGGCCAATAGACATATGATCGTGCCAACGATTTCATCTTTACCATACCGATATGCGCCATGTGCAGATCGTTCAGGATCGCTGGACGAAGGATGGTTGGGATAACTACCCGGTGTTTGAATAGAAGGCAGTTGGCGACCATGGTGTACTTCGTCTCTGGGGATTTGTATCCTGCGTGTTCGAGGCTTGGTCCCAGTTCGATTTCCTGAATCATTTTCCCGAGGTGAGGATCCTTCCCTGTCTCCTGCGCAATATGTTCCGCTCGTACTGGCAGCTGCTGGATCTGATGTAAGACAAAGTTACCAAACTCGTCTTGTTCCTGCTTCCCTCCCTTGCGAAGAGAAAGGCTGTTCACATCCGATAGCGTTGATGTGCTCGGAATACGGGAGCAATAGTCGGCGTTAGCGTTCTGGCTAGTTGTCTTGTACTCAATTGAAAAGTTAAAGTGTGACAAATAGTCGGCATAATTTGCCATTCAGCTGATGCATAGAGTGGTTAGTGATTTCTCTGGATGAAAGATCCGCGTAAGTGGTTTGTGGTCCGTTATTAATGTGAACTTCCGAGCATATAAGTAATGAAAAAATTTCTTGATGGCCCACACGATTGCGAGCGCTTCCTTGTCGATGATGGGGTAGCGTTGTTCTGTAACCGACAAACTGCAGTTGGCATAGGCGATTGGACGCTCAGATCCGTTATCTAGACGGTGCGAAAGAACTGCGCCTAACCCTGTTTTGCTGGCATCTGTTGCCAATATAATCGGTAAATTAGGATCATATTGCATGAGGACCTGCGGTGAAATCAATGTCTGTTTCACGTCATTGTATGCTTCGTTCGCTTGTGCTGACCACTCAAAATTGCTCGCTTGTAACATTTCGCGCAGTACTTTGGTTCGAGCCGACAGATTTGGAATGAACGCGGAGTAATGCGTCGCTTTGCCCAAGAATAGTTGAACCCTTTCCGGTGTCGATGGACGCGGTGCATCGCGAATTGCTTCCACGTGTTTCGAACTCTTATGCAAGCCTTCTCCATCTATGCGGTGTCCCAGACACTCCAGAGATGGTACAGCGAATACACATTTTGAGCGATTGAGCTTTAGTCCGCTCTGCTGTAATCTGCTTAGTGTGGACGAGAGGGCTACTAAAAGTGCTTCGAAATCTGCAGCGAAAACAATTATATCGTCGTAAAAACTCACCACGTTGGTTAAACCGTGTAGAACCGTCTCCATACTTCTTCTTTTTCTTGGCTTAACAACCTCACACAGGTCACGCCGGCCATTTCTGGCTTACTAGACTTATTTTACCACGTAGCCGGATAGTCAGTCCTTGCTACGGGGGGACGGTCCGGATGGGATTTGAACCCGGTCCGGCCGTGTGGACTGGCGCCGTTTATCACATGCACCACCGGACCGCCCCGGTGGCATACTTTGCATTTAAAGAAGTGTGAAAATAAAGCAACAATAACCGTAGGAATAAAAAAAAATATGATGTACCAAAATGATAGCCTCACTTAGAATTATAATGCATAACCACATGAAAAAAAATACGAAACAATAAAAACTAGATGATTTAGTAATCCGTGTGGCCTCCATTTCGATTTATTACTTGGAAAATCCGTTTTGGCATACTTTCCGTTAATTTTTTCTCTCTGAAAGGTCTGAATGAGTAGTGTTTGCCATGCATTTCTGATCGCAACTTCGAGCTCCCTTATGTTCTCGAATTGTTTTCCATTTTCATAAATCTTTCGAACTAGTATTCGCCAAACGTTTTCTATGGGATTTAGGTTTGGTGAAACCGCTGGGCAGGACATTGTGTCGATTCCTGACGTTTTCAAGAAGGAACTTGTCATCTTACTGGCATGAACGGAAGCGTTGTCCTGTTGGAAGATAAGCTTCTCATGCTTATGACGGTCCATATATGGCTTTAAATGGTTTTCCAAGATGTCTATATACATATTGCTGTTCATACGTGTTGGAACAATGGCCAGCTCAGAACAGAACCACCTCCAATAGTGAGTGCAACCATCTGGGCCATCAAGATTGAATTTCTTTTCATCACTCCAAATCACCTAAAATCCATTTGCAAATAAATTTTGGACCATAACCCACATATAACTAACTTACGTTGCTCCACTCATTATTCCATGTCATATGATCTGTTGCAAATTCCAATCTAGCAATTTTGTGATGCGGTTTGAACGATGGAATTTTCTCCATGATTTCTCTAGCAATATAAGGCGAACTTTTTAATGTCCGCCAAACAGAGGTTTTGCCTACATTCAATCTCAAATCGTTTTTGATTTGGCGACAACCTTTTGTTGAGTGTGCGGCAGCTCTAACTATCTTCCGCTCATCTCGTGGGGAAAGTTTTTTCGGGCGACCAGGTGACTTCCGAGTACCGTATGTCTTTGGATCCTTTAAATAGTTGTTGATAACCTTTGGGGATCTCTTCAAAATGGCGCTAATTTCACGATTCGACTTGCCATTTTCATGGTATGCGTCAATTAGACCTTTTTCACGCTCTGTCAGTGATGTTCCACGTCCCATTTTCAAGTTGTTACTTGCCTCTCGTAGAGCTACCTACTATACTTCTTATGTCACAGTTTGACACTTTGTTTACTATCATTTTGACTGATGTTACCAGGTGAGGCTATCATTTTGGTACACTCACTTTTTGGTTATTTTGACATAAGTGCTTAATATTTGCTTTTTTCTTGACAAATGAAATTTTAACTGCTTTCTAAGCGTAAAACAAACATAATATTAAAACTAAATTTGGTGTATGATTTTTTTGAACGAGCGTTAAGCAAAATACCTAGGTGAGGCTATCTTTTTGGTACGCAGTGTACGTGATAGTATGCCGATGTGATGTTTAACTTAGAAAGTATATTTGCTCCTTTCATCTTGTTGAGAAGGGTATTAATGAGAGGAAGTGGATAATGTTCTCGTTGATCGCCTTATTAGGGTACCGCATATTTATAAAAAGTCGAATATCGTCGGTTCCTTTTGGGACCACCAACATTGGCGATATCCACTCAGCAGGACCAGCTACTGGCTCAATGATGTCCGCATCTAGCATTTCTTGTAGCTTCTTGTTGACTTTGTCTTCCTTTGCCATTGGGATTATTAGATATGCCAATTTCCTTGGAGGAACTCTGTAGTCGATTGAAAGTTATAACAGAACATTTGGAAACTTGGGGAAACTCCCGGTTTTTGTAGCTATCCGGTTAACCTCTAGCCCCACTTTTAGGACTTTAAGTTCTTCAGCAGTTCGTTTACTTAGTAGACATCTCCGAGCGTCTTGTATTACAAAGAATTCCGCATATGTTTTGGGCTTAGTTTCACTGATTGTAATCCAAGATTCAAAGATGGCCAAAACGTTTAGTGGTTTTAGAGACGCATACGCCGTAAATTGTCGATAACATTTAAATTTCTTCTTGAACAGTTTTGCGTTAGTTCTTATTAATTGTTCCCAAACTCCTTCTGTAACCGTGTTTATCATTGCTCCGGAATCGATAAGAAACTCCACCGGAAGTTGATCAACAAATCCTATGATTATTCCATGATCAGCATCATCCTGAAGTTAGAAATAAAAACAAATTTAATTGAGTTCTCTCTCTTTCTCCAACGTAAATTCGGTTCTGTTAATTTCATTAAAAGGCATATAATGTTTGTTTCATATAGGCTATGCTACGCAAAAGGAATACCAAAATTAAACAAATACAACACATCATTCTCACACATCACCTCGTGCTGCACACTCTTTCGATTCCCGTTGATGCCACCATGATCCACACCGATTACACTTAGAATAAGTGTTCCGCTCCTCACCACGAACATATTGATCACGTTGTACAAAACGCCTTTCATTTCGTACTGCCATTGGTTTCACGAGCGACACTTCTCCTGATTCAGCTCCGAATCGTTCTGTCTTTTCTTTTTGTTTTAGAAGCACTTCGCGGTTTATTGCGTAGTTAATAAGAGAATCCAACTCCATAGTGCCTTCTAAGGGCGGTCCGGTGGTGCATGTGATAAACGGCGCCGGTCCACACGGCAGGACCGGGTTCCAATCCCATCCGGATCGTTCCCCCGTAGCAAGGACTGACTATCCGGCTACGTGGTAAAATAAGTCTAGTAAGCCAGAAATGGCCGGCGTGACCTGTAAGGTCGTTAAGCCAAGAAGAAAAAGAAGTGCCTTCTAAGCCTTTATCCCGCACTCTTTCATTTCGTGCACCTACAGTAATTTGTTGCAGTATTTCCTTTTGTTCACGGTCTTTGAATTCACAACATGCTGCCTGCGTTCGTAATCGTAACACGTAACAATGGAACGGCTCCTCGGGCTTCTGTCGAATCGAACGAAATAATTCAAGCTCAATTCGTTCGTTCCGTTTTCCCACAAAAACGCGTTGAATCGCTTAACAGCGTTATGAAACTCGGGTTCTTCTACCGGAGCCAACGGAATTTTGGTAGGTCCTGGATGGATTTCGCCTTCTACTGCTGCCAAATGATGGTAAATTCTCTGCAGACCTCTACCACCTCGAGCTAGCATGTATAATAATTTTTCGTGCTGCGTCGAAAATTGTTGCAGCTCGAGTATGATTTCGCATGCCCGAAACCATTCCTCCCACTCACGTCGTATTCCAGAGCTATTAACCGCATCGTTGAATGGCTCTAAATGATATTTATTTTCTTGGGACATTATAACGTATCCCAAAACATACTTTAATTGATTTTTTATTATGTATCACACTTTTACGACCTTCCGATGCGACTGAACACATGCTTCTAAATATCAGTCTCTTACATATACTTATTTGGAACAATTGACTGTCTCATCGTAGTATTGGTGATTTTTCACTTCTTTTTTTTACCGGCTTTGAACCTTTTCTGATTATTACCCAAACACACCTCTGTTATAATAATGGAATATGGCTGTGCGCTTCGGCCTGAAACCGGACCCTCATTTTGTATCAATATTACCAACACACCCTTACCATCATGGTAGTGTTTAACTGTGCGCTTCGGAATTCTACCGGTTCCGCTTCTTTTACGATCACTATACATATAACCGCTTCGCCATAGTAGTGGTATTTGACTGTGCGCTTCGGCCTGAAACCGGACCCTCATTTTGTATCAATATTACCAACACACCCTTACCATCATGGTAGTGTTTTTGCTGTGCGCTTCGGAATTCTACCGGTTCCGCTTCTTTTACGACTACTATCCATATAGCCACTTTGCCATAGTAGTGGTACCTCCTTGCAATGTACGTGGTATGTGCAATGTACAAGGCAGGCATTGTTCACTACAAAACACGCAATAAGGCGATAGACAGATCCTTCTTTATGTTCATGGTAGAGATAAAGGAAAAATTACAGTCCCAAAATATTACCAACTAAATTGTTGTAATGGACAACGTTCCATTTCACAAATGTTCTGAAATTAAAGAATTATTCGCTGAGCGGCCAGATCGGATTAAATATGTACCTCCCTATTCTACATTTCTGAATACGATCGAAAATCGCCCTAGCGACAAAAATGACCACAAATTCATCCCAAAATATTCATTTTGAAAATGGTCGAGCCAGGGTCGAGGCGAGGGTCGACGTGTCGTGGTCCCTCGACCTTTAGCCAAAGTGAACAAGACCCGTACTAAAATGAATCGTAACCTGCCGTGAACCGAAAGCAAAAATTTTGTTATCTGGGTAGCTCCTAAGCACGCTTCCCCCTCCTAATCGCGTGTTGTGATTGGCTCAGCCGTATATTCTATTTATAACTCTCTCTCCCTTATCCTTTTATATCCTGTATGCGCGCCAGGCTTTGCTTGCATCTGTAGAATTGTGGAGGGGGATATATTATTTTTTGCCTAAACTTTAACCTCAACCAACTGAACTGTTGTTGTTGTGAGAGAGAGTCTCGTCTCTTTTTCTTGTTCGCCTATGGATGGAATTGAAGAATGAAAATTTATGTGTTGATGTGATTTGAACTCAATTTAGATACGTTTCCCTATATTAAATGTCCTGCCGCTACGATCAGGACTACAAAAATTGGGTTTTCGTCCGCGCGCGTAGTACGTTATATAAAAAATGGGTGGAAGGAAAGATTTCTGCAACCATGATCTAGGAGTGAACACGTCTATACACTCTTTAGTACTCTTAGGATTTTGGTGCAAATATGTAAGAGGTAAGACGTATTTTTCATGAGCAAAGCGCAACATTCCCGTTTTTTTATTAATCGAATGCAATGCTAGATATGCGTCCTCGCCATTCGAAAACATGAAAAATTATCTTTTTTTAATCAATTAATATCAAATGGACGTACATTCGTTAAAGCATATGATAAATAATGATTAAAAAAAATTTAACATTAGAGGCAAGATATCTATAAATTTTGATTAAGTTGCTTATGTAAACATAGCTTAATATTTTCATTTCCAAAAATGATATATTTCGTCGCACGTCTAACGATTTAGGTTCTGGTTAACTGGCCCATTTTCTCTTACTCTGTGATAAAGCCAATTAATCACATCATATTTTGTCTTGCACATTCAGTGCACCTGCACCTTCGCTGCATTCGTGATCTTCGTTCTATCTTTTAAAATCATGTGCCGTGTCATCTATTTTATTTTGTAGAGGTGCTGCTGATGATTGTTTTTACTGATTTTCAATAACAATTCAAAAATTTGATATTGTTGGTGATATATAATATACCAGCGTAACAAATTTATTCATTACATGAAAACAATCATTATCATTATTATCATTAAAATTATTTTTCATGTAAAATATCGTAGGCGGGTTCGAAAGGAAATGCAGTTCGTATGATCCACGTGGTGAAGACGACATACTTTGCACTGATCGAACGGCAATAGGTTTTGAAACATCCAAAAAATAATCATATCAATAGAACCACCGCAGCTTGAAGATGCTCTTTCACGTTCATTTCAGAACAGTTTTGACAAAGAGGCAAGTACAATCAAGAAAATTTAAAGGGACATCGTGTGTGTGCAATGCATATGGCTCAGGAGGGTGTGAAACAAGAAGCAATGCAGGGTGCAAAATTCATCGTAGTCGTGACGACGGACGCTTGTGGGTACGAGCAGCAAGGCAAGAGGAAGTAAGAGTAGGAGCAAATGACCGGCCGAGCAGACGATGAACATTTTCGTGTTCTCGAGTGAAGGATTTTGCTCTTATCGTGAATTTTTGGGACAGCGCGGTCATTTTTAGAGGGTCGGCGTTTTTTTTATATGGAGTTTGGATGAATTTGTGGTCATTTTTGTTGCTAGGGTCTATTCAGTAAGCGGAAGGAAATATGCAAACGAGCGAATCCAGCGAACGCCATATAAAATGGGGAATCTCTAATAACATCTTCCGATTGCGAGAATTATTTTTTGCATATGTACAGCTACATTCCACGGTGCTTGAGAGAAGAACCAATTAATGATTAGTTCGGCGATAGACCACCATTTTTATTCAAACGATGAACTATTTAAAAATGTATAATTTTACAAGTGGAAGTAAAATATGTTCGTTCCACAAGACTATAAAGAAATAAAGGAATTTTATAATGAATTACATGTATAAAAAAATTATGTGGATTACATTTTGTTTATCTTTATTCCAATGTTCTTTTCAAATCAAAGAAACAAAACGAAGTTAAACCTCTGTCATGTAAACGTATCTGCTTGGAGGTGTCAAATGTTTAGTTGCGTTTGATAAATGTTTACTTGCGTTTGAACAATGTTCAGATAGGCAACAGCATTTTAGTTGGACGTCAATTGTTTACTTACGGTTGACTTACGGTGTTCAGATGCAGCTGAAGAATGTTTACTTGGGGTACATACATCTCGAAAACGGTGTAATGTGAAGATGGGATAAGGTGTAGTATTTGTTATTGTACATGCTACCGTCGATGTGCGCTGTTATTGCTTCAGTGCTTGATGAGCATGATAAGTTAGGTCATTCTGCTTTCGGCTGATAAATCCATGGTTGTCCCTGCCACTATAGGGACATTTTCAGCAGCTGAATACTAAAACAACCTCGTGTTGCCATATCCGCCTGGTTGTCAACTTCAAGTATGTGATGCCAATTGCATCCTTCGGTAGTTTGTTGAATGTGCGAAACTCTATTCGCTATAAATGGTTTCCAACTATTTGGAGGAACTCGTAACCAATAAAACACAGTCATTCACAGTCCAAAATAATGCCGTAACAGATAATTGTACCGCGTTTCTTACTCGCTCTTACAATTGGCTCGACAAATGGGCTGCACACAATTCAAGCCTGGAATTGGCTATGGAATGTTTGACTTTGAGTGAAGTGACCTTTGATTTTGATACAAATAGCTGTGTAGCGGCTCACCGCAACCAGACGCATTTATGCCATATGCATATTGCATACAAGTAGGGACAAGGAACGCTCGATCCGCGAGCATAAACCAGACCCGTCGTGGGCCCTTCGTCGTTAGAACGAAGACAACTGATTTATGTATAACTAAGAATTAGGAATAAAATTAACTCTCTTACTTTTGGACCACGGAACCGACCACACGTAATTATATCCTTAATCCGAAATTCCGCTCGTGACCCCATTCCTCCAAACTGGTGACCCCGACGTGATGATTGCGCGAACTTTTCATCCGAACAAGTGATTTTTTTTCGACACGCGTTTCGAAAACCGCGTAGTGATCGACCGCGACCGCAACCGTGAAGTATTTTTTCGTATCGCGGAATCGACTTGATATTCGCACCGTTTACGCGTAACACAATTTGCCCGTACTTTCCGCGCCGCGACTACAGTGAAAATGTTCGAGTCAACGGTGACGAAACCGAAAGAGGAGGAAACTCAGATCGCTGTAACGCATTCAAAAATTAACTTTCCGGATTTCGATTCCGAAGACGTCGAGACGTGGTTCGTCTGTTTAGAAGCAGCATTTTACGTGAATGGGGTCAATCTAGACCGACACAAATTCAACGCAGTAATCGTTGCACTTGGCACACGCGCGAAGTTTTTTCATTCCGCCATCGCGAAATGCAATAAATCGGAAACCTCCGATAGGTACGACACCATGAAAAAGGCCGTCATCGAATATTTCAGGCCGACAGAAAACCAGCGTTTAACCAGCCTGCTTTCCGGAGTATCATTAGGCGATCGGAAACCAAGTGCGCTACTTTCTGAAATGCGCCGTCTTGGTGGAGAGGGATGTTCCGATAATGTCCTGACTAATATTTGGCTTCGTGCTTTGCCAATCACTGCACGTTCCATCATCGCCGCTATGCCGTCTGCCTCATTAGACGATCAAGCCAAGGTAGCAGACAAGATCCTTGAAGCTCCGAGCAGCACACCACCCAGCACAAGCGATACAAGTGCAGTTGCATGTGCAACCATAAACACGCTTGAAGCTCGTATCGAAGCTCTCTCACGACGCTTAGATGAGGTTCTATCAGCTGATCGATGCTGCGCTTTCTCTGATCGAAACACACATACATCATCTCGATCCAGGCAGCGACACGCATCCGGATCGAGGCAACCATGGGACCAACGAACTCCAAGTTCATTGCGATCACGCACACCATCGAGAGCACCGCGCCGATGGCTCTGTTGGTTTCACTATCGTCATGGTAACAAGGCCGAAAAGTGTGAGAAAGAGCATCCGAACGATCCTGCCACTAAGGCGCTGCTCTGGGATTTGTCGTATACGACGAACGACAACGACAAGTTTTATGGGTGCTCTAGGATTTGTCGTCACACAAACTGTCAAACAGAGAAGGAACGTCAAACCGTAATAATAAGAAGAAAAACATCAAATCATCAAACAAACAAAACCAACAATAAAGCGTCCTCAAATCTGAGTTCCATTGCCTAAACTTGTTAGACTGGCCGCTTTAATTAAAATTCAGTTGAAAATGAAGCACATCGGACAACTTGCGTCCATTTAATTTCTGCTGCAACAATTTGTTCTGTTTTGACAACCAAGATGCTCGTTTTGAAAGATGTGCCTACGACAAGTTTGACGAGGTTTATAGAAAAAACAAATTGATTTGTATAACGACAGATGTATGATCATGTTTTACAGGATTTGACAGAGCACCTTCATACAGCTCCATACGTTTGTATTGGTCGTTCGTCGTATACGACAAATCCCAGAGCAGCGCCTAAGTGCATTTTTTTCGAAGAGCGTCTACCAGTCTACTCCCGAAAAAAGTAGTGCGTTTCTCTCTCCGAGTTTCTAACTATCCCGAATCTCATCTCATCGCCGAAAATGAACCCGATTACTCACACACCAACTATAATCGAACGCCACACAGAATGAACCACGAATCACACAATACGCACCATGATACCACTAATAGCACCAACTCACCATCACACCCAAGCACTACTCACCATGAGAAGAATACCAGCATCTAGCTGAACCATATGACCCTGAACCAAAACGGAAATATCGATCGCATTTATGTGAACGATAACAGGACTCACAATCGATTCCTTATCGACACAGGGGCAGAAATTTCTGTCGTACCACCATCCTTTAGAGAAAGGATGAATCCCACACCGGCACGAAAACTTTTTGCTGCAAACGGTAGCCAGATCGCCACTTATGGCACTAAAAATATCACCCTTGATATTGGACTTAACCAGCAGTTCACCTGGCCTTTCACTATTGCTGATGTTGATTCGCACATAATAGGTGCGGACTTCCTTAAACACTTCGACCTACTCGTAGACATTAAACGCGACAAACTGATATCGAACACAAAAAACACAGCATCGCTCTCAGTAGCTGTATGTAGTACCTCGGATATTTACAAACAAATACTAAGAGAATTCAGCGATATTACGGTACTCAATCTGAAGAATCGATCGACAAAATTTAACGTAACGCATCAAATCTTAACGAAAGGTCCACCTATTTTTTGCCAACCTCGCAGATTACCGATAGAAAAGTTGCAAGCAGCCCAATCGGAATTTAAATACATGATGGAGCAAGGTATTTGTCAACATTCTAAAAGCTCATGGGCCAGTCCGTTACACATGGTCAAGAAATCAAATGGGAAGTGGAGACCGTGTGGAGATTATAGAAACCTGAATGCAGTAACCGAACCAGATAGATACCCGATACCACATATCCAAGACTTCGGCAATATATTACATGGCACAAGCGTATTTTCCTGCATAGATCTCCAAAGAGCTTACCATCAGATTCCTGTTGCGGAACAGGATATACCGAAGACAGCGATAACCACACCATTCGGTTTGTTCGAGTTTCGTTTTATGACGTTCGGATTAAGAAACGCCGGCCAGACACTACAACGACACCTTCATTCTATTTTTCGCGATCTTCCGTTTGTTTTCCCATATATTGATGATCTATGTATCGCCTCGCCCAATATAGAAGAACACAAAAAACATCTACAAACGGTTTTTCAACGTTTGCGAGAAAACGGTTTGTCAATCAACGTAGACAAGTGCCAAATAGGTAAATCTTCCGTCATTTTTCTTGGTCACACGATCACACCCCAGGGCATCAAACCAAATCCAGCGAAAGTTCAAGTGATCCTCGATTTTCCACGCCCCAAGGTCGCAAAGCAGCTTAAAACGTTCATCGGCACGATAAATTTTTATCGACGTTTTATTCCTCATGCAGCAAATAACCAACAACTCTTGCAACAGATGATTCGAGGGAACGTCAAGAATGATCTAACACCGCTAAAATGGGACGAAAACACCGAAGCAGCCTTTGTGAACTGTAAAAAAGATTTGGCAAATGCGACACTCCTGGCACACTAATCACCCCATGCAAATCTATGTCTACATGTTGACGCTTCGAATGTTGCAGTTGGAAGAGCACTACACCAGGTAACCAACCATAGCCTTGAACCTCTAGCGTTTTTTTCGAAGAAGCTGACACCACCGATGCAGAAGGCTAGCACATACGATCGCGAGTTATACGCGATGTACGAGTCAGTGCGATATTTTAAGGACCTGCTCGAGGCACGTGTTTTTTGCATTTACACCGACCATAAGCCACTCGTAACAGCTTTCCTTCAACGACCCGAACGTGCTAACCCTACACAACAGCGTCGATTATGCTTCATAAGCGAATATACGACAGATATTCGTCATATCCCAGGCGAAGGTAACAACGTTGCAGACATGTTAAGCCGGATTGAAGCAATTATTTCCGAACCTATCGACTACGACCAAATGGCTGAGCTGCAACGAACGGATGCCGATATCACCGAGTTCATTCAACACCCTCCTGCAGGCAGCACGATTCGCGTGAAACCTTTCGTACTTCCGTCGAAAAAAGGCACATTGTATTGCGATGTGTCGACCCCTGAAATACGCCCTTTAGTCCCGAAAACACTTCGAAAGCAAATCATCAGCAAAATGCATAACATTTCGCACCCCGGCATCAGAGGAACAACACATTTAGTCACTAAGCGATACGTTTGGCCATCCATCAGGAAAGACTGCAAAAACTTTGTCACTACTTGCATTCAGTGTCAAAGAAACAAAGTAACGAGACACAATTTCACCAAACCGGAGCAGATCATCGTACCACACGAACGTTTCCAACACGTGCACATGGATCTGATTGGACCTTTACCTCCTTCGGAAGGCAATATTTATTGTCTTACGATGATCGACAAATTCACCAGATGGCCGGAGGTAGTTCCCTTACCAAACATGACAGCGGAGACTGTAGCCCGTGAATTCATCAGAAGCTGGATTTCGAGATTCGGAGTACCAGCCAAAATCACCACCGACCGCGGCAGACAGTTTGAAAGCGAACTTTTTAAAAAGCTGTCTGAAACACTTGGTATCGACCATATAAAAACATCCCCTTATCACCCACAGGCAAACGGTCAGATAGAGCGTCTCCATCGCCAATTGAAAGCTGCCCTTGTTAGCCACGATCGGACCAGATGGACAGAAGCACTTCCGTTGGTGCTGTTAGGGATGCGCTCCACTATTAAGGACGACCTCGGCGCAACGGTAGCCGAGCTGACATACGGTACCAACTTGCGTCTACCCGGAGAATACTTCGTAAATAGCGGTACAGTCCCTGATATAACACCTGAATTCGTAACAAATCTTAAAACTATCATGAGAAGAATAACACCTACCCAGACGTCCAACCATAATCCTAACAAAAAATATTTTGTAAATCCAAACCTAAATCTTTGCAATCACGTATTTGTACGCGTTGACAACGTAAGACCGTCCCTCACCCCTCCTTATGATGGGCCATATAAGGTTCTTAGAAAAGGAAAAAAGACGTACACAGTAGAAGTTAAGGGTAGGAAAAAGGCGATCTCGATAGATCGCCTGAAACCAGCGTTTTTAAACGAACCGATCGATTGTAAAAATACGTGTAACGCCTCGCGTCCCGACCAAAAAATTGTAACCCCCAAACAGCCTTCGTACCAAACGCGCTATGGCAGGAACATTTTTCAACCACGAAAAAGTTAAAGAAAGGGGGAAGTGATGTAGCGGCTCACCGCAACCAGACGCATTTATGCCATATGCATATTGCATACAAGTAGGGACAAGGAACGCTCGATCCGCGAGCATAAACCAGACCCGTCGTGGGCCCTTCGTCGTTAGAACGAAGACAACTGATTTATGTATAACTAAGAATTAGGAATAAAATTAACTCTCTTACTTTTGGACCACGGAACCGATCACACGTAATTATATCCTTAATCCGAAATTCCGCTCGTGACCCCATTCCTCCAAAGCTGCATAGTTACGTTTCCCATTTCGTCTTCGCTTCGTATGTAACAACAAGCGACATATCCCTTTTCAGTAGCATCACAAAAACATGAAGCGGTAATTTTTCCGATGTTTGGCCAATTGCTATGCGGGGAATTAGAACATTTTGCAAATGTTTCAACTGAGATTGCAACTCCATCCATTCGGTTTTGCAATGACGAGGGAAGATCATCTTGCCATTCCAATTTTTTTTCATTGGTAAGACTCTACACTCACTGCCAAAGCTTTGACAGGATCAACTATTATTAACGGGTCGTTTATTTTCACTATGCATGAAAGGACTATTGTTTTTGTGATAGGAGCTTTTACATACACGCCTTGACACATTTATTTATAATTAATATCAGACAGTGTCTAACTGCTGTCTTACACGTAGTTCTTTTCCTTACAATCTCCGCCAGTTTTTCGGAGTAAGTATTCTGGGTGTTTTTTTTACAAGGAGTTTAAAATCTTCAAAAGACACCCACTATGGGGGAAGTAGGATTTCCACCCAGTAAAAAAAATCTCCTTGGCCTCTTTGCGCCCTCCCACGGAATCGCCTCGCGGTATTACTTCATGGGAGGGGCAGAGCTGTGGCACTTAGTCCTCTTTATTTCGCACTATCAACATTTACACACACTAGCACCACACTGCACGACACGACACTGGACACAAAACAGTTACATACAAACACTCAAACACAGCCATTTAGCTGGTCCTCTCTCCATTTCCGTTGAAGCCTCTCCAGGCGGATCGATTTTGAGATGGTTTCCCACAGGCCCCCGCTCTGCAGCATCAACTGCACCAGGTTTATTCGTCATACCTCCGTGCCACATCTGCTGTTCAGCTGCTGGCACTCCTCGGCGAATCTTGGACAGTGAAATAAGACATGTTCCGCCATCTCTTCTTCGTCCATACACGATGGGCATTGGGGTGAGGTTGCGTGCCGAAACCTGTGTAGGTAGCTCCTGAAGCATCCATGCCCGGAAAGAAACTGCGTGACAAAGAAGTCCATGTCCGCATGCCTCCTTCCCAGCCACGTTGACAGATCGGGGATCAGTGAGAAGGTCCATCTCCCGTATGATGCGTTGCTCCAAGTTGTCTGCCATTTCTGCATTGAGAGAGCTCCGATGGCTTTCCTCTCGGCTGCGGTGAAGGGTTCCCCCGCATGTGCTTTTCCATAGTTCTCTACGTCCTACGTCTACGTCTACATATGGGCATCTTGTACGCAATCACGCATACCGCTCCATACGAGATGTTGCGTTACGCACTAGCAACACGCATGGCCAGCCGTCTATGTACCTTGTTCACAGCGTTTTGGTGCTGCTTCACTGTTAAGTTGTGCGCCCAAACTGGTGCTCCATATCGCAATGCTGACGTCTGGCGCCTGGCGCCTTGTGCCTACAACTTTACAGCTTTCATCCACTCGTTGATCCTGCTAACTGCGTCCGTTGCAAGCATTTCCACTTCCTCGATGGACTCGCCTGCGACTGTCAGGGCGATGTCATCTGCAAAACCAGTGAGTTGTGTTCCTGGAGGCAGAGGGAGTGTTAGAACGCCATCATACATGACGTTCCAAAGGGTGGGACCAAGTATTGATCCCTGTGGGACGCCCACTGTAATGCTGGTCGTCGTAACTCCTTCATCTGTCTCGTACTGCAACACGCGTCCGTCGATATAGCTCCTCAGCACCCTGCACAAGTACGGGGGAACCCTCATGTTTACCAGTGCCATTGTAATCCCTTCCCAACTGGCGCTGTTGAAAGCGTTTTTCACGTCGATGGTAATGACCGCGCAGAAACGACCTCCACACCTCTTCCGTCGGTATGCCGCATAACCATTCTCCAGCACTGCTTGTATCCTGGAACCCAAACTGTCGTATGGAGAGGCCATGCTAACCTTCCTGCTGCTTACCTGGCTTGGGTATTAACACCAGCTTCTGCTTCTTCCATATCGGCGGAAATTGGCCCGACAACAAGGTGCCTTGAAAAACTGCCTGGAAAACTGTCGGATACGCTTCCATAGCTGCTTTCACTGCCTCGCTAGGGTTAACATCCGGACCGGGTACTTTCCCAGGTTTGAGGCGCTCCGCAAGTCCAAGGATTTCGTCGATGGTTATCGGTTCAGGTTCAGTCTCTGGGGCGCTGTAAGTGGGGCTCAGCTCAGGTCTGTCGTGAGTCGGAAAGAGCTGATCGATGATACCCTTGAGCTTGATAGGGCATCGTTCAACCGGCTCACGGTTTTTATCTTTCCCCATCAGTATTTTGAAGGCGGTTCCCCAGGGCTTCCGAGCGACTACGGCGCAGAGCTCGAGGAAATGTCGCCTTTATCTCTTCATTTAGTTCCGACCTGGCCGTAACGTAGGCGACTCTCAGCTGTTCTCTTTTTCGTGGACAACTTTCCCGCAGCAGCTTCCTGAGTGCTTTATTGCATTCCAATCGACGATCATTTATGGATGCATTCCACCAGTTGGCTGAGGGACGGATATTACTCGGCGCCTTCCTCCCGGGCATCGTGGTGTCACACGCCCTAGCCAAGCCTATAACTAGATTCGGAGTATCAACGACTTCTCCGAAATCGCCGAAATGGAGCGCCTCCACGAACAGCTCTTTGTCGAACAGTTTGGTTTTCCAACCTCGAACGCTCGTCGGGGGTACTTGCACTGGCTGAGCAGCTACAGAAAAGAACTGCGTTGACCTCGGCGATAAAGAATCCCTCAAAGGTGCAAGATACAACTTTTTGGATCGGGAATCTTCCCACCGTCCAAATTGCTGCCATTCCTGTTTTATCAGTGATCCAGTGTGGTGGGTCAATACATTACCATTAACTATCATTCTGTACCTTTATTACTGCAACTGGAAACCAGGAAGAGGTTTCCCTTACTGGAGCGTTGGAGACATGGAGGCCTTACCTTGGAGAAGGGGAAACTCAAAGCTCTTTAACACGTTGACTGCCAAGCAATTTTGAGCGAAATTTTTCGTGAGGCCACGCGTACCGCCCGCGGCTCACTCGTATGTGTTGGTGCGCAGTTTACAATTCGCAGTCGCAAATTTACAGCAATATGGTACTAAGAAAGATAAACTTATTGTGTTCGGGAAGAAATTTCTCATTTTATGTCATTACAGGGTTTTCTATTCAGTTTAGACTAGCCGCACACTTTTTCCTGCTCTGCCCACTTGGTTTTTGACGCGGGTAGGCAAACAAACACGCTGCTTGCTAAAAATCAAGTACGCCGAGTAGGAAAAAGTGTGCAGCTAGTCTAAACTGAATAGAAAAACCCTGTATCGTTCTCAGAAATGATTCGTTTTTTTAGCGCCTTTCGCAAGCTCGGCATGGTATTAGTGTCTTTCGTACACGGTACGTTGTGCGCTTTTATCATCACCCAAAAGTTGGGTGATGTGGCCCCCGGGAAATGTTTGTATCACCCACGAAATGGGTGTAGGTTTCTTATTGTGGCGAATTCCACAGATATGCAATATTTTGCATTTCGTAGGGGAAATATCATATCCGTTTGTTTTTGACCATTTCCGTAAACCATTCATTCCGTTTTGTAAGATTTTTCTGCACTCCTCAGGTGATTTAGAAGTGGCAACTAATGTCACATCGTCGGCGTATATAAATGCTTATATATGGCGTATATATGGACTCCATGCTTATAAGAAACAGAGTTGGAGAGAGTATAGCACCTTGCGGTACTCCATTTTCCAACTTTTTGCTACTAGAATGTTTCCCGCCAATTAGGACCCTAAATGAGCGATTAGATAGGAAGCTTTGAAGAAACCCAGTGAGCCGACCACCAAAATTCCAGGTTTTTAGCTGATGAAGTATTCCATAGTGCCATGTACGATCGAAAGCTTTTTTGAGATCAATAATCGCACAATCCGTGTGGAGATGTTTCGTTTTTGCTTCATTTAGCAGTTCTTCGAGCGCTGCGAAATAGGTAATAGATCCGCGACCAGATCTAAAAGCATGCTGGCAGGGGCTAATTAGTTTTCTTGCTTCGAGTTCTTCAGTTAATCTTCTGTTAACCATCCTTTCCAAAACTTTGCTAGTACAATTTAACAGCGATATTGGTCGAAAACTGTCCACCTCATGGTTCGATTTGTGTGGCTTACGCAAAGGAATTATGTAGCTTACTTTCCATTCTTCAGGTATGTTGCCTGATTTCCATATGTTGTTAAAAATGCGCAGTAAGGTAAACAAACCTTCAAAAGGAAGTTTTTTCAATAGCGGATAGCCAATATCGTCGGGCCCAGCTGAATTTCCTTGACATTTTTTAAGAGCCCAGGAAAGTTCTTGAAGGGTAAAAAGGTTATTGTAGCTCTGGTCTTTGTGAGCATTGAATTTTATAGGGTTTATCTCGCAACGGGATTTATGCGATTTAAACGCTTTGGAATAGTTGGCAGTCGCGGATGTTTTACAAAAATGATCTGCAAAAATTTCAGCTACTTCGGTTTGATCGGAAATTGGCTTTTTGTTTTTTATAAGAATTGGGCTATTATGTGTACTATTACCTTTGAGAAGATTTACTCGGTGCCACATATCTTTGCTGGTCATGGATGGATTTATGCCCTTTACGAAGTTATTCCAACTTTCCGTTTTGGCTGAGAGAATGGCTGATTTAGCAACTCTATTAGCTTCCCGATATTGTTCTGCTAAAACTTCTATAAACATGTTGTTTTGATTTTTACTCGCTTTCTTGAATTTCCTGAGGGCAGATCTTCTTGCATGAATTGCTTCGGCTACCGTTTTATTCCACCAAACTGTATATTTAGTGCGATATCTTCCTTTTGTTTTTGGGATGCTGTTTAAAGCTGCTTTAATGATGATTTCACTGAAGGCTGAGATGTCAGGGGTTGATACGTGAGTTGATAAAAGAGAGGATATGTTTTCTTGATAATTATCCCAGTCAGCTTCATTATACTTCCATCGGGGTCTAAAAGATTCAGAAGAAGCATCAAGTTTACTACTCAAAAGGATTGGAAAATGATCACTTCCATGAGTGTCCTTTAAAACCGAAATAGAGCATTTTGAAGCTAAAGAAGAAGAAGTAACACAAAAATCTATAGTAGATGTTGTCCCATTTGATGGAGCAATTCTGGTCGGGTAACTATTGAACAGTGTGCACAAATTATGCAGTTCAAAAATATTTTGTAGCCGCATTCCACGACGAGTTGAATTTTGGCATCCCCAGTCCCTATTTTGGGCGTTTAAGTCACCTAGTATTAAAAGAGGTTTAGGTAGTTGATTTATAAGAGCATGGATGTTGGAATCAAGTTCTGATAGATTGGTGTGGTTTGGGGGAAGATATAAACATAAAAGGGTGCTTTCAAATGGCGCCTTGATTCTAACGGCTACGGCTGGTAGAGTTGAAGACAATTTTAAGATTTTCATCGGTATATGTTTGAGTACTCCAATTGCTACGTTATGATGAGGGGTTTTGTTTGTTTTAAATGTCCAATCATAATTTTTTAACGGGGTAGATGCGATAGAGGCTGGATTCATTGTTTCTTGTAAGGCCACAAAAGGTGGTTTATACTTAGTTATTATAATTTTTAGTTCATCTAAATTTTTTGTCATGCTTCTGATATTCCATGAAATGGCGAGTGGTTTAGGTTTTTGGTTTGAATGAGAATAAAGATTTGGCAGCATTTCATTGCAATGGGTTGAATCTATGTTTTTGGATGTATGGAATAGTAAATTCCGGGATGTTATTTAAATTTAGATTTTCGATGATTGTTTTTTGCCCTGCGAGTTACAATGTTTGTCTTTTCTTCTTTTGGAGATTTAGTGGGTGGTTTTTGCTCATCGGGAGAAAAAGCGGCGCATCTTTTGTTCTTAGGATTGTAGCTTGAGTTGTCGCTATGAACAGAGCTTTCATACGTAGAGTCAAGATCGTCTTCTTCATCTTCTTCAATAGATATTTGTTTGTCAGTAATGCATTTGTCCGAGATTTCAGTTTTCTGAGTCGATAGTTTTTTTATGGTTTCTGTAAGCGATTCAATTTGTTTTTGTAATTTTTCAAATGTGATTGTGAGTTGTTCAATAATTTTGTCTTTGTGGTCGGTTTTCTGGGCTTCTTCAATTCTCTGTTGTACTACGGTTGTTTTTGGTCTCTGGAGAGTGATTATGTCACGAGCTTCCTTAAAAGTGCAGTTTCTGTTTACTTTAATTTTAATTATCTCAACTTCTTTTAGGTAATGTTCGCAATTTCTATCAAGACTGTTGTGAGATCCACCGCAATTTATACACTTTGCCTCCGATTGACATGCACCGTGAGCAGTTAATCCGCAGTTCACACACATTTCGGAATTTTTACAGTATTTTTTGGTGTGCCCAAAACGCAGACAAAAGCCGCAGCGCATTGGTCTTGGATAGTATGGTCTTGTTGGTACGCGCTCCATGCCTATCAGAATGTGTTCCGGTACACGCACAGCGTTCATCGTGGCTACGAATGTGTTAGTTGCTAACATTTGATCGTTTACTTTTTTTGTAAAGCGGTACAGATCGGTAACCTTTTCATTTGCCAGGTGTTTCATTATTTCCTCAATACTCATACTGCCAACAGAGTTAGCGGAGAAAACAAACTTAACACTGTTAAGTGTAGGGTGCGGTTCCACTACTACTGGTACATCGTTTATAAGTTTAGTGATCTTTTGCATTTTTTCGAACGCAATAGCAGATCTGGTTTCTATTAAAATTTTCGTGTTTTGTGCGTCCAAAGGACGGCCACATTCTACCTTACCGGTGACTCTTTTTATAGTGTCACTGATAATCCAGGGGTTTTTGGGAAGTTCATTATTATCCACGGCCCTGAGAACTAAATACCTCTTCTCTCCGAAAGAATCATTACTGTCCATCCAGTGAGGAACAGTCCTGTCCCTACTTGAAGTGGGGAAGGAAGGACCCTCGTGGCCGACAGGCGGCCACCACATTTTCGGTCAGCAGATCGTTCAAGATGTTAGTACGTACTCAGAAGTATGTCAAGTTTACAAATACCACCCCACTAATACCCGTAATGCCTATGACAGTCCACTACACCTGTACACCAATTTACCTACGCACCAATAATTGTCAAGCAGCAGCGCACCTCACTCACACAACCAAACAAATCAGATTTTATCCCGGTTTAGAACGATAGCCAAAATACGTCTTTCTCCGTTGAGGGTCAGCAAGAGACTGACACTGGAAAATGCTGTGTTGACAACGGTGGTTGTTAACTCGCGCAAACAAAGCGTCGTTGCTGGCGACAGGTGGCGGCAAATTTCATGAGAAGCCGCTAAATGACGTAGAAGAGAGAGTTGCTAACTTAACAAATCTTCATGCAACCATAGAAGGCAACTCGGCACGTTCATTTGGCATGAGACCAGCCCCCAGCATTGAACAAACAGTTGTTAACAGTAGCGAAGAACAAGAAACGCTCACTGAGGAACAATCCTAGGATGAGATCGCTACAGAGCCCCAAGCTAAAAAGAAACGCATCAAGCGGAAAAATACGGAAGAAGTGCTGCGCCAAAATCAAGAGCTGCTTAATCTAATAACAAATCAAATTGAGGTGCAGAAAGAGGCAACGGCAGCATTGAAAGAAGCTACTGCAGCTTCTAAAGCTCAAATAGAAGTGCAAAAAGAATCAACGGCAGTGTGGCGAAACACAACAACAACACAACATTTCTTCAGAATATTAGCTGCAATAGTCGACACACCATACAATAGTGCCCAACAAGTTTTCACCAGAAGCGCTGCAGACAATGCTCGGTTCCGGGGAAATTTGGCAGCGCTGAGCAACGTCCGTACACACGTGCCCGTGTCAGGATACGACACACAGTCGATGATCACCCGCTCACCAGAACGGACCTCGCGAACACGATACGCAAAGTGAATGCAAAAGAATATACGTGTGAAATAGTCCAATAAATATTACACTGCAAATATATTGGCTATTATTGGTAGAGTTTAATTAGTCCGTAGTGATTTAGAATTAAGGTTTCATGAATTTTTTAAGAACTGAACTGATGTGAACTAAACTGTGGATTACGCAACGATTGTAATAATAATATAGATACTCTAAAGAATACTTATTGTGTTTTGTTCAATTTATTTTATGTTTATTCACTTGGTTCACCATCTAAGTTATGCGCAATACACATGTTGTGTAAAGCACAACATACGTTTGTGATTTGAGCTGCTTTTATGGGTGTGTAATGCAGCTGTCGAGCACCTAACAAGCATCGAAATCTGTTTTTCAGCAAACCGATTGTACGCTCCACTATTTCCCTGTCCCTTGCATGGTTTTTGTTGAATGCAGCCTCTGGTGTGTCTGGAGTAGCGTTACGTTTTGGTGTAACTAACCATGGCTTTGATGGGTAAGCAGCGTCGGCTGTAAAGTAAACATACGTCATAAACATTCGCAAATACGGTGTTATTGCTGTTTTTTACCTAATACTTGAAAACCAGCTTCTCCACGGTAATGTTTTTCAGCGAAAAACTCATCTATGCCACACACACTCCAAACATGCGAGTCGTGATTGGCTCCGGCGTATTTCGCATTAACGTATCGAATTTTCATCAGATGGTCACAAACCTACAAATCAGAATGCACAAAAATGTAACTGAAGTATGAATGAGAAGGGCCAAAACGTTTGCTTTACTTACAATCATCACGATTAAGCTGTAGTAGCCCTTACGATTGAAATGTTGATCCCTACTTTCCACCGGTGCAATAATTTTGATGTGTGTACCATCAACACACATCACAACAACAGGGATGCCACTTCGGGAAAAAAATATCGTCGGGCGTCTTGCTGCTCACTTGGATCCATTTCCAATGCAATGTACATATTTGTGCGCCAACGTTTCTTCCAAAATTTTTAAGCACTTGGTAAATGCCACAGAAAAAGTTGGTTGTGCAATTGCTACATTGAAATCTTTCCCGGTTCCGTTTTGGTAACTGCCCTCCGCAAGAAACCGCAGTGTGGCAGCCAGCATTTCTTTTGGCGTGAGACCTTTTGCCCTTACCGAAGGAAACTTTGGCTCAATCTCATGAAGAATTTCGAGGAAAATTTTCTTCGATACACGAAAATTTTTCTTAAATCTGAAAAGAACAACCACGAGAACATATCAAAAAGGTTTTACACAAAAGTTTCACGGGCTTAACTCACGCTTGACTGGTAAGATCCAAAGGATCGAACATACTACGAAGCAGACGACGTTGTTTAGCGAGATCTTCCGTTCTTTCATCATCGCTACTGCTATCATCGCTCACATAATTTGAAAAAATCATTTTGCTATGTTAAATTTCAGCTGCAACACAAACTATCCTTTCAATAAGAACAAATGTTTATACTTTTTTTTTTTTCTTTTTGTTGATTTCGTCACTTTGACACATTGATTTTGAAGGTTTAACGAAAGAATTAACTCAACGAAACTTGTCTGTCTCAAGAATGGTTTCATAATACAATTTTATTTTCCGTTTGAATTGACAAGCTTGTCTTGAGACTTTTCCGTTTGTATCAGATAATCAGGGCTATTATATGCCATTACTGCCAATGGTTTCAATTTTGGAGCTTGAGCTTTGGATGTTGCATCCGTCGTTGGAACCATGACGGGTTCATGTTTTGTTGACAACATTCTAACATCGCGAACATCTCTCCATTTCAGTACTACAATACCATTTTGGTCTTCTTTAGCTACCATTTCACCTTTTTTCAACGGATAAGACATGACTTCTGTTGGCATATTTTTTTTGTTGTATCTTACTGTTCCAACTACGTGCGTCTTACAATTTAAAAATTTTTGAGCTAGTTCATAACTAGTATAAAAATTGTCGACAAATAATGTGCGTCCTTCATTCAACAACTTTTCTGTTAGTTCGATACAAACTTCTTCCGCTACACCAATTTGCCTTTTTTCGGTGGATTTTTTTCCAGAATAAATTTGCAAGGGCCAGGTGTATCCTTCTGTAGAGCACAGTTTGAACAATTTTATACCATACTTATGGGACTTTGTTGGAATGTACTGCCGAAATACAAGACGTCCTCTCCAGGGAACCATTGTCTTATCAATAACAATGTCTGCACCAGGTGAAAATACCTTCTGATATGTAGTTGTTAATTTTTCCACGAGTGGTAAAACTTTCCTTAGTCTGCCATTGTCTTCTATAGCTTCATTATTGGCGAAATGTAAATTCGATAACAGTGCTTCAAACCGATTACGGGACATTGTTCTGCGCGGTAATGGAAAATCATATATGGGGTCTGTTGACCAACACTTCTTCAACGGTGTTTGCACCAAACCCATCCAATCAGTAGTGCGATAAATTTTTTAATTTCTTCCGACGTGGTTGGCTTCCATCTTTGCTTTGTAGAGTTTTCATTGGTTGTATATCCGACAAATTTCTGTTCTGCGTATCTATTAGTTTCAGCAACTACAAGGTTTACTAAATCTTCATCCAGGAAAATCGCCAGCACTTCACCTGCACTGATATCCGTCGGCAAATCCAACAAAAGTCCACTTTTTCCAGTGAAAGGAAAAGATTTTTGCCTGCCGCAAAATTCACCCCATTGGATATTTGACAACGAGTTAGTTGCATTGTTCAATCCTATTTCTTCATCCACAGCCAGTCCATGAAGTATTTCTTCCAGATCATCACTTGAATATGTTCCCTCAACATCGGAGACCGAGCATGACTCTATGCGATTTTTTGATTTCTTTCCAGTATTTATCTCCTCATCACTACTCTCCTCACTTTCAACTATACGGAACATTTCACTAGAAATTATGATGGGCACTGAACCGTATTTCAACTGAGTAGAACCAAGCAACTGAAGTGTAATGACTTTGCACAATCCAAATTCAAGAAATTAGTAGCTACAGGCCAGAACATGTTCGAACAGGTTTTATTCATTTCTGTCAGGTTATTTTCAGAGTAAAAAAACAGTCAGAATAAAAATAGAACATCGGTACTGTTGCAAACGCAACAGGGCAACAAATAATCCGACTACGAATTCGCGCTTTTTAATATTCTTTATTACACTTTTACAATTGTTTTGGGATAAGAGCAGAAGCAAAAAATTAAAAAATTTAACGTGTTCTTCTGTCGGATGTTTCTTCGCTACAAAATGCGATTTGTCGTTCGCGCCCGCTCATCGCCTCGGTCATCGCCTTCGCCTGTCGGTCATCGACATAGCACTCATCTTCCTGAGTGCATACCGGCAGGCGCACTCGGGTTTGGTAAATCGGGCTCGTTTCACGCGCACGTCTGTCACCCTCCTGTCAATCGTCATCGACGTTGCTTTTGTCAACACTGGCCCCCAGTGTTTCAGCTTGTTGAAACACTTCCTCGTTGGTCGATGTCGATAGCTGCTACTTTAACAGCCGGTCGTTCGCATGTTTTTCCGGTTGCCAAACACACATGTACTCGCCGAACTGCTCCGTCTTTGGATTGTATCGCGCGGATTATCCGACCTTTGGGCCAACAACTTCGTGGCAGATTTTCGTCGATGATCAGGACTACGTCACCTTCTTTCAGTGGTTCACGTGGCTGGTACCACCTCGTCCTTCGGGTAAGGGTAGGAAGGTAGGCTGCTACCCATTTTCGCCAAAACATGTTGGCGTAGATTTGCGACGTTTTCCAATTGTTGCGTATCGTATCTGGTGAGTCGTCAAGTGTAACGAAGGGTTTTACTCCAGCCGACGACCCTAAAAGAAAGTGATTAGGTGTTATTGGGGCATCTTCCTCACTATCAACTGGCACATCCGTCAACGGACGAGCGTTCACGATGTGCTCGACTTCGATCAGCCAGCTGTTCAATATAGCGTCCGTCGGTTGCCTCGTAAACTCGATATTGCGTAGAGTTTGTTTTACCGTCCGAACTAGTCGCTCCCATGCCCCCCCGAAATGCGGTGCCGCTGGCGGATTGAAGCTCCATTTTGTGTCCGGTAAGCCCATCGTTTCGATCATCTCATTCACGTTTACCTCTTTTAGGGCCTCTCGAAGTTCACGACTTGCACCGACAAAATTAGTCCCTCTATCTGACAAGATTTCGACTGGCGTTCCGCGACGAGCGATGAAGTTTCGTATCGCTAGGATGCACGAACTGGTCGACAATGAGGGAACTGTTTCGATGTGTATCGCGCGCACCGTGAGGCAGGTAAACAATACTCCCCACCGCTTTTGTGTCTTGCGTCCATTTACTACGATGAATGGCCCAAAATAGTCGATTCCGGTGTAGCTAAACGGGCGTGAGAAGGGAGATAATCGAGAGACTGGTAGATCTCCCATCATGGGTTCGCATACGGCGGCTTTCCTCACTCTACAAAATTGGCAATTGGTTCTCACCCTATGACAGGCCATTCTTAGAACAGGAACGTCATATTTTTGTCGTACCTCATTGATGACTGTCTGGTGATTTTGATGCCTGTACCGTCGGTGATAATCGTCCACGATAAGATCGGTGACCTTTCCAGCCTTCGGTAGGATGATGGGTCGTTTGGTATCGTGACCTACTTGACTGCATGCGTCGATTCTTCCCCTGACTCGTAACAATCCATCCGGATCCATATACGGACTGCGTTTCACCAGAGGGCTGTTGCGAGGCAGTTTCTTTGAAGCGGTGATGGTGGTCTGGTCTGTGAGCAAGCGATATTCCTCAGGGTACGTGTTGCGCTGCACTTCTTTGATTATGATTCGTTCGGCTAGTTGCAGTTCTCGAGCTGTTAATGGTCCAGTTTGCCGGGCCAACGGTCGTCGACTGTTATGGAGAAAACGGCCTACATAACCAACCGATCTTAACAAACGCTTCCATCGGGAGAAACGTTCGAAATCGATTATTACACAGCTGGCAACGTGAGTGTTGACAATTTTTCGTTCCTCTTCAGTAGTTGATACCGGAACTGACTCGGTATTCCAGCTGTCTTCTGAGGAAGATAAGAACGCTGGTCCAGCAAACCACTGGCTTGCCGTTATGTGTGTGTTGAGCTTGGACCACTTAGTAGCTTCGTCGGCTACGTTGAAATGAGTTGATATCCAGTGCCACTCATTCACGTCGGTCTCTTCTAAGATTTCTCCTACTCGATGTGCCACGAAGGTACTGTATCTTCTATGGTCGGATCGCAGCCAGCAGATTACATCTTTTGAGTCGGTCCAGAACCACGTACTTCTAACCTCCTGACGATGGGCTTTCTTTACGGTATGTGCTAAGCGAGTGCCCAACACGGCGGCTTGAAGCTCTAATCTCGGGACTGACACGTACTTAAGAGGCGCCACTCTTGTTTTTCCACCGACCTCGATGTTTCCCTTTTGTTCGTAACGGAAGTAGGCGACTGCGGCGAATCCATCAATCCCTGCATCTACAAAAATATGAAGCTGTAGATTATTATTGTCGAGTTCGATTTGTCGCCGATAGCATCGTGGGATTGAAATGCCTTCGAGTTCCGGTAAACATTTAGACCAACTTCTCCACTTTTCATACTGAGCCGGTGGAATCGTTTGGTCCCAATCTATTCCTGCTCTCCAAACTTCTTGCAAGATTATTTTGAGGAAAAACAAGAAACCCGCAATTAGTCCTAACGGGTCGTATATCGACATAAGCAAGCTTAGTAGTTGACGCTTGGTAGGCACTGTCTTACTATCTAGGAAGGTATGTACCGATGCCGGGGTTTTGAAACAAAAGGTATCACTTTGCGAGTCCCACCACATGCCTAGAACCTTATTTGGTGTTGAACTAGGCTCTAAAGTGAGGTCTTTTTGGTGTTGCGTACTGCTGTCGACAGCTTGGAGTACTTGCGTCGAGTTGGATATCCAATTATGGAGAGGGAATCCTCCTTGCGAGTGAATGAAGGTAACGTCTTGCGCCAATTTGATGGCCTCTTCCACATCTTCCACGCTGGCCAACATATCATCGACGTAGTGGTCATTTGTTATGCATTTCGCTGCTTCGGGGTATTGTTCTCTGAATCGATTCGCGTTGACGTTCTTCACATATTGAGCACAGCTTGGCGAACAGGATGCTCCGAATGTCATTCGCAGCATAATGTACTCATCCGGTTCGGCTTGCTCGTTACTCCATTTCCAAAGAAAACGTTGGCTTTGAAGGTCTTCGTCGTTGATACAGACCTGGTGATACATCTCAGAGATATCTGCTGCGATCGCTATTCTTCGTTCCCGAAAACGTTGCAGGACACTAGACAGAGGAGCGAGAAGGTCTGGCCCCGTGGAGAGTGCTGGGTTAACGAATGTCCCCGAAACGTGGCAGCCGCGTCCCACACGATACGAACTTTATTTGGCTTGTTTGGATTGAACACAGGGAATATGGGTAGATACCATGCCCGTGGATGGTTCGAAAGCTTCTCTGCAGGGGTTAGCAGGCGGATGTAGCCCTTTGCTACATATTCCTTCATCTTTGTATTCATGACGTCTCTGAGTTTTTTGTCCCTATTCATCTTCCGCTCGAGGCATTCCATTCTTTTCAAAGCTAGGGATCGGTTTTTTGGAAGAGCTGTGTCGTCATAGTGCCATAATAGCCCCGTAGTGTATCTACCCTCCGTTAGCTTTGTTTTCTTCCTTAGCAGTTCCAAGGCTCGTTCATCTTCTTTGGACCGGATGACCTCGTGGAATACACCCCGAGGTTCTTCTAAAGAAAAGCTGCCCTTTAAAGCATTATCGATTCTTACCTCGATATCACGGCAATCACAAAGCCGCGCTCGGTGCGATGATATGATTTCGAGTCTCATTGGAATGTGTCTCTGTCCGTCGCATCGTCCGGATACCACCCACCCGAGGCGCGTTTTCGTGGCGACA
This sequence comes from Anopheles funestus, assembly GCF_943734845.2. Lineage (NCBI taxonomy): Eukaryota > Metazoa > Arthropoda > Insecta > Diptera > Culicidae > Anopheles > Anopheles funestus. The sequence goes on from NC_064599.1 coordinate 47,053,033, forward strand.
GGTTCATCGATGTAGCCTTCTACGGTTTTAAGAGGACGGGTTAGATGGTAGTTATCCATACCTAATAAAATCCGAGGTGCAGCAGTTTCGAACGATGGTATTGGCAACTGGGACAGATGCTGATATTTTCCCCCAAACTGGTCCATATCAAGGCTCTGAGTAGGCAACCCTAAATTACGGACAGTGCGAATTGCTGGGACCTCAAACTGACGATCTTGTTCTCGAATGCCCGAAATGTTGATGCTGACCTCAATTGACTCCGGCTCGTCGCGGTGCTGGCCTCCGGTCCAGCTAAGACAAAGAGGTTTCGGCTTACCGCTTATGCCGAGCTTCTTGGCTAGGGCGTGTTCCATCAGGCTCACCGACGATCCTTCATCTAACAGCGCGATCACGTTCACTTCTTGGCCAGGGGCTCGTAGCGTAACAGGAACGTATCGGAGTAACACCTCACGATGCGTGTCTGCAGAATGAGAATTATTCGTCTCGTACTTGGAACTCCGTTCTTCGTTGTGGTAGCTGTGGAGAAGTGTGTGGTGCTTTTTCGAGCATCCTACCTTTCCACAGGATTGCTGTAGTCGGCACTGGCTTTGATGTCGTCGTAGGCAGCACTTACACACGTGATGCTCTGTGACGTACTTCCAGCGATTCCCTGCACTCATGCGCAGGAATGCATCACATTCAGTCAGACGGTTGCACTCTTCATCGCACGCACATTTTCTCGAACCACCTTGGCTCGATTCAGCTTGAGCTGGACTCGTCACCACAACCTTCTGTCGAGGCTGAGTCGTTGTTGGATTTTGCGAGTGAACGTTGACGTGTTTCAGGACCCGCTTTTCCTCGCGCAATGTGGATCTAGGGCTTACTCTTACCGCTCCGTTTCTCACCTTCGTCATCCATTGCGCAAACTGTGCCAGAGTGGTGCTCGGAAGGGTTTCGCAGTGCATACCCCAGTTCAGACGAAGTACCGCTGGGAGGCGAGCTACCAATTCCTCGAGCAGAGGACCATCATACGTGTTTTCCACGCCACTTTTCCTGACTGTTGCACAGATTTCCTCTACTTCGAGCCCATATTCAACTAGAGTCTCTAGCTTCTCCATTTTAGGTAACGGTGCATGGCGGATTTTATCGAGAAGCGTGCCGATAACGAGCTCTGGTCGACCGTACATTGTTTTCAGCGTCTCGAGAACCTCAGGCAGGTTGTCTCCGTAGTAGAGACGGCGCTTCACGGCCTTCAACGCGTGGCCTTTCAACGCTTCTCGCAAGCGTTGCATATTTTCCCCATCACTATAGCCGCAAAGCCGGGTTGATTCCTCAAATGATGCGAAAAACATATCCCATTCATCGGGATCACCTGAAAAGATAGGCAACTTACCACTTACTACCTTTCTTGCGGAAGCCTGGCTCCGCGTCAGCTCTCCTTCGTTGGTGAAGTGAGTGTGGTCGTACACGGTAGAACAAGGGTGCGGAAATCCATACGCCGCACGTGGTTCAACTCTGCTGCGATTCGTCTCCATCTTTCGTTCCATGGCCGACAGTCTCTCCATTATGGTGACGATCGTACTAGACTGAATGGGCACCGGCTGAGACGCGCACTTGGAGCACTTCCATCCTCTTCCATGCGTGGTTTCGTCGTTTTCGATGCACGTTAGATGGATCTTCCGAGCACACTCATCACATTTCACCATCACACCCCTGCTGGATTGGTTGCACGCGTCGCACGTTTCGTCGATCGAACTGCTGCTCTGCGGGGCGTTACACTTTTCCATGCACGCCTTGATCTCTTCGAACAGCCGGCTGATCTCCTTCATCGTGGCTGGCTGGCTTCCAACCGCTGGGGACGCTGCTATACTTTCCTCGTTTGGGTTTGGTTTACAAACCCTGCACAGCCACTCGCGATTAAACACGGTTTCATCCTCGTTTACGCACCCGAGGTGGAACCAGTCGTTGCAAGCGTCGCACGCGACCATTTTATCGGTCGTAACAGCATTACAGATCGTGCAAGGCTGTTGGTTCTCCATCGTTGAAGTCTCCATTTTTGTCCGTTTTCACGAGCGTTCCGCGATTAGTAAATGTTCCGAATTTCCTCAGGAATCTTATAATCACTCGAATCGCGGTAACCAGCAACGCACACTACGCACAGAAAACGCGATTGTAATTTCTTCCGACTTTCCTCAAGAATGAAATTGTCCGTACTTCTATCGTATGTGTGGCAAATAGCTTCCACTCGTAAGGACACAAGAAGGCTACCGAACTGGGTAAATTGAGTTAAATTTTTTAAAATGTTGCAAACGCAACAGGGCAACAAATAATCCGACTACGAATTCGCGCTTTTTAATATTCTTTATTACACTTTTACAATTGTTTTGAGATAAGAGCAGAAGCAGAAAATTAAAAAATTTAACGTGTTCTTCTGTCGGATGTTTCTTCGCTACAAAATGCGATTTGTCGTTCGCGCCCGCTCATCGCCTCGGTCATCGCCTTCGCCTGTCGGTCATCGACATAGCACTCATCTTCCTGAGTGCATACCGGCAGGCGCACTCGGGTTTGGTAAATTGGGCTCGTTTCACGCGCACGGCTGTCACCCTCCTGTCAATCGTCATCGACGTTGCTTTTGTCAACAGGTACCTTTCGGCTAGAAAGAACGAGATGACAATAACTCTATCTCTTTCTCTCCAACGAACCGAAGGGTGGATCGGACCCACACACAGTAGGAACGATTGCATTCGTATCATTATCTAGCAGAATTTGCGATTTTTGGGCCCGCAGGAAACTATACCGTTTTGTGCTTGGTACGGAACGAGTTAAATAAAACTAAACGAAAGGTTTGGATAGATAAACTCTACCCACCTGACATTTTCCGAAGATTTGATATTGACCTCTCGCTTTTTCATCATTCCATCTCGCTATTTTTGAGTGGTTTTTGCCGTTCCCCATCTGGCAGAAAGACACTCACGGAGCTCATAAATTGATCGACTAATCGTTCGACCAGCTGAACGACTAGCGAAGTTATTCGATCGATATTTCCGAAGCGACCCGACCGCGCGTCGTTGAATCCGAAGCAACCCGATCGCATGCGCCGATGAATTCCAAGCGAGCCAATCGCGTGCGCCGATTATCCTGAGCGACCCGATCGTGCGCCATTTCTTTCTCTCGTCGTTTCTTTCGACAGGCACGTACACAAAAATTTACACTTCAAATATTTTTTTTTATTTCACTATATTTTTTCATAATATTAACAAGTGTTGTTAATTCACTTTTTTTATTATTTTTAATTACTATAAATTAGTAAATTAGTCACATTTATCACTTTAAAAGAACAAAAAAACTTCAAAACACATATATGATGAATCATGGCTGTAGATGAACATCCTTCCTGCACTGTTCACTGTTGCATGATGTTGCGGCTATCGATGCTGTTTGATTCCACCCTTGAATGGTCTTCTGAAACACTTGAAATCGAAACACAAGAACATGATTAGCATCGAATAAATGTGCTGTATATTTTTCAACACTTTTACATACCTTTGAGGACACAGTTCGTTGATAATTCACTATTTTAAACCTCCTCAAATCAACGCGTCCCTATTGCACTCTCTCGGATCACGAAGTCCGGCAACGCGGACTGTGTGCATGTGCGTGTTCCGCGTTTGCTTCTTCCTTTTTTCTTTGTAAATTGTTTGAAAATCATACTCGGGTCGCTCGGTCAGCACGATCAACACCAACACATTGACAAAACCGCTCACCACAGGGCACGAACGGCAAAAACCACTCAAAAATAGCGAGATGGAATGATGAAAAAGCGAGAGGTCAATATCAAATCTTCGGAAAATGTCAGGTGGGCGTGCCCTGTGGTGAGCGGTTTTGTCAATGTGTTGGTGTTGATCGTGCTGACCGAGCGACCCGAGTGTGATTTTCAAACAATTTACAAAGAAAAAAGGAAGAAGCAAACGCGAAACACGCACATGCACACAGTCCGCGTTGCCGGACTTCGTGATCCGAGAGAGTGCAATAGGGACGCGTTGATTTGAGGAGGTTTAAAATAGTGAATTATCAACGAACTGTGTCCTCAAAGGTATGTAAAAGTGTTGAAAAATATACAGCACATTTATTCGATGCTAATTATGTTCTTGGGTTTCCATTTCAAGTGTTTCAGAAGACCATTCAAGGGTGGAATCAAACAGCATCGACAGCCGCAACATCATGCAACAGTGAACAGTGCAGGAAGGATGTTCATCTACAGCCAAGATTTCATCGTATACGTGTTTTTTGAAGTTTTTTTGTTCTTTTAAAGTGCTAATGTGATTAATTTACTAATTTATAGTAGTTAAAAATAATATAAAAGGTGAATTAACAACACTTGTTAATATTGTGAAAAAATATTGTGAAATAAAAAAAAATATTTTAAGTGTAAATTTTTGTGTACGTGACTGTCGAAAGAAACGATGAGAGAAAGAAATGGCGCACGATCGGGTCGCTCAGGATAAACGGCGCACGCGATTGGCTCGCTTTGGATTAATCGGCCCACGATCGGGTTGCTTCGGATTCAACGACGCGCGGTCGGGTCCTTCGGTAAAATCGATCGACTAACTTCGCCTAGTCGTTTAGCTGGTCGAACGATTAGTCGATCATTTTATGAGCTCCGTGAGTGTCTTTCTGCCAGATGGGTAGTCCGATGTCCGATCGACTCATGATTGATCTTCGATCGGTGGCTACTGGATTTATTTATACTCATATCCATAATTACTTTTCTATTTTGATTTACAATAACTGTTGTAAACAAACGGTGTTTACACCGACCGCTGCTGTCACTGTCGGACATTATGTCGGACTTCGTATTTACGAAGTTGTCGGAAGAAAGCTTCGCGATCAGGATAACTGAGTACCGCGGTGAGTGAAGGACCAGGACGGGAAAAATGTTCATAAAAGGGCCGAACAACGCGTGAGCGGTCTCATTACCGCTAGAAAACGTGAACCAATAAAACAAACTAATTTTTTGGTTCGCTCCAGTAAAATAGCGTTCCTAATTAATTCAAGACTTTTTGCGTTTTCTACAATAACTTTGTTCATCACTTTCATTGCTATGGATTCTATATTTGCTGGTCTTGCGTAAAATGTGTCACCTGTGGTGCGCTGATTGGTCGCGCTGTTCGATTGACATGCTTGCTTTGATTATGCGTCTGATTTGCTACGTTGGCTTAAAATGTGTCTTTCGTGTGTCGTGTAGATTTATTTGTGTGCTCGACTACGATCGATTTGCTAAGTTGGTGTGATTTGATCTGTCTACAAAGTGTGCTTCGCTCTTTCCTGTTTATGCATTTGTTTTTTCTTTATTTGTGCATGGAACATGGTACTGTACAATGAACTTGGTTTGTTGTAAGCTGTTTAGCAGATATGCCAAAGTGCCCAGCTGACAACTGGTCTAAAATAAACGCTATAATTAAAAAAAAAATTGCTCGACTCTCATCCGAACTGCTCGTGTCATACTCGATTTTTTCAAAACTGCTGGAGTAACGGGATTTCTCCGGCTGACCGGCTCTGACAGATTCAATTCTACCTATGATCTGATTTGATTTTGGGTGTTTGGAATACGATTAGAGCTAAAAATTGTCGACAACCTTTATAAAAGTGTATAAAATCATTAAAAATGTCTTCGATACCTCTGAAGAGAAGCCGAAAAGTGACGAATCTGGCAAATAAGATGCTAGCGGCTTTAGAAGCGGAGTACGATCGTGAGCAAAACCTGCACGCAGAAGTTCCGGGACCGAGCCGGATGGTGACTCAAAATAGCGGTAAGTTTTTGTTTAATTTTTAAACTAAGATTGATTTAGATTTGTGCTCGTTATCATATTTCGGATAAATGGTGTGCAGTGAGTGAAATTTGCCATTGAAGGAGAGAAAGAGCTTCCTTCCTTAGCGTCGCGGATGTTGTTTGTTGTGCGAAAGGTTCCGGTGCAATATCGTATGTAAATCGGACCGGAATAAACCTCCTCGCGTTTTTTGTAACACAGCAATTGATTCTGTGAGAAAATTTGTGTGGTTTGTTGAGATTCGTGCTTTTGTATAATTTGTGCATTGTGCTGTGATCGAACGTTGGTTTAACATACGGTGCACTGTTGTTCGATGTTAGTTCTGTTGGCATCAGCTGTTGCAAAACACTCAAATGGCTCACAGAATCGATGTGGCCTTTATTAAGAGTTTTTTTATATTTTGTGCATCTCAACAAGAATATTAGTGCTGCGTGTTAAGAAGTGCAAAAGTTTCGTAGTAGATAAATCTTCTATGAAAACAATTTACAATGTACACAACGATAATTTTCATTGTGGTGCTTGTGAAATCATAGCATTTTCGATTATCGCTACTATTTATTCACATATCATTCTACCATACGAAAAATAGACACTAATAGACTTGTTCCGTTTTACAGATCCAACATCTCAGGGAGAGAACCAACCCCAGGAGATGGAAGATTCATCGCAGCTTCCGGAACCGATAGACACAAGCGATATTAGTTTTAATTTTTCTGGTGGTGGTGTTCAAGGGGAAGTAGTTTTAGTTTATAATAATTTTGTAGATTTAGATAGTAGTGTAGAAACTGGCGACGAGGACGATTACGTCGGTAATTGTTCCTCCGACAGTGATGTAGAAGACATGGTTGGAGAATGTACGGCTGCTCATAACTGCACCAACCATCGCAATATCACTGATTGTTTAAGAGATTGGGCAGTAGTGCATAACCAACCACGGTCGTCGATAAATGAAATTTTGGCTATTTTCAGGAAATGGACTGCCCTACCGCTGCCCAAGGATTCTCGAACGCTGCTAAAAACATCCACTACTATCGGCAAGGAAATACGAACCCTAGAAGGAGGAGAATTTTGGTACAAAGGAATAGAGAATAAGCTCAACAGCTACTTTCAGTAAGTATTTACAATATGTTCAATAAAAATGTATGAATAATTATTTGTCTATAATATTACTTTTCAGGTCAACTGTTCCTTCTACGGACCAACTCACAATCATGTTGTCCACAGACGGCCTCCCACTTCATAGAAGTGCAACAACACAGCTTTGGCCCATCCTAATGAAAGTGGAAGAGCTCCCCCTAGCCCCAATCATGATGATATCAATGTTCTGTGGACCGGAAAAACCAAGCAGCCTGGAAGTCTTTTTGAGGCCGCTGGTAGAGGAAATGAAAGAGATTCATCAGAGAGGATTGCGGTTCGGCGATAAAGTGGTGCAGCTAAAGATCCGCGCTATTATTGCCGATTTTTGCAGCAACGACCAACTATAATGGATACCACGGCTGTATGCGGTGTACCTGTGTCGGTGAATATTATGCACACCGAATGATTTTCGACACCGTCGGTGCTCTACTACGAACCGATGCAGGATTTCGAGCTAGGGAATGTCCGGGTCATCACCAACTATGGAACTCACCATTAGAGGAATTGCCGGGTTTCAACATGGTTGAGAATGTACCAACGAGCGATCGCCTACATACATGCGATCCGGGAGTGACCCGTCGACACCTATTATTATTAGTTGAAAATAAGTATTCTAATTTTCCTCCTTTATCTTTTGCAGCAAAAAAATGGATATCTAAATTCCTTACCACCGTACAACTTCCCTCTGAGATTAATCGCAAACTCAGAGGTTTGGATGTGATACGGTTTTGGAAGGGTTCGGAATTTCGATCATACCTGCATTACGCCAGTCCAGTGCTGATGGAGGAATTTTTAAGTGAGAAAGCGTATAGTCACTTCTTGCTTTATTTTTGTGCTTTAACTATATTTTCGTCCTCATTTCATCGGAGCCTTTGGGGACGTGCAGCTGAATTTATGGACACCTTTGTTCAGTTGTATGGGGAGATTTATGGCCGTGAGAACCTCACGAGCAACGTCCATAATCTTCAGCACATTGCTCAGGACGTTTTGCAGTACGGACCGCTAGACGAGTTTTCAACGTACTGTTTTGAAAACCACCTGCAGGTCATCAAACGGTCGGTTCGATCAGGCTTTCGGTGTGGAATTCACGCTGCAGCACGTTCAGAAGAAAGATCTGCATTGGGAGTGGCAAGTAGTAGAACGAACCGTCGCTATCCCTACTTGACCACAAACGGGAACCATATCCGAATTTATCAGTCACTCACTTTACTAACGTATAAATTTTACTGTCGTGTAGGTAGCTCCAGAAATACCAGGATACGAGTTTGGCGTATGATCTTGCTTGACCGTGAGCAGCTCAGAGAGCTCCTATGGAAGACACTGGTAAGAAAATTATAACTATGAATATCAAAAACACGCTTCTTGTTCCTAATTATTTCATTTTAATACCTTATAACGAATTGAAACATTTTCGTTTAGACAAAGTCCCGTTTGATTTGTAAGATACCTTAGCTAGCAATTCAATTTGGTAACAACTTTCAATGATTAGTTGTACATGTATAAATTTAATTTACACAGTACTTAATAATACCCAACACAAATAACAATAACCCAATAACATCAATTAGTTTTTTATACCTAAAACAAAGAAATAGGAACAATGAAAGGAAAAGATAACAACAACACAGAGTAATTTTTTATAGGCGAAAAAAGAAAGGCATCTTTTTGGCCTGTGATTTTGCTCTTCGACCGTTACCTAGAGACGAATGGTTTTTGACGAAGAGTAAGGGAGTGGTAAAACTTTTGAATGCCGTGCATTACAATGACAACTTCATGCTAGTAGGAAAGCAATATAACTACAATTTTGATTTATTTTCATTTCTTTTTAGCGAGGATGATCCGGAGTCGATTTTTTCGTCATCTGATATCCTTATATACAAAATACCGGCGGTCGTTCCGACACAAGACGTGGAAGTGGAATTAGCAGATGTCAGATGCAAGCTAGTCGCTGTCCAGCCCTCAGTTCGACCCAAATCAACAGTGTTCTTTCCTCTGCTGCATACACTTCGATCCGAGTAAGTAAAAATAAACGAACTACAACGAGTTATTGTAAGGAACCTGAACTAATTTACAAATTGATCTCTTTTTAGGTAGCTGGTAGTGTGGTAGTGTGGTGCTTCCAGCAAAGATATTGCTTTCACGTTGTTATTCTATTTTTATTATTTTTCCATATGATAGTGTTCCGTTTCGTTATACACCCCTTTGTTTTGTATCATAGATTAGCTAGAAATTCAATCTGGTTTCATCTTCCATTCATTAAATTGCATGTAAAAATTCTATTTATACATTAATTAATATTTCATATTATGACTAATAAGAAGTAGCATCAATTAACTCCTTGTTCAGGTTTTTTAAACCGAACAAAAAACCAACAATTAAATGTAACGATAAATTCATTATTCAATTAATTCATTTAGGAATTTTGGTAAATAATTCATTTAGGAACTTTGTGTACACGTGTGTGACCAATCTTGGCGGAGCTTTTAATCACCCCCTTGTTGTTATTTACGCAACTTTTTGCGTTATATAATTTAGTTTTGAAAAATTTTTCGACATCTTCGCTCGTCACATTGAATCCCGCGTCTTCGCCAATCTCTTTAAACAGTCGCAAAAGATGAATGTTTTCATCGATCCTGACCTTTGTTCCTTGTTTAGCTTGCCCTCGCCAGCTGCATTGCACTACAAATTCCCTCTTAAAAAGTTTGACGAAAGCGTCATGCATGATATTCTTTGCATATTTCTTTCCGGTACTTTGCACATCAGAAAGTTGGTGAAGGATTCTTTGAAAATAAGGTTCTTCCTGCAGCTGCTCATTAAACCGTTTTAGTTGATCTTCGGATGCAATTATTGGAATTTCAACTGATGATGTGTGTGTTGATGTTTGTTGCTCTTTTGTATTCACAGATTTTCTTTTATGGTCCGTGCAATAACTTAGCTCAGACCATAAAAGCGACATCGACTTCATCATCACTCCCGACATTCCTTCGATTCTCGATATTCCATCCAGCACCTTACCTTGTTGCTAACTTTAGCACTCTCTGGGATTGAATCAGGTGTTGCAGTAGCGATGGAAGGTGGTGTACTGCATGATGCCGGAGACGCGACCTTTGCTGAAGTATTCAGGGAAGTGTTATTAATGATAAACTTTGGTCTGTAAAGTTTTCCGGGTCTGTAAAGTTTTTTTTTTTTTAAATAGCTGGATTGTTCATATTTTCCTTTACAGAAGAGTGTGGTGCTGCAGAAACTAGATGGTTGGCTGGATGTTGGCTTAAAGCTTGCGGCTTTAAGGGACGTTTAAGGGTCCAGTTTAAGGGACCGATAGCTCGAAAAACGCTAGAAATCCGCTATAAAATGTCAATTGGGCGCGTTTAACCTTCATCATCTCGTCATCTATCGCCGTCTTTCTCCCACTACTATGTTTCGACCGTTCGTCCTTTATCACTCGCTCACCCGGCTGCTCCTTCACCGTGATCCTCGTTGACCGCGAGTCGCCCATGCGCATTCGCTCTTCCACGCCGCTCACTCCTGTTCGCTACACACGATCTGCACATGAAGGCGCTTTACTTGCCTTCTTCTCCGTACTACACTTTGCACACACCCTCGGTTTGTGCTTAATGCTGCTATCTACTCCAGCACAACTGTAGTATTGACACTCGTCGCACGTGCCACAAGACACCATGTCCTCTTCCTCGTCAGGACGATTGCAAGCTACACAACTGTTCATTATCACTTGTATTCGATTAAGTTTTTAAGAATGTTAACACAGAATAAGGTTTTTTACACTAGATCGCAGTTTTTATAGCATAGTTATTAATCGTTTTACGATTAATTGGTTTACGAGTTAGTTTTCGGATGCCGTGAATACCTATTTTGAACGATATTCTTTTTTGATGTGTTAATACTCGAGTATTGTCGCACGGTCCGGAAGCTACTAATCCCCGTCGTTTCTTTTTTCAGCCGCATCCCTCGGCACGTTTTCGTTCCTTGACCATATAAGGTCATATCTTCTGTTAACGAATGTAAACAGTCCGACCGAGATGGATAGAAAACATCAGAGCTTGCGCTGTTTCTTCATAGAGGGCGGTAATCGCACATAAAGGATCCCGAAGGAACCCGAAATAGCGTTGGAGCGATGAACGGCGAGAGGGCTTGACGACCGGCGCTAGGGAGAATAAAAGTGTGCGTCGAAGCGTGATACGCACTTTTTCGGATCATAACGCGCAGAGAAGACACAGTGATTTTTTTAACTTCCGCTACTCCCGTAAGCAAATAAAGAGTGTTAAAAGAAATTGTGCCGTGTTCGTGTCGGAAAGTAGATTGAAAGAAAGGTGCTTGTTGCGAAGACGCAGCATCTTCTTAAAATCGCTTATCCGCGATTGGCCCTTGCCTTTTTTCTCCTAAGAGTGGATCATTGGCTACGCGCCCTCTGGTGGCTGCTGGCAGCGATCTCACTCTACGATCTTGGCCTTAACGACTTCCCTACTCCTCCTATAGGGCTGTCGAACCCGTCTACTTTAGTATTTATACAGTATGTGGATAGGTTAGAAAAAAAAATGGACGGGCTACCGTTCTGTTTGTTCGTCGGGTCATGTGAAATTAAACGAGGGGACCCGATGTGACAGGACGCGATGACAGGAGTGAGGAGTTGCAAATGAACAGGCGAGAAGTATAGACGCGTTAAAACGAACACCAATATTAAACACCGTTCCCAAATAAAAAAACCTGGAATTATCTTCCCTTTAGCATTACAAGTATTTATTTTAAATTGTGATTCCTGGCTAACTGGCTTAAAAAATTAGTCTTTTCTCTCCCGCTTCTAACCTTATTCTCTCCGTAACTGAACTCCGGATGCTGCGTTCTTCTTTTGCCCGAGCGAAACAAGACTAGCAACTTCGCTATTTCTAATTCGCTCTTTTCGCCCGTAGTCCCTGTTGACAATTTGTTGCAACAATTGTAGTATGTATTATTATTTGAACCTCGGTTGACAGTTTGGCACCAGAATGCTGCATCATCGTTTGTTTCAATTGGTTCACATTCCAGAGCGTCGGAAAAGGCTTTATTAAGGGTTTTAGGATTCCTTGCTTGTAAAAAGAATCTAATGCTTGAATTTTTCAAACCGTTTATGAAAACACGTAGCGCTATTGGTTCAAAAATATTAATAGTGGCTGATTCCATTGAAAATGTGCCAGATGGTACTTGGGCTGCTGATAGTTTGGTTGCAAGTTTTTCTATAGCGGAACCAAATTGGGAAATAAATTGTTTTAATTGTTTCTGTGAAGCGACAGTTAAGTTAACTGTACACTTAACCTGTTTCTTAGCAAATGAAAAGGGTTGCTGAATATTAGTAGCAGAATTAATCGTTCCTTGCGCGCTACCAGTTAAAGTGGTTTTTCAAAAGTTGATAAGATTTACTTCCATAACACCTTCCGAATAATCTTGAAGTAATTCCACACTTTCGATAAATAAATTTAATTCTGATGCAGACCCATTACAAGGTTTTACAAGGTTCAAAGCTACATTGATGTCTAATTTTGGAGCCATTATAGGTTCTTCTTCATTTATGACGCCGGGTCCGTTAAAGCTGTTAGTATAGCTGGTAGAACTGCTACCGCTGCTAGTATTGATGTCGCTGATCGTATTTGTGTCACTGCCGCTGGTATTACCGTGCAAATAGACGTAGAACGACATTTCCGCAACTTGCCGCAACTTTTCTCGTCAATGTTCGATGAAATGCGATGAAAAGTCCATATTTAAAAAACAGTATTTAATCGTCGTTGCTATAGAAACACATAGAATTATATTATCACAGTAGCCACAGAAATGTCTCACCGAGCGATTTTGCTTTGTTTGCAAAATTAAGCTACTTTTGAGAAATGTCGCGGCGAGAAATGTCTCTCTACGCCCAAGTAACAATTCACCACAAAATTCACCAAAACATTAGCTTAGATTAGGCGCGTCTACACAATGCGATTCCTGCTCGATTTTTCACATTCTGCGAATCTTTTTTGTATGTATTGGTGCGTTCGAGCAGAGTTGGGCAATCGTTTTCGCCTGAAAAGATTAACCAACTTTGGTGGATGCCTCGAATCTTTCGCTTGTAATCTTTTGTAATAAACGGATACTTTGATGGAAGAACATATCTTTTCAGACACTTTTTATTTGTGCTGGAAGTACGAAGAGGAAAGCAGGCCTGGTAAAGATTGCTATCGTTAAATCACGAGAACACCTACCAATCTTTTTGTTACAGGGTCCTATGACTGTATGTGTAAGATTGGCGATCAAAGATTGGCATCGTGTAGACGCGCCTATTCAGCGTTCTAAGGCGCTGCTCTGGGATTTGTCGTATACGACGAACGACAAATACAAACTTATAGAGCTGTATGAAGGTGCTCTGTCAAATCCTGTAAAACATGATCATACATCTGTCATTATACATAATCAATTATACAAATCAATTTCTTTTTTCTATAAACCTCGTAAAACTTGTCGTAAGCACACCTTGAAAACGTGCATCTTGGTTGTCAAAACAGAACAAATTGTTGCAGTAGAAATTAAATGAACGCAAGTTGTCCAATGTGCATCATTTTGAACTGAGTTTTAATTAAAGCGGCCAGTCTAACAAGTTTAGGCAATGGAACTCAGATTTGAGGACGCTTTATTGTTGGTTTTGTATGTTTGATGATTTGATGTTTTTCTTCTTATTGTTTCGGTTTGACGTCCCTTCTCTGTTTGACAGTTTGTGTGACGACAAATCCTAGAGCACCCATAAAACTTGTCGTTGTCGTTCGTCGTATACGACAAATCCCAGAGCGCGGCCTAAGGCATTGGTGAATAGGTAAAAGTGAAAAGGTGAATATAAGCAACGGTCCCCAATTGACATTTTATAGCGGATTTCAAGCGTTTTTCGAGCTATCGGTCCCTTAAACTGGACCCTTAAACGTCCCTTAAACGCAAAGCTTTAAGGGACGTTTAGTACAACGAAACGCTTGCTTTCATGCAGTTCTTTATATCATTCGAGTTTGTCATCCAAGCTGTCAAATGCCAAGGGCACGAATCAAAACAATAATCGCAGTAGTCTGGTTTGATAATTGTTACAATTTATGGTAAAAAATACCATTTTATTCACCATTTAATTCGTAACACACATTACGGCTCGATTTATGCACGATTTTGACCGGAACATGCCACACACAGAACGCGCGACGCCAAGGAATGAAGGCAGGGAAAAACATGCCGCTCCATTGAGGCACCATCCGGATGAGTCCTGGAGCTTCCGCGTGGATGTTTTGTTCGCAACAGTACTTGGAATCCATAGCCGCGCGTCTTATTTGCACGACTCGTCACTTTTTGGCTATTCTTCACTGATTTTCACCGGTTTAAACTGAGATAACACTTGTAAAAACATCACCAGCTAAGACACGTCCGATGGCTGACACCAGCGTTGATAGAATGTCAAAGACGAAATGTGATCACAGCAACCCGGTGGTCAATGATTCGAGCATTTCTCTAGCAGTTTCCATCATTTTTTCATAAATTATAGCGTTTATTTTAGCACAATGTCAATTGGGTCGGATAACAACAACAAATACCGCAGAAATATCAAGATATCTTGAAAAAAAAAACAACGACTGCCAATCAAATTTGTGGTACATGATTGTATCTTATTTTAAGCAGTTTCAAAAAAAAGCGGCCATAGTGTTTGTAGTGTTTTTTTGTTGTTGCACATATTGTTGTTTTTTTTATTTCAATTGCTACTTTGCTGCTGCGCTCTCGAATCAATCGTGTTCTTTTCTTCTCGCGACTTTCGGTTCTCTTTTTGTTCGTTCCGTTGCTTCTTCGGCTGGGCTATCTTTAAGGATAGATAGAAGGTTAGTAGTTAGAAATATGAACCTTACCGGCGTTGCGTAAGTAGCGTCGTCAACTCTATCGGCTGTGTGATCACATGCTGGCCTGAATGCTATTAGTACATAAAATGATACATGGTTGTATTATAATTTTAGACATGGATTCTCAACGTTCATCGGCACCTGCAAAGAAACCATCTACTACGTGCAGTAAAAATGAAAAAACCGTGGCAACGTTCCAGCTACCGGCTGCGTCCAAACCCCAACCATGCTCCTCCAATTCAATTCTTCCAGTTCTTCCTACCCTACCTGTGATTCCTGCTTGTAAAACCCGGCCACCCAAAACACCCAAACTCCATGTCACTTTCCTGAATTCTTCTCCCGAACCAACAAAACCTGGAAAACCTCTACACGTCCATCCATATCTGAAACCTGTTGCATCAAAGCCACAGTTCCCTACCTTATTTTCCTCTTCCATTCCACCAGAAAATAAAAAATTTCTTCCTGTTCGGACAAATTCTGACACCCGCCCACCCATACCACCGAAAATGTGCCCCACCTGTTTGCAACCAACATCATCCACGACCTTACCTAGGACCTCCGGTACCTTACAAACACCTTCCCCTACCGAACATCCGAACCTGGCTTCTTCAAAAGATATGGAGAAAATGGCAGCAACGCTAGCGGACATCTCTTCCAAAGTAGATATAATGTACAACGCCATGTATCATAAATATGCTAGGGAAAGAAATGGCAATATACAAAAAATTACTGCCCCGGAAGGACTGATACGGTTTGTGGAAATGCTAAAGGCAGATAGTATGTATATGGTAGACGTAATACAAAAAGTATTGTTTGCCATACAAAGTATCAAAGAAATTGAAGGCAGATTGAATGCGGCTTTGGATCTTTTAGTAGGCCGTAATGTCTTAAAACTATGTAGTTAAACAGGAAGGGGTAGTTCAGCTACAACGAAAATAGAATTTGCACAATTAACTGCAACACCGCAATTGTTCCGGTTTTTAGGATTTAACGAAACGCTAGAAGCCATTGACGAGGTAGCGAAACATTTCTTAATGAAAAAGCTGCATAATGCAACGCCTCCGTGCAAAACAAAAAAACGCAGGACGTCCAGTTAAGCAAGTTTCTTACCGTGGAAATAGACGTAGAGAGACATTTCTCGCGCGACATTTCTCAAAAGTAGCTCAATTCTGCAAACAAAGCAAATCGCTCGGCGAGACATTTCTGTGGCTACTTCGATGGAATATTTCTATGTGTTTCTATGGAAATGACGTTTCGATGCTGTTTTTTATATATGGACTTTTCATCGCATTTCATCGAATATTGACGAGAAATGTCGCGCGAGAAATGTCGCTCTAGGTCTATTTGCACGGTTAGGTTGGAATGAAACCGTCTAGACCACTGAATGTTAAATTTTATCTTTCCTTTGTTAAGTTTAGTTAGTTATTAATAAAATATCCCAATGTTTGAACTGCCACTTTGTTGATGTTGAATGTTGATGTTTTGGATGTAATATCCAAACATTTTTATTATATGGTGGAGGTTGGGATAGGAGTTCAAAGATGCGTTTAACGCATCTAAGCATTTGCTAGCCAGCTAAAAAGAAATTGTAGAAAGCTACGAAATATAGAATACTATAATAAATTGCATTTTTGAATAGCACAATTAGAACGATTTACCAATCTGAGAATTTACCAATGAGAAATCTGGAAAAAAGAAAAAAAAACTGTAAAGTCCTTCTAATCTAACCTAGTCTGATAAAGTATGTAGTAATGGACTGAAATGATAACTTATTCCTTCATCTACCGAAACTGCTGCTAGCTTACACATTACCCTATCCACATTGATTTTAGCTACCTCATTCGATAAATCATTTAATCTCCCATCAAAATTAAATATTATGACATGGACGTGTGAAACTTAAACTCTTCTTCTGTAGTATATGACCTTCTATGTAAACATTTTCTGAATCTTGTGTCGAAGTATAATACCTAATTATTTCTTTGTCCTTTGTCAAAAACCATCCATTCCTATTGCCCTGGCTTAACAAAAAATCCTTTCTAATGTGCAAAATTACTTCCCCTGACTTAATTTTCAAATGCGGATAATCCTTAACCTCTAGACTGACTGCAACTTCTACTTCCCTAAGTTCGGTAAGCCTGCAAACCAAGTGTTCTAACGTTCTAGGCCCTGTTCTAACCAGACGTTTGATGAACTGCAGTTTATTCACATACGGATATGATGAAATTGTTGGAAGAGGACCGAACATACTAACATCTGCATGGACGTGCAAAAGATTATGTACATTACACGTTAAAAGACCTCTACTATAAACAGAACTAAAATCGGCAATATATGTTTGTAGTAATTGTCCAGCGTAAATTTCAAAATATTGGTTGGAAAGCAAAGTTTGTACAATATAAAAAAGTTTAAAATGTTCATAATCGGAGTCATTAATTCTACCTCGAAACAAAGGAATGCCAACATGATTTAATTCGGAATTTAAAACAGAATTCGGTCCCCTTCCAAAATTTTACATACTGCAACGACCTAACTCCTCGATGTATCTCTGAAGGAAGCTGAATTTTTACTAAGACCCTATTCATTTCCTCTTGTTCTGATTTTGTTTATGCCGTAAATCTTTTTAATGATCCTGTGTATCCCTTTAAAAGTTTCTTCATAACTCCTAGATGATGTAAATGTAGTTCATCTGCTACTAAAACCTGCTTAATGATATCTATTCCTCTTATATCTAATAACGGTGTCAGCCGTTTCTGATGACCTATTATATATTTCCCCTGTCTAAATTCCGCGTCTGTTTGATCTGCTGCAACACCTTCATACACAGTTGTCCGTGCAACGTGATCGTATCGTCCTACTATTTGACACTTTGTACAACCACAAGCAGCGTTGTGAGAGGCAACTCCTAAAAAAGGGTAACAGTAGTTTGAATAGTATTATATAAATCAGCACTTTAGCGGTTGTACTGTGCTAATCTTTGTTATAATACAATACATGTATAATAAAGGTTTGCTCGCGGGAAATTTCGGAAAAGTGCGCGTTTTCTTTAGGGGGAAAATATAGTAACCGTTTGTGTACATTTGACTTAGCGATGATAGAGCAGAGAACAGAGAGAGCCCAAAAGGCTTTTTTGCCCCCTATTTATTGTAGCCTAAAGAACGGTTGTTCCGCTTGAGACACCATCCGCTCTTGATAGTGATGGTGGCGTTACAAATCGTAAACAGTGTTCCAACATTACCTTTTATAAAGGATCGTACCGGGGAATCTGCTATGAACGCTCTAAAACAGACATCGAAGGATTTCGTGTTAATAATTATTCCTTCTTCCAGTATCTGATTCAATTCCGTCACAAGTGGGAGCAGATAATGTTTCACATTATCCGGTTTAGATAAACCACAAAAAATTCCAACCTCCAATATCGGAGCTTCGGGGACGTTATGAAGCTGCATCAAAATAGGCCATAGCTGTGTTGGCCCACTTTTACATAGCGGCAAACCATCTGTGAACAGATTTATCGAAATCACGTCAACAGCAGGGGTCATATTTTTGAAATTAAAAACAACAAAACCTTTATTAAAAAAACATCGAATATAACTGTTGCAACGAAATCAAATTTACGGAAAACAATATTGTATCGCGTTTTGAATCCCTTGGTACCACAGTTGCCCGCCAGTTACATTTGAAATTACATTCCCAACGCCTATCGGAGTCTTCAAAAAAGTCCTGGAATCTATAGGCAGATGTATATCCGTAGTATCACGAACTAAAACGAGAAGATCATTTAAAGCAGAATGAGTTATCTTATGTGATAATGCAAAAACTCTCAATCGCTTGGAAAACAAATGAAGAGCTTGGTTGTTTTCATCTTCAACAACAAGGTCCGGATCATTTTCATCCTCTTCATCGCTCTCCGTTATAATGTAGTCCGAAATATCGCTATCTTCGTCACCTTCTAAAATTTGCACTTCCTGCTCCTCTGCTATTGGCAAATCTCCGATGGATGATACATCTTCCAAGGACGATAAATCTTGGATCGATTGTTCCGCCACAGGATGAATATGTTCCGGATCTACAAATATGTAAAATAGGGGTCATACAACTAGGAATAAACAATCATAAATTCAATTTGATTAGTCGATACGGGGGCGGCCCGGTGGTGCATGTGATAAACGGCGCCAGTCCACACGGCCGGACCGGGTTCAAATCCCATCCGGACCCGTCCCCCCGTAGCAAGGACTGACTATCCGGCTACGTGGTAAAATAAGTCTAGTAAGCCAGAAATGGCCGGCGTGACCTGTGAGGTCGTTAAGCCAAGAAGAAGTCGATTAGGCGATTGTCCACTGGTACTTTCGTTTTTAGTTTGCTTTAGGATTATAGTTTGTAGTATTCACAAAGGGTGTAAGTTTCACGGCACTCGCGATTTGATGCGTCAGTCCGTTGCGCTTAGCGCTTAGACTGCTCCGTAGTAATCCTTCGAAGGAACAAATTAGTCACGGTTAGAAGAAAAAACGGACACGAACCATGTGCGCAACCGCTGCTCACGTAGCTCCGGACGGAAGACAGCACCGTAACATCGACAAAGACGCATTTTGGATTGTCGTTTTTTCACCAATTTCACGCACTTCCACACATACGTTAATGCTATCACCATTTCAATTCACTATCGTTCCGAATCTCGTTCAACTTTTTAGTTAGTAGTAGTTTTAGTTTAGTTTTTAGTTTAGTTTTATTTTAGTGGTTTATTAATTTCGCTTACCTTGTGTTTCCCCGCTCGTGCATGGGACGGGTTGATTTTCGGCCTGCAACAGCTTATCAATCTTTGCTATCTTTGCCAAAGATCGCTTCCTAAACAAGAAACTCTTTTTCGGACGCCACACAAGCCACGCTTAATCGGATCCATTTATTCAAAAATCACAAGCAAATATAACTTTAGATTGCGTCTCTAATACGTAAGCTTGTCTTGAAAAAATACCGGCCGATTTGTTTACAGTATTTATTTAACCACTTCTTCTTCGTTGCTTCTTCCGAACGTACCACAGCTTTGACAAGCATTTCCTTTGGCTTGCCAATTTCACCATTCACCACTGGTGAATTTGCTTGAAAAATAATTCACCATTGTTATCAGGGTTGCTGTTAAGAACCGGTACAAACAACACATTTTTGACGACAAATTGTCCTTTAGAACAACTTTTCATGCATTGTCCTATTCCGGCTGCATTCATTCTTTTACCGTCTGCTAACGAAACATGAACAGCATCTTCTTCGGAAAAACTCTTTAGCCATTGGAACATACCAGTGACACATGTGCTTGCTGGCACCACTATCGATTATCCAACGTTTTCGTCCAATCGATACAGTGAGGTTTGCAACTACCTTTTTGTGTCCTTTGTTTTTCTTGAACTTTGGGTACTACCGTCTAAAATGTCCAGGTTTGCGACAGTGATAGCAAATTGAACCTTCCTTTGACGATTGCACGTTAAGCGCAGTTTCATCCGTTCCAGAATTTTCCTCACTTTCCGAGCTTTTGCGGTACTCCTCGCACGCGCGGCGAATTCTGAGGTTAATTCAGCCTCACTACGATTTTCCAGGGAAACAATCAAGCTACCATAAGACGGCGGTAAGCTTGTTAATATCAGTGCCGTAAATATATCGTCCTTTAATACCACAATCACCGCTTGTAACCGCGTTTTCACCATTTCATTAAGATGAGCCGGCAAATTCCCACCTTCAGAGAGTTTAAGAGAACACAGCTTCCGTAACACAGATGGCACTGATGGGATGCCGCTATTTTAATGGACCGAACAAAGCGAGTTACACATTTCCTTTGCGGTTTGCATGTTCATAATATGCACCAGCTGAGAATCATCCACCGTTGCACTAATCACTTTACGTGTCTTTGCATCACCCAGCATCCACGCATCATCAGGATTCTCCGGCTTAGGATCCTTAACAAACTTTGACAGTTCCTGCCGTATAAGTTCCATTTCAACTCGGAACTTCCAAACTTCGAAACTGTCCTCTCCCAAACGTGGGAGCTTCACTTGCAAAGTCGTCGTAATGTTCGCAAAGGTTTTTCTATTGCAACAAATTCACTAGTACAATTTTCACTGGAGTACTGGGCTCCACACGGGGATACACTGGGCTCATAACCTGTTAAATATTTATCCGTTTATTCTTGATTTTCAACTGACTGAATTCACAAATACATCCTGCTTATGTACTAGTTTGACACCAGAGGTGCTGCTGTTTGATGAAAACCTTCCTCGGGGCTGTTGGCCGACGGGTTGTGTAGTAAACACACTGTGGCGAAACACAACACAACAGGCACCAGGCAACAACACAACATTTCTTCAGAATATTAGCTGCAATAGTCGACACACCGTACAATAGTGCTCAACAAGTTTTCACCAGAAGCGCTGCAGACAATGCTCGGTTCCGGGGAAATTTGGCAGCGCTGAGCAACGTCCGTATACACGTGCCCGTGTCAGGATACGACACACAGTCGATGATCACCCGCTCACCAGAACGGACCTCGCGAACGCGATAAGCAAAGTGAACACAAAAGAATATACGTGTGAAATAGTCCAATAAATATTATACCGCAAATAAATTGGCTATAACACTAACGTCGGAGGATGGAGAAGTACGTCGTGCTCACGTGCAACTAGCATCCGATAAAGTGTTAGAAAGGCCTGTCGTCAAATTAGCTGCCATAGATGGCGGACAAATACAGGGTTTTCCAGCCCAGTTCAAATATATAATGGAAGGTTTCAAATTCGGTTAGCATCTCAAAATCGTAACGCCATTTCTCAAATCCGGCAGTTGTTTACCCGTACTGACGTTTTGATGGCTCTTTGAAACTATGGGATAGAGGGAACGTTAATGAAGTTAAAAAAGTATAAAAGGCGCCCTGTATTTCGGGGTCTACCTGTACTCAAATCAGTTGTACGAAAGGGGTTTTTTCATTTTTTTATTGGACCTATCAGACCCCTATCCCTTTGAAACACACAACTCTGCTAGTCCTGTAGAATGTATAGACAGTAAGGCACAAAATATATAGACATTTGTATTCACAATATTTTGTTTCAAATCTAATTAAAAAAACATCAATGTGATTACGATTAACATGACTTCATGAGAGCATGAAGATGTAGAAATACACGAACTATTGGCATTATTAACTACTGGAGAAACCCAAAAGTTACAAGCCAAACAACCCAAAAGTAGTAGGAATACTTCTAAGAGGAGATCGAATTGTTGTTCCATTAGCTCTAAGGGACCAAGTTCTGAAAACGGGTCACGAAGGACACCCAGGTATTACAATGATGAATAACCACTTAAGATCCCATGTTTGGTGGCCGAAGATGGATGGCCAGGTGGAGCAATTTGTAAAAAGCTGTCGAGGCTGTACACTGGTAGGGGCTTCGACAACCCCGGAACCATTACAAAGAGGCAAATTGCCTGTTGCTCCTTGGCACATAATTTCATTAGACTTTGTTGGTCCTCTACCAGAAAGTCAACAAATAGTGGTAGTTATTGATGGTTATATCCGATTTATGAAGGTGTGTGAAATGGACACGATGGCTTCGCGATCGGGCAGAGTTTCCCCGTATTATGTGAGAACCTTTTTCTGGCGTTCTTTGTCACCGAAACCATATTTATACCCAATTCCCTTTTGTAAAATAGTCTAGCCTACTTATGTAATAATTATGATTCTACCTAAGCCTATAAGTCCTTCCCTATCGTATTTACTCGCTATCCTATTCTATCGTAACAGTACTGTTCATTAGCCAATAAACTTGTTAGGGGACTTGTTTCTTAGATAGTTTTATTGCGACTGATTTATTTGCTTGTTTGAGTGGACTGATACATTTGTCATAAGGTTATACTCCATGGTTGAAGTGTTGTCTACCTGCTAACATATTTATCTTATTAAACCTTCCCCAAATAGCCAACAAAACTTATATTTATATTATATGCGGATCGAAAGAAAGGACTTTAATAAAGATTATCATAAATTGAAACGTTTCATCATGGACTTACAACAATCTGACGAAAGTGCTCATCCGATTGCCAACAGTACGATGGCAAATACGACATGCGCGAGTGTTAAGTTGCGCTTACCAAAACTGGAACTGCCATCATTTGATGGGAACAGGACCGGTTTACATTGCATAATTTACCGGAGCTACCGGAAGTGGTCAAACATCAGTACCTGTTGGCTTCATTGAAGGGAGAAGCTGCATTGCAGTTTGAGCACGTGCCACTGGAAGAGAAGAGCTATGCTGCGACGTGGAAGACCTTATTGCAGCGATACGACGATAACAAATTACTTCGAAAGGAGTACTTTAAAGCCTTGGTGCAATTGGAGCCGATGAATGGTACAACGCCAACGGAATTGACCAGAAATGTCAACGAAGCCAGACGACTGGTTCAAGGAATGAAGCGGCTTGAGGAACCGATTCAGCACTGGAACACACCAGTTGCGACATTGGAAATTTATAAATTTGATAGAACCACATTAATGGCTTGGGAACAATTTTCAGTGGAAAACGAGGTAGTCGTTGCGGTACTTGTTCCGACGCAACGCGTTGCGTTTTGACCAAAATGTATGGGATTTGACAGTCGCATACGTTAATGCAGTCCGACGCAGCGTCAGAATAGAAAAATTTCTATTTCGACGCGCGTCGTGATGCGTCCGTCAAACAAATGTCAATTGGATTTTTAGTGAAACAGTGTTTGGAACGGTAAACAAGTCAGTTGCAGTTGTTTTTGCAGAAATAATATTAACTTTTTGATAATCTAGATAGATTACAACAGTCGTCCAAAACAGAATGGACGAGGAAAAATTAATATCCCTGGTTGAGCAGAATGAGTGCTTGTGGGCCAGTGCCAACACTTCCTATAAAAACCAACACATGAGACAAAAAGCGTGGAACAATATTGCTGGTGCTTTGAACTCATCCGGTGAGTATTTTACAATTTGTTACAGAAGCTGAACACAATATAATATAAAAAATAGAGCTCCTAAAATACAGTTATGTCTCAACATCAAGAACACCACCACACAATATAAACGCGTTGCGTAGTACATGACAATGCGTGTCATGTAAGAGCGACGCATCGATGCATGTAAGAGCGTCGCATCGAAGCGGTCGCTCTCTTCTGTTCGAACCATCAGCCAATAAACAAGCTTTGCAAGCCCGACTCATTATTATACATTTGAAAGAAAAAGTAAATAACAAATTAAAACATCAAGGGTTTGCTAATTATTGGGCTAATACATCTGAAAACATAGTATGATATTGTTATAGTTGTTGTGGAAAAGAGGATAATTAGGAGTGTAGTTAAATTCTTGTTCTATTTTTCGTGGTAACATACCGCTCTTAAGCTAGAATATAAGCATATCTTACATATATCTTTGCCTATACACGATTTTCATACAGATAGTTCTTAAAAACTTCTCTTACTCTATATGCATCCTGTTGTAAACAAACGGTATTTACACCGACCGCCGCTGTCACTGCGGTTTCTAATGTCGACATAAATGTGTAGATCTTGTCATTCGATCAAAACGGCTAGAACCGTGGTGAGTTTAGGTTTGCGAAAAAACTTATAAAATGGGCGGGATCACAAACAACGAACCTCTTTTGTAGAAAATCGGCAAGGAATAAAGTAACTAATTTTTTGGTTCGCAATAGCGTTCCTAAAGAAAGTCTTAAAAAAGCCGCGTTTTTCTACACATCCCGTGACGGATGATTGTGGCTATTTCTGCTCAATACAGTTTGATTTGACCATCGTATAATTCTACGCGGTCTTTTCTGATTGATGCACATATTATGCAAAAGGCAGCGCGCTTTCACAACGATTGTTGCGTGGTCGGGTGTTACTTGCAGTTTTGTCATTAGACACCGCCACTTTGTAACTAACATACCAAACGCGCATTCTACAATTCGTCGGGTTCTCGAATGCATGAAGTTGAATCTAACTTGTTCTTCTGTTAAGTTACATAGTGGGTAAGGCCTAAGCAAATAAGTTTTCAATGGATAACCCTGATCTCCTAATAAAACATATGGCATATTCTCAATAGTTCCAGGAAGAGGTTTCGCTTGGGGAATTTTCATCTCTCCACTTTCTATAGCATGATACAATGTGGAGCTATTGAAAACTCCACTATCGCTACGTCTTCCAAATTCACCTACATCAATAAATATAAATTTTCCATTGGCGTCAGCGACAGCTTGCGGATGAATGGAAAAAAACTTTTTATAATTATAATATTCCGAACCGCTATTCGCCGGTGCCTTCATTGGTACATGTTTTCCGTCAATGCACCCAAAACAGTTGGGAAAATTAATTTTTTCCAAAAATTCGTTGGTTATCGCTTCGATGTTTTCTGTTGTTGGTACTGGCATTCATCATTCATGGTAGTCCAAATGGCATCGCAAGTTTCGTATACAATCTTGGCTATCGCGTTATGACATATTCTGAAATCGAAAGCTAAAGCCCGAAAACTTGTTCCAGTAGATAAGAATCTAAAATAGAATAAGAAATTGAACAAATTAAAAATACTAAATTTTTCATGTTTTTAAATAATTTTCAGAAAATGAAGTAAAGAAACGTTGGAGATCTCTTCGGGACACATTTTCTAGAACGTTGTACGAAATGAACCAGCCTTCAGGTTCACGCTATAAGCATATTGGCTGGAAGTACTTCCAGCAAATGGCATTTCTGAAAGATTGCTATGATGCGAGACCACGAGAAGGAAATATTCCTATTTTTAAAGGTAATATACTATGACACAGTTCTCGAATTTTTTGATATTTAGAACCAGCTAGGCCGTACCAAGAATACAGTTCGAAGTATTATTAAAATTTTGTTCCTTTTTTTGCAGATCCAATGAATGTGGAATATCTGGAATCAGATGCAAATAACAACGAGGAATTATTAAACGAAGACGAATCTGGTTGCATCATTCAATCTGAATCATAAAGTATTTCTTCATGTAGCCCCACGCCGCCCAAGAAACGGAAACCAGATCCGGTACTAGAAGAACTACTAGAAATCGAACGCGGGAAAAAAATATTAATTACTTATTTTTTACAAGTTTAGTTGATTCAATGCCATTGTCCGTTCAACTACGAGCAAAAGAAAAAATAATGAAAGTGGCACATGAAGTGATGTTAGAAAACCAATAAAATTCATTTTCCTATTACGATCCTCATCTTATTACTATTTATATCTGTACGTAACATCTAACGTAAATAGTGTCATCACGAAAATTTCCACAGTATTGAGAGGCTTTTCGATTTTTGATTAAACAATATAATAAATTGCTAACACTTTATTATTGAACTTAGCTTTGAAATGCAGTAACCAGCAAATACATTACCTTAACGTCACCATCAAACGTTCTTCGGGTGAAATGGGTTGAAGATTCCGCCTCTTTTTTGCAATGGTAGGGGTTATTTTATTGAGGATGTAAAAGAATGTATGTATTTTTAGGCATCCTCATGTATGCAAAAAACATATCTTCATTTTCAAGTAATTGTGCATAAAGAGTATAGAACTCTCCATACTTAGTCCTGTCGGCATACATTTGGTTGATTTTAGCATTCGACTGACGTCGTTTCGAAAGAAGATACTGCAGCAGTACAATAGGTTCTGTTGCAATGTTGCAAATTAGCTCGTCTAACATTCTAAGAGAAGAAAATTGAACATATTTGTGAACTACAATTAATCTCCGCTCTATATTCTTTTATTTTTGGAATCTCTATCACTCAACAGCTCCGTCAACTACTCCCAGCTAACAGCCGACGGAACCGAAAGTAATGAATGTTTTCGGCATCTACTTTTTACGCTGTTGCTGTAATGCAATACAAAACTATCATTACGATGCATTCGTTTAGCCGCACCGTCATATTGATAGGTTTCTCAATTAAATGAAATCCTATTCAAAGAAACCTTTCTATAAGTTTTTTACCTTTTCAAACTGAAGGTATATTTGGGGCGGCCCGGTGGTGCATGTGAAAAACGGCGCCCGTCCACACGGCAGGGACCGGGTTCAAATCCCATCCGGACCGTCTCCCCGTAGCATGGACTGACTATCCTGCTACGTGGTAAAATAAGTCTTGATACGGCCAGGCCGTTCTAACCGAGCAAAAAAAAAAAAAAAAAAAAAACTGAAGGTATAAAATAAATAGTATCAACTTTAGTGGGCTTTAGGAAGCTTAAATAACAAAAAATCGTACAAAGGGTGTTGCATTCGTTTAGCCGCACCCTCGAAAAATAAGAGAACAAGTCAAATTTTGGAGATTTTCTGATTTATTAGTATTTGGTAGGTCCTCCTTGGTTCTTAATGAGTTCGAAAATTCGTTTTGGGATGGAATCGATAAGGTTTTTCATGGTTTGCGTGCCAATTTCCTGCCAGCATTCATTTATCCTTAGAATAGTTCGACACATGAATAGAGGCATTATCTTGTTGGAAAACAGGCAAATTGTCCAAGTGCTCCTCCAAATGAGGAATTAAAATATCTTCCAAGAGCTCGCAGTTGTTATTGAAGTTCATTTTTGTGGATATCCAGCAGATTGGAAGCTTTGCATAGCTTGAAAATGCACCCCAAACCATAACAGTTCCGCCTCCAAAATTTCTCTTCGAACGAATCGTCTCTGGATTCCTTAAATCATGCCAATAATGGCTGTAGCAATCAGGACCATCTAGATTAAACTTTTTCTCATTAGAAAAAATCACGTGGTGCCATTCTTTTGTCCAGTGTATGCTTTATGCTGATTTGTTAGTTTGGGTTTAAGCTTCGGTTTGTTCCATTTTATGTGTGCAGACCCATTAAGTACGCGACTAACGGTTGTTTTGTGCACTGGGAGATCTAATATAGTAATGATCTGGCGACCACTCAAGTGATGTTGGGTTGCTTCGTGCCGAATTAGTCCTTTATCTCTGGCAGTCAGCTTGGTATTCCCTTTGGTACGTGCTTTCACAGCGTATTTTTTGGGATTTTTTAAATAATTTCGCACAACCTTCTCTGACCTGTCGATAGTCCGTGCAATTTCACGATTAGATGTACCAGCATCATGCAAAACCTGGATTTTTCCCATTTCGACTGCGTTCAATCGTTTTGCTCGGCCCATGTCTAAAAAACACATTATCAATGACATGTAGATAACAGAATTGCAGTGAAACACAAAGAGAAGACTTACTTTAATATACATGTAACACAATCTTGGCAAAGAAGTTATTAATTCAAGCTCAAAAGAAATAATTATCAACTGCGTCTAAACGAATGCACCGGCTCAGAAAGAGTAAACAACGACTAAACTTCATTTACCTCCAACTGTCAAATGCTGAAGTTGTCAAAACATGTTTGTAAACACGTAAGTGCATGTCCCTACCATAAACATACGCTACAAGAATTTTGGTACTGACTCAAAATGCAAACGGCTAGTATTTTCAAATGCGGCTAAACGAATCCATAGCGACAAAAATGACCACAAATTCATCCCAAAAATATTCATTTTGAAAATGGTTGAGCCAGGGTCGAGGCGAGGGTCGACGTGTCGTGGTCCCTCGACCTTTTGCCAAAAAGGACCAGAACCGTACTAAAATGAATCGTAACCTGCCGTGAACCGAAAGCAAAAATTTTGGGCTAAAGTCTGAAACAAGGCCCCCCCCACTCACGGGCACTCATTTGAGTGATTTTTTTTCGTGCAGGGTGGTTCGAAATCGGTTGCGTGTTTTTTTAATTATGTTTCGAGACACAGACACCTGAGGGCATGGCCGTCGAAGAAGAAAATGTACCAATTGGTGCCATCTATCGACCACAGGTCAAAGATTGGCGATCCGTTGGAGCTTTCGCGAATAGCTCCGGCCACAGACATGGTAGCGATTAGTGGTGCATGGAAGAAATCTAGCCACAAGTGCCATCTAGCCATGGCCAGAAGAAAGTGTGGCGATATCTTGGATACCGGCGGAGCTATGGGGCAAATTCGGGCCAAAAATGAGGAAAATTTTACGGTTTCACAAACAGCGTATGGAACTTGGTTCCTCGATGAATAAATCACTTTTCACTATGCGAAAACCTCCTTACAATTTAATAGTAATTGTAAAAAAAATCAAATTCAGGCCACATTGCATAGTCTCCGAACCACCCTGTACGAAAAATTGACACGCAGATGAGTGACCGTGAGTGGGGGGGGTCGTGTTTCAGACTTTAGCCCTTGTGGCTACATTTCGTGCATGCACCACTAATCGCTACCATGTCTCTGGCCAAAGCTATTCGCGAAAGCAACTGTTGCACTATTTCGGGTTTTGGTGCATGTTGTTTACAACAACGGCCCAACGTTTGACAGCGCCAGATGAGCGAGCGAAATGAGGAGCGAAACGACCGAGCGAGACGGTTGCGGACAAGTTTAGGGATATTCATCCGATCCGAAGGATCGCGGGCGGCTCGGATGAACTTCGGAAAGGAGTAACGACCGCGATCGGTTGTAAAAAAAGAGCATAAAAGTGCGTAAGAAGGGACGCTAGTTCTCTTTTTTTCGATAGAAACAGCCTCAGAAGCAACAGTGATTTTTTAATTAAAGATTGTACTTTATCATTAGAAAAACTGTTTCTTGATACTTTTGGCAACGGTTAGAAAGAAAGGGCTCGTTGCTGGACGCAACAGTTTAAAAAATCATTTGCTTAGTTTCACAAACCCGGTACGAAAGCGAAACCGCAACGTTTTAAGCGAAACCGCAGCGTCAGTGTTAAGTGAAACAAGAAGGCCCTTGCAATTGGACAATGGAAGGCAAAGTGTGTGCTGTGTGCAACGGTGCAAATACGGATAATGCAGTGGAATGCGATCGATGCGAACGGATGTTTCATCTGGATTGTGTGAATGAAGATGAAACTGTGTATAGTAGGGATTGGACATGCCTCCTGTGCGCGCCCGGAACGCCGCCCCCCGCATCATCGACTCTGCATCGTGCGACACCCATCGTAGCCAGTCCAGGCGCCAGGGAAATGGCGGGATCGAACATGGTGAATCAGGAGCCATTCACAAGAGCCAGATCGACAGAAGTGATCTCCTCTCTACCGAATCCTCCCTTTGATTCATCAACTGCATCGCCCGTTCGAAATGCTAACGTCGTTTGGGACGAAATTAGCAGAAGCTTCCATCGCATGATGGAAGAAATAAACGCGGCTCGTGAACCGCGCAGACCGGAGTCTGATGTGGTACAACGGCTCGAGTCAGTGTTAGAGACGTTTGTTCAACGAATGAACAGAGATGATAATCCGCAAGGAACCAGGCGGGAAAATGGAACCACCTCGTCGTCCATCGCGGTACAAGACGGTACTCTTAACGTTAGTCAGAGTCAGGTGCTAGCGAGACGTTCCGTCAGTTCCAAATTACCTACGTTTACCGGCAAACCCGAGGAGTGGTCCGTGTTCGAATCATCGTTCTACGAAACGACGGAACTGTGTGGATTCTCCGATGGAGAAAATATAGTGAGGCTGCAACAAGCATTAAAGGGAGAAGCTCTTAAAGCGGTACAAGGACGGCTTAGAAATGCAGCAAATCTGAAGGAAGTAATGGAAGAGCTGAAAACATCGTTTGGTCGTCCGGAAATAATTGTGCAAACCCTGCTAAGCCAAATTCGTCGTCAAGTGCCACCGAAAACTGAAAAATTGGAATCGCTCATCCAGTTCGCCATATCCGTCGACGAAATGTGTGCTACAGTGAGAACCAATGGCGTCGAAGATCGATATGACGGTCCCCTGTTGGATGAGCTCGTTGGATGTCTTCCCCCCATGGTCAAGCTGATGTGGGGTCTACACCGTATTACGCTATCTAAGGTCAACCTGGCGGCCTTTGGAAAGTGGATGCAAACCATCAAACAAGCAGCGCAATCGGTGACTAATCCTGCAGCGCACTCCGACAGGAATAGTAAGTACGTTCACACCCACGTAACTAACTCTCCCTCACAGAACACCACGGAAGCAAAGTGTGCATGTGAAAATGGATGTGCTCAACTGTACGACTGCGATTCATATTGGCAGAAGAGCATCGCCGATCGATGGGACATCGTGAAGAAAAACTACCTATGCAAACGCTGCTTAAGGAAACATCGAGCGCCCTGCAAAGAAACAAGCGCCTGTGGCAAAGAAGGTTGTACGGCAAAGCATCACCCTTCGCTTCACAATAAGGCAGGTAAGGGAAAGCAGGAGGCAAATTTTTCTCACTCTACAGTCACCGACGACAACATCGTGCTGCGATACATTCCGGTCGAGCTTCGCGCTGGAACGAAGACGGTAAAAACTATTGCCTTTCTGGACGAGGGAGCATCGGTTTCGTTGGTTGAGCAATCACTGGTTGATGAGTTGGGACTGGACGGACCAAACCGGCCATTGTGCCTAAAATGGACCGGAGGACAGCATCGAACGGAACGAGACTCGAAACAGGTGAGCGTTGATATAATAGGGACATCCGCCGGGGCTCAGGTTTTCGAAGCATCGAATGTGCGAACGGTTGGACGCCTTGGCTTACCCGCCCAACTTGTAAATATGGATCGCCTTAGAACAAAACATCGCCACCTAGCTTCCATCCCACTAGCGCAGTATGCTGCTACTCCTCCGCGCATTCTAATTGGGATGAACAATTATCACCTCACTGTGCCGCTGAAAACGATAGAGGGTCGAGTAAATGAACCGGTTGCCACCAAAACGCGTTTAGGATGGGTACTTTCGGGTTGCGATTCATCTTCAATGAGCAATACCAGCAGCATTTTGGCGTGTCATAGGGCTCATGTTTGCGATTGTCAGGACATTGATGCAAGAATAGATCTGGCGCTAAAAGGTAGTTTCGCATTGGAAGAACCACGATGTAAAGGAAAGATCAAGTCGCTCTCGAACGATGATGAACGGGCAAGCATCATGCTTAGTGAAAACACCAAATTACGAGGAGAGCGATACGCCACTGGATTGCTGTGGCGTTATGATGATGTGAAACTTCCTAATAACCGATCTATGGCTGTTAGGCGTTTGGCATGCTTAGAGCGTCGGATGGCGAAGGATGAGAAGCTTCGGATGATGATGCAACAAGTGCTAAAAGAACACATAGAAAAGGGATACGTTAGAAAACTGTCTGAGGAAGAACGTAACATAAAACATCCTAGAAAATGGTATTTACCGATCTTTCCTGTATTCAACCCAAAGAAGCCAAACAAAGTGCGAGTGGTGTGGGATGCAGCAGCAGCAGTAAACGGGATATCTCTTAATTCCATGCTACTAACGGGACCTGATCTTCTCTCTCCTCTACCGACGGTGCTTAGCAGATTTCGAGAATTTCGCGTAGCGATAACAGCGGACATCCAAGAAATGTATCATCAGGTCATTATCAACGAGAAGGATCAAATCAGTCAAAGATTTTTATGGAGGACTGATCGCCTACAAGAAGACCCGGATGAATACGTGATGGTAAGAATGACCTTCGGTTCAGCTTGCTCTCCAAGCTGTGCGCAATTCGTCAAGAATATGAACGCTGATCGTTTCGCTGAACGTTTTCCCTCGGCCGTCGAATGCATAAAAGTTCATCATTATGTCGATGATATGCTCACTAGCGTAGAAAGTGTTCCAGAAGCGGTTAAGCTTGCCACAGACGTGAAATATATCCACTCACAAGGAGGATTCAAGTTGCATCACTGGATGGCAACACATACCGAAGTACTACGGGCAGTGGGAGGTAGCAACAGTCAGGAAAAGGACATGAATATCGATCCTGCTGCGAGTACACAAAAGGTTCTGGGGATGTGGTGGAACTCGATAGAAGATACGTTCCAGTTTAAAGTACCAGAACTACCCATCCTTCAGGGGAAAGTAAAGCCGACCAAACGACAACTCCTAAGTATGCTCATGTCCATCTACGACCCGTTGGGATTAATCGCAGGTTTCTTATTCTTTTTGAAAGTGTTGCTGCAGGAAATTTGGCGATCCGGGGTTGGATGGGACGATGAAATATCCAGCGAGCTACAAGAGAAATGGCAAGATTGGTTAGCATGCATACCTCACCTGCAATCGGTTAGAATCCCGCGCTGCTACCGTAAATCAGTTGACATCGACAAGTGCAAGATTCAACTACACATTTTCGTAGATGCCGGAAAAGATGGATTTGCAGCTGTGGGATATTTTCGGTTTGAATCCGAAGATCATCGCGAAGTAGTGTTGATTGGTGCTAAAACCAGGGTAGCCCCGTTAAAATATACATCGATCCCTCGGCTTGAATTACAGGCAGCCATACTGGGGGTCAGGCTGATGAAGGCTATCGAAACAGCGCATCGAATAAAAATCGATCGTCGATACTTGTGGACGGACTCCAAAGATGTGTTATGCTGGCTAAATGCTGATCATCGAAAATACAGCATTTACGTGGCACATCGCGTAAGTGAAATCTTGGAGAACTCGACAGTTAACGAATGGCACTGGGTATCGACGAAACGCAACGTAGCCGATGAAGGAACAAAATGGTCCAACCTGAACAGACACTTCACAAGTGGAAGCTGGTTTGAAGGGCCCGAATTTCTGCAACAACCAGAGAACGCGTGGCAACTGGATAGTTTCCAGCCTAGGATGACCGAAGAGGAGATAAAATCAACGTTATCATTCCATCGGGTATCAACACCAGTTATTAACTTCGAGAGATTCTCTAACTGGAGACGTCTGCATCGCGCCATCGCTTATTTGTGGCGATTTATCAACAATGCTCGATCACCCATGGCAGCTCGGCAATGTGGACATCTTACAACGGATGAATTACGACAAGCAGAGCGGTCCATATTCATCGAAGTGCAGAAGACAGAGTTCCCCGAAGACTACCATCTGCTAAAAGAAAATAAATCAGGTACGAAGAATAACAGTAACAAAAACGGTCCTCTTTTTAGACGCAGTGCCTACATCGATGATAACGACGTTTTACGGGTACGTGGAAGAATCGACGCATGTCGTTATGTAGGTGATAATACTAAGAGGCCGATAATCCTCCCTAAAAGATCCTGGGTGACGGATCTGGTGGTAGCAGAATATCACTGGAAGTACAAACACCAAAATCACCAAACTGTTATGAACGAAGTGCGGCAACGTTTTGACATACCTGCTTTAAGAAGCGCGTGTCACAGAGTAAGGAGCAATTGTTTTATATGCCGGATTCGACAAGCGTACCCGCGACCGCCCGTGATGAGTGAACTACCTCTAGCCCGACTGTCACCGTTCACCAGACCGTTCTCCTACACAGGAATTGATTATTTTGGACCCTTTCTGGTTGCCAACGGCCGGAGGCAGGAGAAACGGTGGGGTGTGCTGTTCACGTGTCTAACAGTTCGGGCGATTCATATAGAGGTTGCTCATAGTCTGAACACAAGCGCCTGCATAATCGCGCTTCGCAATTTTATTGCACGTAGAGGCACTCCTATTGAAATTGTGACCGATCGAGGAACAAATTTCGTCGGCGCTGATCGTGAGTTGAAGGATGCAGCTAAGCAGATTGATCTCGATGAGCTGATTGATGCAGTATACCTTCCAGACACAAAGTGGAGATTTAACCCCCCTGGCGCTCCACATTTCGGCGGTGCATGGGAGAGGTTGGTACAATCGATAAAGCGAACACTCTCCAGCATACAGTTTACAAAAACACCGACAGACGCTGTATTTGCTAACTGGTTAATCGAAGTGGAGCAAATTATCAACACGCGTCCACTAACACACGTATCGGTTGACAGCGAAGAAGAGGCGCCACTAACACCAAACCACTTCCTACTGGGTTCATCTTCCGGGGCAAAAACAATAACTAAATTTGATGACTCTTCCGCAGCACTTAGGAACAGTTGGAAGACATCACAATTGTACGCAGATCATTTTTGGAAAAAGTGGGTAGCTTCTTACTTACCTACCCTTACGCGTCGCAGCAAATGGTTTCAGCCACAACCGCCTCTAAGAGAAGGAGACCTCGTGCTAGTGGTGGATGACGCCTTACCGAGAGGATGCTGGCCTAAAGGAAGAATCGTCAAACTCTTACCATCGAAAGACGGCGTGGTTCGCCGAGTTCACGTGCAACTAGGAACCCGAAAGATATTGGAACGACCGGCCGTAAAAATCGCCTGTATTAACGTTGAACCGCATGGAGGTGTTTAACGTGGTCAAACACCGGGGGTCAGTGTTGTTTACAACAACGGCCCAACGTTTGACAGCGCCAGATGAGCGAGCGAAATGAGGAGCGAAACGACCGAGCGAGACGGTTGCGGACAAGTTTAGGGATATTCATCCGATCCGAAGGATCGCGGGCGGCTCGGATGAACTTCGGAAAGGAGTAACGACCGCGATCGGTTGTAAAAAAAGAGCATAAAAGTGCGTAAGAAGGGACGCTAGTTCTCTTTTTTTCGATAGAAACAGCCTCAGAAGCAACAGTGATTTTTTAATTAAAGATTGTACTTTATCATTAGAAAAACTGTTTCTTGATACTTTTGGCAACGGTTAGAAAGAAAGGGCTCGTTGCTGGACGCAACAGTGCAATTTTCGGCTAAAGTCTGAAACAAGACCCCCCCACTCACGGTCACTCATCTGCGTGTCAATTTTTCGTACAGGGTGGTTCGGTGACTATGCAATGTGGCCTGAATTTGATTTTTTTTTACAATTACTAGTAAATTGTAAGGAGGTTTTCGCATAGTGAAAAGTGATTTATTCATCGAGGAACCAAGTTCCATACGCTGTTTGTGAAACCGTACAATTTTCCTCATTTTTGGCCCAACTTTGCCCCATAGCTCCGCCGGTATCCAAGATATCGCCAAACTTTCTTCTGCCCATGGCTAGATGGCACTTGTGGCATCTTCGTCCATGCACCACTAATCGCTACCATGTCTGTGGCCGGAGCTATTCGCGAAAGCTCCAACGGATCGCCAATCTTTGACCTGTGGTCGATAGATGGCACCAATTGGTACATTTTCTTCTTCGACGGCCATGCCCTCAGGTGTCTGTGTCTCGAAACATAATTAAAAAAACACGCAACCGATTTCGAACCACCCTGCACGAAAAAAAAGTCACTCAAATGAGTGCCCGTGAGTGGGGGGGTCGTGTTTCAGACTTTAGCCAAATTTTGTTATCTGGGTAGCTCTAAGCACGCTTCCCCCTCCTAATCGCGTGTTGTGATTGGCTCAGCCGTATATTCTATTTATAATTATCACTGCAAAAAACCAACACCTCTAACCGATATTTTATACTTCGACATCATCGCAGACGTCATTATTGCCGACAGACTTCATCTGATTGATCTTGGTGTGATGAGGAAACTATTAAACGGATGGATTAAAGGCAAATTTACTAAAGGACCACATTACACCAAATGGACTTCAAGACAATGTGATATCATTTCGGAATTTTTATTACAAATCAAGCTCCCTTCAGAAATTCATCGAAACCTGCGAAGCCTACAATACATCAAATTCTGGAAAGGAACGGAGTTTAGAACCTTCTTACATTACGCCAGCGTAGTCGTTCTAAAGGAAATACTTCCGGAAGCAGCATACAAACATTTTTTGCTACTGTTTTGTGCCACGACATTCCTGTCATCGACTGTGTATGAAAACGAATGGGAACTTGCAAAAGAAATGCTGGAGCTGTTCGTCAAGGATTTTGGAACCATTTATGGACCTAGCAGTGTTTCAAGCAACGTTCATAATCTTCAGCATGTTCACGACGAAGTCGCCAGATTCGGACCATTAGAAGACATCTCCACATACGGCTTCGAAAACGAACTACAACGCTTGAAGCGCTTGATGAGAGGTGGCAGCAAATTCCTGGAACAAATAGTCAACAGAGTGTGTGAACTACATCACACAAATGTTGCCAGAGAAAACGACGAAACCAGTAACTACCTATCGTTAACTACAAAAGGCCAAAACATTTCGTTAGCCATAAATCCGGAATTCAGCTTAAGGAAAGGACCCAGAAACGAATGGTTCTTATTGAAAGACAACACCATTATGCAGTACTGTACAGCAGCTCAATCAGAAACTGGAGAAATAAGCGTGCATGGTTATAACTTCGTTCGTCAGTACGAATTATTTGATTATCCCTGTTCTTCGACAAAGTTAATGATCTTCCAGGCCAGCATGAGTGACCTGTCGTCTTCTTTAAGACAAGTTGCTGTCTCGGACATACGTTGTAAATTAGTAGGAATTAGTGTAGATAAATGACAAGGACTCGTTGTACTTCCATTACTACATACATTACAACCCATGTAATTTAGAGTTAAATAAATATTATAAAAAATACACATGTGTTTAAAATTTATATAAATACTAAAAGATATTTTTTTAGGCAAAAGATGATCAAAAATGCGTTTCATACACAAACGTGGCTAATTATTAAATCGAAATTGATGGCATTAATAAATGCGTTGCTGGAAGTCTAAGCAAACCTTTGAAAAACTCTCAATTTCAACAGAAATAGGTACGTAGCTACGACAGTGAAGATGTTCGAATCATACCTCCAAGCACTACGGTTTTTCCAAACGAACGGTTTTTCTTAAAGCTATCTTTATTCATTTCATTGCAACCATACCAGGCATGCCATAAGCGCGGCCGTTACCCGAATCTAAGCATAACAGACATAGCATCAACACGCAGGCGTTAAACGCTTCCAGGCAACAACAAACATTTTTATAATCTACCTGTCTTAGTTACCTGTCAGGTTTCATGCCAATGCTACAAGGGGGAAGGAAAAGAGTTAAGCACCTGTAGAAGTGGTATGCAGCATTTGTGTTTGATGAACTGTTTAAAAATAAACTGGACGCACTACCTTTACCGTGGTATCAAGATTGGTGGAAAAACCATCAC
The DNA here is from genome assembly GCF_943734845.2 of Anopheles funestus. Classification (NCBI taxonomy): domain Eukaryota; kingdom Metazoa; phylum Arthropoda; class Insecta; order Diptera; family Culicidae; genus Anopheles; species Anopheles funestus. The sequence goes on from NC_064599.1 coordinate 47,090,741, forward strand.
ACCAAAAAAGAAAATATTTCCAATATGTACAGTGAACCCAAAAAGTATTCGTCTACCTGAATGTTTGACACAAAAAGGCGAATTGTGGACGTTATAGGCATGGGACATTAAAATGATCGATGGGGTTTGATAGCAGGTCAAACAATTAGTACCTTTTTCACAAAATGTGGCCATAAAATATTAAAATAATAATAATAATAGAACCAAAACTAAGAATTTCATTTGTTACATGCACAAAAAGTATTCGTCTACTTGGGTTTTGACGCATTGTTTATTTAAGCAGGGGGCAAATTAGTACTTGGTTGGGTTTCCTTTTGATTTAATAACTGCATAGAGCCTTCGTGGCATCGATTTGACTAGGTTTTCTGTTACGGAAGATAGAATTTTATCCCATTCTTCTTTCAATGCTATTTTCAGGTCTTCTTTGTTACTAATTTGCCGTTTTCTGATCGCATCGTCCAGTACCTTCCATAGATGTTCAATGGGATTCATATCAGGACTCTGGGGGGGTGTTTTAAGTTGCTTGGGAGTATTATAAAGCAACCATAGCTTTGTATTTTCAGCCGTGTGTTTCGGATCATTGTCTTGTTGAAAGACGTAGGAATTTTGTAATCCAAATTTCTCGGCACTTGATCCCAAGTTTTCTTTTAAAATTTGAATGTACATTCTGTGATCCATTTTGCCTTCAATGAAATGCAATTTCCCCACTCCTTTTGCGTTCATACATCCCCACACCATGACAGAACCTCCACCGTGTTTCACTGTTGGTATCAGATTATTTGGATTCATTTCTGTATTCTTTTTTCGCCATACCATACGCCGACCATCTGATCCAAAAATATTAAATTTACTTTCGTCTGAAAATATGACGTCATTCCAGAAGTCCTCATTCTTATTTCGATACTCTTTGGCAAATTCTAAACGTTTTTGGCGATTGATTTTATTCACCCAAAACTTCTTTCTAGCAACTCGTCCATTGTATCCATACTTTTTACAAGTATTGCGAATCGTACTGGGACATACCGTTGTTCCCCTTTGTGTCAACTCACTAGCGAGCACAGGTGCACTAGTTTTAGGGTTTTTCTTAATTTGTCGTAACACAAATCGTTCATCTTGTTCGGTTAAAGATCGTGGACGCCCGCTTCGGTGTTGGTTTTCCACTGATTTTGTTATTCCAAATCGATCAATTATAGACTGTATGGTGGAACGCGGTTTACCTACAAGTCTTGCAATCTCGTAAGATGATTTGCACTGGTTATGGAGGCGTATGATAAGACTTCTCTCAGCACAACTAGTTTCTTTGCTTTTACGACCCATGGCGACTTCCTTCTTGCTCTGGATGCAATTAAAACTCTAATAAAACGAGAAGATTTGTCATTTGTCCCATAGCAACGGAAACCCATCAAAGTATGCCCCAAAAGGAACGGCGTGTTGCCACTTAGTTACTCCAAAACCCAAGTAGACGAATACTTTTTGTGCATGTAACAAATGAAATTCTTAGTTTTGGTTCTATTATTATTATTATTTTAATATTTTATGGCCACATTTTGTGAAAAAGGTACTAATTGTTTGACCTGCTATCAAACCCCATCGATCATTTTAATGTCCCATGCCTATAACGTCCACAATTCGCCTTTTTGTGTCAAACATTCAGGTAGACGAATACTTTTTGGGTTCACTGTATATTTTTACCCTTAGAAACAAACAAATAAACAAACGGCAGTGTGTATATAATCTGTCATGCGATTTTTTACCATAAAAATATCCAAAGTCTTGTTAGAAATATTTTTTTGCATCACACGAGCGTTGAAATCCATTCCTATTCAGCTTCATTTATATACGGTACACAACGTACCAAATCAACACGGACCAGACGGCGCAAATGTGAGTATGGCTTTCTTCTACACCAATTTCTAATCCAATGTTCTCTTTCGTTACAGCACATCAGTATCAAGAAAATAGTGCGGAAAAAGATATCCCAATGTGCAATTCAACCACGCCTGCTAATAAATACTATTGCCGCTATGTTCTGGCCTACAGGCGAAGTGAGATAAAAAACGTGCACATACGCATATACACGGTACGCTGTCGATCCCAATTAGCCCTTTCTCCCTCTACCTAACTAACGATCCTCCTGCTAGAGCGAGAATGCGTGCCCAGTCATGCAAAAGCGAGTTCATGCGGTCGAGTTTCTTTTGTTCTCATGGTCCCTAACGGGTCTGTTCGGAATCCACCGCGAAGTCCCGGAGGAAGACATTTAGCGACCACACGCACACACTCAAACCGGGTTGGTATATAAAGCCCCGCGTAGCCGCGCCCGCTTCAGTCGCCCGCGAGCGTTCGTAGCGTGTGGATCTATGCCGGATTTTAGCAAAAAAAAAAAAAAATGAATGAATTCCAGAAAATTAAAACGCCAGGGGGGTTCCTCAAATTCACTCTCTCGTGAGAGCGTGAGAGAATCTTTTTTCCCCATACTACTTCCTTGGAGCTTTTGCTGAAATGATAGAGAACATTGGATTAGAAATTGGTGTAGAAGAAAGTCATGCTTACATTTGCGCCATCCGACCAGTCGTTGAAGGGGTACGTTGTGTACCGTATATAAATGAAACTGAATGGGAATGGATTTCGCTGCACGTATGATGCAAAAAATAATTCTTTCGTGCTTTTAGATATTTTTGGGGAAAAATATTGCATAACAGGTTTGTTTCCTACCATACGGCCGTTCCGATAAAAAATATTAGGCGCTGTTTGGACCTTTTTAACTAACCTCAAGGTGTGGTTTTATGGAAACACACAGAAATACGAGGTAGCTGCTACACGTGCTATTTTTTTCCCATGAGCATTCACACAGACGACAGGTAACTAGCACTGTTCGTTGTCCCTACGCGCCTATACATGCGGAAGGTGTTACTGGTTCTTGTAGGCAGGTAATGAACACAGGATGCTATGTAGGTGCGACTAGGGGAAACCGAATACCTCTGATGAGAATTGAGTCATACCACAAAGCCTTGCTTGGCCAAGAAATGGTTACCGGCTAAACACCGACTCGCGTACCAGTGATGCGTTCGGGTGCATAGGTAAAGAATATGAATGTAAAAGAATGCGTCGATTAGGTGTCGCACGATGGGACTAGAGGCAGTGAACCATCAAATTAAAAGCTGTTCAGAAGCCCTACATTTTTCAAAACAATTCTTTTTAAGTAGGTCAACACTGTCCTTTACACCTTTATCCAAATCGTATGTTTGAAAGAATTTAAAAATTAAATTTGTGACGCTGAAGCAATCCCCGATATATTTAATCAAAATGACATGGTTAATCAATTGTATAAAAATCTGCAAAAAACTTTAAAAGATGCAAAATGTTATTCTTTACAACTTTGTAGAACATCATTTTCGTCTAGCTCTTCAAGTTTTTTAGTTATTCGATAAAAACCAACGAGCGGCCGCGAGGAAATAGCTAAAGCAAGGCATAGAATTGTAGCGAAAAATACATTGTTTTTATCATTGAATTTTAGTATTATTTTATCTAAATACCACACGGGAAAATCTTGCAACTATTAGCCCAAAGTATGGCTAACATATTGTAATCGGTGGCTTGTAAATAAATATTAATTTTAATACAAATAAATGAAGAAAACTGAACGCGCTTTTGCACGCTACGCTACGACCATCGCGACCAAAACACCGTCCACTGCGAGCGGTCTTGCAGCTTTCCACATTGACCCATAAGGATTCATCATTCACCCGTACGATGCGGACGCGTTGCTTTCCACATGGACTCATTCACCGGCATTAAACATTCACCCGTAAGGATCGTGCAACGCCCGTTCACTGCGAGGGCTAGCGTTGCTTTCCACATGGACGCCGTGAGTATTCCACATGGATTCCGAAAGGATTCCACATGGACTCGAAAGCTTCCACATTCATCCGCCAGGATCGTGCATGCGCCCGTACGATGCGAGCAGTCCCGATGCGTTCCACATGGATTCCACATCGACCCGGGTCACGCCCCTAGGATCGTGCAGGCGCTCGTACGCTGTGTACACGCATGGTGTCTTTGAATGTGTTAGTGCCCCAGTCATGCAAAAGCGAGTTCATGCGGTCGAGTTTCTTTTGTTCTCATGGTCCCTAACGGGTCTGTTCGGAATCCACCGCGGAGTCCCGGAGGAAGACATTTAGCGACCACACGCACACACTCAAACCGGGTTGGTATATAAAGCCCCGCGTAGCCGCGCCCGCTTCAGTCGCCCGCGAGCGTTCGTAGCGTGTGGATCTACGCTGGATTTTAGCAAAAAAATGAATGAATTCCAGAAAATAAAAACGCCAGGGGGGTTCCTCAAATTCACTCTCTCTTGAGAGCGTGAGAGAATCTTTTTTCCCCATACAACTTCCTTGGAGCTTTTGCTGAAATGATAGAGAACATTGGATTAGAAATTGGTGTAGAAGAAAGTCATGCTTACATTTGCGCCATCCGACCAGTCGTCGAGGGGGTACGTTGTGTACCGTATATAAATGAAGCTGAATGGGAATGGATTTCACTGCACGTATGATGCAAAAAATAATTCTTTCGTGCTTTTAGATATTTTTGGGGGAAAATATTGCATGACAGGTTTGTTTCCTACCATACGGCCGTTCCGATAAAAAATATTAGACGCTGTTTGGACCTTTTCAACTACCCTCAAGGTGTGGTTTAATGGAAAATTTCTTTAAACACACAGAAATACGAGGTAGCTGCTACACGTGCTAATTTTTTCCCATGAGCGTTCAGACAGACGACAGGTAACTAGCGCTGTTCGTTGTTCGCTACGCGCCTATACATGCGGAAGGTGTTACTGGTTCTTGTAGGCAGGTAATGAACACAGGATATTATGTAGGTGCGACTAGGGGAAACCGAATACCTCTGATAAGAATTGAGTCATACCACAAAGCATTGCTTAGCCAAGAAATGCTTACCGGCTAAACACCGACTCGCTTACCAGTGATGCGTACGGGTACATAGGTAAAGAATATGAATGTAACAGGATACGTCGATTAGGTGTCGAACGATGGGGCTACAGGCAGTGAACGATCAATTTAAAAGCTGTTCAGAAGTCCTTAATTTTTCATAACAGTTGTTCATAAGTAGGTCAACACTGTCCTTTACACTCTTTTCCAAATCGTATGTTTGAAAGAATTTAAAAATTAAATTTGTGACGCTGAAGCAATCCCAGATATATTTAATCAAAATGACATGGTTAATCATTTGTATAAAAATCTATAAAAATCTTTAATAGATGCAAAATGTTATTCTTTACAATTTTGTAGAACAGCATTTTCGTCTAGCTCTTCAACTTTTTTAGTTATTCGCTAAAAACCAAAGCCAGTACGTTAAGGGCGGCCGCGAGGAAATAGCTAAAGCAAGGCATAGAATTGTAGCAAAAATACCTCGGTTTTGTAATTGAAATATGATACTATTTTATTTAAATATCTCACGGGAAAATCTTGCAACTATTAGCCCAAAGTGTGGTCAACATATTGTAATCGGTGGTTTGTAAATAAATAATAATTTTAATACAAATAAATGAAGAATAGTGAATGCGCTTTTCCACGCTACGACCACCGCGTACGCTGCGGACGCGTTGCTTTCCACATGGACTCATTCACCGGCATTAAACATTCACCCGCAAGGATCGTGCAAGCGCTCGTACACTGCGAGGGCTAGCGTTGCTTTCCACATGGACGCCGTGATGGATTCCGACAGGATTCCACATGGACTCGAAAGCTTCCATATTCATCCGCCAGGATCGTGCATGCGCCCGTACGCTGCGAGCAATCCCGATGCGTTCCACATGGATTCCACATCGACCCGCGTCACGCCCCTAGGATCGTGCAGGCGCTCGTACGCTGTGTACACGCATGGTGTCTTTGAATGTGTTGGTGCGTATCGACGCGCGATCCCAACACGCATTCTCGCTTTAGCAGGATGATCGTTAGTGAGGTAGAGGGAGAAAGGGCTAATTGGGATCGACAGCGTACCGTGTATATGCGTATGTGCACGTTTTTTATCTCACTTCGCCTGTAGGCCAGAACATAGCGGCAATAGTATTTATTAGCAGGCGTGGTTGAATTGCACATTGGGGCATATCGACGCGCGATCCCAACGCGCATTCTCGCTTTAGCAGGATGATCGTTAGTGAGGTAGAGGGAGAAAGGGCTAATTGGGATCGACAGCGTACCGTGTATATGCGTATGTGCACGTTTTTTATCTCACTTCGCCTGTAGGCCAGAACATAGCGGCAATAGTATTTATTAGCAGGCGTGGTTGAATTGCACATTGGGTGTTGGGATCGCGCGTCGATACACACTAACACATTCAAAGACACCATGTGTGTATACACACATACACACAGAATCTTAAGATTCTCTCACGCTCTCACGAGAGAGTGAATTTGAGGAACCCCCCTGGCGATTTTATTTTTTGGAATTCATTCATTTTTTTGCTAAAATCCGGCATAGATCCACACGCTACGAACGCTCGCGGGCGACTGAAGCGGGCGTGGCTACGCGGGGCTTTATATACCAACCCGGTTTGCGTGTGTGCGTGTGGTCGCTAAATGTCTTCCTCCGGGACTCCGCGGTGGATTCCGAACAGACCCGTTAGGGACCATGAGAACAAAAGAAACTCGACCGCATGAACTCGCTTTTGCATGACTGGGTAACGACCGCGATCGGTTGACTGAGAAAAGAGCAAAAACGTGCGTAAGAAGTAGAGCTGGTAAAGTTCCTATTTTCATGTGAACTTGAGCGAACTGCTTCGTTCATTTTGAAGAACTGAACGAACGGTACAGGTTTTACGTTCATTTTCCGAGGTAATGACAATTATAACACCACAAATTATTATATTTTTACATTTATTCAATTTTAAATTTTCATTTTCTTAATTTTTAGACGAGTTCATTTCAGGCAGTTCATATTTAAAGTTCATATAACATTTGTAAAATTTAAAATTCATGTAAAGTTTAAAGTTCATATAACATTTGTAAAGTTTAAAGTTCATGTAAAGTTTAAAGTTCATATAACATTTGTAAAGTTTAAAGTTCATATAACATTTGTTATGAGTTTTGCTGAAGGAAAAGCATTTCTTTTATCTTTTTTGCTTGAAGCCTTGATCTTTTATCATTATAAATTTGGCCTGCCTTGGAAAAAACTCTTTCGCATGGCACTGAGCTACCAGGAATACATAAAATATTTTGGGCAATTGTATTTAAAGTTGGAAATCTTTTTTCATTTTCTTTCCACCAAAGAAGTGGATCTTCGTTAATTTCTATTGCTCTATTATTTATAAACTCTTCAATTTCTTTTATGGCTAGCTGTTTCTGGCTTACGGACTCAAAATAATCTGCTTCTCTGTAATCATCTAAATCGCCAAACAACATCTCAAGGTCTTCGTTTTTTGAAGATTTTGTAGCTACAATTGAACTTGTTGAAGCTTGCAATGGAATCAGATCCGCCAATATTTTTTTATATATTGCATTATACTTTGCAACTTCGTTGTGAAAACCTAGTTTTTTTATTCTTGGATCTAAAAACATTGCTTTGCATACTACATCACTTTCGCGGTAAACTGACAGTCTTTCTTTTAATCCACCAACGATCAAAGAAATTAAGTTTCTGACCTCATCAGTAACAGTTGAGTTCTTAAACAATTCTGACGTTTTGCGCACTAGTGTAGAGCTCAAAAGACCGACGTGTGATATAGTAATGAACTTTTCACCTGATACTAATTTAGTGGCCGAATTCAGATATTTTAATGCTTCCAAAGATTGTTCGATTACATCCCATTCGTGGTTTTGTAGAGTTATTTTAAATTTTAAAGAATCTATACAAGAAAGTAATGCAATTTTGTTTTTCAAAAATCTTTGCAACATGTCGAACGTGGAATTCCATCTAGTTGGAACTTCTTGTTTTAACTTTAGTTCTTCTAAGTTTAATTGTTTTTGAACCGCAGTTAATAATTGAGTAGCTTTGGAACTTTTTTTAAAGAACATTACTATCCTTTTCACTTCATCCACAACGTTTTTGATGCTATTTTTTACGGCGTCTTGTGCAACCAAATTAATCGTGTGAGCGAAACAAGGAATGTGGGTAAGGTTTAGCTCAGTGGTCGCAAGCTTCATATTAGCTTCATTGTCCGTTGTTATGGCTACTACTTTTCCCTGAATATTATAAGTTTCTTCACATTCTTTAATCCAATTGGCAATATTTTTCGCGGTGTGCGCAGTAGACAATTCGGAACATTCTAATAAATTGGATTGTAGTTTGAAATTCGAATCCATGTAATGCCCAGTTAATGCCATAAATTGTAAATTGTTCGAATTACTCCATCCGTCGCAAGTGAGTGCAACAGCCTTCGCAGAAAGCAGTTTTTGATTAAGCAGCTCTTGTTTTTCGGTATAAACGCTTGGTAATAAAGCGTTCGAAATGGTTTTCCGACATGGAATATTATAATTAGGGTTTAACTTGTTGATAAATTTCTTAAAAAAATCGCTCTCTACTAATCTAAACGGAAGACATTCCTTGCATATCATATTTAATAACAATTCATCCAACTCTCTTTTTGCATGCGCACTCATTGGTTTTTTCAAAAAGTTTTCCATGCTAGCTGTGTTAAGTGTTGTACGGTCGGGTTGTGTGGATGGTCCAGGTTCGGGATCTTCGTCTATGTTGATTGAAGTACTAGTTGTTGTTTTGGTTATTTTATAAGGAACTGTTTTGTGTACTGTGGTTAAATGACGTTTTAAGTTGGAGGTTGAACTTTTGGAAAATGAATATATTTTCAGGCAGTAGCGGCATTTAGCTCCTTTTTCGTGTTGAAAAAAATGAGTCCAGATGGCACTAGTAAGAGCATTGACAGGAGCCATTCTTCCTACGAGTATATATGTATATTTTAATTTTTTTTATATATAAGCAGTATTACAAGAAATTACCTTTGTCTGCCTCAGAAAACTCCAGAGCTATGCTTTAATTTTAAAGAAATAGATTTATATTTACGAATATTCTATCACTTCACACTTTCTATAATGCACTTTCGTTGTGTGTCGAAATGGAAGAATGTGTCCGAGAGGAGCATGAAAGAACGTTCACGATGAGCCATCTGTCACGACAGCCACTGTGAACGATCAACATTGCAATGCTGACTAAAATTAGCAAAAAAATTTGTTTTTTTAACAACATTCTTCATCCATAATGTTATAAACACAAAAGATTATTTTGAAACATAGGCATCATAAACAAAATAATTATGAAAATTATTCATATAAGCATTTTGGTTCAACCACAAAAAAATTAAGTAAAAAAGATCTTTAATTTCTTTTTGGAATTTATTTGCGCATGGAATATTATCAATAATATGCTTCTTCTTATTTATGAAAAATTCATTACTAATCATCTACAAGAAATAATCCAGCAGTATGCACTAATTCATGATGTTTCACCAAAATAATCAGTATTTAATTTTAATCGATCATGACTATGACGAAATTTGAATGTGCATATCTCAGTGTGAGCTTACTTTTCCCGCCTCTTTTTTATTTGTTTTTCCAATATTTGGCGGTTGAAAATTCGACTTTTTTAAATTTAAATATTATTTGCCTATAAGAGAGGGTCTCTCGTTTGTCAACTTATCTCACTCCGTGAATGTAATGGATGTTGTGTAAAATTTTCACAATTACTCACACGTATGCGTAGCATACCGTTCGTTCTACCTGTCGTTACAGTTCGCTCGCGACTTAGGACGTGCTATTCGTTCTACCTGTCGTTACAGTTCGCTCGCGATTTTGGACGTGCTATTCGTTCTACCTGTCGTTACAGTTCGCTCGCGATTTTGAACGTGCAGTTCGCTCGAACTGTATTCACAGTTTTTGACGAACGCAGTTCGTTCGTTCATTTGATTGAACTGAACGAACTGTACAGTTACCGTTCTTTCAACCCAACTCTAGTAAGAAGGGACGCGAGATCCCTTTTTATCGCCAGAAAGAATGGAAGAAGCAACAATAATTTTTTAATATAGATTGTAAATTTGTATTATAAAAACTGTTTCTTTTTTTAAAGGATCTAGGGCTTCGGAAAGAAAGGGCTCGTTGCTGGACACAACAATAGTGTCTACGAGAATCAGATCAAGGGTGTTGACATATATTATTAGAATGTTCTGGCAACACTGACAGACTGCAATAAGTGCAGTAATAGAACAGAAGCGTCAGTCGGAATTTTGAAGGGAATGGAAAAGCATGTGAAATTGTAGAACAATAAATATAGTATATTTAACATACACAATACAACAGTTTATACAATAAATTACGACAGGTGTCTAATTTCCAAACAACGCTGCAGTTCTTAGTGTTACCGCGAGTAACTTCTTATTATCCAAGTCGAATTGCAGAGGTGAACCAGTGGAACATTCCTCCCGGAATACTCTTGGCAGATCCGGCTTTCAACAAGCCAGAGCGAATCGACCTCCTGATCGGAGCAGGATTGTTTGCCGAATTGTTAGAAAGAGGAAGTTTGAGATTGCCTTCGCATTTGCCCAGATTGCTGGAAACTAAGTTTGGATAGATTGTCAGCGGAAAGATGTCGGAGGCTAATGAAGAACGCAGCAGTGAAAGCATTGTGGGTTGTGCGTTTGACGATAACTTCAACGCTGCAATCGAAAGACTGGTCCAGCTTGAAGCCATTCCGACAGGCAAGTTTATGTCTACAGAGGAGAAGTTGTGTGAAAAATGGTAGTCATAAACAACACGTCAAGATAAGGATGCGAGATATGTGGTACAACTGTCTAAAGTAGCAGATTATGAAAGAGAAATAGGAGAGTCATATGAAATTTCGCTTAAAAGATTTGGTGCTGTAGAATGACGAACGAGGAGAGATGCATAGTTAAGTAAAGAATACCATACGTTTATGGATATGACAAGAGTAGCAGATGAGACGAACAACCAAGGTGTACGTTGCTATTTACCTCATCATGCAGTATGGAAGCTAGACAGCACTACTACCAAATGCAGAGTCGTGTTTGATGCTTCGGCTAGAACAGACAATGGGAAATCGTTGAATGATATATTGTTACGTGGACCTCAATTGCAAGAAGACCTTGTCTCTATTCTGTTACGATTTCGATTTAAAAGTGTAGCAATGGTTGGCGATGTGGAGAAAATGTAACGGCAGGTATTAGTCGATGAGAAAGATAGAGACTTACAGCGGATTTTTTGGAGGTCCAGTGAATCAGAGTCTGTGAGCATATTTCGACTCAATACTGTAACGTATGGTACCGCCTGTGCCGCTTATTTGGCTATACGAACACTGAGAAGGGGCGGCTCGGTGATGCATGTGATAAACGGCGTCCGTCCACATGGCAGGACCGGGTTAAAATCGCATCCGGACCGTCCCCCTGTAGTTTATGCGAGTTTTCGGATAAAACTTCTCGAGACAGGCGCAGTTCACGCCGACTCGAGCACTAATATCTGAAGCCTCCACACCGGGGTACTTTTAGACATACTGGTTTTATTGGTTCAAATTAACGATCTTAAATACTAATTTTTAGATTACTTAACAACAATGTTTAACATACGCGCACAACCTGGCTGGTTGCTGGCTTATTTTATCGTTGCACGGCACCCAAATTGCCGACGTAGCAAAGCCGTGGCAAAGGTTCGTGGTGCGTGCGATCCACGATGCACCAGCATTTTGGGCTGCGATTGATCGTAGCACCCAAATTGTTGACGCCGCGAAAACCGCGGCAGCGGCTTGGGGCGCGAAACTCGATCAACCCCTGCACCCAGACTGCCGATGCAGCTCTTATGTCTCGCACGCGGCGTGCGCTTCTAACGGAGTGACCCTGTCGGCGACACCCCCCGTAGCATGGAATGACTATCCTTCTACATGGTAAAATAAGTCTTGATACGACCAGGCCGTTCTAACCGAGCAACCAAAAAAAAACACTGAAAAGAGTCTACGAGGATGGAGGGAATGAATTTCCAGCATCTAAAGAGTGGTACGAAGATTTCTACGTTGATTATTTCTACGTGCCACTCTCGTGTGCCGAGGGTCGAAACAAATCACAGTGCGCGAAGATATGCTCTAATAAGGAAGTAGGCAAAAAAAGCAGAAATTATTAGGAGCGATTCGAAGAGAGTTATTAGACTGGCGTTCTACTTGCTTCTGCCGTCAAAGTGCCAAGAGCAAAATTTGTAAAAAGTAGTAAAGATTTAAATTGTGCGAAACTCTTCAAAGTAAACGTTAATAAATTTAGATTCTAGCTCAGCAAAGCCTTAAGCGTTTGGCGTTTGCTTCCACAAAGTTTTTACAAATTTTCTAAGCTTTTACGAGAAAAGCTTTAGTGAGTTTAAAGCATGGCAAGTATTTTCCCTTTACGAGGAACTTTTTCAAGTAACACGCAAATATGCCAAAACCAAGATTCGATTGTGCCGGTTGTACCCGCGAGAATGCGGTAGCCGATATGGTGCAATGTGACGAGTGTGATAGGTGTTGGCATTTCCATTGCGCCGGTGTATCGAGTGATGTGAAGGATGTGAAATGGGTATGTGAGCGGTGTGAAAGCAGCGCAAAGGACGAGACAGCTGAGGTGAAGAGTCACGATCCCAGTAGAGAACCGAGCAAGGCTTCTCGCGTGAAACGCTCCCGATCGCAGGATGGTGAATCATCCAAGCCGTGTCCAAAGAAAACCCTACGAGCGATTCTTCCGCAGCTGGCCAAAGAGAGCGTTAGTGGAAAAGTGATAGTGTCCAACGTAATGCGAAGTGTGGACGGTCACAGTGAAATAAGATCGCTAAACCGAAGTTGTTAGCACCCGAATTTTCGCGCTAGTGAAAAGTTTATTAGGAGCTCAGGAAGTAAGAAAATTCTTAATACTTTTCTAATTTTTCGATTTTTATTTTCACTTCAAAGAACACCTTTAACTTGTTTCCTGTTCGCCTGTCGTGATGCTACTCCCTGGCAAATGCAATGGCGTAAAACCCAAAACTCCCATTTCCCGAACCAGAGGTCATTCGACCCCGAGACCCGAACCTACTCTCTCCTGACCTCTAGCGGTGGGTTTCGCAACCAGACGCGATCGGAAGAGTGCTGTCAATGCTGACTGACAGCTTACTTATCGTTTGTTTATATCGTAAACCGTAGCAACAGAAGTAGTCGTGGATCCCTTGCTTCTCGTGCGCGAAAAAGTAACAGTTCTTCGTCAACGTCTTTTCGTGTATTTTGTTTTATCATTTATCATTGATTTTCAACTTTCATCGGCTATTTCTCTTTTTAAACATGCCTACCATTTGTGCTGTTTTGTTGTGCAAACAAAGCCGCTATAAGGTTAAAAAACATGGGCTTCAAATCTTTTCACACGTTTCCAAAACTGAATCCTCTTTGTAGTATCGTACCAGGTCGTTCTGCTCCCGTCGATAGTCGAACATCGAATCCCGTTGCCTTCCCTAAGCGGTCTCTCCTGCGCCTCTTCATGTGTGTGTGCGGCAACCCAATTAACAATTCCATAAGGTCGATTGCCAAAGGTGTATAAATAAAGTCATATGCTACACTCTTCGTCAAGCGTGGGTGAGCGTGGGAGTAAGCGTAATGAAAGTTGGGAACCTTCCAAAAATGACGCGATTTGTTCCTCTCATTTCGATGAAGAGGACTTTCAGATGCTTCGTACACCATCTGAGGGACGCCAAGCACAAATAAAAAAAACTTTTTCCGAATGGTAATTTGTTTTTTCGTCGTAAAAAACAAATGATTGGATTGGAAAATTGAAAAATTGTACAAAAGTATTGCAGAAAGATGAATTTGAAAGAAGGTGTTTTGAATGATTTGCTATGTTTTATGGGTCATTACATAGCGACATTAGAGGATCGTGATGCAGAGTGTATTTTATCCTTCGATGAAATGAAAATACAACATACACTGGAATATGATCCAGCAACCGACACTATTATGGGACCACACGATTATATACAAGCAGTCATCGCGAGGGATCTTTTCAAAAATTGTAAACAATATAGATATAACGATATAGATATTTTACTTCCTGAATTTTTCTGTAATTTCTGTGATAGCCAATCTAGTCTACTGAATAGTGTAGGTAGTGGAAATATTAGTTTATACGAACAGGAAAAAGATGGGTTAGAATACATAATAGGTTACATAGCTAAAAAATTTGGTGAAAAATATCCCCAATTTAATTTCGGTTTACAAACCTATAAATCTACCGATGACCACCCATATTGCCAACCTACATCATTTGTAGACCATATTTCAGTTGCTGGTTTGTAAAAAACCATCTAATGAATTTTTAGATACTGGTTAAAACGATGGACACTATTTTTCGAACGATCCAAAAAGATGGAAAGTTATTAAAAACAACTGGTGTTGTAAGAAAACTAGCTTATGCTATAAAGCAACACCTTCCCGATGTTCCTTTGGATGTGATCAAATCGTTTGCGAAATTAATATTAAGAATGCGATACATAAATATGTGCAAGATGTATGGGGAAAGAAAGAACACACAAAAAAGAATATGTATCCAATAAAAAGCAATGTATCCTAATAGGAAGGGAATTAAAAAATTTAGGAAAATTGTTATATAGGTTTTAAGAATATACTGTACAAAAATGCAATTGTGCATAGATTTATTTTATTATTTAATTATTGTGATAACTTTTGCGATTTTATTTGAATTTTGTGCAAAAGAAATCAATTTAAAACAATTATTTTTTTGAATTGAAATTAACCCCGACAAAAGCATAAGCCTACACCATGTTTAGGTATCTGTTGTGAAAACCAAACATTTCATTTTTCCTTCAATGCGTCTTCATTTTACTCGAATTTGAAAATTTTTGAAAAGCCAACAAAAATGCTAAATTTCCATTCAACACTGGCATTGGCATTCCAAAGGACGACAAAAATGTGCTATCCTTTTGCATCCTTCCAGACATTCGCGACATAGTTTTTCGAAGCGATCGAATAAGGCTTGCAATATTGACCTCCGGCAACATCTATCTATAGGAATTAATCAAAGTTATTCCGTTATTAAACATGGCATTTTTGGCAAAGCGGTTTTGTCGTCTATCTGTCAAATCGCGTTTGGCAGATAGATGCCGGTCTCAAAATCGGTATCGAGCATGTTCGATTCCGATTTGCTTTGGACCGTCGTCTATCTGTCAAACTATCGGTTTGTTTATATTTGCGTTGTTCACGTTCATATGAACTTGCTTTAAATTTCTGTAATTTTTTTGAAAAAGTTCATAATGGATATAGAAGAAGATGTTTTGATGGCGGTGGCAGTTTTATTTGCTCTTCGGGCGTAGAGAAGGTCACGCAAAAAGTGGGTGAAACGAATGTATTTGAGGCGGAACGCGTTATCCCATACGAATTTGATGGAGGAGCTAAGGCTGGAGCCCACCGACTGGCTGAATTTTGTAAGAATGGATGAAGAATCTTACTTGTGGCTGTTGAGAGAGATTACACCGCTGATAATTAAGGAGGACACGGCAATGCGACATGCTATTTCACCTCACGAACGTCTCAGCGCAACATTGCGCTTTCTTATCAGTGGCAGTACTTACCGGTGTTTACGGTTCCATACGTTAATTTCTCACCCAACGCTGACGGCGATTATCCCCGAAACTTGTACCGCAATAATTAAAACACTAAAGGATTTCATGAAGGTAAAATTCAATTCTTTTTTAATTCGTATAATGATAATTTTCATATTTTTATAACAATTAAAACTAATGAGAAATGTATGATTATAAAATATGTGAGGTAACATCCAAAACTCCTGCTTGACCCATCCAAATTGCATCCATTATGAGCTTTTTTGTAAAAGGCAGCATATGGGGTGGTACATTCTTCAACTCCATGTCTACAAACGTTCCGAACGTTGGAGACTGCGGCATTGGCTGTGCGCTTGGTTGGTCGGTTGATCGAGGATTCTCCAACCTTTCCACAACCATGCGCATGACTTTATGGCGCAAGTTTCGCTCATCGGCTGGCTCTCGATTTCTCTTTCGAGATTGCAGATGATTTCCTGACTCAATCGCAGTTACATCGTCCTACGCACTTTCCAATATTTCCTCTTCGATAATCTAAAAAAAAGTAGATACCACAAACTTTTAGACGTGATTTATAAGAAAAACGGATATCACGACAATAAATTGTATTACTGTGTATTAATGAGTGTGTTTTTAATTTTAGCTTCCTCGTAACCAGACAGAATGGAAAAAACGTTGCCGAAGAGTTCTACCGCAGATGGCAATTTCCCAACTGTCTCGGCCCAGTTGACGGTAAACATGTTCGGATTGTCGCTCCATCAAGAAGCGGATCGAAGTTCTACAATTACAAGCACTATCACAGCATCATACTGATGGCTGCAGCGGATGCAAATTACTCGTTTATAATGTGCGACGTAGGAGCGCCGGGAAGCAACTCGGATGGGGGCTGTATAAAAAACACTAAGTTCTACCAGCGGTTACTGCCGAATCAGTTGCATCTGCCGGAACCACAAAATCCACCAAATAGTGAGATGACCTTGCCATTCGTCTTCATTGGTGATGAGGCATTTAGCTTGCGGACGGATTTTTTAAAGCCCTTCAATCGGAGGCAACTGGATCACCCGAAGAGGGTATTCAACTATCGGCTTTCCCGAGCGCGTAGGGTAATTGAAAATGTATTTGGAATCATGGCCGCACGTTTTCAAATTTTTCAAACCCATATACAAATTAAAAATGTTGAACACATTAATAGTGTAGTTTTAGCTTGTTGCTATCTACATAATTTTTTAACCAAAAGATGTAATAACTATCTTAATGTTGGGACTAGTAGTAACACTCCAGTTAGTCATTTTACAAATCTCCAAAACCATCTCACTAATCCAACTTCAGCAGCAAAGGCAGTCCGACTGAAATTTGTGGCTTATGTGAACGGTGATAGGCGGGTGGATTGGCAAGAAGATGCCATGCAAAGCGCTTTTTATGGCTAATTTTATATTATTTTTTGATAGCTAGTTAGTTAGATGTTAAGACCTTTCCGCTATTTTCTTGTTGTTTTAGTGAGTAAGATAATACGTTGTTATTTTAGAAGTTGCAGTACATACATGAATTTTTCTTTTTTTTTCAAACTTATCATATTTAAAAACGGTGTCGGTTTAATGAATTCCAATATTTATATTAGTGAATAAAACAATGTAGATATTTTTTATGCTGAACCGAAAATAAAAGCTAGATCAACAAAAAGCAGCAAAACAATTTTTTGGATCTTCCATCGGAAGGAGTACGTAGCCTGCGCGTGTTACTAAATCGAGATGAGGAGCAAGTCCTGGAAGGATCCAATTGGAGGCAATTAGTAGTAGTAGTTAGGGGCGGTCCGGTGGTGCATGTGAAAAACGGCACCGGTCCACACGGCAGGACCGGGTTCAAATCCCATCCGGATCGTTCCCCCGTAGCAAGGACTGACTATCCGGCTACGTGGTAAAATAAGTCTAGTAAGCCAGAAATGGCCGGCGTGACCTGCAAGGTCGTTAAGCCAAGAAGAAGAAGTAGTAGTAGTTAAAGTAGTTCGGCTTTCAGATGCCATACGAGACATTATAACACAAACCGCTGGATTTGCAATGAAAAGCGCTAATCGTCTCAGTGTTTTCTTCCATTGCAGCGTATCAAAATGGAATCTTTAAAACGTTTGATAGTAGTATACGAAATTGTATAAACAATATGTTAGTTACATAAGATAAATATGGCACCAAATTTGAATATTGTTTGGCTGCAAAATATATCTGGGAACATAACACTCAACTGATCGTTACTATCACGAAAATATGGCACAATGTGGTTTGCTCCGCTTGATGGACAAATTACAAATCTGTCTAAAGATCGCCTAAGTGGAGTGCAAAAAATCCGAGTACACTTGTTGCGACGCAATTATACAATTTTATATCCGTTTCAAGAAGGAACGTTATGTAACAAAATCATATTCCAAACACGGTCCGGATAGTATTAGACGTTGGTTAATGTTGTTACTGTCGAAACTTAAAATACATAAAATTTTACTTACCTCTACCTCCTCATCACTCTGCACATTCGACATGCGAGGCGCGTCGCAACTGGCTCGCAGGAAACTTAGCTGGTCGTAATACCAAAGTTTTGGCACATATACCTCGCTGCTGCTTGCTCCACTACGTGCTCGCATTGAAACTTTAGAGTTTTCCGTATGGAACCCTTTTTTCAATGTGACCAGTTTTTTTTACTCGAAATGTTCGTGATAAAATAATTTAATGAATCTAACAAATTCTGCTTCAAATGGCACAACAGCGTAAAGCTGTGCCCTCATCCTTTATTACAGGGTTTATCATGCCAGTTAGCGATGCGTGAAGTATATTTCCTTGTGCATGAGTTGTATTTCTGTTTCGGTGAAGCATTTCACTTTCAATCAAATGTAGTTCCGTTCCTTTTAAATGATTTTCAACACGTCGCTGCTCGAATCGCTGTAGCTTTTTCACCGGGATTGATACTGGATCTGACACATGCCCCAGACCGAATGAGTTTATATTAGTATGTTGAAAAATCGATTGCAACATGTTTATCTTTTTTTCTTGGAATACATTGAAAGAAGTATTCGATCATTGGATGAAAACATTGACGACAAGAATCAAGCGGGAAAGGAAACAATACAATACAATGTATAGAAGGCGGCTTTTTCAAAGAAATGAAAACACGTTGCAACCGCATAATCTGTGAGCTGATTTGAGTTACCATACACAGTGATTAATTTTTGTGCTGCAACCGTACCAAGTGATGAATTTGTATGCTCCAACCGTAGATAAGTGACTATTTGGTAAAAGGTATGTGCGAGATGTATACATAATTCATGGAATATAGATATGTTCTTTAACTTTGTTTATCGGTTCCAGCTATGGCAGACAGCAACGTTGAAGAAATTGTTCCGGAGAATCTGAATTCGGTAGATGTAGGAGTTCCAGGAAATGCTGGTTTGTTTGATGATTTCAATTTATGGAAAACAAAATGATTTTATTTTGTTTTAAATCATTTTTAGTTACGGCGGGCAGGCTAAATGTTTCGGAAGATGTAGGAGTTCCGGAAGATGCATATGCGTGTTGCGATACGGTGGACAATATCTCAGAAGACATTGCATCGGATTTGTTGAATGTTTCGAGAGATGTAGGAGTTCCGGAAGATGCGGATGCGTGTTCCGATACAGATGTAGATGTTTTCGTCGAAGTAATTACGCCTAGTACATCGCAGTCTCATCGGAAACATAGAACCACCAGTGATGAGGATCGTGAGCGGGTTATCACTGCCTATGAAAATGGCTACACAGCTACAATGATAGCCGATATGCTTTCAATAAACCGTTCAACGGTTTACAGCATTTTGAAGAAATTTTGGAAGACCGGAGAAGTGGAAGCAAAGAAACGAGGAGGTATTAAACCCAAAAAACTCACAAGTGCGGCAATAAGTGACATACAAAAATGGATTGATGAAGACTGCTCCATTTCGCTAAAAAAACTCGGAGAAAAAATATTGGAAAGTCATGGCATCCAAGTGAGTGCAGCTACCATCGCTAGGGAGATAAAAAAATTTAATTATTCTTTTAAAAGAGTAAAACTTTTGCCTGAACGACGCAACAACCCAAATACGCTGGGTATACGCAAAGAATACGCATTGTCGTTCAACCGAATTTCTCAACGCCTTCCACAAGCGGCCGTAGTTTTTATCGACGAAGTAGGCTTCAATATAAGCATGCGGACGTCAATGGGCCGTTCTTTAGTTGGAACAGCAGCCACTAAAGTTGTTCCACAGATACGTACCAGAAATGTTTCGATTGTGTGTGCAATGAATCGTGGCGGTATTTTGCATTACATATCGAAAAAAAGGGCCATTAATCAGGGAGTGTTTGCTGAATTTGTCAAAGAACTTAATACTAATATGAATGGGCACAACGTTGGACATCAACCTATCCTGATCATGGACAACGTTGCCTTTCATAAATGCACCACGGTGCGAGAAACAATCGTTGCAGAAGGATTTGATGTAATGTATCTACCACCATATTCACCCTTTCTCAATCCGATTGAGAACTTATTTAGTAAATGGAAGAACATTGTTAGAAGGGCCAATCCACAAAATGAAACGGAGTTAATGACAGCTATTGAACAAGCTGCTAGTCTTATCACGGCGGAAGATTGTGACGGGTACTTTTGTAACATGTTCCACTACATAGAGAGGTGCATATTGGGAGAGGAGATTAATGATTAGGTAATCTATTATTATTATTATTAATGTAATCTATTAACATTTTGTTCTATTTAGTGTTCATGTTGAAAATTGGATGTTTTATTTTTTTGTTCCATAATATGTTTAATAAATTTCATGAATTGATATGTTAAATGCACCGTAAAGATTCAGTTTTGTCGGATCTGTAAGTTGTAAGTTTAAGATTTTATTGCGTTTTACAATGCAATTGATTGGAATTCAAACACTTATCGAAACATATCTAATGATTCTAAACAATACTTTCAGTAGATGCCGTATTACATAAATCATCAGAAGGAAGTCGCTTAATAAGTACTATCTGGTGAATAATTTGCATGATAATAAATTCAACGTAGATTGTTAAAGTCGAGTGTATGAGTATGGTTCTACATTTGAGTGGAAATGATGTGATTAGGTTGGAATGGCGACTCGTATCCTCTACATAGCTATCTATCTGCTATAGATTAATAACAGAGATTGAACGATGCATAGAATATGCATTTCATGACGGGGAAAACGTATCAATCACGCCGGCAAAACGAACGGACGCTTTTGAATATGTACTGTATCCGTGCTAAAAGGATCTTCTTTATGCCAGGAGCAACGAAGAAGATTGTGTGCATTTCGCCTAAGACTTGCGCCTTGACTCGCACTCGAATGAGGAAGATCTAGGACATCAAAGGTGTAAACTGATCGTTTCAATGAATACGAAATCACTTTAAAAATTGACGAATAAAAATGTTGTGAACAACAGCACCGTTTTGTGCTGCTTTGGTTATTTACCTTAACAAACATTCCGTTTAGAGCATGTGTCAAATCGAATTCGGACGCTGTGTAAACAAACCAGCTTTGATAATGGATTTATAAAATCTTTACATATTCCTAATGAATAGACGGTGGCACTAAATTTGCATTGCAAAAATTAATTTGATACTTGCTTTACGTTCCATAACATATTATGGACCGTTTTAGTGAGTTCTAAGCTCTAACAGGATTTTTAATCTTAGCCCTAGGATATGTTTTCGAAATGTTAAGGATTGATCTATTTATCTATTTTTATGTATTACCCAACACATAATCTGATATCGGGTTAAAATTGCATGACATAAAGAAGCTGAACCTCCACCTTTTCCAAAATAATATGACTTTGTTGATAAACTACTCGTAAAAACATTTAATATAATTTTAAAATTATGGTTCGAATGTTGGTCACATCCAGCATCAATCCCGGTGAAAAAGCTACAGCGATTCGAGCAGCGACGTGTTGAAAATCATTTAAAAGGAACGGAACTACATTTGATTGAAAGTGAAATGCTTCACCGAAACAGAAATACAACTCATGCACAAGGAAATATACTTCACGCATCGCTAACTGGCATGATAAACCCTGTAAATGATATGATATGATTAAAAAAAACTATAAAAAAGCATAAAAAATAAATTAGAAAATATGGTAAAAATAACGAGCAGGAGCAGGCAACAATCCCGGTGAAAAAGCTAAAGCAATAATCTCTAAAATCATATTGGGCAACAGGATTTTCATGTTGAGGCAAATGAAATACTTGCCAGAAAACGAAATACATGTTCTGGCCAGCGAACTATGCCTTTCAGATGCCATATTGACCTGATAAACCCTGTAATACCAGTACCATGTCACAATAAAACCAATACCTATACTCCGTAATGCAGCGTCGTTAAATTTCTCAGTATCGTGAAATGGACGTTCTTTGTGTAAAAAAACGAACGAATACACGAAACGGAATTGGCTCTGGTATTGGAACTGTTTGCAACCGTCTTAATTGTTCATGATCGTCAAAAACGCAAGTGTGAATTTTTATGAATTTATATGAATAAACTTGGTTATTGTAGTACAAACATTCCATGATTTTTAAGCCTTTTTGTTTATGCAATTTACATTATCCTATGCATTTAGATTGAATGAATTAAACATTTTTAGAAAATAATATTCCATTTTAGGCTATATTGTAAAAAAACATTCAACTTTACAATGCAAGCCGTTAAAACAGTACCAAATTACTCAACATTACCAAAAACTCAACGGTCATTTGATTTCGAGATGCCAGACAATCACTCGTCCGAATTTGGCCGAACGCAAACGGATAATATTTGGATTTGTTTCTACTATTGCAGACACGATTCGGATGCACAAAATAAGAACGAAGTAAACAGGTTCAACAAGTAACAGGTTCTTATTTTTGTATTATCTAACGCCTATAGTTTTTCAGAAGTGGGATAAAGCCCAATTGTCCGGAATTGTAAATTCGTTCCGAAGTGGATTGTCGTCATACGAACTGTAGCTAATCGTGGTTTACAAGTGAGACGGGACAAAGAGGAAAGTGCGCATAGATAAAACACGTGCGTGGATATTATAAAGACGACGTGAAAATAAAATGGCACCGAAACGCTCAGTCAGCCGTCGAAAAGGAAGCCCGGAATTTAGTTCGACACGCTATGAGGATCGAATGGTAACAGAGAAGAAAGTAGTGATTGCAAATGAACGATTATTACATCCACAAGAATTGCGTGCGTCAATACCGGTGTTTCGAGGTTCAAAAGTGAATCTGTGGCTAGAAACCATCGAGCATTACGAGCAGCTATATGAGTGGCAGGATCGTTCGAAATTATTGTACGCGAGTTGTCGGCTGGAGGGAGCAGCAAAAGCATGGTACGACGGGTTTCGGAGGAAGGAAGGCGTTTCCTGATCAGCGCAACGAAGCAGAAGTACATATGGAGTTGCAACTCTACGACAGACGTTGCAAGATAAACACAAAATATAAAATAGGAGACCTGGTTGTAATTAGAAGACCAAAAGCGTTAGGGGAGAGCAGAAGCTGCAACCCAAGTTTAAAGGACCGTATCAGATCAGTAAAGTGTTGGATCGAAATAGAGACGTAGTCAGGGACATCGAAGGCCATCAGGTGTCAGGAATACCATTTGAGGGAATATTTGATCCCCTTAACATGAAGCTTTATGAGCCAGCTCAAGAAGAATTGTACCATTGAGGGCAATGGTAGGTAGTCAGGATGGACGAGCTGCAGGCGCCTGGACCAAAGTGTGTATATAAGGAGGTGTATTCATAGCATTTGACAATTTGCCATTTTGAATTTCAGTTTGACAGCAGGGGTCGATATATGTATACCGGTGGAGGCCACATATACAGTGATGATATTGTTGACGATACATGTAGGTGCAGTAGGTGCCCACAATAATTGTAAAGTATTGAGTGGAAATTCGGCCAAAAATGTGGCGTTTCGTCGTTCTTCTGGATCCTACACATCACTCTACGCATTTACCGCTTATGTGATCATCAGTGTTTTGATTGTGGCAACGATATAAATACGGATGTAAACATTTGCCGTTCACCAACACACATGAACAAATGCATGGGATTTGACAACTGGGGTCGATCCTCTTTTTCCTACCAAATGTTCTACATGACTACACCTCCTTATATACCCACTTTGGCCTGGACAATGGGTAACGTCAAATGACAGTTGAGCGTTGATCCAACCTGGCGAAAAGGTGAACTGTCAAATGACAGTAGGGAACGAGCGGGCTTTTGGTGGAAACCGTCCAAGAGAGCAGACGGAAAATAAAGTAGCGGATAAAGACAAAAAAAAATTGAAGAGTGGTTCATATTTTTGTATTATCTAACGCCTATACTGTCATTTGCTTTTTTGTATTGTTTGAGGAGTTCCATTACAAAACGTACGAAAAAGCAAAAAGCGTGTTTTAAATTAAAAATTTGCATATATATATTTTTTTAACTATAGTTTGCATCATACAATTTTGACTTCACGGACCGTGTACCATTGCCTTTACATAAATAATCTAAATTATTATCATTAATATAGTTATACATTTTTACGGCTTTATATTTATGTAATTCATTTAAATTCAAGTTCAATTCATGATATTCAAAATTCATAGGAACATAATTAACAAAAAAATCTAGCTAATCTCGATTACTATTATTCTACTATTTCCTCTCTGTTACAATATTTTCGTACGTACCTAAGCATGTTCCTATAGAACCCGTCACAATCTTGTCTTGTAATGAGACCAGCCCCATCTTTGATTGATTTCATCAACTCCGACTCGTGTTGTGGACTAGCTCTTCGTACAATCTCTTTCCATTTTGAAAATATGTTTTCGATAGGGTTTAAAAACGGCGAGTATGGTGGAAGATACTCGCAAAAGATACGCAAAAAAAACTAATTTGGTTAATATTTGTCTAGCAATCAGCAGTAACAGCTGATGATTCTGTTAAAGTAGTTTTCACAATTTCAAATGTTTCATTATATTATGCTGGAAATTATGCGTTTGATGCGTTTATGGGTAATACGTATTTAGGGTGAAAGGATTTTACAAAGCGTGAAAAATATTCATCTTCTACTATTGAGAACGTATGGTATTCCTTACGGATCATTAAAAGTAATAACGAATCGATTCGTTTGTTTGCTTCTGATGATAATCGCTTATTTTACGAAAACAAATGTTTTATTGTACCTTCACTTTTGTCTGCTTTGGCACTATCTGCAACAATTGGCGTAGTTGGTTGAGTATCGCACATTTGTATACAACAGCACTGTAGGGTGCTTACGTTCCAGATGCCTCTTCATGTTAGATGTGGATCCTCTGTTGTGCGACAACATTTGGTTACAGTAACGGCACGTTCCTCCACCTTCCGGTAATCTAGAGAAAAAACATATTGTAAAAAAAATTATGCACCGTTTCACGTATATGTATTTCTTCTAAGCAAATCAACATTCACAAAATTGATAAATATGGGGCAATTCTTTCTTATCTTTTATTTTAATCTTTTACTGTGGATCTTTCGCAACAGTCTGCAATGCCTGCATCTATCGTGAACGCTCGAGTGAAAACAGCAACGATGCTGTTACTTAACAGCCGCAGCACTTGAAAGTTCTTGCAATAATTTGCCTATACTCTTGTATGTACACAGTTTTCTATGAACACAATTTCTAAATTTTTAATTCCGTATTTTATTCTTTTTTCACCGAGTCTTTCAGCTTGCACGCATTAATTATTGCACTATTTCACAAATTCACAATAATTCACAAGCTTTATATTTTTATATTATTATTTAAATTGAAGTATTCGTTAATCACATTATGGCGCGATTTTTCAGTCACCAGGAGGTATTACCTACTTTGTAATTTGTAAAGCTAATATTTCTAGCTCCTCACAACTAGTACTTAAAATATAAATTGAGTAGTAGTAGTAGTAACAGGATTTATTTGGGCAGTGAGATATTATAATGTTACATTGATTATTCGCAATTGTGTATAATGGGTTCACATTTTATGTTTTCCTCATTAGTTGTGATTTTTTAGCATATTGCTGAGTTTTGAAAATTTAAGAATTGAATTTTGTGATTTTATGGGAAAAAGAACAAAAAAACCCATGACAATATAGAAAGACTTAACCACTAAGAAAACTTAACACTATGTCTAACAGTAATAAGAGAAACTAAAAAACTAACTAACGTAGTTTGAAGCTAACCTAAATTACGCGGCTAGTTGGTTTAATAAGTATACGTCACTAGCCTGGCAACGCTCAAGATAGTTACGGTTAATTTTATCGATAAATTCATGTAAGGGAATAGTGTTCGTTATTTTGTGCAGTTTTTTGGTACTGAACCACGGAGGTACATTAATAATCATTTTAAGGATTTTGTTCTGCATTAAATGCAGTTTTTTGTGGTGAGAATTTGCTATACTCTTCCAAGCAGGGACTGCGTACGTAAGTACCGGGCGAAAAAGAGACTTGTACAGTAGAATTTTGTTTTCCAAGTTTAATTTAAATTTGCGATTTAGGAAAGGGTAGGAGATTTTGATTATTTTGTTTGTTCGCAATAAGATATTGTCTACATGGGTTTTGAAAGTAATCCGTTTATCAAAATAAATTCCTAGGTATTTTATACATGTTTTCCATGGAATATTCTCGTGTCTCATAACTAGTTCGGTCTGTGGTAGTTTCCGCATACATGTTTTCCTAGTGAAATAGATTGCTTCCGATTTAGTACTGTTCGATTTAAGTTTCCATTTAGAGCAATATTTTTCATATGCTGCAAGAGCGTTATTTAAGCGATTAATAAATACTTTTGGGTTTTTAGCAGTAGCTGCAATTGCAAAGTCGTCTGCGTAAAGAAAATTGGTACAATTTCGTGAATTGGGAATGTAAGCTTTGTAGATATTAAACAGCAAAGGTGATAACATACTTCCTTGAGGTACACCAGCTACAGGTGCATAAGGCAGTGATTTAGAATTTGTTATATGAACGATATTTTTACGGTTCTCTGGAAAAGATTTAATTGTATTTATGAGGTATGTAGGAAATTTAAACTTGATAAGCTTGTAAAGAAGTCCCTGATGCCATATCGAGTCAAATGCCTTTTCGTTGTCTAATAGCACTAATCCCGTAGCTCTGTTACATAACCTATTTTCGATAATGGTGTTTTTAATCGATGTATCTGATGGGTTGTACTGCGGGAAGGTTGAAACCCGAACTGTGACATGGGAATGATATTGTTATTTTCGACATGCCATCTCATTCTGGTGGCTATAAGTTTTTCTAAAAGCTTACCTAGACAACTCAAGAGGCTAATCGGTCCGTAGCTTTCGGGATTAGTACGATCTTTGCCAGCCTTGGCGATGGCAACTATTTTGGCAATTTTCCATTGGTCGGGGAAATAGCCAAGTTTGAGGCAAGCGTTTAATATAAGAGCTAGATAGACTATGGCTTTCCTCGGGAGTCTCTTTATCGTTTTGTTGTTGATTTGATCGCACCCAGTTGATTTTTTATTTTTTAAATTTCTTATTAGTTTCGTTAGTTCTTTAGGTTTTATGTATTCAGATGGAGGAGGTTCATTTCCTAGGTTGGATGCAAAAAAGATTTTGTTATTATTTTTTACCTTTCGTTCAATTGTGCTTATTTTATTGTGGGTCAGATTGTGCGCATTTGCAAAGTGATCTTTAAGGGGGCTGCATTTTTCACGAGTGAGTAGAACTGAATTTTGTTTT
This sequence comes from Anopheles funestus, assembly GCF_943734845.2. Classification (NCBI taxonomy): domain Eukaryota; kingdom Metazoa; phylum Arthropoda; class Insecta; order Diptera; family Culicidae; genus Anopheles; species Anopheles funestus. Next base: position 47,118,107 of record NC_064599.1, read on the forward strand.
TTCTAATTTGGAATATTTGGTTGTTGATTTCTGATTGTTCTTACGAGTTTCCATAAGCGATTATTGTTATTGTGATGTGGATTAATGCTTTCGAGTGTGTCACTCCATGCTCTGTTCCGTTGTTGTGAAATCTGGTATTCTATTTTTCGTTTTAATAGATAGTAAGTGTCCCGGTAATAGGTATCAAAGCTATTGTCAATCAAATCTATGTCGTTGCCATTTTTTTCTAAATTTGTTCCTAAGTTTAATTAAGGAGATAATGTGATCAGGCAGTATGATATTATATCTTCCTGGGGTCACTGTGGGAATGGCTTTATCGTGTGCACTGGCAGCAGCGGATCTAACGGTGGGCGGAGTAGGCGGCCGCCTAGGGCCCCGCCGATTTGGGGGGCACAACAAAACGACACAACATTTCATACGCAACAAAGCCCGTGCTACAGCTACGGCCACCCCCCGGACACCAGCTGATCAGCTCAAACAAGGGGCCCCTTACAGGGTTTCTCAGGCCAGCTCAACACCTCAACACCACTTTTCAACAACGTAAAATGTCGGATACACATTTTACGTTGTTGAAAATTGGTGTTACGGTGTTGAGCTGGCCTGAGAAACCCTGTAAAACCCAAAACGAACAATTTCCTTGTCATCATACGGATAGCCGGGGCCCAACCACTATCAATTTTTTTTCTCGCAACCCGTATGCACTGCTTTCTGAGTGTGTGTCGGCTAACGGTACAAACGATTTTTTCAATTTGTTCTCTTCTCGCTTCATCCTACAGAACAGCGATCCTCGATCCAGCGAGTGTGGTAGTTAGAAATTATTCCTATCTCGCATTGACCATCGTACGTTCTGTCGTCCTTGCTTTCGTGTCTGTGTCACCAATATGATCGGCGCACTTGGCGCACGCTAAGCCCGGAGCGAAGTGCACCGGGGCCCCTCTTATGGAATTATATGGAAAGCTAGGGCCCCAAGGGGGCAGCTGGGAAGATAACCTCTGCACCCCCCCCCCCCCGCGCTTTCTATTGCTATTGCCAAAAACTCAAACATCAGGGGCCCCTTTAAAATCCAAAACGAACTATTTCCTAGGAATCATACGGGTAGCCGGGGCCCCAGGTCGCCAATGCGATTTTTTTCCTCGCGAACCATATGCACAGGTTTGTGATAGAATAGCGTCTGTACTTTTCGTTATGTCATGATGTTTCTTCTCTGTTTCACGACTAAGCAAAGTTAGACTTTCTTATTCCTACACCTCGAACGCATAAATGGAGTCAATACCGATTTTTTTGTTGAGAGCTCCTCCTCTACTCAAGTTCACTCTCTTTGTGAATGACATGTCTCAACCATGTAAAAAGGTGTCGAACACAACCAACCAATTTCAGAAGGTGTCTGATCGTTCGAAAGAACAGGTGATTCCGTGTTGTTCAAGTGGTAGCGATTGATAAAAGTGGTTAAAGTGCTGGTTTAATTTGTTTCAATTCAATTTTCATTCTTCAATTTTCAATTTTCATCCTTTTTATTATTTTATTTGGTGTTGGTAAAAACTAGTTTTAAGTGGTAGCTTAGTGGTAGTGGTAGTCCTAATCTTAGTGGTAGTGATAGTCTTAGTATTAGTTAATTAATAATTGTCTTTATTGTTTATAGTTTTAAGTTGTTTTTTATTAGTTTATTTAGTGCTATTCATCTATTCATTCCATTCTAAATTCACATTTTCATTCACATATTATAATATCTATCTACAACGCGTTAGAATTTTTTCATTCTTTATATACATTATATTTTAATTCATTATATTTTAATTGTCAAGTGAGTGTCAATTGTCAAGTGTAGTGAACAATCAATCAAAATGAAACGACACCAAAGCGGTGCAGAAAAGCGGAAAAAGATAAAAAAGGAGCACGATTTTTTAGCCTCACAAAAAAATGCGTTGGACAAATTTGTCCAACAAAATAATAAAACATCCGGCATCACAAAAACGGCATCAGATAATTTGCCAGCTAATTTACAGTGCAGTCCTGAAGTGACTTGTCAGAAGGAGCTAAGCAACGAGGAACCACAACAATCGGGGTCATCGAGTGGCTCGTTAGTTCAGCAAGATATTTCCCTGTGGAAACGGCCGTTCTCGGATGAATTTATTGATCAAGTATTAAGAAATAAACCGACAAGCTATGGAAACATACAAAATTCGAAAACATTGTACAAGGATAAAGATGATGTGTACTATAGAAGCCTTAGTAAAGATCATTTTTATAGGAAAAAAAATAATGGCGTTTTGGAAGAACGAACATGGCTCGTGTTTTCTGAAACAACAAAATGTGTCTATTGTTACCCTTGCTTGCTTTTTCAAATGTGTCATCTAAGTTTATAACAGGTTTAAATAACTGGAAGTCTATTACCACCCTACTTTCGAGCCATGAAACTGCAAAGGAGCACATTGCATCCATGTGCATTTTATATAAAGATCTAATGCATGTAATAGAGTCGATAGTGAGTTAGTATTAGAAATGGAAAAGGAAGAAAAATATTGGCGAGAAGTGTTGAAGCGTGTAGTTAGCACAGTAAAATTATTAAGCCGCTTAGGAATAGCTTTTAGAGGACATGATGAAAGTGAACAAAGCAACCGAAAGGGAAATTACCTGTCATGTTTAGAGTATTTGAGTGAATACGATGAATTTTTAAAATTACATTTAGAAAAATATGGTCACCAAGGCCGTGGAAATGTAAACTACTTGTCGCATCACATTTGCGATGAATTTTTAGAAATAATAAGTAAAAACATTGAGAACAAAATAGTTGAAAATGTAAAATCAGCTACATACTACAGTATTATAATAGTGTTGGAATACATGCGTACCACTGTATTCCGACACTTGTTGTCAGCGGAACCCAGCACTCACGATCGCAGAGAGCGATACGAGGGAGAGTGAGTGTGGGATAGTAGGGCAGTGCGTGAGAGGTCAAGGATCAGTAGCAAGCTAGAAGAGTAGAGAAAAGGACTAATATTTTGGCGCACGTAAACACGCGCCTAAAGGAACAAATAAATCGTGCTTGCCTAAAATACCAGAATCTAACTCTCGTCAGCTTCTATCTCTAACAAATAGATTCTACTCCGGATATAGCTCACATAGATCCACTTACTTTCATATTAAGGTATGTTGCATCGAGTGGAAAAGTAGTAGAACGATTAGACGAGGCAAATGCTCTACTTAAGCAAATCACAAAGCATGAAACTGCTCTGATGACTGCGATATGGAACCCTCTTCTGCAAAGGATTAATGCTACCAGTAAATCACTTCAGACCGTTGAATGTGAACTACTAAAAGGCGCGGCATTAATGAATTCATTGGTTAAATTCATTGATCATTTTAGAGCGGATTTTGCAAATGTTAAAGAAGGAGCTAAAGAACTATCTGATTTGTCTTCATTTGTTTCCGAAGAAAAGCGTGTGCGCAAAAGGAAACTTTTCCATGAGGAAACTCGAGAAAATGAACATCAGTTTTGTACTGCAAGAGACGAATTTATAGTGAATTCGTTTTACGTTATATGTGATAACATTAAAGCACAGATAACACAAAGGGCTGAAAAATATGAATCAATTTTAGAGCCATTCAAAGTTTTTTACGATTGGAATTTGTCACTAGAAAATAGAAAAAAATATCTTAATATTCTGTTAGAAATTTACAAAAATGATATTGATGCTAACAATTTGCAGGACGAATTAGATCAATTTTTAATCTTTCTAAAAGACAATACAGAGTTAACCGAGGCATGTGTAGATGATAACAAGGAAATGAATGTTAAAGTTGAGTTGCGAACTATCTATACAATAGCTAAAGACATGTCATGTACGTTTCCAAACATGAAGACGTTATTGAAATTTTTTCTAACTATTCCAATTTCCAACGCATCAGGGGAAAGATCTTTTTCCGTTTTAAAACGAGTGAAAAATTATTTGCGAAAGTTTGACAAAATTTCTACTAAAGATCATTTTATCAGAAAAATAAAACCGTTTAAAAAATGTTTCTCTTTTCCATCATTATTGATAACTGAAACCCAAGGGGAGCAAACGATTTTTTGTTTTTGGCTGGAATATGTTTTTATGAATATGTTTTATGATTAAGTTTTGCTATTCACACCCTATTTAGTTTATGTGTTAGTCTTTCTATCTATCTCTTGACTGTCTTCCACTTACAACGGTCAGGAGAATTTAGATAGATTCGGACGTTGTCCATGTCTGAAATTTTTATTTTAATATTGAAATTTTAAAATCATCTTGCGTCATTACGACGGGTCTTGCAGATACATTTAACTTCTTACTGTTTTTTGACTTTTCGTAGTATTTTTATGTACTTACGGTTTTCGTGAAAATGATTATCAGATGGGCTTTTCCAGAGGAATACGGAGTCTGAAAATGAAAGATAGATGAAAACTTGGCCATCACAAATAAGAGATTATCAAACAATTGAAAAATAAAAATAAAATGGAATACTGCAATCATTCAGAAAAATCGTGCTAGTAACCAAAATGCAAAAAAAACTATTACTCAATTTTTTACTTTTACTAATTTTTTTTAAATGATGTAAACATTCCATTATAATATTATATATAATATTATATACAATATAATTATTGTTAGAGTTGGCGGCACCTACGCCTGTAAACGTGCGTTGGATGATAAAACGTCAGGACACGCATCCGGTTAATGAAATGTGCGTGCGCTGCGTCAAGCGATCGGCCTCTTTTCCATCCAACCACCGAGGAGATAGGACGAGTTTTGAGTGTTCGCATCACCCCGCTCACACTCAAAACACCTGTTGAACAATAAACGTAACAAAACTAAAACTCCAGCAACGTTTCTAGTGCAAATCTCGTGTGAAATTTAGTGTAATGGAAAGTGAGCATAAAGAAGTATCGACGCCTACTGCTAACTTGGCGATCGATCATCAAAAAAGTAGTGGAATCTCGACGCCTCGTGCTATCCTGCCGATTGATGAACCACAGAGGAAGGAAGCGAAGCCCCAATGACATTGTTGTCATCGTGCTGAAACGACGCTCCCTAGACCGCTCCGTTGAAAAATAGTAAACATACGTTGCTTTCTCAACCATACAGTGAAAATCCTGCGTAATTGAGCTAAAGTTTCTGGACTCTTTCTATCGGCAATTGTGTACAGAATTTTCGAGTGAATTTTTGCTGATTATCTCCGACACACAGCAATCAACATTTGTTTACCACGCAACCGCCCACATCACCAACATCGCAGCCGCCCTCCACCATGTCTGACGTCTGTCCTGCATGTAACGCAGAAATAGGCAATGCCGAAGCGTATGTCTGTGATGGTGCCTGCAAAGGCACGTACCATTGCATCTGCCTAGGCATTAACAATACCTGCATCAAGGAGCTCAAACGATCCGCTACTCCACTTTTATGGGTGTGTAATGGATGCAAATTACACCGTCAGACTGGGAAATCGGAGCTGCAATATTTTTTAAACGCAGCACTGGCAGATTTCAAGACAGACATCATGGGGCATCTTGAGCGGCACCTGTCGACGCTCTTGGAGGCCCACAGGAACGATGTGTTGGACTCTGTACAGAGGCACATAACTAGTGTGCGTGACGCCTCTGCCACACTGAAATCCACGTTCTTTCCACCTTTACCACCATCAACAACGACTGCATGCTCCACTAATACACAACACCACGAACCAGTATCCCTACGCACTACTACCTTCCAACAACCGATATCCAATGCACCAAAGAGGAGATTAGTTGATCGTTCACCTCCCACCCGCACCTTCCGCCCTTCACTACAACATGGTACCGCACAATCAAACTCATCTCTACGAACAATCTCGATACCAGCTAGAGAGCAACGATTCTGGATCTTTGTCTCTCGGCTTTCACCGGACATCACAGAAGAGGAGATGACGTCACATGTACAACAAAATCTGGAAATAAGCGATGTGCTAGTATTCAAATTGATGCCTAAACTTCGGGACTTGAGTGCAATTAACTTTATATCTTTTAAGATCGGAGTTCCCGTCTCATATCGTGATCGAGTATTATCTCCTGATATTTGGCCAACTGGTGTGGCTTTTCGCGAGTATGAACGACGCACTGAACAATTTCAAAATTTCTGGCGACCTACAATACCAGTCAACCGACAGATCACACCAAACAGAACAGAACAATCAATCCCTTTCGAGGACAAATCTGTTTCACAAACCCCAACAACACCTGTTTACGTTTCGTATGCGTTACACTCATTTGACAGTTGAAATTTATTATTCCGATTAATGCATGATTGTTTTCACCGGGGTAGCGTTACGAACGCAGAGGTTAGTTGTGTTAGTGTAAGGACCGTTAGGGCTAAGAACCATTGCGAAAAATCACTGCACTTGTAATAAAATACGTACGCCGAACGGTCAAGCGAGAAACCGCGCTCCAGATTAATTTTTCACCGTTCCGAAAGAAAACTAAAATTCACAACGTAGGGATCGATCGCGAACATTTGGTGCCGTGACCAGGATATATTCTTTCGGAGTGAAATTAGTTTCGGTTTCTTAAAGTGATCATTGCTGCGTGTTGCAAGATTGCACTATTGCACTGAGTGTGAACACTTGGATTATTCGTTGAAAGTTGTCAGCTATCTGTAACGTACTGTACGTGTACCGTGATTGTTGATCGTGATTATTGACTGTTGGCTGCTTGTGGAAATTTGTGGTGTTGAGTTTTTTTGGTTGTGAACTCGTCCTCGCGAATTTTGTGTTTTTTGTCGTTTGACCGGCCATCACTGTGAGCATTGGCGTCGGTTCAATGGCATCACCAGCCGACTTGCGTTCCAGAAGAGTGACGTTGGAGGAGAAGATTCATCGTGCTGCTGCATTTGCTGCAAATTTCGTTCCGGCGCGCGACGAGCTTAAAGTGCCTTTTTATGCCGCGGAAGTTGAACGAGTTTCAGTCGAATACGACGGTGTGCAGCAGATGATTGAAAATGGTGCTGCACCGGAGGAACGCGCGCTTGAAAGCCATTTACGCGCCACGATGGAGGATGCTATAATGGCTGTGAGAGCAAGCCTCCAAGCACTAATGCAACCGACGCCGCGCGTAGCCATCGCGTCATCATCGAATCGCGTTGCAGCGTCGGAGCTAAGATTGCCAAGAATTTCGTTGCCTGAATTCGACGGTAATGAAATGCAATGGGCAACGTTTCGTGACACTTTTGAAGCACTTATTCACAACAACACCGAAGTGCTGGATATCCAAAAGTTTCACTATCTGCGAGCAGCACTGAAAGGAGAAGCTGCTAGGCTGCTAGATTCCATCCCGTTGTGTTCCTCAAATTACTCCATTGCATGGAAATCATTGGTCGATCGCTATGCCAATGAGTATTTACAAAAAAAGAGGCATTTGCAAGCCATGTTCAACATGTCGAGAGTGCAAAAGGAATCCAATGCAGCACTGCACAATAGGCTGGTCGATGATTTCGACAGACATGTGAAAATGCTCCACCAGTTGGGTGAGCCAACTGAACAGTGGAGCACTATTTTGGAGTATGTGTTGTGCACAAAACTGCCTGAGGAAACGTTGAAGAACTGGGAGGATCATGCTTCCACGCTCGATACACCTGACTACGCAACGCTAATAGATTTCCTACAAAGAAAAATGCGGATATTAGAGTCCATATCGATGAATCATCAGTCTACAAAGGAAAGTACTCACCCGAATCCCGTGCGGCGCGCCCCGCAGCAGCTTTCTTCCTGCTCTTCCACTACGAGCAATTCTAAAGAGTGCCCATATTGCCAACACGAGCATGCCCTGAGCAGTTGTTACAAGTATTGCCGCCTTCCACTGTCTGAGCGTATTCAGATTGCAAATGAGAAGAAGGTTTGCAATAACTGCTTACGGAAGGGCCATTGGGCAAGAAATTGTCTTTCGTCTTCCCGATGCAAGCATTGCCGTGACAGACATCACACTCTTTTGCACCGCTCCAATGAACCAGCAGGATCGAAAGAAGGGTCACCGGAACGTCCCGATTCACCGAAGCCGAAGGATCGCGCATACGCTCAGTCGCTCAACGTTACTGAGACGACGGAGCGTTCAGAGGAGGTGTTTCTGCTAACTGTGCGAGTGAACATCGTAGATGCTGACGGCAAGGAGCATTCGGTGCGTGCTCTTCTAGACAGTGCGTCGCAAGCGAACCTGATGACCGAAAGGATTGCCAGATTGCTGCAGATAAAACGGTCTCCAGCTAACGTCAAAGTATTGGGAGCTGGTAAGGTATCTCGCAATGTTCGTGAATGTGTGTTTGCTGAGATTCGGTCGAAAAGACAGCGTTTCAGTTGTGGCGTACAATTTATGTTGATGGACCAAATAACCTCTAATATTCCTTCAGAGAACATAGCTATTAGCCACTGGTGTATCCCGAAAGGAATCGAGCTAGCTGATCCGGAATTTAATAAATCACAGCCAATCGATTTATTAATAGGCGCGAAGCACTATTATTCGTTTTTCCCTAGTGCAGCACGAGTGCACTTGGGTCCTGACCTTCCATCATTGATTGACAGCGTGTTTGGCTGGATTGTAGCGGGTTCGGCAATGTTGCATTACCCTGCTAATTCGCAGACAATTATTTCCAACGCTGTTTGCATGATGTCACTGGAAGAAAGCATGGAACGGTTTTGGAAAATTGAATCTTTGGTAATGAAAGATGGATACTCACCCGAAGAACGCAGATGTGAACAGCTATTTCAGACAACCACGACGAGAGATAAGGATGGTCGGTACATCGTCCGTTTGCCGCGTCATCCTGACTTTGGGGTACGATTAGGTGCATCCAAAACAAGTGCAAAACGTCGATTCGAGCTGTTGGAGAAACGTTTCGTTAGAAATGCCAAACTGAAGGAAGAGTATCACGCATTTATGAAGGAGTACTACGAGTTGGGGCATATGCGTTTGGTCCGCGATGAGCTGCCGGAGCCAGTTGAGTCGTACTATCTGCCCCACCATCCCGTGTTCAAAGAGTCGAGCACTACAACGAAAATCAGAGTCGTGTTTGATGGCTCTTCGAAAACTACAAGCGGTTATTCCCTTAATGAGGCTCTCTGTGTGGGACCAGTGGTGCAGGACGAGCTGCTTGATCAACTTTTGCGTTTTCGCACCTACAGAGTGTCTTTGGTAGGCGACATAGCAAAGATGTACCGGCAGATATTGCTTCATCCTGATGATCGTCAATTAGTGCGAATCTTCTTTCGATTTTCGACGCAGCAACCAGTCCGGATTTATGAGCTGAATACGGTTACCTATGGACTGGCACCATCATCGTTCCTTGCTACGCGTGCTCTGATTCAGCTGGCGGATGATGAGGGTGGCGCATACCCACGAGCGGGTCCGGCTTTGCGAAAGAACTTCTACGTAGACGATTTCATCGGAGGAGCGAACTCGGTAGAAGAGGCTACGTTGCTACGAGATGAGTTAGCTGAGTTACTACTTAAAGGCGGATTTGAGCTACGCAAATGGACCTCTAATTGTCCTGATGTTCTGCGCGGACTCGATGAGTCGCAAATTGGAACAACTTCCAAGATGAGCTTCGCTTCCCATGAAGCCGTGAAGACACTTGGGATCAGTTGGGTTCCACAAGAAGATTGGTTGCTATTTGAAGGATTGTGTCAACCAGATACCGATATCATCACAAAGCGATCTGTACTTTCCACCATCGCTAAAATGTATGATCCGCTGGGAATGATAGCTCCGATAGTCATTCGGGCAAAGATGATAATGCAGGAAATATGGACGTACTCGTGTGATTGGGATGATGCCCTGCCAGCAGGCATCGTTAGTAAGTGGAAGCAGCTTCAACAGGAGATCCAATCCCTTTCACAGTACCGTATGGAAAGATACGTATTGGTTCCCGGCGCACGTAAGATTGAGCTGCACACCTTTTCCGATGCTTCAACAGTAGCTTATGGTGCATGCACGTATGTACGGTGTGAAGAGCCGGGACGAGTTCGGGTGATGCTTCTAGCATCTAAGAGTAAGGTAGCACCCTTAAAGCAACTAACGGTTGCCAGACTAGAGTTATGTGCCTGCGTCCTTGCAGCACATTTGCACCATCGAATCAAAAGGGCAATCGCTACGAAAATTGATGCGTCATGGTTTTGGACCGATTCAGCTATCTGCACGGCGTGGATTAGGGCGCCTCCAACCACGTGGAAAACGTTTGTCGCCAACCGTGTGGCTGAGATACAGCATTTTACGAGTGACGCAAAGTGGCGACACATAGCTGGAGTCGAAAATCCCGCTGATCTGGTGTCGCGCGGGATGGAAGTGTTGGAATTCAACAACAGCATGGCATGGAGACATGGGCCAGCATGGTTGACGAAATCAGAGGATGTTTGGCCTATGTCTAATCCAACGGAGCCTCCTGAGGCAATTCAAGAGAAGAAAGTCTTAACAGCCGCCGTTGCGACGTGTACCAACGAGCTGTTCCTGCGTTGGTCATCATTTACTCGCCTGGTAAATGTCGTAGGTTATTGTCGACGTTTCATTGCCATGGTGCCACATCGGCGGCGCATAAGACGTGAAGGAGCCATGCATTCCAACGAAGGCAATGCGCATTCCAGTACTTCCGCATCTCCGAAGGTGCTGAGCGTTCTTGAGCGAGCAGCAGCAGAAGACGCGTTATTAAGGCTTGCTCAGCGTGAGTCTTTCGCGGAAGAGATGAGTGATCTGCAAACGGGGAAACAAATTAGAAGGCAGTCACAGTTACGTCGACTTACCCCATTTTTGGACAAAAAGGGTATCATCAGAGTTGGTGGCCGATTGAACTTGGCGCAGCTACCCTTTCAGTCGAAGCATCCCGCGTTGCTGCCTAAGGGCCACCCACTGGCTCGATTAATTGCAGAGAGCTACCACAAGTTGCTGCTACATGGTGGAGGACGTTTGTTGCTGTCATCCATAAGGGAAAGATTTTGGCCCTTGAACGGAAGAATGTTGGTGAAAGCCGTGGTGAGGAATTGCATCCGATGTATTCGTCATCATCCTACGGCAGCAGAGCAGCATACTGGTCAACTGCCCTCTGGTAGATTAGTCCCGAGTCGTCCGTTTGCGGTCACAGGAGTGGATTACGCAGGCCCATTGTATCTAAAGCCTGCGCATCGGCGGGCTGCATCGCTGCCCTGCGGGCAAGGTAACTCAAATTCGGTTGGTTTTAGCATGCCGCCTCTGTTGCTCCTACACGAAAAAAATGCTCGTGCTCCCTCTTCTAGGCCTTTGCCTTTGAAACGAGCCGTCTTCTATAGGAGAAGTGCACACACACGCAAGCACACAGTTAGTGATGCCGTCGATCGTGTTCAGTTTGTGTTATCGTTTTGCAGCGACAGACGCGTGCCGAGAAGCCATCGATAAAATAAGGGATATTTGCTGAATATATTGATAAAAAGGTATGCTAATGTGCTTAATTTGGCAATGCTGGGTAAAATCTTACTAATTACGATTTTCATTCCAGTTTCACAGCTTCGTTTCAACCAATAAGGAAGAGAAAAACATCTAGCCGGCGTCGTTGGTGTATCGAAGCTACGTTGGAAAATCACAGCGCAAAGATGGAAAGCAGCTGTGTTTAGTGATTAAAAAATTATAATATGGTGATAAAAAGTTATAATATTAGGCAAAACGCAATGAAAAAGTAATAAAATTGTATTTAATGTGAAAAATAAAGTAAGTAAAAATAATTTTCATCGTTGTCACACAAATATCGTGTCCATCACTATCACTATTCTGAAAGAAATCATAGAAAAGAGATGGCAATGCAAGTGAGCGAGAGCGCCTGTCAATCACTCAAACGAGGCTGAAACGTTGACTGCCTTTCAGCCTTGTTTCAGCCTTGTTTCAGCCTCGCGGGTAACTCAGTTTTGTATGGGATATTGCTCGCAGGGTGAAGGCATATTTGTGTGTCTTTGTGTGTTTCACAACAAAGGCGGTTCATCTAGAGCTAGTGGGTGATCTTTCAACCGAAGGGTTTCTCGCTGCTCTACGGAGATTTACGGCGAGGAGAGGTGTTCCGGAGCACATCCATTCGGACAACGGTAAAAACTTCGAAGGTGCCAGGAACGAGCTGCAGGAACTTTTTGCGAGATTGGGAAGTGAGACTGCACAGAGTGTCATCGCAGCGTCGTGCGCGGAACATGGAATCACTTGGCATATGATTCCACCGAGAGCTCCCCATTTTGGCGGCCTTTGGGAAGCTGCGGTAAAAACTGCCAAGCGTCACCTGTTTCGTCAACTGGGCAGTACACGATTATCGTTTGAAGGCTACTACACCGTTCTGCATCAAATCGAGGCAGCAATGAACTCTCGTCCGCTGCTGCCACTTTCCGACGATCCTAATGATTTGGCCGCACTAACGCCTTCTCATTTTTTAGTAGGTTCATCGATGACGGCGATACCAGATCCGGAACTAACGCACGCACACATAAACACCGAACAGCACTTGACCAAACTTCAACTACTGGTTCAGAAGTTTTGGAAACACTGGCAGAAGGAATACTTACAAGAACTGCAGAAGGACCCACGCATCGCTAAGAACGCGGATAACATTCAACCGGGGCGAATGGTTATCGTAGTGGACGAGCTGCTGCCAACTACTCGCTGGCCGCTTGCACGAGTCGTAGAGGTTCACCCCGGCGTGGATGGATTAGTACGCGTAGTCACGTTGCGAACACCTAAGGGAATTATAAAACGACCGATCACGAAGATCTGTCCCTTACCAATATCCAGTGAAAATGTAGGAGCATAAGGAAGTCAGGGAATATCACTTGCACAAAGATTACGAATCACTTGTTACTTAACACTTTTATCCGTTTGCGATACCACGCGGTGTTTTGACATAGGCGAGAGTTAACAAACACGGGGGTTGGGGTTGGATTCGGATTCCTCGGACAGAGTAACGTTGTTGTTTAAGAGCTGAACTGAGAGTGAATGTATTTCTAAATTTCGTCCTTAAATATAATAAACTATTTCTATTTCACAATATGAGGAAGCAGGATGGAAGGGTTAAGGATTCGTTGTTTCGCTGCTTGCTTGATGGTGGCTTGGAGTACCTGATGTTAGACGGTTTATCCGGGAATTCCAATACGGGTCTAGGGATGCATGTGTCTGAATAGCCAGGATACAGATGACCAGGTAAAGGTGCATCGCGATAGTTGGTGAATTGTTTTACAACAGTATGCTGGCTGGATGTGAAGGACATTTTAGGATGTTGATGTCTGGATGATGTTCATGTCTTGCAGCTGAACGGATGTTTATGTATCTGTAGCCTATTCTTCAGGTAGATATCATAAGAAAGGGTACATCCGGTGGAAGGGTTGTGGCGACGAGCGTTAACTTGCCCCTCCTTAAATTTGAGGCTCCGTCCGAAAAACTTCCATAATAGTTGGCGGGTGAAAGTTTTCAACGTTGGGCTCACTATCTTGGGTTTTCAATGATGCAGTTCTAGGTGTTGGTTTTTCATGGATGTTTATGATTGTTCTTTTCCGCATCTTTGTAGTGAAGTATATACAGATAACGATCATCAGCATTATTGGTGTACTTACTAAGCTGGTAATAGACCATTCGGTCCAAGTGAAGCTCTTTGATTCTAATCGAATTTGGTGCATCTCGTTTCTGAGTTCGTAGATAGGAAGATTCAACGGTGATCCATGTAGTTTAGTTTTGTTGCTCGAAATCTCTTCCTGATTCAGGAATATGTTGCATGATTCGTATGATAGGAGAAACGAGCCTGTCAGGTTTCTCTTTTTTAGACCGCATGTGGTTTTAATTGTGAACTCCACTGCTGAGTTGATCAAAATGTGAGCCATGTCTAGATGAATGATTTCGATCATTGCTGGATTCGCTATGAAGTCACATACTACTGGTTGTCTTCGTAAAAGAGCTGGGACGCATTTACCGTTGTCAACTCTTTTGAATCGTAGATATTCTTGTCGACGTTTGGTACAATGAAGAATTGGGATTGTAGGGAAAGGAAAACTTTTTGGGAACATCGATTTTCTTATTCTTATTCGTTATACCATACAATTCAATTTTTTTGTATACATCGTTTGTTAGTTTTGGACAACTTATTATGAATAACTGTGAGAATATATTTATTAAGGTTTAAGTTTTATATCGCTCATATGGATCCTCTTTCCTTCTTTTGTTAAAACGGTGGTTCTATTAACCTTCTCTATTTCTATCTTTTTGAACGGTTTTGCTTGTTTGAGCCTTCTTTTTGTTTTCATGTACGCTTGAGATGTCTTAGTTATGTTTTGTGTTTTTCGATTCTTGTTATGGTATTTAGTATCTTTATCTTGCTTTATCTTCAATTTGGTTTGAACTTGTTTTAAGATTGAAGGTGTTTTGTCGGTGGGTGTTATAATTTCGATAGGAGTGAATGTAGTACAAGAATGTATAGAATTATTGTATTTGTGAACTGCCATCGTAACTAAATCTAAAACGGATTTGTAAGGATGTTCAGATTTTGTGATACGATATATTTCAAGCAAAGTTGAATGGAATCTTTCTACTACACCATTCATTTCGCTTCTTCCAGTAGCTGTTAAGTAAGGGTTGATTTTACAGATTTTAAAGAATTCTGTAATTTCCCGTGAATTAAAAGATTTTTCTCCATCTAAGACAATACTTTCGGGAGGTTTATGTTTTAGTATTACTTCTCTCAACGCTGGTAATACATCAACAACGGCTCTGGAGTCAATTTTTACTACTTGTGCATATTTCGAAAATTTATCTACACAAGTTAAAAAGTAATGTTTTTCCAAGAAAAGTATGTCGATGTGTAATATTTGAAATGGTGTGTTTGGCAAAGGAGTTTTTTGCATTGGTGGTACTATTGGGCTTCTATCATACTTGCATTCATTACAAGTACGACAAGACCGTATGAAATATTTAATTTTGGCAGACATTTTTGGGAAATAATACTGTTTAATAATTTGTGCTTTGTTTTCTTCGCATCCTCTATGTGCTCTATCATGTTCTCTACTTATTATATCCTGCTGGTCGTTTTCATTTTCTACATCTTGTAGTAACGTTTGGGTAAAACGAATTTTCAGCATGTTTTGTCTTCCATAGTTTTGCCTGTATACTTCCTGTATTTTTCCCATTAGTGATTCACTTGTGAATAAGCCATTTAGTTTTGCAGAATTAAAATGTGTCTTTAAAACATGCAGCAAGTTTCTATCACTAGTATCCGAGATCGTGACTTGTTTTCGTTCGAAGTTTTCGAAAGGTTGCGAAGAACAAACAGTGTCGTCTCCTTCTTTTAAAATGAGTTGATGCCTGAAAGCATTCAAAGGAGCTTCAGTTGATGGAATAAAGAAATTATCGCTTTCGTTTGCAGAGTGTCGTGTCGCAGTCATGGAATATACCACTCGACTCAGAGCATCTGCTACTACGTTAGTTTTTCCGGGTTTATAAATGATTTCGTAATCGTGTTCTTCTAGATATGATTTCCATCTCTTTAGTTTAGCGTTAGTGTTTTTTTGAGAAAGCGTAAATGTGAGTGGTTGGTGATCAGTTAAGATTTTAAACTTGGCACCATACAGATAATTTCGGAAGGTTTTTAATGCCCAAATTATCGCTAACATTTCTTTTTCCGGTACAGAATATGACTCCTCGGTTTTTGATAATGACCGGGAACCAAAGTGGATCGGTTTATCTTTACCCAGCTCTCCTTGTGAGAGTACCGCTCCAATGGCAAAGTCGGACGCGTCCGTTGTCAATATAAACGGTTGACTGTAATCGGGATATATTAAAATATCTGAAGACGATAGAAGATTCTTCATTTTGTCAAAGCATTTGACTTGTTCTGATGATAATATTATTTTTCTATTGGAGGCCGGATTTGTTTCACCTCGTAATGCAGTCGTTAATGGCTTTGCTATTTTTGCAAAATCTTTAACAAATCTCCTGTAGTAACCCATTAATCCTAAAAATGATCGCAATTCCTTTATGGTTTTTGGGGCAGGAAACATTTTTATGGCTTCTATTTTTTTCATGTTAGGTTTTATTCCATCGCATGAAACTACATGACCTAGGAATTCTATTTCTCTATGCAGAAATTCCGATTTGTCTATTTGCACTTTCAGATTAGCCGTGTCTAACGTTCTGAGCACTGTGTTAAGATTTTTAAGATGTTCTTCCAATGTTTTTCCAAAAACAATTACATCGTCCATATATATGTAACATATTTTCCCTATATGATCTCTTAGGACATCATCTATAGCTCGTTGGAAAATACCTGGAGCGTTTTTTAATCCAAATGGCATTCTCAGGAATTCATATTTTCCGTGATTTATAGAGAATGCAGTTTTTTCAATATCTTCGGGTTTCATTTTGATTTGATGAAAACCAGAAGCAAGATCTAGAGATGAAAAATATTGTTGTCCCTTCAATTGATCTAATACGTACGTTATTTCGGGCATTGGGTACCTGTCGCTAATTGTTTTCTCGTTCAATTTCCTATAATCGATTACCATCCTAAACTTTTTTTGACCTGATGCATCGTTCTTTTTTGGTACTATCCAGACTGGAGAAGTCCAAGCTGATCTGGATGGTCTAATTATACCTGTCTCTAGGAGGTTTTTGATTTGTTCATTTACCTCGGCTGTATATGCTGCAGGGTAAGGGTACACTTTCTGATGCACAGGTATATCGTCTGAGGTATTTATTATACACTCTACGTTGGTGGTGCATGTCAGGGCAAGGTTTGGTTTATGAAAAACATTATTATTTTTGTTCAATACTTCCGTTAACATACCCTTTTGTGACGGGTCTAGATGATCTACCCGAAAATCAATAAGATGATTTTCTTTAACAGCCTGATATACATGTAAAGGTATTGTAAACGGCATTCCATTGTCTGAGATTATTGTAAGAACATTATTCTTGAAGCATAATTGAGCTTCAAGTGTTTTTAAAATAGATGTACCTACGATACCAAAGAAGAATGAATGAAATTCATGCACAATGAATTGAAACTTTATGTTAGATTTAGGGTGAAAAAATGCAATGTCTATGGCCGAAGTAGCGTTGAATTTGCCTGTAGCACTTTTTATGCTAAGAGTGGAATATTCATATGGCTTAGAATTCTTGTAAGCATAAGCAAGTTTCGGCGATATTAGGTTAATGTTTGACCCACTATCTATCAAAAATGGATATTCTCCCTGTGTTGTCCGCAAAAAGATATATGGGTGAAATGGTTTCACCATTTTGCGGCCCAATCTAAAATGAGTTTCTCCTTTGTATATTGGATTGGATGGTTCGTTATATGAGCTAAAGTTCCTTCCAGTTTCTGTTTCGTTTAACGGCGGTGCTCCTGCCACATAATCCGGTGGAGCATCTACCGAATATGTTTGCCTATACTGTGCCGAGGAAGGTCTAGCTCTCTTATGATCATAGTTTCGATTAGCGTAGTTGAGGGCGTTTGATCGTACAGATGGATCAAGTTCCATAGGCACTGGATGATTAATCTTAGCTTGCTCAGCTGGATTTCTTACAGAAAAATAATTTATTGTTTGGCTATGTTGACCTGATCGGTAATTATTTCTTTGTGGGGGATTTTGCCATTGGTACGAAAAGTTTCTGGGCGGAAGTGGTGGTCCTTGATGGTTTGTGGTATGATAACCAGTCCCTATAGGAGGTGTTACGTAAAGATCTCGTGGTTTAGGAACATAATTAGTTCGAGGTTCAGATTTAAATGGCGTTGATCTCATATTCATGTTACAATATTCTAGGCAATAATTATATGCTGCATTCAAATTAGGGGGATTGTTATTCTTAAGCAAAAAACAAAGAGGATTATCCAGACCTCTTATGAAACAATCCAAAGCTTTTTCTCTGAAGTAGGATGTATGAGCTTCCCCATTTACGGCATATTTCGGGTCAGTTTGCACTTGAGTGATGATCGAGTTCTGTAGATCGTTCACTCTACTAAAGTAACTGCTCAAACTTTCACTTGGTTTTTTGCTGATCCTACTTAGTTCATGATCAAGCGTTTTCAATTCCCGTTTATCCTTATAATAAAGAAGTAGGATTGATTTTATTTGTGACCAACCTCCGGTAACACAATTAGTATTTAAAACATCTGATGCTTCACCCTTAATCTTTCTCCGTATGGTTCCCTCTATTACATGGTAAGCTGTAGAATCCCTTGGGAGTCTAGCGTACATTTGTAGTACATGCTCTACTTCCATTATCCATTTCATTAAGTCACCAGCTTTCCCTTCAAATGTAGGTAACTCCCTAACGTAATCTGGGACTTTACCCACTTGGATATACTCTTCGTACGTCATCGTGGCACTTGTACTTTCGGTAACCATTCTGTTTCTTGTGTATACTTCTTGTCTTTTCTGTTTTCTATCAAAATTATAATCCACCATAAACACTCAAAACGTTCAATTAACACGTTTTCTTGATTGAATTTTCACTTTCGTCACTTTCCTTGATCTAGATGGACAGTAATTCCCTATTATCACTTCTTAAAATTATAATGACTCACAGTAACATCGAAAATAATACGATGATGCTCATGCTCCGTCCTGCGAGGCTGCTTGATGCTTCGGATGATCCTTTTTGGTGTTGTCCTACTACGGGTCCTAGGCTTCCTTCGGGAGAGATGTCCACGAAATGCAGTATCCGTGTCCCTATTCGGGCGCCAGTTAACAAACACGGGGGTTGGGGTTGGATTCGGATTCCTCGGACAGAGTAACGTTGTTGTTTAAGAGCTGAACTGAGAGTGAATGTATTTCTAAATTTCGTCCTTAAATATAATAAACTATTTCTATTTCACAATATGAGGAAGCAGGATGGAAGGGTTAAGGATTCGTTGTTTCGCTGCTTGCTTGATGGTGGCTTGGAGTACCTGATGTTAGACGGTTTATCCGGGAATTCCAATACGGGTCTAGGGATGCATGTGTCTGAATAGCCAGGATACAGATGACCAGGTAAAGGTGCATCGCGATAGTTGGTGAATTGTTTTACAACAGTATGCTGGCTGGATGTGAAGGACATTTTAGGATGTTGATGTCTGGATGATGTTCATGTCTTGCAGCTGAACGGATGTTTATGTATCTGTAGCCTATTCTTCAGGTAGATATCATAAGAAAGGGTACATCCGGTGGAAGGGTTGTGGCGACGAGCGTTAACTCGAGCAAGGATAAGTTTGTTTGTTGATGGTACATCAAGGCGAGGAGTATGTTTACGTTTCGTATGCGTTACACTCATTTGACAGTTGAAATTTATTATTCCGATTAATGCATGATTGTTTTCACCGGGGTAGCGTTACGAACGCAGAGGTTAGTTGTGTTAGTGTAAGGACCGTTAGGGCTAAGAACCATTGCGAAAAATCACTGCACTTGTAATAAAATACGTACGCCGAACGGTCAAGCGAGAAACCGCGCTCCAGATTAATTTTTCACCGTTCCGAAAGAAAACTAAAATTCACAACGTAGGGATCGATCGCGAACAACACCTATTCAGCAATCGCAACAGACAGAAACTTAACAGAAATTTACTACCAGAATGTTCGCGGGCTCAAATCCAAGACGAAACGCTTTAGCATGGCACTTATTGAAAACAATTATGACATAGTAGCTCTGACCGAAACGTGGATTGATAACACAATAACGAATAGCTTATTATTCGGCCACGACTATAATGTGTACCGCATGGACCGTAACGAACTCAATAGCACACGCATTAAAGGAGGTGGGGTATTGATCGCAGTACACTCTGCACTGGTCTCTCACGAGTGCCGAGTCCCGATAGGATCTCTCGAGATGGTATGGGTGAGGCTCAAAGTAATCAGTGGCTGGTTATTCCTAGGCTGCATATACATCCCCCCTTATTTGAGAACCGATGATGAAATTATGCGTAACTTATCGAACACTATCGATGCAATATATGATGCTATGAGAACAGATGATCAGTTAATAATAGTGGGAGATTTTAATCAAAGCCGTCTTGACTGGAATCCAGAGGGGGCAGTCCGAGTTGATAGAAGCAGTAATACTCTTGTTGATATTTTTAATCTTTACCTATTAACACAAGTCAATCAAACAAGAAATGAAATTGGACGGATTTTGGATCTCGTCTTGGTTAACGAAACTAGATCAAATACTGTCAATGCGACAACGCTCGACAATTTGAGATTTCTTGTACCTGCGGACAGTTATCATCCACCGCTAATAATCTGCGTTAATAACACCGCATTTGTAAGACAACGAGAGACTGATAATGCTACTAGACAAAAGCTTAATTATATCAAGGCTGACTACACTGCAATTGAAGCTGAAATATCTAATAGCAACTGGGAATTTCTATTTATGAACGGAATCACAATTGACGACGCAGTAGCGGAATTTAATATGAAAATCAATGAAATTCTAAAAAATAAAACACCTCGCCAAAGAAAACTCCGTAAACCACCATGGTCAAACCGTTTGCTTATAGATATGAAAAAACGAGAAAAAACGGCGCTGCGGAATCTTCAACGACACAACAATGACGACAACCGTAACTTTTATCGTTCTGCCTCTAGACGATACCGTGCCTATAATAGAATTCTTCACGAAAATTATGTTATGCGAGTGCAAAGCAACCTGCGACGAAATCCGAAATCATTTTGGTCATACATAAACTCAAAACGTAATCAGAGACAAGCTGTCACAGAAATCGAATATAAAGGAAACACGGGTACCACTGAAAAAGAGATCAGCGAAATTTTTGCGACCAGATTTCGCGACGTGTTCCTACCCCGTGTTCAAGATCAGGACAGAATAGACGAAGCGACTTCTGATACTCCGAGCGACTGTATTGATGTACCCGATATCATCATTGACAATAAAACTGTGGAAGCTGCAATATTAAAAGTAAAAATGAGCTACAATCCGGGACCGGACGGAATCCCATCAGCAGTTTTAAAGAAGTGCGCTAAATCGCTTACACCCTATCTGGTCCGGCTATTCCAGATTTCGTACACTTCTGGAAAAGTTCCCATGATCTGGAAGACCTCATGGATGACACCCTTACTAAAGAAAGGCGACCCAAAGCTAGGCATGAGTTATCGTGGAATAACTTCAATGTGTTCAAGCGCCAAAGTATTGGCAGTAATGCTTCACGATGCAATACTAACCTCAACTAGTCACTACATCAGCACCGCACAACACGGGTTCATGCCTAAGCGGTCGACTTCCACAAATTTAGAACAATTTGTATCGGATTGTCTCAACTGCATGGACACCAGCCAACAAATAGATTGTGTTTACACAGATCTAAAAGCCGCCTTCGATAGTATATCTCACGATATACTATTAGCAAAGCTAAACAAGCTGGGATTCCCTACAAGGATCCTCGCATGGCTGCGATCGTATTTATTAGACCGAGTATATTCAGTGAAATTTGGTCAAGTGGTTTCGGAACCATTTAATTGCACATCAGGCGTACCCCAGGGGAGTAATCTAGGACCACTACTCTTCGTGTTATTTATTAATGATGTGTCTTATGTGTTACGTGACGTAAAATTTTTAATGTATGCCGACGACATCAAAATGTATGCATCCGTAAGCAGCTCAACGAACCTACAAGCGGCATTAGAGTCGTTTAATATGTGGTGTAATCGGAATATGCTATGTCTTTGCGTTGAAAAATGTGTTATTGTCTCGTTTACTCGTGCACGTACAACAATTTTGACGAACTATACTATTGACGGACAGTTACTACAACGTAAAGGTGAAATTCGCGACCTAGGAGTTACACTTGACGATAAATTATGTTTCACACAATACTATGACGAGATGATTCAACGTGCTAACAGGACCCTAGGTTTAATATTTAAAATAACGAGAGAATTCAATGATCCAATGTGTGTCAAATCTTTGTATTGCGCCTTAGTCAGACCGATATTGGAATATGCTAGTGTTGTCTCATGCCCATATGCAGAAATTTGGAAAAACAAAATAGAATCTATACAAAAGAAATTTACACGTTACGCACTTCGGCGTCTACCATGGAATGATCGCAACTCACTTCCACCATATCGGTCACGTTGTCTTCTTCTAGGCTTAGAGACTCTTGCGAATAGGCGGAGAAATGCCCAAGCAACCTTCATCGCAGGAGTGCTTTGTGGAAACATTGATGCGCCGGCAATACTCCAGAAGATAAACATCAATGTATATAGACAAACGACGCGCCATAGATGCTTTCTGCGACCAACATTTAAAAATACCAGATATGGATCACATGAGCCGATAACAGCTATGTCAAGAGTGTTAAACGAACTGTACGATTATTTTGAATTCCACGAAGGCATCAGCACATTCAGAGAAAAATTACGTTTTGTAGAATAAGTCGGCATCTCTGTTCAGTGTTTCTCAATGCTTTAATCTTAGTTTAGAATTAAGTGATTTTGTATAGATTTAAGAAACGAGTGAAGCCAATGTTCGGCGGACTCGTATAAATAATAAATTACAAATTACAAATTACGTGGGCAAATACGGATCGGCGATATCGCTTGCTCTGTCTGACAGCAGCGATGACGATCAAGTGGGTGCAAAGTATGAGCAGCGCACAGCAGATGAGCAACGCACTGCAGATGAGGTGTTAAAGAGAAAAAAGGAGCTGGCGATCAAAAAAAAGCTCCTCGAGATCGAGCTCGAAATGTTACAACTGGAGAACGAGCACGTGGAAGGCGAACAACGGGATGATACGCAACTATCATCAGACACGCCGTCTACAATGGTATCGGCGGCGATTGCAACACATACAAAGGCAATCCGTAGTACATCGATTAGCATCGGAGGTGCAGCAAATTCATCAACGGCAGCCGTATCATCGGGAGAACCGAAGCTATCCAGCACGGCGTTTGAACGCGACAAGGTGTTTGACCTTACAACCGACCTGGTATTAGGCGCTACGATGAATCCGGCAACCGATACGACCATGAGCAGATCAGCAAACCGGGCAACGGAAGCTGAAACGAGTGTTCCAACGCTGTCCAGGACGGCATTAGACCGTGGAATGGTGTGCGATCTGACGTTAGATCGTGTACCAACCACGTGCAAGGATGATCAGGTAAGATCACGTGAAACAGAGCCAACGAGTGAGCAAAAAGAAGCAAGAAAGACAATGCCTCGTGATTTACCGTCCTTTTCCGGAGCGCCGGACGATTGGCCACTCTTTATAAGTAGCTACAGACGAAGTAACAAAGTGTGCGGTTATAATAACGAAGAGAATCTAATCCGATTAACGCGATGTTTAAAAGGCAAAGCATTAGAAATAGTGAAAGGTCAATTAATATTGCCTGCATCGGTACCACGTGCAATAGAAATACTTAAATTCCATTTTGGAAGGCCGCAGGTAGTAGTTAATGTGTTATTGAACAAAATTAAAGCGACACCCCCAATAAGAACGGATAGGATTGAAACCCTAATGAATTATGGAGTAACTGTCGGAAATGCGTATGACTATCTAATGGCAGCAGAAATGGAAAGCCATTTGTGTAATCCTATACTTCTAGAAGAGCTGGTTGATAGATTACCAAGACATTTGCAATTAGATTGGGCATTGGCAAGCCAATGTTACACAATGGAAACAGGTAAAGAAGTATCAATAAGGGAGTTTAATCGTTTCATTCAGAATTTTGTCGCTGCTGCTAGTAGTTTGAAAACTCGTACGGATGTAGTACAGCCGAAAGTTGAAACCAAAAGGGTGCATGGTCGCGTACAACTACATGATGCGGAAAATCAGGCGAAAATAGTACATTGTGCAATGTGTAAAAAAGACGGACATGAGTTAAGGAAATGTAAAGAATTTGAATCGTTGGAGCTAGTTAAAAAATGGGATGTGGTCAGGCAAACGGGTTTGTGCA
Source organism: Anopheles funestus (assembly GCF_943734845.2). Taxonomy (NCBI): domain Eukaryota; kingdom Metazoa; phylum Arthropoda; class Insecta; order Diptera; family Culicidae; genus Anopheles; species Anopheles funestus. Next base: position 47,142,016 of record NC_064599.1, read on the forward strand.
GAAAATGTTTGAAACCACATGGAAGAAGACCGTGCAAATTTCCTGTAAAATGTAGGTTAGAAAATTGTTCGAGGGATCACCATCCTCTACTACACGCTCCACCAATTACTAACGCTGTTGGTACGGCTATTCATAATGCTTATCATGCGGATCCGTTACAATTACTTTTTAGAGTAATTCCTGTTACATTGTACAACAAAGACAAACGCGTAGATACGTATGCATTCATAGATGAAGGTTCATCCTTGACACTCATAGACCAATCTATCGCAACCACTTTAGGAATAACTGGTACTAGGGAACCACTTTACTTAAAATGGACCGGTGACGTTACACGTCCATTAAACAATGTGAGAACGGTAGAAAATCTTAGCTTGTTTGAACAAACCTTAAGCAAACAATTTTTGTCGAAGTTTAAGCATTTTGAAGGAATACCTATCGAACCCTATTACGAACAAGTCCCAAAAATGTTGATAGGTATAGATCATCTGAAAATTGCTGCGCCATTAAAAATCAGAGAAGGCGAGGATTTGCAGCCAATAGCGACAAAAACGCGATTAGGATGGTGCGTCTATGGTGGTAAAGCTTTCGCAACTGAAGATTATCCAAGTTTTCATGTACATGGAACATTCGATACCAACATCAATACACAGCTAAGAATGTATTTCGCTGGTGAAGATTTGGGAACTAAACCAGTGCCTTTGCCTGTATCGAAAGAAGAAGAAAGAAGTCGAAAAATCCTTCATGAAACTACTAGGAAAGTAGGAGGAAGATACGAAACAGGTTTATTATGGAAATTTGATGAAGTTGAATTACCTGATAGCTATTGTATGGCGTACAAACGACATAAACAATTGGAACGGAAACTTTTGAAAAATCCTATCATTAGAGAAAACATAACTAACCAACTGCAGGAATATGTACAGAAACAGTATGCGCACGTAGCCAGTGAAGAAGAACTGACCTCTGTTGAGGAGAGAAAAGTATGGTACCTCCCGATATGGGATGCGGCTGCGACAGTAGGTGAAGTATCATTAAATAGTATGCTTATGAAGGGGCCTGAAGAACTGATCGTTACAATCCTACCTTCTATATATTTTAGGTTCAGGCAGTATTTGTATGCTGTTAGTGGTGACATTCGAGAAATGTTTCACCAAATCCGAATCAGGGCAGAGGATAAAAATGCTCAACGATTCCTGTGGCAGTCAGATCCGGATATAGAACCCGACATTTATATATTGGATGTAGCAACCTTTGGTTCTACTTGCTCTCCAGCGTCGGCCAGATATGTGAAGGATCTAAATGCACAAACATATGAAAAGGAATATCCTAGAGCATACGAAGCGATAGTCAAGGAACATTTTGTAGATGATTTTGTAGGCAGTTTTGAAACTGTTGATGAGGCCAAAGAGGTTGCCCTACAAGTTAGGTATATACATGCGCAAGGAGGATTTGATATGAGGAATTGGATTTCCAATAATAATGAAATATTATCTCATTTAAAGGAATCGAAGCAAGTTGATGGAAAAACTTTAGGCGTGCAAGGAGATCAGTGGAGTGAAAGGGTGTTAGGTATGTTATGGCTCCCCTTCAGTGACACTCTTGCCTTTTCGACAGCAATTAGTGATGATATAAAGAATTTCATTAAGCTCAAGAGTAGGCCAACCAAAAGACAAGTATTGAGATGTCTTATGAGTATTTTTGATCCATTGGGCATGATTAGCCATTATACAATACAAGGAAAGATATTAATGCAAAACATTTGGCGTAAAAAACTTGAATGGGATGATGAAATAGGTGAAGAACATTACTCTACATGGAAAAGGTGGACAAAACTATTTGATAAATTGTATATATTGAGAATACCTAGGTGTTATTTTGTAGGTGCATCTAGCCAATTGTATAATTCTTTACAGATGCACGTATTTGTTGATGCTAGCGAAGAAGCATACTGTAGTGCAGTATACTTTCGCGTGGAAGGGCGAGGAAAAGTGTAATGCACATTAGTTTCCGCGAAAGCAAAGGTAGCACCTTTGAAAACCTTATCAATACCGAGGTTAGAGTTGTTGGGAGCTGTGCTCAGAACAAGGCTAGCCGAGTTCGTACAAACTCATCATACCATACCTATAACGAAGCGATATTTCTGGAGCGACTCCAACACGGTTCTTTCATGGATTTTTGCGGATCATAGAAAATATAGTGCTTTTGTAGCCTGTCGTGTGGGAGAGATACTCAGTACGACCAATCCAACTGAATGGCGCTATGTGCCTTCGAAGGAAAATGTTGCTGATGACGGCACAAAATGGGGCAAAGAACCGAATATGGACTTTGGATCCAGATGGTTTCATGGGCCTGATTTCTTGTACAACCCTGAGAATGAGTGGCCACAGCTAAAGACTAATACTTTAGCTTCCGTAGAAGAACTTAAAAGTCAACAACACTTACATGTGTCAAGCGCACCTTCAAATATAATTGAATTTGACAGGTTTAGTAATTTTAGTAGACTTCATCGAACCTTTGGTTGGATTCACCGATTTATTAGTCGTGCTAGATTGCACAAGCACGACAGCAAACACTCACATTTAACCAGAGAGGAATTAGCGTTAGCAGAGGAAACAATTTGGAAAATTGTTCAGAAGGAAATCTATCCCATTGAAGTAAGAATTCTTAAGTCCAGTACGGAAAATCAAAGATGTATTCCCAAGGATAGTGCGCTGCAGCAGTTATCCCCCTTTATGGATGAAAAGGGAATTCTACGTTGTGAAGGTAGGATCGAGATGATGGATGATTTAGCATTCGATGTGAAACATCCAATCATACTACCTCGCAAGCATAGAGTAGTTGAACTACTTATCCTATATTATCATCATAATATGAAACATGCTCACCAGGAAACTATAGTAAATGAACTTCGTCAAAAATTCCACATCTCTAGGATGAGGACAGAAGTGAAAAAAGTGATTAGAAATTGCCAGTATTGTAGGATTCGTAAGGCAATTTCACATACACCTAGGATGGCACCTTTGCCACCGGCTCGTCTAGCAGTTTCACATAGGCCATTCACTTACATCGGTCTGGATTATTTCGGACCAATTTTAGTTAAAATTGGTAGAAGCAACGTAAAACGATGGGTAGCCTTATTTACGTGCCTCACGATAAGAGCTATCCATCTAGAGGTCGTGCACAGCTTGACCACGGAATCTTGCATTGCAGGCATTAGGAGGTTTATTGGCAGGAGAGGCGCACCTTTGGAAATTTATAGTGACAATGGCACTAATTTTCAGGGCGCTAAGGCTATTTTGCAACAAGAGCTAAATAATATAAACGGTGAAATGTGTCGAACCTTCACGAACACTAATACACAATGGCATTGTATTCCACCAGGAACACCACACAAGGGTGGAGCCTGGGAAAGAATGGTCAGATCAGTAAAAGTAGCAATGAAGAGTGTAGCCTTTGATGATCTAAGAAAACTGAATGATGAAGGTTTAAGCACCCTGATAGTTGAAGCAGAATTTTTAGTTAACTCGAGACCGTTGACTTATCTTCCTATAGACTCAGAAGAGGCAGAGGCTTTAACGCCAAACCATTTTTGCTAGGATCCTCATCGGGAGCTGTTGGAATCAAAACCATGCGCCTTTATGTATGCAGATATTGCGCTGAGTCTCTTGCGCAGTATTTGTTGTGTGGGTGATTACTGCTTTGTTACGTTGTTAGTATTTTGTTACTTGGACTCACTTAGAATTATTACGCATCGCTAACGAAACACGGCAGATTGTAATCATATGATAGCAAAAATAAAATGTAAATTCACTACGGCAAACGGTTAGGAGTCGAGTTAGTCATTCACATCCCCGATTCGTCCAGCCTTATGATCATACAAAAGTCCGTAACTGGTAGCGATTGTATGACACCATAAGGTGTTCTCCGGCGTAATCGGTCCGCTTGCCAAGGGTTTGAGTCTCCGTTTCCTTCCTCCTCCCTTGGTCCAGAGTAGTTCGGCATCGTCCAACACTCAAGACCAATTCCTTCCCACTTCCCGATCGTCAGTCCAGGTTGGCATCGTCCACCGGTCTGCTCGCATCTAGCCTTTCTCCCTCTCCCCACACGAACAGCCCAGGTTGGCATTGTCCACCGGACTGTAAGTATCCTCCTTTCCCCCTTCCCAATCAAACCCTCTGCAGCGTGCAGAAGCTCCGCTGCACGCGCCATCATTTGCTCCTTCGAGCCGGATCAGAAACCACGCAGTTTCTACGTGCGCGCGTGTGAGTGCGTATCAGCTCACACGGTTCTCGGATGCGTATCAGTTCGAGAAAGTTCTACGCGTGCGTGTGTGGGTGTGTATCAGCCCACACGTTCAGTATCAGTTCCCGCCGAGTTATCCTTGTGCGTGTATGAGTGCGTATCAGCTCATACGATTCTCGAATGCGTATCAGTTCGAGAAAGTTCTTCGCGTGCGTGTGTGAGTGCGTATCAGCTCCCACGTGTTTTCGAACACTTGCCATAAAGGTTCTACGCATGCGCATAGCAACCAAGTGCTTAGTATAGAACAATTTCAATAGTGCATACGGTTGAACATTGACTGTGCGAAACATTCCTAATCCATCCTGTGTGTGTGGATTGTTCCTGATAACTCCTGCGAGTTCCTGTTGTTCCTGCTTGTTATTTGTTATTTGTTATTTGTTATTTGTTTATTTGAATTGTCCGCCCTATAGGTTTAACAAAAAATTGACTTAAAAACTAAACTTAAACTAAAACTAAAAGCATAACTATAGCTAACTAGAGTGGGGAAGTGGAGAAGACGGAGGATAGGAAGGTTGTGATGTGCGGGAACGGAAGGAGGCCAAGGAGGAGTTGAAATCGAACAGATGGTACAGGATGTTGAAGTGCCGAAGAAAGACAAGAAACGGATCGTTTGAGCCATACGTAGTACGTCTGGAAGAGTCCGAGAGGAATGGACGTGAGCGAAGAGCGCGGGAAGGGACATAGAGAGGGATGCGCGAAAGAAGGTATGGCACATCAGTGGCGCCTAGAAGCAGCCCGCCTATGAGAAATGCCTGGGCATGATCCCGTCGAGTCTCCAACGATTTCAGGCCAAGAATTTGGCATCGTGATTCGTATGGAGGCATCTGCGTTTGGTTGGTATCCAGGAGGCGGCGAAAAACCATCCTCGTGAAATACTTTTGCGCCTGTTCGATTTTTGTAGTCCAAACAACAGACGCAGGACTCCAGACAACGCAAGCGTATTCCACAGGACCACGGACTAGGCAACAGAAAAGTGCTTTAAGGCATGCCGGATCGTTTATGTCGATTGTAAGCCTACGGATAAAGACCAGCACTTTGAAGGCTTTCGATACAATGGCATCGAGATGAGCGGTAAAAGTTAATTTATGGTCGAGGGTCACTCCCAAGTCGCGGATTTCGTGGACACGACATAGCGGAGTTGAATTTAGGTGATAGTTATAATTAATAGGATGACGAGCACGAGAGAAGGAGATAATAGAACATGTACTGGGACATAACTCTAGGAAATTGACGGAACACCAGTAGGAGAATACATCTATGTACGATTGAAGGGACGAACAGTCCTTCTGGTCATTTATCGATGCATAGATTTTAATATCATCCGCATAGAGTAGATGTCCAGAAGGAGGAAGAATATACGTGACATCATTGACAAACAAAAGGAAGAGGAAAGGACTAAGGACACTACATTGGGGGACCCCCGACGTGTTCGCAATAGCCGAGGACGTAGAATCGCAAATCTTGACAATGTAACGGCGACCTACTAGATAAGTTTTGAGCCATTGCATCCACTTCATTGAAAACCCCAGTTTTTCAAGTTTAGCCAATAGTAGGTAGTGCTGAACTCGGTCAAATGCCGCAGAAAAATCCGTGTACACTGCGTCGACCTGGAGTCCCTGATCCATACGGTCTATCGTAGATGACACAAACTGCAGTAAATTAGTGGTAGTTGATCGTCCTGGCATAAAGCCGTGTTGGTTGGCACTAATCCACGATTTGCATGAAAAGGACATGTATTCAAAAACTACAGATTCGAATACTTTCGAGCTCGCACACAGTTTTGCAATGCCCCTGTAATTGCTAACACATGAGCGATTGCCCTTTTTAAAGACCGGACATAGCCATGCAGTTTTCCAGGTGTCTGGAAAGACACCGGAGGATAGCGAAAGGTTGAACAGGTAAGTTAAAGGAGCAGCTAAGGCTGAACTGCAGTTTTTTAATATGGAGGCCGGTATCCCATCAGGGCAAGGGGAGAAGGAGGGTTTGAGTTTTGTCAGGGCACTAACGACTTGCGGAACACTAACGCTGATAGAGTCAATATTTAAAGTATGTTTAGGCATATTGGCCAGTCCAGGGATGAAACAATCGGAATCAGTAATAGTGTCAGTGAAAATGCTCGAGAAATGGCGAGCGAATAGTGTACAAATCTGTGGAATTGTATCAGCGGACGATGAGTTCAGGGTCATGTAAGAAGGCAAGGAGGTGCTTCCACGGCGTTCATTGACGAAATGCCAGAAGGAGCGGGGGTTGAAGTGAAATTGAAGTTGAAGTCTACCAACGTACCTACGATAGCGAGCTCTGTTATAAATCCGGTAGGCAAAAAATGCGTATTTGTAAGCGCGCTTATAATAATCTGACCTATAACGGCGATATAGGCGAAAAAGACGATTCTTGTCTCTCTTTAGCACACGCAGCCTGTAATCCGAGCAGGGAGGATGAGAGGAAGGACGGAAAGTAGGGGTGCAGGAGTCTAGAGCAGAGGAGACTATGGAGGTGAAGAGAGAGGTTGCAGTCTCGACGGATGAGCTATTATGTAGGATGGACCAGTCAGTGTGGGTGAGAATGCTGTTGAGCCTAACATTATTCGTTTTTCTATAATTAAGATGACGAGGACGAGATGAGAGTGAGTGACTGTGTCCGTAGTGGAGAGCCTGATTGCGTGGTAAAACGATAGAAATATCTAACGGAGGATGATGTGAGTCAACATTTAATAGAGGGATAACTGACGCATCTACTTCACATGAGACCGTAATTGGGAAATGCGAAAAAATAAGATCAAGTATGCGATCATTGGCATTTAGGATGCCATTCAATTGCTGAAGAGCATGCAAGTTTATGAGGTCTATCAGATCAGTTGCAGACGGCGGGTACGAAACAGGAGCATATGATGACATCTGGGTGGGCATTGGGCTATCAGGTCTCTTCCATGCGATGAGTGGCTGGTTGAAATCTCCGAAGAGAAAAAGACTGTCGCCACGGGACATGCGGTCCATAATATCACTAACACAATCGGATAATGATCTTAATGTTGAACGATCCTTGCTGAGATACGGAGGAATATATATGACTCCGATGAAGATGCGTGATTCACCCATACCGATGCATATCCATACCATCTCCAGCGCGGATTGACGTGTGGTGAGAGTCCAGGATCGTAGTTGTGTTGAGCAGGCAATAAGTACACCGCCGCCGCGTGAGCGGTTACTATTACTTGCATTTCTATCGCATCGGTACACGACATACAATGATCCATCTAGCAGGGAGTTAGATGGTATCGCATCGTGAAGCCAGGTTTCGGTGAATATGATTATATCGTATGTCATATCAGTGGCGGCGAGACGTAAAGTGGTGTCCTTCGATCGTAAACTGCGGACGTTTTGGTAATAACAGTGCAAAGTGGATTGGGGCGTACCACGTGGGGGATTTATGGTTGCTGCTGCTGTAGTGTTTGTCGGATGATTAAAATCGTTGGTGATCACTTGTCGTCCTGTGTCAATATTTTCGTCAATGTGAGGTCGTGGTGTTGTGTTTTTGCGCACTGCGGTTTCGTTTTCGTGATGCGTTGCAGGTGAGTCAATGAGGATAGAGTCGATTAAGTTGCCTGAAGTTTGGACGGGTGTTTCTGTATGCAGGTGAGTGTAAGTGCTGTTTCTATCCATGTCGATTGGTTTGGTTGCATTTTCATCGAAGTACCGGGGGAACTGCCTCGATCAGATCATCGCTTGGATTGGTGTTGTACATGCAGTGGGTGTGATTCGGATTGTGTTGTTTAAACGTGGAGAGTGATCGATTTGCGGTGCGATGATGGTCGGTGTAGTGGTTGTCATATTGTACAACTGTAGTGGTGGTCGAAAATTTACCACAGGCAGCCTTTTTCTCTGATCGATAAACTCACGAACGGCTAATCCCAGAGGCCAAATCTCCGGAGAGAGCGCCTTTTCTCGAAATGATAGCGGGAGAATGACCTTGAATGATATAAACGTCAGTGACGTCATATCTGCATCTTTCCGTAAAAGGCAATGTGCTGTGACATCATCAGTTGCTAACAGATGTTTGACCATTCGGACAATTTGGTCACTAGTGGTGTTCGGTGCAAGGCGGGAAAAGTGCATCGCAAATTTTGGTGCTGATGATTGAGCTGGAACGATGTTTACAGCATACGAAGGCGATGTATCATTTTTTGTGCCTGTGATGGCAGCTGGCCGTTGTGTTGCCGGAGCAATATTGTGGTTGTTGTCGTGGTTGTTGTGGTTTGCAAGGGTATGATTGGGTCCCGAAAGATTACCAGAGCCACTTCGGATGATTTCGGAGAACAATCTCTTGGTCGAAGTGGTACGTCGAATTTTAGCAGGGGGATGGCTACTGCGGGGCGTAGGTGCTTGGTTGATAACCGCGAAACCATTGCGTACCTCTCTGGCTAACGGTTCGATGGCTGACTTGAGGCTGTCAGCGACGCTTAATAAAGCTGCTTGGAAACCAGCTTGCATGTATGTAGCTTTTATCGATTTTGTGCGTGGGTTGAGAAAAACGTTGTTGCATCCTATGCAGCACCAGTGGAGCTGTTTAAAATCGTTTATGCGTATAAGAAGCTCTTCGGGTATGGCCTTGCAGCGATGGTGGAATGGTGATTCGCACAAGCAGCATGAAATGAAAGCGTCGTTTATTTCCAGAGTGCAGGAATTGCAGATGCGTGCCATGGTGAATAGGTGAAAAACAGTGTCTCGGTGTGGATAGCGGGAAACAGTCAGTGATAGCAGCAGGAAACTTTTGTGCACAGATTATAGTGATGACTGGTGTGGCTAAGTGTTAACGGCGTTACGCACAGATCAGCTTGTTGGCAAACACAGAACACAAAACGTCCGAATTGTTCCCGCCTGTTCCTGTGTGTTCCTGCTGTTCCGGTCTACCCTGCATGTTCCCGTTGACGCTGGCTGTTCCGTGTGTTCCCATTGATTCTGGTTGGTCCTGCTATTTGCTGCCTGTTCCTGCTTCATCGTGCGGCTGCTGATCACAACGACGAATCGGACAACGCAATCATCCCTTCGATCGGTGAGTATAAGGCAAGGTAAGCAAAAGATGTAGATTCACGTCAAACAAAGGTGCACAAAACGTTTCCAAAATGCCAATCGAACGGTCGCCAATAGGCAAGAAGAGCGAGACGGAAGATGCAAAAAGGGAAGAAACTGTAGTCGAACGTCCTCCAAGTGCGAATCAGAGTGATACAGAGGATGAAGGCCCCTTCTATGGGTTTGTTGAAAATAGAGATGTGCAAAGTGAGTAAGAGTGAGATAGTGATTTGAAACGTTGTAGTGAACGAGTTTCGTTCACTCATCACGATGAGTTTTAGCGACTCTTTTTTCACTTACTCACTCATGAGTGTAAACATGTAGCCGTGGTGAGTCGAGTTGCTAAAAGAGTAAATACGTGAGTTGAAACGAAAATGAGTTGAAACAAAAATGAATTGAAACGAAAATGAGTTGAAACAAAAATGAGTTGAAACAAAAATGAGTTGAAACGAAAATGAGTTGAAACAAAAACGAGTTGAAATGAAACGTTTGATACACATGAGTTGAAACGCAATACATGTGTACAATACCCAAACTAGCCAAATGAATATACTTCTCGCTCTGCCTAACTATCAAACATGCATAAGCGAACAAGCGGGCTAGACTGATCGACATTGACATGAAACGGGATACTTATTCGGATATTTATTATCCTACTCACTCATGAGTATATTCATTTTGCTAGTTTGGGTATGGTACACATGTTTTCTGTTTCAACTCATGTATATCAAACGATTGGTTTCAACTCATTTTCGTTTCAACTTATTTTTGTTTCAACTAATTTTCGTTTCAACTCATTTTTGTTTCAACTCATTTTCGTTTCAACTCACGTATTTACTCTTTTAGCAACTCGACTCACCACGGCTACATGCTTACACTCATGAGTGAGTAAAATGACCGAACCGGGTTTTTTATGACTCCGAAATGAGTCGATAAACGAGCTGACTCCTTATACCGACTCATTCACTCTGAGTTGACTCACTGAAAAGAGTCGTTATTCTCATCTCTAATGGATAAGCATGTATGTATACCAATACGGCTAGGCCGTTCTTCCTGAATTAAAAAAAATGCATGTATGTTTTTCCGTTATAGTTTTACCATACTTCAACTAAACACCCCCCCCCCCCCCCCTTAAAAATTTGAAATTAAAAGGCCCCAAATCCCTTGCCGCCTAGGGCCCCCAAGGGCCTTGATCCGCCGCTGTGCACTGGTGATGGCGGATGTTAAATTTAGTAACAATTTGTCGATTTGACAGGTATTTTGAATGTCGCTGAGGTGAGTTGTGATTAATTTAAGTGAATTGTTTATGGTGGTTTTGAACTCGGTCCAATCGGCTTTACTGTAATTTGATATTTTAAAATCAGGGACAGTATGAGTGCTAGTATTTTGAATTATGAAATAAACCGATAAGTGATCGGAAGTAAGTGCTGTAGTTGTTTTTGGTTGAGAAAACAATTTGGGGTAGTTGGTGAGTATCAGATCAAGAGTGGAAGGCTTTCGTGAAGCATCTGCAGGGATGTAGGTTGGTTTGTTGGGGTGGTATATCGAAAATTTACCTTTTTTAGACTCGTCAAAAAGAGTTTTTACGGCTTAATTATCTGAAAAGCAGTTCCATAACTTGTGGCGAGCATTTAGATCGCCGCAGATGAAAAAACTGCCTTTACGATTGGTCAGTTTATGGATTTCTTTTTGGAATTCGGGCATAACTGTGTTGGAACCGGGATGGTAAGCGGTTATAAGGGTGAAACTATTTTTTTCGGTAAAAACTTTAACTCCGATTGCTTCAATTACTGCAAGCTTGAACTGTTTCAACAACTGGTGCTTCAAGGATTTATCAATTAATACAAGAACCCCTCCCTTGGGGCCTGATAGTCTATCTAGTCTGTACGCGACATACCTGGGCATGTTAAATATTTGGCCAGGCTTAAGGAATGTTTCTACTACCATCATTATGCGAATGTTGTGGGAAGATAAAAAGCTACTTAGTTCTAGTTTTTTATTGGATATGCCATTTGCATTCCAGAATGATACTGTTAAAGATAGAAGCTGACGAGAGCTAGATTGCGGTATTTTAGGCAGGCACGATTTATTTCTTGTTCTAGGCGCGTGTTTACGTGCGCCAAAATATTAGTCCTTTTCTCTACTATTCTAGCTTGCTACTGATCTTCCTTGACCTCTCACGCACTACGCTACTATCCCACACTCACTCTCCCTCGTATCGCTCTCTGCGATCGTGAGTGCTGGGTCCCGCTGACAACAAGTGTCGGAATACAGCGGTACGCATGTATTCCAACAATGTCCCTCGAGTGCATCACTGTTCGCAACTGTGGTTGCACTTTTGTTTTGTTGTCAGTGTATTTGCCCTACTTGTTATACATTAGGTCACGCGTCAAGCGTCTATCCGCTTTCTTCGCCCGGATACTTTGGCTCTCACGATCGATAGGTCAAACTCGTATAAATTTACTTCACGTAAGTGTTTACGACGACGCGCCCATTCGATGCACAACACTGAAGGTAGTTTTTTTACGAGTTCTTTCAACAAAGCCACATCATACATGTAGCCCCTAAGCCCCGACGCATGCACCGCTGCTATTAATCGCCTGACTGCAAACCCAAATTCTACTAACGTCTCCAGCCTATCTATCTTCGGTGTTACCATTCTACGGATTTTTTCCACCATCGATTCCACAATCAAATCCGGCCTTCCGAATCGCGCCTGTAGTGTGATTATCACTTCCTTCAGCCCATCAGGGAACGAAAAATGGATGGCCAACCGTTTCCTTTGCAACACCTCGCAGCGCGTGTAGCAATCGAACCAAATTCTCATCGTCGGTATACCCACACATAGCAATCGTCCGCGTGTAAGTTGCGATGAAGAGGGGCCAGTCGTCTACAGCGCCTGAGAAAAGCGGTAAATCACGTGGAACGCCTCAGAGGCGAAAGTGACCCCCGTGGTCCAAAACCTCTTTAAACCTTTAACAACAACAACAACGTGGAACGCCTTGACGAGCCGAAATTTGCCTAGCTGAAATTTGACTTTGGCTAAGGAACTGCGATTGCGTGAGAGGATTAGTAGTCGTATAGGGTGCTGGGTAATAGTTACTAGAACCTATAGCTCGATCAGTGTAAGTGTACATAGGATAGCTGTGCCTTACGTTCGTAGTGTGCGTGCGATCCTCGTGCACTGTGTGCCCGCCATCAAACGGGGGCACGTGTGCGCCATCATGTAACACGTCACAACCTCGTGGCAAAGGTGCCTGACGCCGTGAAGGGCCATTTTGTTTTGGATGACCACGTTGCATGGATTCCTCCATGCCTTTTACCCATTCCTCGAACTCCGGCTCGCGTGCCCACCGATCATCATAACCTGGAGGCCGTGAGAATGATGCTCCTAAACGATCCGTTGCTCGGCACCATTCTTCCGCTTTTTCGAGCTCTTGAAGCTCGCGCTGAAGTTCGATTCTCCTTTGTCGCCGCTCTTCCGACGGCGTCCACGTAATCGCTCGTTCTTGCACGTGATCGTTGTGTCCCATGGAATCGCGGTACGATTCACCAATAAACCTTGTGGTTACTGCTACGGATGCCGCTGACCCGTCCTGCACTTGCCTTTGTGGTATCGCGTCACAGTCCGTGACACACCTGCTCGTGCCGGCTATCGGCGTGGATTCTCATGCAGTCTCGTATGGCAGTCCCGAGACAGACAACTCTCTGTTAGGAGTTCGGACGCCCTCGCGCCCCGCCGCCGGTCTTGTCACGGGAGCGGATTGTGCGTCCCGTGGCACATGCGAGTCCTGTGCTTGATCCATTGTCCTTTTCACCACTCAGTTCAATGCTCGTAGCACAACACTTCACTTTTACTTCGCGCACACAAATGTATGACGTTACTAAAGTAAAGTCCACTGACAAACGATCACTGGAACGATTAGGAGTAATATTTTGGAATGTTAGAGATAGAAGCTGACGAGAGCTAGATTGCGGTATTTTAGGCAGGCACGATTTATTTCTTGTTCTAGGCGCGTGTTTACGTGCGCCAAAATATTAGTCCTTTTCTCTACTCTTCTAGCTTGCTACTGATCTTCCTTGACCTCTCACGCACTACGCTACTATCCCACACTCACTCTCCCTCGTATCGCTCTCTGCGATCGTGAGTGCTGGGTCCCGCTGACAACAAGTGTCGGAATACAGCGGTACGCATGTATTCCATGGGACACAACGATCACTCGAACGATTAGGAGTAATATTTTGGAATGTTAGAGATAGAAGCTGACGAGAGCTAGATTGCGGTATTTTAGGCAGGCACGATTTATTTCTTGTTCTAGGCGCGTGTTTACGTGCGCCAAAATATTAGTCCTTTTCTCTACTCTTCTAGCTTGCTACTGATCTTCCTTGACCTCTCACGCACTACGCTACTATCCCACACTCACTCTCCCTCGTATCGCTCTCTGCGATCGTGAGTGCTGGGTCCCGCTGACAACAAGTATCGGAATACAGCGGTACGCATGTATTCCAACAGATACTTTTAGTTTACCTGAGCAATCTATCACGGAAAACAATATTTGGCTACCACTTGAAAGATTGCTGAGATTTGTTCTTGTTTGGACTTACATTTTTCAAGTTTTACAAATACTTCTTCTACAATAGGAATTATTTGGTCTGCGCTAAACAGATCCTGTTGTGTGGTGAAGCTTCCGCTCGGACGGTTATGTTGTTGTTTGCTTGGTACTGCTGGTTGCGAAGGTGTTTCGTGATATGCGTGCGTTCTCCAACCAGGAATCGGCTTTGTCTGGGGGAGTGCGGGAAAATCCGCACGGGCCGGAGTGTAGTTTTTGTATGTGTTAGTGATAATTTTCGGTTTGGTGATTACAGGACGTCTCGGGCATCCGCTTCGATCCGCTCGAAAGTGTATTAGATATACAGCATGGTCATCGTAGCGCTTTTGCTTGATTTACATTTTTTTAACCTCTGTTGGTTCAAGGTTTTCATCCCGTAAAATTTGCATGACATCCTCCGTAGGCATATCATGCAAGCCGTATAAAACGATCTTTGTGGATTTGTCCTCCTCCAGTTGGAATGTGTGATAGGCGACGTTTTTTGATTGTAGGTGTTTCACTACTTTGTGGAAGTCGTTTGTGTTAGTCACTTGAACATTAGTACCGTTCCTGGTTTGTTTTGTAGTGTAACGAACCACACCGGCTTCTATTACACACTTATGCACGAAATGCACAGATGAACTTTCGATCACTATCGGAGGCACTTTGTTAGTAGTGTTCGTACTGCTAATATTTTCGGTTGTCGTCTTTTTGGTATTATTGTCCTTGAGTTTGTTTATGTCTTATTCGCAGTCACTGAGCAAAGCGTAACTGTTTTCTGATCGGTCAGATCTGTTTGTGAGATCGTCCGAAGCGTCCGTATGCGTGTTAGGCGGTACGATTCTTGACCTCTTGCCCCTAGGTCTGCCTCTTGCCCCTAGGTCTGCCTCTCCCCACCATCATGCAGGCGGGATCTGCAGTACCTGTATCTTTGTATACGAGTGTGTTTGATTTTTTGTTTTTAGTTTTTAGGAGAGATTAGAGATCACGTCTGTTCTCGAGCAGGTCTGAATTGAAAAATATAAATTGATCTATGGGCCACTTTGTACAAGAGTTGGTAAAGTTCCTACTTTCATGTGAACTTGAGCGAACTGCTTCGTTCATTTTGAAGAACTGAACGAACGGTATAGGTTTTACGTTTATTTTCCAAGGTAGCGACAACGAGAACACCGCAAATTGTTATATTGTTACATTTACTAATTATTACATTCTAGACGGTTTCCATCTTAATTTTCACATTAACGTTAAAAAACTGCATTACACGTGTTTTTTAACTATCATCTAAAACTGTGTATTAAATTTACAAGAAAAATAGGTAACGTGAAAGACACGAACATTCAAAAATCCTTCACTTGTCTTCACCAGAACAAAAATTGTGTTGTTCGTCCTCTTGCTCAATTTACCGAAACTGTAACTTTGAGAGAGTCTCTCCCGTTCTTTCTACCGGTATGGAACGACGATCATGCCGTTCGTTCTACCTGTCGTTCCAGTTCGCTCGCGATTTTCGACGTGCTATTCGTTCAACCTATCGTTCTAGGTTGCGATCTAAATTGGACGTGCTGTTCGCTCTACCTGTATTCACAGTTTTTGACTAACGAAGTTCGTTTGATCATTTGATTGATCTGAACGAATTGTACAGTTACCCATCTTTGGCCCAACTCTACTTTATACACTACTTGGATGCAGTTCGAATTCACTGACACACTTTATGCACGAATTTGTTAAAAAAAAACTGTGTATAGATAAATGTATTTATAGACTTTACACATTTGCCACTTTGTTTGTGCTTTGTGCTTTGTTTAATTACAACCGCTTCGAGAACATCCTCGCTCGGACTTTGGTAGTATACTAAATACTTTGTTTTGAGGATCTTTATACATACATGGTTCTTCTCAGTGCAGCAGCGTATTCCAAAGTAATAGGAGTAGTTGGTAGTGATGGGAACTCCGGAGTGGATTCATGAATCCACTCCGACTTCGACGTATGAAAACCGAAGTATACTCCGAAGTAATTACTCCCGATTAATCCGGATTCAACTCCAGAGTAATTACTCCGGATTACTCCGGAGTCAACTGCTGATTTTACTTCGGTTTCAAAACCGATTTCGAAATCGCTGTCGTTTCCTGATAATTTCCGTATTCTCGCTAACAAAAAAAGGATTTGCTCTGAAACACAAATTTGTTTGTTTTTTTTTTGTATTAAACCCGTTTCGTTTATTTGACTTCTATTTTTTATTTTCAAAATTCGTACCAAATTTCTATTTTCCTCCTTAACTTTAATTATGTTACTTTTTACTCATTAACTTTACGGTTATGCTGTACTGTTGGAGTTGCTTGGGTAGAAATGAACTTAATCTTGAAATAATGAACTTTAATAATGAATTTTATAGAACTAGTTGTAATGAATTACAAAAACAGTTGAATACACGCTAGCAAGCAGAACACACGCATTCTTCTAAAGCAATTACGATATCACAACCGGTAAATTCTCTACACTGTACAAACACCATTTATGTTAGCTTAGTTCCTCAAAACCGATTTCTCATCTCCGTCAACATTTGGTCTGTTTGAATGAAATACCCTTTGGCAAGGAACAGAGGTGCCTGGCACACTTATAAACTTTTTTCCTTACAATGCTACTATAGGATACATTTCAATTCTGGTTTTCCACCGCATCAACGGATCTTCTTCGATCCTAAGTGGTTTTTCATTTAAATATAGATCGAGTTCTGTTTCTGCACTTTTTGACCTATTCCCTAACTCGATTTCTGGCTTTGCATACCGTTTAAAAACGTCCCAAATGTCATTTTTGCCGGTATTTTTCTCTCTATCTTCTGGTGTTTCCATAATGACACTTTCCTTACTTTCTATGTACGGTAACATTTTACCTATCAGGTTTTCGTATGCCTCCTCAAACTCCACATTACGACCAAGGAACCCTTCTTTTTTAAATCGAGGATCGATCAAAAAGGGCAATTATACAAATTCATTCCTCTCTCGGAAAGCTTGTCCCTTACACCTAGCAACGTTTTTAGTTGTAACACAGTCGAACTAAATGTAGAAGTGGTTCTACAAGCCCTAACAAAACTCAAATTTTCCTTTGCACCAGGTCCAGATGGAATACCATCCTGTGTCCTTAAGAAATGTAGTGCCTTTTTTGCGCCAATTTTGCTTCGTCTGTTTTCAAGATCGTTTCGTGATGGTAGTTTTCCATCTATTTGGAAAACTTCCTGGATATGTCCTATCTTTAAAAAGGAGATCGTTCAGTCGCGTCCAATTTTCGTGGTATCGCAATCCTTTGTGCTATGTCTAAACTCTGTGAATCCATCGTCCAATCGTATATCCTTCCTATAGTGACTAAGTACATTTCTCCCCACCAGCATGGCTTTATGCCTAAACGTTCTACTTCGACAAATCTTATGTGTTTTGTGTCTTTTGTGATGTCCAACATCGTTCGTAAAAGTCAAGTAGACGTAATTTATACCGACTTTAAAGCAGCCTTCGATAGTTTGCCCCATGTTTTACTCTTAGCAAAACTCGCGAAACTTGGATTTGGTAGTCCAATTCTATCTTGGTTGGGATCCTTTCTCTCGAATTGATCCTATACAGTTAGATTGCACAACTCCTTTTCTTCGTCATTGGTGGGCTTGTCTGGTGTCCCTCAGGGAAGTGCACTTAGTCCTATCCTTTTCTCCCTTTTTATCAACGACTGCATCAATGTTCTCCCAATTGATGGACATCTCCTTTATGCTGACGATATAAAAATCTTTCTTCCCGTGTCCTCGTCCTCCGATTGTCGATCTCTCCAGAGTTTTTTAAACAATTTCTCTCTGTGGTGTTTGCATAATGGACTGGTGCTCTGTCCACCTAAATGTTGCGTCATCTCTTTCGGGAGACCTGCTGCTGCCCGGCTGTCTTGGGACTATTACCTATGTGGTACACAAATAAGCAGGGAATCCACTGTAAAAGATCTTGGGGTCTGGTTGGATGAGGGTCTCTCGTTCGCTACTCACACCAACCATGTGATCAATAAAGCGAACAGAGCATTAGGCCTTATTATGCGCATGTCTTCGGAAATTCGCGATCCTCTTTGTCTTAAGGCACTGTACTGTTGCTGGGCTCGATCCGTTCTTGATTATGCCTGCGTCGTGTGGACTCCAGCTGGAGGTACTGCTATGCAGAGACTAGAGAGAGTTCAGAGGAAATTTACGCGCTTCGCAGTACGTAGATTTCTTCACGGTTACTCCGTTCCTGTACCCTCCTATTCTCTCCGCTGCCGTTTGCAGGGTTTAATAGAAATTGAATCCCGCCATTGGCAAGCGCAGTCCTACTTCATTGCCTGCATCCTTTCCGGCGATTTCGATGTTCCTTCCCTTTTATCTTCCCTACCACTAGTGTTGGGTCGTGAGCGGTAGAGCTACCTCAATCGCTCCGCTCACCTAACTGAGCGCGCTCACCGCGCTCCATAAAAATAAATCACCTAGCTCAACACTGAGCGAAATGCGCTCAGTAGAGCGCACTGAGCGAGAGCGCATTGAGCGACGAGCGTACTGAGCGAGAGCCCTCTGAGCGAGAACCTACTGAGCAAGGAGCGCAGTGAGCGACGAGCGAAACGCGCTCAGAAGAGCGCGCTGAGCGGTGTGCGATATGCGCTCAAAAGGGCGCCTATAGCTAAGCGCATTACGGTGTGTGCTGAACATACAGTGCGCGCTGCGCGGAGAGTGTGCAAAATATAAATTTACTCATGACTTACGGACCGTAGTATTTGTGATAAATAAAAACAAATAATGCAGCGCTTACAAATAACTTCGTTCAGAAAACATTTTTTAACCAGCCCCTCTCAAACATTCGAAAAATCATTGAGTAGTTATATAAGCGTATTTAAACTTATTCGTTCTCTTTTGACAACAGATATACCGTTATGATAAATAAGTCGCTAAACGCTCAAATAAATATGCATCATTCTTGGAAGCTGATTTATGCAACTGCAATTTTGCATATAGTTCCCTAATTTGCATGTCAACATTGCATTGAGGCAATGGGGAAGAAAAGATTGAAATGTAATTCAACAGCCTGCAGGCAATTTATTTCAAACTATAGTGAGTTTCGATTTCTATAGTACATTCTGTGCATGAATGCCATTGACAAACTCTCCCTTAATAATACTATTAAGGGAGATTAATATTCACAAAACCCCTAATAGTATTATGAAAGGAGTTTTGTCAATAGGGTACACCTTCTTTGTATTTACTTTGGAACGACCATTCGATTTTTGTTTGAGATTTGACAGAAGAAGTAAAATGACAGGTTTTATTGAACTAAAGTGTATAGAGAGGTGGACTCATAGCCGGGTTTTGCAGCCAAATTTTACTGTCTTCCTTTGACAGGACATGTGAAAACATTTTTAAGTAAACCAGTAGCAGTAAACCATTCACAAGAACAAAAAAAAAACGATTTATTTTCAACTACCTATCATGATTTTTTCCAGTGATTGTTTGTCAATTTTAAAGTGATGGGACCACGTGGTCTCCAAACACTTTGGTCGTAAACGGCTGAACTATAATGAAAAGCAAAGTGGGTATATAAGGAGGTGTAGTCATGTAGAACATTTGGTAGGAAAAAGAGGATCGACCCCAGTTGTCAAATCCCATCCGTTTGTTCATGTGTGTTGGTGAATGGCAAATGTTTACATCCGTATTTATATCGTTGCCACAATCAAAACACTGATGATCACATAAGCGGTAAATGCGTAGAGTGATGTGTAGGATCCAGAAGAACGACGACACGCCACATTCTTGACCGAAGTTTCACTCAATACTTTACAATTATTGTGGGCACTTACTGCACCTGCACTGATCGTCAACAATAACATCACTGTATGTGTGGCCTTCATCGGTATACATATATCGACCCCTGCTGTCAAACTGAAATTCAAAATGGCAATATGTCAAATGCTATGAATACACCTCCTTATATACCCACTTTGGTAGTCATGTAGAACATTTGGTAGGAAAAAGAGGATCGACCTCAGTTGTCAAATCCCATCCGTTTGTTCATGTGTGTTGGTGAATGGCAAATGTTTACATCCGTATTTATATCGTTGCCACAATCAAAACACTGATGATCACATAAGCGGTAAATGCGTAGAGTGATGTGTAGGATCCAGAAGAACGACGACACGCCACATTCTTGACCGAAGTTTCACTCAATACTTTACAATTATTGTGGGCACCTACTGCACTTACATTGATCGTCAACAATAACATCACTGTATGTGTGGCCTTCATCGGTATACATATATCGACCCCTGCTGTCAAACTGAAATTCAAAATGGCAATATGTCAAATGCTATGAATACACCTCCTTATATACCCACTTTGATGAAAAGTTGATGGGTTCGTGTTGCAGGTTCCGAGAAAATTTCACTGTGAAGGATGTGTTTAGCATTTGCACTGTGAAAACTATTAGTTTCAAGCTGAAGGTACTTTCCCGACCAGCCAAACCAACATGCTTTCTCACTTTGGCAGGTTTGATTGTTCATAAGACAGAACGAGAAGGTATGTTGATATTGCTACCCGGGTTGATAGCAACAGAGGAGGAGTATAACTGTACATTCGAGGTTCAAAATATCGTAAACCATCGTGAAACGATAAAATTTGAGCTGTGGCACAGAACACTCACGGAAAATCATACATACGCGGTTCTGTGAATTTCCGCGAATTCCTTTTTCAGAAGAAATAATCTAGTTTCAACTCAGTGAAGTGGACTTTTCGATTTTTTTGCTCGTTAAGAAGTAATTAAGGAGAATTTTGGCTTTTGGGAAACAATAGGAGAGACTTATCAAACAGAACACTGAAAACGGTAGGTATTTTCAAACGAAAGTTTAACACATTCAACGCCGTGTCAAAAATCGCTATGGTCAGCGTGGGGTCATCATTTGACAAAATGTATGCTGCATCACTCGGGTGATGCATCAATATCAGTATCAATAGCGCTGAATGTGTTAAAGTTGTTTTAATTGACTTCGAAACATAAATTAACGCTTTATTTTGATTCAGGAACAATGGCAGATAAAAAAACTGGCGATGTATGGTGCTATTATGAAAGCACTGCCGAACCCAATAAAATGCGCTGCATTTTATGTAAGGAGAAGTTGGCAACAACGAATAAATCGTCTTATAATTTGAAGCGTCATCTAAGAGCCAAACATCCTACGCAGCAAATAGAAAGACCATCGACTACATCCTCAATAAATAAACCCAGCACTTCTTCAACAAACATCACCCCGGAAAATACGACGACTACAACACAATTATCCACCCAACAATCTATTGAACACTATGTAAGTGTATCAAAAAATTTAACTGCTGCAAGAAAAAAAGCAATAGACGAAAAATTATTAAACGTTATTTGTAGTTGTTGCGTCACTGTCGTATACGGTCAAGTGTGCGTACGCAACTTTGACACAGTGAGCCGCGTACCCAAAACAGCACGCGGGTTTACTAGGAGAACTCAGCGTAAGCACCGCCCACCAATTCTGAGTTCATCGAGATCATGACGTCATCGATCATCCGAGCCCAGTATCCAAAGGCGCACGCAGCTTAGTACACGGATCGTCTCCCGCTGCAGGTGTATTGGTGTAACGCAGCGGATACAAACATCATACGATAGGACACTCCCCCGTAGGATTGAATCACGTGATTAGGATTAGGATGAAATTTGTGACATTTTTATGACCATATTTGGTCATGAAATCGTAATCCCACGATTTCAAACGCGTGACTGGGAAGCGGAATTAGTATATAAGGACACAAAAATGTAGAATAAAATCAGTAGTTAATGAGCAATCGTTTGAGTCGTTGCTTTGATCCGAACATAAAGGTTCTACTAACTACAGTATAGAGTCCCGAGAGAGAGGACCACTAACGGGTTAGTATCCGATCAGTGCTAATTTCCCAAAACTGCGGTATAGAGTCCCGAAAGAGAGGACCACTAACGGGTTGTGCGGGAATTAGTGCTTAAAAGGTTGAGTCGTGTAGGGCCTAAGGTGAGGAAAGGCCTAACCTTCGCGAGGCCTGCATCTAGGAAGGTCCACCCCTCAACAGTAGCCATGCCCTACCTTTCCACCTGGTGGAGGCAGACGATGTAAAAGATTTGTTTAAAGAGTTATGCCCCAACTATTCGCTCCCATCACGAAAAACTATTAGTAACACTCTGTTAAACATCCGTTATGAACAGTTATTAGAAATTGTGAAGGATCAACTAAAAAATTCTAAGGCAGTATGTTTAACATCCGACGATTGGACTAATCTACAAAACGAAATTTTCTTCGCAGCCACTGCACATTTTGTTAATAGTGATTCAAAATTAATTACATATATGTTAGCTTGTGAAGAGTTCCCCCACAAACGCACATCTGAGAACATAGCAGAATGGTTAGAAAAAATTATGGAACAATTTCAATGTTCCATAAAAGTAACATGTATAGTAACCGATAACGCACCCAACATGAAAAAAGCAGTTAGTTTACTTGGAATAGAAAATATCCCTTGTTTTGCCCACAGTCTCAATTTGATAGTTCAACATGCCATCAATAATTCAATCCAATCAACAGTAGCTACAGTTAAAAAAATAGTAAAATATTTTAAAAAAGTGCCCAAGCTTCCGCAAAGCTTCGAGAATTTCAAACTAATTCTAGACGTCGCCACAAGATGGAATTCGACGTATTACATGTTGGAACGTTTTCATACGAACAAAGACCCAATAATTTCATCACTAGCGTTGCTCAATTTTGAAAATACTCTTAACGAGCATGATTGGGTAATTATGCACGAAGCATCAATCGTTCTAAATTTCTTTGATTTAGTTACGAAAGAAATCTCAGCTGAAAAGACAGTGACATTATCAAAAGTGAAAGTGATTACAAGCTCAATGATAAAAAAATTACAAGTGCATTTACAAAACAGTTCATACTCTGAACAAACAAAAACTTTAATCACCCTTCTCCTTGAAGGAATTCAACAGAAATTCAATTATATGGACTCCGAGGTTGTTCAGTTAGCAACAATTTTAGATCCCCGATTTAAACAGAGAGGATTTAATAGTGACAGACAATTCAATCAATGCTGCGCACACTTACTTCAAAAAATTAAATCCATCAATTCCATTGATCAACGGGACTCCATTCAACAACCACAGGATAAAACTGACTTTTCAAATGATGATAAAAACACCATATGGGAGGATTTTGATATGGAACAGGGTTCATCGCAAGTCGTACTAAATACGCGCAGTGAAGCTCAAAAAGAGATAGATAATTACTTAGCAGAGCCATTAACTCACCGGAATGACGATCCCTTGGATTGGTGGAAACTTTATAAAAATAAGTATCCTTTATTGCATTCGGTAATGCTAGAAACTTTATGCATTCCGGCATCGTACGTGCCGTGCGAAAGAGTTTTTTCGAAGGCAGGAGATGTGGAGACGAGTAAACGGAATAGGCTTAAACCAAATAAATTAAACAAAATATTATTCGTTAAACAAAACAAGGTAACATGAACTTATAATTCTACATGAACTTTTAGCATATTAATAGTAATAGCGTTATAAAAATGAACTGTAAATAATAAAAATGAACTATAAATAGTAAAAATGAACTATAAATAACAAAATAAAGATACTCTAAATCGTAAGTGATTATAACCATAACCACACAATTTGCAAACTCAACAGGTTTTTTCTAGCGCTATTTCTAACGCAATACAGACCGCGTTTCGCTCGTCGCTCATCGTGCTCTACCGAGCGCATTTCGCTCGTCGATGAGCACGATCTCCTGAGCACATTACGCTCGTCGCTCAGTGCGCTCGTCGCTCAGTGCACTCGTCGCTCAGTACGCTCTCGCTCAGTGCGCAATTCGCTCAATGCTGAGCTACCTCCCGCTCATCGCTCTTCGCGGTGAGCGCGAGCGGCTCACTCCGCTCAGATAAAAGAGCTGTTTGACCCAACACTACCTACCACTGTATGTTCCCTCTCGCAGACTCCGCGACAGGCCTCCCATCTTTATTCCAACCCGCCGTTCGGTTTTTGACCAGAATGATCCCTGGTTAAGAGCATGCGCTGCTTTTAACAGACACCATCACCTGTTCGATTTCAACGTTCTCATTTCCCACTTTCGCACTCGCCTCCTTAATAATTCCACTTTCCCCTTATAATCAATCTTGCTTCCTCTTACAACATCTTCCATATCCCTTTCTTCCTTCTCCCCTAGCTTGTAAGAACCATTGTTAAACCCATGCGGCAGACAATTTGACGAAAAAAAAAAAATAAAATAAAAAATTTTGTGTTGATGTGTAAAACCTTTCATTTAGCCCCTTTTCCATTTCTTTTCCTAAATCTTTTACAGCCTTATACTGACATTTTTCGTACTTTTCAATCAGTTGTATCAGTTGGAAGATTTAACTAAAACTCCTACCTTCGACAAAGTTACAGACTTTTCAGCAATGATCTCTTTTGTTGCCAAATCCATTATTTGTAAAATATGTGTAGCTCTGTCTATTACTATCCAATCCGTTTCCATAAGAGCGCAAGCCATGTTCAATCAAACTAGACAAGACACAACTGGTATTCTATTTTTGTTAACCCTAACTAAAGGTGCGGGGCCACGACAGTTGAGGATTCCCTCAGAACTCAAAGCCTCAGGAACTCATGAGTGATTTTGAGGGATTTGCGTTTTGAGGAAAACCTGGCCGATCAACAAAAACCTCAAAAACTTTTTGAGACTTTTTTGAGGAATCGTTTTGACAGTTCCGATGCCTCTGCCGTTCAGAATGTAAACAAAACATTTGTTTGCGGTTTTTTCAATGAAAGTACACTTTTCTTGTACCATTGTTAATGCAAATACCTACTGAAGAATTAAAATTAACATTTATTATAATTTACCACCTTATT
Source organism: Anopheles funestus (assembly GCF_943734845.2). Taxonomy (NCBI): domain Eukaryota; kingdom Metazoa; phylum Arthropoda; class Insecta; order Diptera; family Culicidae; genus Anopheles; species Anopheles funestus. The sequence continues at coordinate 47,166,922 of NC_064599.1, forward strand.
TGTTTGTTTATTTTTTTGTTTTTTGCGACTGCAAATTGTTCATTTGTTGCACAGTGTGTGACACAATTTATGTATACGATTTAATTTAAAAACTAAACTTTTTATGCGAAATACTATCCTTGAATCTCGTTCTTTTGATTGACAAAAAGTTTGAATACATTCTTTTCCTTAAAACAACTTTTTATCGACCATATTTTCCATTGAATTGATCAAAAAACACCTTTGAAGAAAGATTACAATTACATGAAATACGTAGCATTTGTCAAATACTGTTTGTTGTCGCTGACGAAAAGAGAGGCAGCATAAGTGATTGTTTGTGTGACCAAATTTGGGGGAAACCTCAAACGGACACGGGAACATTGGTTTTGAGACGCTTTTTGAGGGAATTGAGTGATTGAGGAAGTTTGAGGGAAAGTCTCAACTTAGTTTTTATGTTGCAGCCTGATGTTGCGGCCCCCTTCATCAAACTTACTATCTGCTGCTTCATCCATTTCAGTGCGAAGTTTTCAGCCAGACGAGCCACGTAAACCAACTTCGGCGACGTGCGGCTGACCGTGCGTGTGAAAGACATCAGCTGCCTATTGATATGCTGTTAGATGATTGGAATTCGGGTTCCCCTGCAAAACAGACCCAACCGATTCTGGAACCCATTACTAGCGAATCAGCGGCATATCCATCAACGTTGCCCGATGGTTTGCCACCAGCAGAGAGTGCCCGGAAGGAAATTCCGGCGACGACATCCTTACATCCCTCCGACCTTAACAACGGTCACGACGGTAGAGTCTCCCGGAACCTGAGGGATTTGCCACGCAGGCCTTCTCGTGTGAGATGACTTCCGCATCGGCTCGGAGCATATCAGCTCAATTAGCTGGGGGAGATGTTGCAGCCTGATGTTGCAGCCGAGGTTAGTAGAGACCATGCTGGACAGCTTATCCACACGCTCGATGTTGTCTGGGAACTGACAGCATCCGATGCTTAGCGGATATAGTCCTCTCTCTCTCGCTCGGCGCGCATTTACATACGGCGATGTAGGGGGAAGCTCTCTCGTGTGCCCTGATCGTCAAGCCGAACGGACGTGGCTCACTGTTCCATTTCGTTGTGAAGTTTTATGTTTTACATGTGTATTATTTTATTCGCGTTTTTACAATAAAGATAAGTTCTATCCCTATATCACTAAATGTGGGGAATTTCAAATTTTCTTGAACTTCTTTGAGCTTTTGCAGCGATTTGGTACATTTCCTAAAATGCATTTCTATGGTTTTAACAATACCTATTGTTTTACTTATTTTTTTGTTTATTGCTTTTTGGACTATTAAATTTATGATATGTGTAGCGCATGGAAGAAGATCAATACTTAGTTTATTTGCAGCCGCTTTCATATTCGAAGCATTATCCGTAATAAACGAAAATTCACGGCCTTCTTCATCAAGGTTTTGGATTACATTTGTTACGAAAGAAGCTATGAGAAGCTTACACTGTTAGAAGTTTGTCTATATTTTTAATAAAATTTGGCGACAATGGTTGTTTAGAGATAAAATAATTTTCTAGCCTTGATGTTTTACCAGCTGATGTTGACGGTTGTTCTTCATGTTGTGTTGCTAAAGCACTGCGTTGAATTGGAATAGAATGATGTTTTCTTTCCATATGTCGTTTCAGATTAGAAATTGTGCTTGACGACATTTCCAAATTGCAGTGTGCACATTTTGTTCCTTCATCGCTGTTGGCACAATATTATTGCGGAGATTGACAACCGATTGTTGTTCTACCGGCTGTCATCGGGTGATCGAGTTGATCTAATCGATGCCCGAACCCGCTGCACCCACGGGTCGGAGTCGATTCCGATTTTGTTGCACCCGACTCCGGATCGAGCCATGAAATGAATCGTATGACCCATCACTAATACACACATGCCATCTTTGTTGTTTCGTTCGTCAAGAATGTTCCTGTCTCGCTCTTCTTGAACTTAGCCAAAATTAGACGCGCTGTGAATTGTGTACGTACACGCCGGGCTCAAGAAATATGTATGTTTGATTTATTTACACCAAAGTACGACTAAAAACATTTTTATTTCTTGCTAAAAAGGATTCTAGTCGTAATTGCCAATAATTGTCTCAGCGAGAGGAAGAGCTAGCTAGGGAAATAGAGATGGATGTGGAGGTGCAGTGGAGAATATTAGGCCCTAGTTTATATGTCAAAGGTGGAAACTGAAAAGTTTCCTTGGCACTTAAAAAATGTTGGTACGTACAAAATAAATCATATTATCTTGAATCACACTTACATATTTTTTTGTACATTTTAGATGATGCTGCCTCTAATATTAGTAATATTAGTAATATTAGTGGTGGAAATTTTAATGTGCACTGTGGGGAATGTAGTGCTGATAATGTGCGTATTGATAGCACTAACAATGGTGGTGGATATGTAGGCTGTTCTCTTAACACAAATAACTTAGATGGGGATGTTAATGTAGAGGAAGTGCAGTTTAGAGTTGATGGTAATTACGATGATTTAGTTGAGGATCCCGGTATTGAAAATACAACACTACCAGAGGAGTTAAATAAGTATAGTCATTTGGAGGGAATAAAGACGTTCGAAGAAGCGTTGAAATTCTTTTTTGTAGTAAGCCACCTCTCGCGTGAAAATGGCAATTTGCTTTTGGCAATCTTGCGGAAGTTTTTAAACTTAAATTTTCCGAGAGATTATCGAACTGTAGTTAAGACACCCACCACGATTAGCACACCGTTAGTCCCGGTTTCAGCTGGTTCACTGTGGTATCAGGGGGTGTTAACGGTGCATAAAAAATATTTCAAAGGAGCAGAAGCCGAAATAACAGCAGACCAATTTACCATTCCAGTGTCTGCTGACGGTCTTCCTCTATACAAGAGTTCTCCCACTCAGTTCTGGCCTATATTATAATAATTAAGGCGTTGGTATTGAAAATTGCTTCATTTATGCCCGTTGCTATATTTTGCGGGCAAACAAAACCGGGAAATGTACGTGTTTGTGATAATTACTGGCGGTGAGGAACACAATTGACTCGTACGGCGATTGAAACGGATGAGAACTTATATTTCTAAACGGTAACAATATAATCTTTACTAACTAAACTAGCACTAATGAACCGACTTCGGCTCACTTCGTTGGTTAGGCCCAAGTACCTATCCCATAACATCGCATTATGTTATTTCTTAATGTAGCATGCAACAGTTCGACAATTTTTAAAACCTTTCGTTGAAGAAATGAATTTCCTCATTGAAAGAGGAATGAAAATAAGTTTTTCTATGAGCGCCTTTATTGCCGATACTCCAACACGAGCTTTAATAAAGTCAGTTATGGAATGCAATTCCTTCCACGAATGCACTAAGTCTACTGTTGTTGGAATAAAACATAAAAATAGAACAATTTTCGAATCCATAGATGACCCGTTACGCACTGATGAGAGTTTTCGGTCAAGAGCTGATAGAGCCCACCACAAAGAACTTCGTTCCCCTTTGGAAAATATTAAAAATATAAATATGATAACCCATTTCCCTTCTAGTGACCACCTCCATTTAATAGACCTGGGGTACAGTCGGAGAATTTTGAAGGGTTTGCTAACCCATTCATTCTAAAATTTTAGTCGGTGGACTCCCCGCAGACAGAAATGGGTGTCTCATTATTTATTGCATTTAAAGCATCCTTCGGAAGTGCACCGTTCTTATCGTTCATTAAAAAATATTGCATATTGGAAAGGCACGGGATATCGGTTATTCTTGCATTACATTAGTCCGATTATATATGGCGATTTTATGCACAAAGAAGCATTTACACATTATTTGGTTTATTTTGGTGCTGTAACGATATTTTCATCATCGGCCTATCAGGACTTATGTCCACTGGCAAAAAGATGTTTGAATCTATTCGTTGAGGAGTTTCAGTCGCATTATGGTCGCTCCTATCTTGTTAGCAACGTTCATACCCTGTTGCACATTTATGATGACGTTGTGGTCAACGGACCACTCGACATTTTTTTCAATTTAGTTACAGTAAAAAAAGATGACGTGATTAGTTTTGATATTCGCGTGCGTTATGCTGGGTGCATCCTCGTTTGTGGAAACCCGTAAAAATGTCTATTAATAATCGTTTACATCCCAAGACTATCCACGGGTAAGCGGGCGGGCCATCATCTTCATTTTCAAAATTTTAGTTAAGTTATTTGCTTTAAAATTAAGAAAAAAAGCAAGATTTGATAATAACTTAAATTAACCTTTTCCCAAATGATATAACTTTGTTTCAAATACATTAGCATTCCATAATAAAATCTGAAAATAGGTGGACCATGGTTACAGTGAGTATAATTTATTTAGAGTACTATTGGAGTGTACATAGTCTCATTAATATTAACATTATCCTTTATAACACAGTACCGTTTTACGCATTCAATTTTCATCAATTTCAATTTCCTATTTTCATCTTCGATTCGTTGTTTTGTAGTCACCTACAACATCGTATCCAACGTATTTATCAGGTTACCTAACGCACCGTATTAAGAGCTAAAACTTAACAGCTTCAGCAGGAAACGGTGAACACAATCACTATAAAGTACGATATGCCACAGGAAAAATTATCCAGAATGTCCAAAATACTGCAAGCATGAAGAATTGTGGTCAGGTAAAGTGTTTGTCATTTTATCCCAATTAATTTTCATTCATTCGATGCTGTATGATTATACTAAGGTCCCTGTATAATCGCTGTGTATTCTTGTTTCTAATATTACTTTACTGTTTTATTTCCGTTCTGTCGCTGTTACGCTGCTTTACTGCGTGCATGCCGTTTGTTCCGATTGTTTGAGATACATCATCAACATGTGCTACTACTATTTGCACGTGTTGTAAACCTGGCGAATCTGCAACACCGAGCATTGGCATTCACAGCTACGAACTAGTATCGGAAGTGCTTTTCAACAAGTTCTGCATAGTATGTAAAGCATTGATGTTCTTTTTATACTGAGCACGAGCTTTTACGTTAAGCACAGAATTAATTTTTGTAAAACATAGCATTTCCGCAATAACATTATAATATTTAGTAGCAAGTATTTTAACAAGCTAACAATATTTCAATGTATTAACTTGCTACTGATGCGTAACAATTTATCTACAATTAACCAAGAGAGCATCCTTATCATGCATCGAAAAAAAAGGTGTTAACCAAGGAAAGTCGGTTCTAATCTTAGTGAATAGTTTACATAAACGGGTCTAAATCATATTACATCATGTTAGCTCCTAAATATAAACAACATGATCAGTCTGCCTCCAGCTTCCGATGCGAGAGGCTCTACCATACCGGTGGAGCATGAGTGTTCGGACTCCGAAAAGGAGATCGAGCCCTGCGTGAAGCGTAAATCAGACTAAAAAAATTGCGCTGGAAGACCCCCGCTCATCAACTTCTAACGCACCACAATGTGGTGTAAATGAGCCGAAGGCAGTAGAGCAACGAGGGCGTGCGTATCCCGCGTTCTGGGAAGGCAGGCCTTATGTTTATTTCATGCTGCGGGCCAAGCAGCTCGACGTTAGATCGATCGCGACATCGATCTTTAAAAAGTGTCTGGGTGTTTCCGATGTGTTTCGGATGCGTCCAAACAAGATTAGGCTAACCGCAAAGGATCGAGCTCATGCCAACTTGATTGCGATTGACTCCGTTATACGGAGCACTACCGGGTTTATTGGTCGAGATTTCCGGCGTAATCGAGGATTTCGACTACCCCGATGAGAATGTGGTCAATTTTGGCATGGGCGCCTTTCAAGCTCCAGACACGACAAAATTAAAAGTGCTTGAAGCAAAAAAGGTCTCCAGGCTTGACGTTTCAAGCACAGAAGAGAAAAAATATGTTCCAACTTCCTCAATCCGGGTTACGTTTGAGGGTACGTGATTCTGTTGTCAGTGTACGTAGCAATACCGAACTGCTATGGGTATGGATCCGAAGCCTCTAGAAGGATAATATAGGCACTCCATACCCTACTCCGACTCAATACGTCCCCGTCGTACAGAATGGTAACATATCTTTCCAAATGTCTGAGCTTTGGTATACGGGAAAACCCAACCCCTTGCGAAGATGGGGTATATAGCTAAATTGAGCGGAGGGGAACAGCCAGCGTCTGTTCTCCATGTTAGGGGCGGCTTAATGTCCCTTATATCCTGGCATCCTACGGGACTTAAAACAGCTAGGATGCGTAGTTCCTCCGACGAGACAGGGGGTTGGGGGAGAGGCCTTGCAAGCCACCCCCAATATCAAAGCAACGGAAAGTAACCGACATTTCGAATCGGATTAACAGATTCCGACCCACGCAACTGAACAAAGACTACGATTGGAAACTCAGGACATATTCGGGGTACCCGCATTCTTTCGGACAAGGTGAGGGCCCGCGGCTTCGATATAGTAGCACTTCAGGAGGTGCCCCTACCGCAGTGATTGCATGATCTACCAGAGCGGTGGTGAAAAGCATGAACTCGGTACAGCGTTCCTGGTCATAGGTGCAATGCGAAAGAGAGTAATCGGTTGATGACCGATCAACGAACGGATGCGCAGGTTGAGGGTTCGTGGAAGGATCTTCAACCTGTTAACGTGCATAGTCCGCACCTTGGCAGCACCGATGACGATAAGCAGGCATTCTATACGCAGTTGGAGAGGGAGTATGACCGCTGCCCACAACACGACGTCAAGAGATTTTATCGGAGCTTTTAACGCTCAGGTCGGACGGGAGGAGGCATACAAACCCATGATAGATAGTTTCAGCGCCCGCCAGCTGACGAACGACAATGGGCTCCGCCTAGTAAACTTCGCCTCCTCCAAGCAGAGTTGTTCAAGATGGGCCCGGAAAGGCTTCCCGCGATCATGCATCGGCTGATCGTAAGGATTTGGGACCAGGAAGAACTACCGGACGAGTGGAAGCTGGGTGTCATACACCCAGTGTACGACAAGGGCGACCGACTGGAGTGTGCTAACTTCCGAGCCATCACAGTCCTGAATGCTGCCCTAAAGATCCTGTCCCGAATACTCTTCTGCAGACTTGCGCCCCTTGCCACAGAATTCGTCGGAAGCTACCAAGCTGGATTTGTGAGAAGCAAATCGACCGCCGACCAAATCTTTACTCTACGACAGATCCTCCAGAAGTGCCGAAAGCATCAGATCCCAACGCACCACCTGTTCATTGACTTTAAGGCGGCCTACGATACCATAGATCGGACCGAACTATGGAACACCATGCAGCAGTACGGATTCCCAGGGAAGCTGGTACGGCTGTTGAAGGAGTATCGAACATGCTGTCGGAATCGTTCGAATCTCACCGGTCTGAGGCAAGGGGACGGACTCTCCTGTTTGCTGTTTAACATCGCTCTGGAAGGTGTCATGCGAAGCGCGGGCTTCGACATCCGGGGCACGATTTTCACCCGTTCTCTCCAATTTCTCGGCTTCGCGGATGACATCGACATCATCGGACGGACATCTGCGGCGGTGTGCGACGCGTACACCCGACTGAAACGCGAGGCCGACAGAATAGGATTGAGGATCAATGCGACGAAGACAAAGTACCTGCTTGCCGGGGGCTCTGACCGTGATAGAGCCCGACTCGGGAGCAGAGTATCAGTTGACGGCGACGATCTCGAGGTGGTAGAGGAGTTCTGCTACCTTGGTACGATCGTAACTTCGGACAACAACATGAGCAGCGAAATCCGAAGGCGCATTGTTCAGGGAAATCGTGCCTACTACGGGCTCCACAAACTCCTGCGATCCAGAAGGCTCCAGCAACACACGAAATGCACGATATATCGCACACTGATACGTCCGGTAGTCCTCTACGGGTACGAGTCATGGACTTTGCTAACGGAGGATGCCAATGCACTCGCTATTTTCTAACGGCGGGTGCTAAGGATTATCTTTGGCGGTGTGTGCGAGCAGGGCGTGTGGAAAAGGAGAATGAACCACGAGCTAGCTGAGCTGTTTGGCGGTGCAGATATCCTGACGGTGGTCAAAGCCGGAAGGATACGATGGCTGGGGCACGTGATGAAGATGCCGGACTCATGCCCCACCAGGAAGGTGTTCGTCAGCGATCCGTTCGGCACGAGGCGGAGAGGAGTACAGCGAGCTCGTTGGCTGGATCAAGTGGAGTCAAACCTGTTGGAGATCGGATGCAGCCGTGGATGGAGGACTGCAGCCCTGGACCGAGTTTCCCTGGAAACGGATTGGCGACCAGGCCATGTCTACGCGACGTGCTCGACCGTGAGCAGGCCAGAAAAGAAGAGACTAATAGTGATAATTTGTAAAGAATATTATCCATTTTCGATTGTAGAAGACACACATTTTAGAAATTTTATTAAGGCTTTGAATCTTAATTATGAGTTCCCAAGTAGGAAGACATTATCAACTTCTTCTTTAACAAAAATTTAGAATGAAACATTGCATGTGGTAAAAGGAAAACTTGTTTCAGCTAACAACATTTCATTAAGTTATGAGGCATGAACTAGCATTAATTATACTAGTTTTGTTGGAATAACCGCACTGTTGACGCAGGATACTGTTTCGGATGTTTCTGGTGTTTCTAATTGCCTAAAAAATAGCAAATACTGCTTCCTTTGTGCCGTTGTACTGTAGACTTTATTTTCACGTGTTCTGGCGTTTGCTTTTATTACGGATAATGCTTCGAATATGAAAGCGGCTGCAAATAAACTAAGTATTGACCATCTTCCATGCGCTGCATACAACATAAATTTAATAGTCCAAAAAGCAATAAACAAAACAATAAGTAAAACAATAGATATTGTTAAAACCGTAGTAATGCATTTTAGGAAAAGTACCAATTCGCTGCAAAAGCTCAAAGAGGTTCAAGAAAATTTGAAATTCCCTACATTAAAACTACAACAAGAGTGTCCAACACGCTGGAATTCGACGTACGAAATGTTAGATAAGATTAACAACAACAGAATACCAATTGTGTCTTGGCGAGCTTTATTGAAAATGGATTGCGCTGTTACGGAAACGAATTGAATAGTAATAGACGAAGTTACACATATTTTACAAATAATGGATTTGGCAACAAAAGAGATCATTGCTGAAAAGTCTGTAACTTTGTAACTGTAAGGTAGGAGTTTCAGTTAAATCTTCCAACTGATACAACTGATTGAAAAGTACAAAAAATGTCACTATAAGGCTGTAAAAAATTTAGGAAAAGAAATGGAAAAAGGGGCTAAATGAAAGGTTTTACACATCAACACAAAATGAATTTGTATAATTGGCCATTTTGCTCGATCCTCAATTTAAAAAAGAAGAGTTCCTTGGTCGTAATGTGGAGTTTGAGGAGGCATATGAAAACCTGATAGGTAAAATGTTACCGTACATAGAAAGTAAGAAAAGTGTCATTATGGAAACACATTTTGTGCCCAGCATGTTATGAAGTCTTTTTTTTATTTGTTCTTCATTATTTTCTTAGAAAAGATCATGTTCGCGCGCTTCTTGCAGAACGCTTTATTGACAGAAATTTTTACTCATTTTTTTACGTGAATTTGCAGTTATGTCTCTTACGTTGTGTGGCAAACTTGTAATGACGCTTGTTGACGCCGATAACGGATTTGTACATATTAGTATTAATGAATTATAATAAGTTAGGACAAATCATGAACAGCTAGATTGAAATAAATTTAGTATTTGTAAAACCACATTTACGATACCACGCATCTTTACATACAGTTCAGAGCTACGAACAACGATATCACAACAACGCCGATGGAGTTTGTTCTGCGCGAACATACTCCCTCCCCTAGAACAGTTTATTCCGTCATAACCGTAACAACCGTTACCAACTATTACCCGTTTCCGTAACTTATTGTAGTGTACGACTTTAAGTGCTTTCCCTCTGGGACTCTTTTAAACTACAAAAACCGTATGAAATAAATAATTGCTTCAAAAAACAAACCTCAAAAAAATAGTACGTGAAAAGTTTAGCAGGCGATGAGGGTCGATGACCCGGAAGGAAATGGGACCTTCGGGTCCTATTTCAGCATTTTAGGAGATCCTACCAACATGAACTCCAAAAAAAGAAGGAAAACTCGAGGTGAGAGACCGAACATAAGTTTGAGGGAAATAAAAACAGAGGAAATAATGGAGAGTGTATCAACTGGCAAAACCTTAGCAAGCTACAATCCCTTCCTCTTTGCAAAGGCATCAGAAATGGCGATTGCAGGCAGGCCCTTGGAAACGACGCTTTTAAGGGACGGTAAAATTCTGATGCGATTAAAGAATCACAAGGAAGCCACGAAACTGAAAAACATTAATTTGAACCTTGGTGATATCGAAATGCAGGTCAGGGTTTTTGAACACAAAACTCTTAATACTAGCAAAGGCATAATACGTTGCGATGCCTGCAAGTTTTTGACGGACGAGGAATTGCTGGAAGGGCTAAAGCCACAAAACGTAACGGAGGCATACATTATGAAAAGAAAAGGAAAAAATGGCGAATTCTTCAACACAAGAACAGCCATCTTAACCTTCAAATCAACAGTGTTGCCCAGGAAAGTCGATGTTGGATATTTCACAGAAAATTTGAACTATTTATTCCAAATCAAATGAGATGCATGAACTGTATGCGCTTCGGCCACACAAAAAATAAATGCACCAGAGAAAAAACCTGTGCTAAATGCGGTGAAAACTGCCACGAAAAGTGTGAATGCCCTGTGTGGAAAGATGAGGTCGATAAAAAAAATTCAAACAGTGCAAAGAATAACAATGAGAGAAGCCAGAAGAATAAGGAGAGAAACAGTACCTGCAATACCAAAAATATACACCAAGGAAAATTTATCAAAAATTGTAATCGGTGAAAACAAACAAATGGAAAAAATACAGAAAAAGGAAATTGGAAGAAGACGTAAGCGCCAAAAAAAAAAAATGAAATGATAGAAAATAAAACACAAACAAACAAACTCTCACGAATGAAACAAAAAAGATTACAGAAACCATTGAAGAAACTTTAGAACTATAAAACAGAACCCCAGCAAGTGAGATAGTATTTAGTGATACAGAAATATACTTGCGAACAACAGAAATGTAAGGCTTAGAAATCACGAACATACAAATATCCCCATGAAAACAAAGAAGATAAACTAAACAAAAACAAATCAAACAACTGGAAAGAAAACACACTCTCAATAGCCACAATTATAACCAATGGTAATTCTAAGAATTTTGCAAGCAAATATCCATAGCTTTAAACGAAACAGGGAGGAAATAAAACACATTCTAAACGACAAGAATTACCAAGATGCATGTCTACGGGAATCCTCGCTTAAAAGCGACAAAAAGATACCAGGAAGAATACCAGGTGTTCGACACCAACGCACTAAAACCACGAGAGACAGGCACGAGGGAGTGTGCGAAGCTGAAAACTTTAGCAACCACACCTACGTCACACTAACGACGCGCATGAATAATCCCGAGCGAAAAATGAACCCTAACCCGAGCGCAGAATGAACCCTGACCCGAACGCAGGATGAACCCTGACCGATGATTATCATTGCGCGCGCAATGATGCGAAAACCTTTTTGAAATCCAGATCTTTCTGGAAGGATCTAAATTGAGTTGCGCAACATTGTCCCAACTATAAAAAAAGACGATTAGATCCTCGTAAGCACAGGAAAAAAAGGAAAGAAGGAAAAGAAAATTCCTCCTCCCGTTTTGAGGCAACCCAACGCCTCAACATTTCGGTCCATCCCGAACCGGATAGCGGCCTACAGTCCCCGGTATTTGCAAGCCTTCCTTAGTCAACTAGGAATCTTAGTCAACTAGTCCTTACCGAGCCGTTCTCTACCCCAAGCCTTCTCTGGTTAACTAGACACCCAGCAGCGGTTCACTCCCGGTCCACGAAGCGAGCAGTGAAGTGCTCCCTGTCGATTAATGCGCAAATCGCCACCTTTGGTGACATCTGCAGCCTGCAAGGACACCAGAGGAAAATCTAGTGTCGACCAACCGTCGGTCGAAGCAACTAGAATCTATCCTTTGCATGAGGTTAGAGTAAAAAGCGTTCGCGTGGCTTTAACAACGCGAAGTGCGTGTGTATATAAAAACCTTACCTTGGTTCCATCGTGTGTGCAGCGAGCCTTTACTAAGCCAACATGGGACTCGATCACATACCGGAGAAGAAGGATGACGATAACGACTTTAAGCTCCTGGTTCACCAGCGTGGCCAAATCAAGCGGAGAGTCACACTCATCAACCGAACTCTGAATGAAGCCGAAGAAGACCCTACAAAGGTGACTCCAACACTCCTAAAGGTCTTCGCTCGGAAAAGCTCGATGCACACTACCAAGAGTACACCACTGTCCATCGAGAGATTATGGAAGCATGCCCACCATCGAAGCTAGAAGAGCAAGACGAAATGCTTATGGCCTTTGATATTCTCCACACCGAAGCGATGGAGAGACTAGAGCAGCAATCCGTGTCACTGCCGCAAACCGCTGCTCCAGTAAATAACACGGTTAATACCGCGTTTCCCAGCTTTGATGGGAAGGTGAAAAACTGGCCGAAGTTTCAGACGATGTTTGAGGACATTGTCGGTCGCAGCAATGTTTCCGATGCCATGATGCTTCATCATTTGGATAAGGCTCTAGTCGGTGATGCTTCTGGATGGATAACGGCGAAGATGATCCAGGACAACAATTTCCAGCTGACCTGGAAACAACTGAAGGAGCGATTCGAAAACCCTCGCGTTATCGTCGACACCCATCTTGTGGGACTGTTGGAATTGAAGGGTATTCCAATGAGGAACCACAAGGATCTCACGGAACTGGTCAAAACTGTTAACCGACACGTAGGAGGTCTGCAGTACCAAAACATCCAATTCGACGCGATGTCTAGTTTGCTGCTAACAAAGATCATCACTGCTCGGCTAGACGACCAGACGCTACAACTATGGGAAAGAACGCAGTAACACGGAAAACTATCAGATTTCGAGCAGAATATGAAATTCCTGCAAAGCGAATGCCAACTTCTGGAAAGGTTCCAGAATTGACCTCAGGCAACCACCGTGAATGAGGGAAACCATAAGAACTCGACTGGTAAGCTCCCAAGCCAGAAAGCACACGCAGTATCATCGTCATCTACATCACATCCCTGCCTTGTGTGCTCCAAGAAACATCGTCATTTTGAATGTCCTGTATTAAACAAAATGGAACCCGCAAAACGCATCGCCAAGGTGAAGGAGTTAAACCTATGCTACAACTGTCTTCGAGCTGGCCATCGTGTAAGCGAATGTCCATCACAAAGGGGATGCTCGAAATGCTAGAGGAAACATCATACGCTTCTGCACGTGGATGACAAGCAAGCATCGGAGAAACCCACAACAATGATAAACACATCTCCAGCAGTCTGTTCGGATACCGCTACCGCTTTGTTTTATCCATCGTCCTATACCGCTGTTCCAAAAAAACCGACATGTCAAACAAAAGACTGCAATGCTCATGACTGCTCTCGTGAACATAAGAAACAGCGATAACGGGAAAATACCATGCCATGTTCTTCTGGATTCCGGTTCCCAAGCAAGCTTCATCTCAAAGGCAATCGCTGATCGCCTATCACTTGCGAGAATCCCAACGTTTGTGCCCATCACTGGAGTGGGTGCTGGCGCTCGTGAAAAGATCGTCGTGGCAGTCGAGTCGCAATGTTCTGATTATTCAACAACCGTTGAATGCCTGGTGATTCCTAAGGTAACAGGAATCATCCCTTCGACTCAGCTTGCCCGAGCTTCAAGAGACGCATTTTGGATGGGTCGTGGCAGGAGATGTTGAGGAACTGAAAAACGACCAGCAATGCTGGATCGCCACCACCGCTTCACTGCCCGAGACCATGAAGAGGTTTTGGGAGGTTGAAGAGATCGGAGATGCCGATCAATTCACGTAGCATGAGGCGTGTGAAAAGGTGTTCCGAGAAACTCACCACCGAGACGAGGACGGAAGATACGTTGTCGCCCTGCCCTTTCGTGAGTTTCCACCTTGGTTGAAGGTCAACCGAGAGCTGGCACTGCGTCGCTTTCTCTCACTTGAGCGACGTATGAAGAAGGACTCCTCTCTGAAGCAGCAATATGCCAAATTCATCGACGACTACGAAGCTCTCGGTCACTGCCATGAGATCAGGGAAGATTTTGACGAGCCAAACAAAGCCTGCTTCTACATGCCTCATCATGCGGTTCTACGACCATCTAGCTCCAGCACCAAGCTCCGTGTGGTCTTCGATGGATCTGCAAAGGCCGCTCCATCTAATGTAGCTCTCAACCAAGCCCTTATGGTGGGAACGACCGTGCAGAACGATATTTTCATTATCCTAGTTCGATTCCGGAAACATTTCATCGTCTTCACTGCCGACATATCTAAAATGTAACGGCAGATCAAGGTGGTACCAGCTCGCTCGTGCTTCCAGCGAATCTTCTGGCGTGCTGATACAGGTCTTCCTCTTCGCTTACTGTGCGGAATTTATACGGGCTCCATTACGTATGAAATGTTCTGCCTTCTTTCGGGGCCCCCAAGCAACGAGGCCATAGGCGACCACCTATTCCGCCCACCGATAGATCCGCTACTTTGTGTGAAGCACAATAACCACAGGGCCCCTTGACAGCTCGGGGCCGCTTAGCAGTGCTCCCCAACCTTTTTAGTAACGCGGACCACTTTTTGTTCGACATAAGTATATGGCGGCCCATATGAGACATAATGCTAATAAAACATTAGCAAAAAATGTAATTGTCCGCAATCTGACACATCGAGGGGTGTAGAACGATTTCGTCACGTAAAAACGCTTGAAATGGTAAACAATACGTATTAAAATGATCGGTCCAACGACCGAAAATTTCTTCCGCGGACCACTTCTACTTAAGCCACGGACCACAAGTGGTCCGCGGACCATAGGTTGGGGACCACTGGCTTAGTACTCTTAGCGTTAGAGCCGCTGCTGAGTAGTTCTTATTTTAAGTTATATGTTTACAGGGTGGCTGTTGAGAACGACCGCACCTCGACCCGACGATATAAACGAGATACGTAGGAAGGACATGCGTGCGCTGATCCAGATCCGGTGAAAAGGAAAAGAAAGTGTGCGTAGAGAGGGATCCGGTCTGCCAGTAGCTAAGCAATCGTGGTGAGGACTATACTAGCTTTTTATAAACTCAACTTATAGACAAAAAATAAAGTTGATTTATTCAAAAAAAGTAAACGTCCACGATTCAACTCAACAGTGGCTATGAAATTGGTTCTCGTTGGTAACACTAATTGTGTAAATTTACGTTTATGCGTTGGTCATCGGTTTTTTTACAGTTGGTGCATTTGATAAAGTGGGTTACTGTGTTTTAAATCTGACCTCCTTTTGATTTAGATTATGTGGTTTTTTTGGGTAGCGAAATGTGTTAAATTCTATCACGTGATAACCTTCTAACTTTATACTGTATCACATTTAGATTTTGGTAAGATGTTTAGCAGATGTACTACAAGAGGTTAATGCTGGCCAACGCCGCGAAGCTGCGGCTAGGACAGAAACCGGCAGGCGCGAAAATAAACCTCCCATTTTCAACGAAGATCCATGCTCATCCCGCGCTCTCGGAAAGGCTGATTTTGCCAAGCACGAACGGTCTTCCACGCCTTCGAAACGTTCAGCGTTAGAACGTCTTGTGAGGAAGCAAGACCTGCAGGTCAAACTCTTAATGGCCGAAAAGGATAAATTGATGGCAGAAGCCGAACTTAAATGCAAGTTAGCCGCATCGGAGTTTCAGCACGAGACGCAAAGAAATGATCTCGAAGAGGGGAGTAATTTTAGTGGTTTCAGCATAAATTACACTTCTAAAGCAGCGAAGTGGGTGCGGTACCAATCGGAGTTTTTCGAACCGCAAGACTGTTCTAGCGATATGCCGGTTCAGCTAGAAGACAAAAGTTCGGAGGTAACGCGCGAGGACAAGGCAGCAGATTTGGAATGTAGGCCTACCGCCAACCACATTGCGGCTAGACAGGTATGACCGAAGAAATTACCAACCTTTTCAGGGAAGCCGCGTGTGTGGCCAAAATTCTACTGCTACTTTGTAGAACCAACAAAAGCGTGCAAACTCTCCCCAGCGGAAAATGTAGCCAGGTTGCCAGGTTAAAGGACCAGCACGAGACGCTGTCGAAGGGTGGCTAGACAATCCCTCATCAGTGCCGTTGGTGATAAAGACCCTACAAAGACTTTACGTACGTGTATTTACGTACGTCAATGGAGAAAGTACGAGGTACACCTAATACCGGAACAATTGAGCGACCTCATAACCTTTCGCCTGGAAGTGCAACATTTATGTTCCCACCTATCAAACGAAAACCTTACACACTGTCTCTCGAACCAGGAACTGGTGAATTCATTCTCTTGAAGCTGTGACACGGATGAAAATTTGCACCACTTGTTTGGCAGATCATGGAACAAAACCGTGCAGATCAAGATACTTCTGTGGCGTCCCGGGTTGCGATGAAAGACACCACAGTTTGTTACACCAGAACCAGAAAAAGGAAGGAGCAACCGTCACATCAACGCAATGTCAGATGCATCAACATGTGGCGAAAACAACACTATTTCGTGTAGTGCCTGTAACCTTATACAACGGAGAAAGGCGAGTCGACACGCACGCGTTCTTAGACGAAGGGTCGTCGTTAACTTTGGTAGAAGCGTCATTGGCGGCGAGTCTTGGAGTTGGGGCTGAAGGGCAATCGGAACCACTGGAGTTGAATTGGACTGCAAATGTGAAGCGGAAGGAAGATTCTTCACAACGAATCAGTTTGGAGATTTGGGCACGTGGGGAAGAGCGGCGCTACTTAGTACCAGTACCGTTCATACATTTGATCAGCTAAGTCTACTAAAGCAAAACATAAAATTTCCCACACTGATAAGTTCTTATGACTACTTGCAGGATCAACCAGTCGAACGAGTCGAGGAAGGAGTTCCAAGAATCCTAATCGGCCCGGAAAATGTGGACCTGATGACATCCTTGGAAACCCGATCAGGCCAGCCGGGGCGTTAGGTTGGGCGATTTACGGACCTCACAAGACAAATACATCAAGGTGACAACCGGTGATAAACAACGTCCACAGCGCAGCGCAGCAGCCAACCAACGAAGAATGTGTGGCTAAAGTCTGAAACACGACCCCCCCACTCACGGGCACTCATTTGAGTGACTTTTTTTCGTGCAGGGTGGTTCGAAATCGGTTGCGTGTTTTTTAATTATGTTTCGAGACACAGACACCTGAGGGCATGGCCGTCGAAGAAGAAAATGTAGCAATTGGTGCCATCTACCGACCACAGGTCAAAGATTGGCGATCCGTTGGAGCTTTCGCGAATAGCTCCGGCCACAGACATGGTAGCGATTAGTGGTGCATGGACGAAATGTAGCCACAAGTGCCATCTAGCCATGGCCAGAAGAAAGTTTGGCGATATCTTGGATACCGGCGGAGCTATGGGGCAAAGTTGGGCCAAAAATGAGGATAATTTTATGGTTTCACAAACAGCGTATGGAACTTGGTTCCTTGATGAATAAATCACTTTTCACTATGCGAAAACCTCCTTACAATTTAATAGTAATTGTAAAAAAAATCAAATTCAGGCCACATTGCATAGTCTCCGAACCACCCTGTACGAAAAATTGACACGCAGATGAGTGACCGTGAGTGGGGGGGGGTCGTGTTTCAGACTTTAGCCGAATGTGTTGTGGTACTCAACGATATGCTTCATCGCTACTTTACACTAGAGGAAGCAGTTGTAACCAACCTCAGCGAGTATTTATCAGAACCGAGAACGTAGTACGAGCCGGACAGTTACTCGAAAGTACGACTGCGAAGCAAAACGATCGTTTCGTAACCGGAAAACTGTGAAAATCGGTCGAAGTAACCCTGCCTGCTAGTCTAGCGATGGCGACAAAGAGGTTACACGAACTAGAGCGAAAGCTGGAAAAGACCAACAACTGAAGGAAATCATCGGATGCAGCGCCTATGAAGTGTGAAGCTCTAAACAAAAGACGAATTGGCGCCAAGTGCAAAATTGTGCGGCAAAGTTGCACATTAGCACGAAATTTCTTTTAAAAGTTATACTTGCATGTAGTTCTGTTGTCAGTGTATGTAGCCATACCGCACTGATATGGGTATGGATCCGAAGCCTCTAGAAGGATAATATAGGCACTCCATACCCTACTCCGACTCAATACGTCCCCGTCGTACAGAATGGTAACATATCTCTCCAAATATCTGAGCTTGGGTATACGGGGAAACCCAACCCCTTGGGAAGATGGGGTATATGGCTAAATTGAGCGGAGGGGGACAGCCAGCGTCTGTTCTCCATGTTAGGGGCAGCTGGATGTCCCTTCTGTCCTGGCACCCTACGGGACTTTAAACAGCTAGGATGCGTAGGCCCTCCGACGAGACAGGGGGTTGGGGGGAGAGGCCTTGCAAGCCACCCCCAATATAAAGGCAACGAAAGGTAAACAAGAAATTTCGAATCGGACTAACAGATACAGACCCACGCACCGAAACAAGGACAATGATTGGAAACTCGGGACATGGAACTGCAGATCCCTCACAGCACCCGGAAGTACCCGCATTCTTTCGGACGAGGTGAGGGCCCGCGGCTTCGGCATAGTAGCACTTCAGGAGGTGCGCTGGAAAGGAGTTATGGAGCGCCCCTACCGCAGTGATTGCATGATCTACCAGAGCGGTGGTGAAAAGCATGAACTCGGTACAGCGTTCCTGGTCATAGGTGCGATGCGAAAGAGGATAATCGGTTGGTGGCCGATCAACGAACGGATGTGCAGGTTGAGGGTTCGTGGAAAGTTCTTCAACCTGAGCATTATTAACGTGCATAGTCCGCACCTTGGAAGCACCGATGACGATAAGGAGCTATTTTATACGCAGCTGGAGAGGGAGTACGACCGCTGCCCACAACACGACGTCAAGATCGTCATCGGAGACTTTAACGCTCAGGTCGGACGGGAGGAGGCATACAAACCCATGATAGGTAGTTTCAGCGCCCACCAGCTGACAGACGACAATGGGCTTCGCCTAATAAACTTCGCCTCCTCCAAGCACATGACCATTCGCAGCACCTTCTTCCAGCACGCACCACGCTTCAGCTACACCTGGAGATCACCACAGCAGACATACTCCCAGATTGACCACGTTCTCATCGATGGAAGGCACTTCTCGGATATTATCGACGTACGTACGTACAGGGGAGCAAACGTCGACTCAGACCATTTCCTGGTTATGGTTAAGTTACGCCAGAAACTGTGCGCAGCCAATAAGCTGCGCTATCAGCCCACCCCAAGGCTCGACATAGATCGGTTGCGGCAAGCTGATGTGGCGAGGGACTTCGCGACCATGCTAGGGGAAGCGTTGCCGGAGGACACCACCTTCGAGGCGATGTCCCTCAATGACCATTGGCGTATGATGGAACAAGCCATCAGCAGCACGGCCGATCGAACTATTGGCCGCGTAACACGTAACCGGAGGAAGGAATGGTTTGATGATGAGTGCAGGCGAGCACTATCCGAGAAGAACGCAGCGCGTACTCGCATGCTCCAGCGCGAGACCAGGCAGAACGTGGAAGACTACAGACGACTGAGAAGGCAGCAGACCCGACTCTTCCAGGACAAGAAGCGCAGCTTCGAAGAGTCGGATGAGCAACTGATGCAGCAGCTATCCCAGTCGGGGGAAACTCGTAAGTTCTACAGGATGCTGAATGCGGCACGAGACGGTTTTACTCCCATAACCGCTATGTGCCGCAACGAGGAGGGAGATATCCTGTCGGACGAGCGAGAGGTGATCGACAGGTGGAAGTGCTACCTGAACGGAGCAGATGCAGGAGAGACCTCTGCAGGAAGTAGAGGAGAGCAGTATTGCGACAGCCAGCAGGATGACGAAGTGCCCCCGCCATCCTTGGACGAAGTCATCAGTGCCATCAAACAGCTGAAACGTAACAAGTCAGCTGGCAGCGATGGGCTGGTGGCAGAATTGTTCAAGATGGGCCCGGAGAGGCTTGCCGCGCTTATGCATCGGCTGATCGTAAGAATTTGGGACCAGGAAGAACTACCGGACGAGTGGAAGCTGGGTGTCATACACCCAGTGTACAAAAAGGGCGACAGACTGGACTGTGCTAACTTCCGAGCCATCACAGTCCTGAATGCTGCCTACAAGATCCTGTCCCGAATACTCTTCTGCAGACTTGCGCCCCTTGCCACAGATTTCGTCGGAAGCTACCAAGCTGGATTTGTTGGAGGCAAATCGACCACCGACCAAATCTTTACTCTACGGCAGATCCTCCAGAAGTGCCGAGAGCATCAGATCCCCACGCACCACCTGTTCATTGACTTTAAGGCGGCCTACGATACCATAGATCGGACCGAACTATGGAACACCATGCAGCAGTACGGATTCCCTGGGAAGCTGGTACGGCTGTTGAAGGCCACGATGGATGGGGTGCAGTGCAAGGTGAGAGTATCGAACATGCTGTCGGAATCGTTCGAATCTCACCGGGGTCTGAGGCAAGGGGACGGACAATTTCTCGGCTTCGCGGATGACATCGACATCATCGGACGGACATCTGCGGCGGTGTGCGACGCGTACACCCGACTGAAACGCGAGGCCGACAGAATTGGATTGAGGATCAATGCGACGAAGACAAAGCACCTGCTTGCCGGAGGCTCTGACCGTGATAGAGCCCGACTCGAGAGCAGAGTATCAGTTGACGGCGACGATCTCGAGGTGGTAGAGGAGTTCTGCTACCTTGGTACGATCGTAACTTCGGACAACAACATGAGCAGCGAAATCCGAAGGCGCATTGTTCAGGGAAATCGTGCCTACTACGGGCTCCACAAACTCCTGCGATCCAGAAGGCTCCAGCAACACACGAAATGCACGATATATCGCACACTGATACGTCCGGTAGTCCTCTACGGGTACGAGTCCTGGACTCTGCTAACGGAGGATGCCAATGCACTCGCTATTTTCGAACGGCGGGTGCTAAGGACTATCTTTGGCGGTGTGTGCGAGCAGGGCGTGTGGAGAAGGAGAATGAACCACGAGCTAGCTGAGCTGTTTGGCGGTGCAGATATCCTGACGGTGGTCAAAGCCGGAAGGATACGATGGCTGGGGCACGTGATGAGGATGCCGGACTCATGCCCCACCAGGAAGGTGCTCGTCAGCGATCCGTTCGGCACGAGGCGGAGAGGAGCACAGCGAGCTCGTTGGCTGGATCAGGTGGAGTCAAACCTGTCGGAGATCGGATGCAGCCGTGGATGGAGGACTGCAGCACTGGACCGAGTTTCCTGGAAACGGATTGGCGACCAGGCCATGTCTACGCGACGTGCTCGACCATGAGCAGGCCAGAAAAGAAGAAGAAGAAGAAGACTTGCATGTTTGTTATGCTATTTGTAAATTGCAAAAATTTGTTTTTCATTATTTTTTATAATGCTTTATATACGTTAGAACTTTATTCTATTTTTATACAGTTATTACAAATTATTTTTAAAAGATTATCTAAAATTATTATTAAAATACTTTGTGGCGTAACTAGCGAGCAAGCTCGCACGCAAGCCAGCGGCGAGCACTAAACACCGAAGTGTTTGCATGAGTTCGGATATCCGACCTAAGGAAACTGCGCGGCCGATACTGACCAGAAAGGTCAATGTGAAATTGACAACATTGGTAACATTCTTTTAAAAAGTTTTTAAATCTTCAAAAACTTTGTAAAGTTTGTTCTAAAAAGTGCGCTGTGAAGATAAGCATACAAAATGCCTTCGGTCAAGAGCAGTTGCATGAAGTGCAAGTTGTCGGATGAGGCCGACGATATGGTGCAGTGCCAAGAGTGCAAAAAGTGGTGTCACTTCAGCTGTGCCGGGGTCGGAGAAAGTGTAGCAGAAGTCTTTTGGTTGTGCAAAGTGTGCGAAGGAAAAGGACTGGGAACGGCGCCTACGACAAGGCGCTCGAAGAGTGAAAGAGCGATGGCGACCGGTGAACGCTTCAGCCAACGCCGCGATTTCGCGAAATGCCAGACAAGATCGCTAGCAGCACCGGATGATACATTGCCACCGCCAGCTAAGCCTCTGCGAGTCTCCAGCGAGTAGATTAGCCACCCACCAAAACTCCTTTCGCAACACGCAGGTTCGTTTTCCTCACGGTTATCGACGCGAGTGGCTCTACAGCGCTTGGATCGAGAACAAGAGCTAAAGAAGCAGCTTATGTTGGCGGAAATGAGGGCTAAGATGGCTGAACTGGAGTTGCAGCACGAGACGAGGCGCAACGCCTTGCAGGACGATTTGGAAAGCCTTTCGGTTTTTTCGGCTGCTGCCAGCAAAACCAATAGGACGACGGAATGGGTGAAGCAGCAGGAGCAGCAAAATGAGCTTGTTCCCCTACAAGCTTGTAAAAAAGTGGAAAATGAAGAGAAGCCATCTACTGAAAGTTCCCCGCTCTTAAGATCTTCAACTCCTTTGAAC
This sequence comes from Anopheles funestus, assembly GCF_943734845.2. Classification (NCBI taxonomy): domain Eukaryota; kingdom Metazoa; phylum Arthropoda; class Insecta; order Diptera; family Culicidae; genus Anopheles; species Anopheles funestus. Next base: position 47,189,421 of record NC_064599.1, read on the forward strand.
ACACACGTACCCACTGCAGCACAAAGTGCAGCGCGGAAGATATAGCCGAAAAAGCTGCCATACTTTTCAGGTTGCCCCAAAGACTGCCCAGTGTTTCTAAACTGTTACCGGGAAGCAACCTTAGCATGCGGTTTTTCCGATGGTGAAAATACTATAAGGTTGATGGAGTGTTTAAAAGGTGACGCTCGAGATGCTGTGGAATCAAAGTTAATGCTACCAAACGCCGCGCCACTCATCATGAAGGTGCTGGAAAAGTTCTTCGGTAAGCCATCGCAAATAGTAACACAACTGATCGAAAAAGTGCAGGAAATGGAACCCCCGAAACCAGAGCAACTAAACAGCCTCGTCACGTTTGGATTGGAAGTGCAAAATCTGTGTGACCATCTAAGGATGAACAACATGAACCATCATTTTAACAATCCAGTGTTGTTAGAAGATTTGGTGCAAAAACTACCCGCGACACGGAAGCTTAATGGTCCCGATTCCAGGAGCAGTATGCAGAGCCAAATCTCAAGGAATTTGGTGCCTTCATGGAGCGGTTAGTGGATGAAGTGTGCGCCGTAACAGTGTACGTTCCACCTAAAGTGGATAGAAGCAAAACGTCCAAAGGAATACACTCACCCTTCTATGTGCATGATGCTGAGGCGAAGCCAACAACGAATGTGACAAACACTCCACAACGTCACATTACCGAGTGTTTAGTTTGCTCCATGCCAGGCCACGGAGTTAGACACTGTGAGAAGTTTAAAAGGATGAGCCTGGAAGAGCGATTGAAAACAGCGTCGAATCTACAACTTTGTAATACGTGTTTAAATAATCATGGATCAAAACCCTGTCGATCGAGGTTTTTATGCCAAGCGGAAGGCTGTAAGGAACGACACAACACTCTGCTACACGACCAAGGGGGGTCGTCAAAAGAAGCTCACCACCAAGCCCACCATCACGAGAGACAACCTGTGATTTTTCGTATCGTGCCAGTTACGGTCCACAATAGTGGACTTAGCGTTGACACCTTCGCTTTTCTGGACCATTTTCTGGATCCATTACACTGGTGAAAGATGGCCTGGCTGCTAAGCTGAAGATGAACGGGGAGATGGAACCACTACGCTGGACAGCCAATGTGACGTGGACGGAGGGCACATCACGGCGTGTGAACTTCGAGATATTGGCGAGAGGGGAGGAGCGGCGCTATAATATAGCGGAGCTGAGTCTTCCGTGCAAAAATAAACGTGTATATACTTCACTGATAAGTTCTTTTGCACACTTGCCACCTACACCACTGGAGGACGCGAAACCAACCCTGATGATCGGTCTTCAAGATGTCGATCTGATAAGACCTTCGGAGACACGATACGGCCGACCCGACGAACCGATTGCAGTGAGGAGCCTAGGCTGGGCTATTTACGGTCCGAACCAAGTGAGTGCTGGTAAAGCAGTGTTAGGGATCCATCGGATTTCGAGTAGTGAGGAGGAATGTTTCCGCGATAACAACCGCGAAGAGGGAACAGATAGCGGTCTTCTCTTCTTCCTTAACGAACACTCCCGCGAAAACAGTCGCGATGAGGGAGTAAACGTGGAGGAGAGAACCACTCAACACTCGGCAAGCGAGCTCCACGGTGCATCTGTTTTAGCCACAAGCTCTCACGAAATAATGCCCGCAAAGCGTTCCCGCGACAAACCTCGCGAAGCTTTCCCGCGAAGAGCCTCGCGAAGAGGGAACACCAACTGAAGACTTCAATCGTGAACTGAATGAAATGATGCCAACAATTCATGTTAGAAGACATCGGAACGTACGTTGGCCCGATTCCAGAACCAACCGATATAGCCAGAGCCAAAACAATTTTACAGAATTCATCAGTTAAAATCGGCAACAGGTTCACAACAGGTCTACTCTGGAAAAGTGGCGATATTCGTTTTCCTGATAGCAAACCGATGGCTTTGAAACGACTGTTTGCTCTGGAAAGGAAGTTGGAGAAGGATCCAGACCTGAAGAGAAAAGTACATCAACAGATTAGTGATTATTTTCCAAAAGGGTTATGCTCATAAAGCCTCGCCTGTTGAGCTCGAATCAGTAGACCAAAAGAAAGTATGGTACCTCCCGTTAAAAATAGTGTCGCATCCTAAAAAACCATCCAAAAAGCGTTTAGTGTGGGATGCAGCAGCAATAGTAAAGGGCATCTCGCTAGACTCGCAACTGTTAAAAGGGCCAGACTTGCTTGTTACGTTACCAGGGGTATTAAGTATATTCAGGCAGAGATATATGGTGATATAGAGAAGATGTTTCACCAAATTCGAATTCACAACGAAGACACCCATAGCCAGCGATTTTTATTCCGCTTCAACAAGGAAAACGATCCGGATGTCTATCTAATGGATGCCGCTACATTTGGTGCAACTTGTTCGCCCTGCTCAGCACAGTACATAATGCATCGAAACGCTGATAAACACGCGGCTAAGTATCCGATTGCTGCAGCCGCCATAAAACGTTCCACGTACATGGACGATTATTTCGACAGCTGCGACTCGAAAGAGGAGGCAATCGAACGAGCAAAGCAAGTCAGGTTCATCCATTCCCAAGCAGGATTTAATATGCGCAACTGGATAAGCAACGACCCCACTCTACTTAGAAGTTTGGAAGAGTCTAACAACAAACAAGACCCAATTGCGTTCAAGCGCACGGAAAACGCAACTGAAACTACAGTGCTTGGAATGGTTTGGGACCCAGTGGAGGACGTTTTTCAATTCACCTCAACATGGCATAAAGATTTAATTCCCTACGTAGTCGACGGTAAATTCCTTTTACCGGAATCTTTGAACTGAATGAATGATTCTGAATCCGAATGTCAAAGTTTCATGCATTCTCAAAGATTCATGCATCCTAAAACATTCATGAATTCTCAAAGATTCATGAATCTTCGAAGATTCAGGAATTTTCGAAGATTCAGGAATCCTTGAAGATCCATGAGTTCTAGAAGATCCATAAATTCTGGAAAATTTATGAATCCTCAAAGATTCATGATTTTGCGTATAAGTCTTGATACGGCCAGGCCGTTCTAGCCGAACAAGAAGAAGAAATCAAGATGCGTAAAGAATACGCAAAAACATGAATCTTCGACGATTCATGAATTTTTGAGGACTCATGAATCTTCGAAGGTTCATGAATCTGTTGGGAGTCGACTCATGAATTGAATGATTCTTCATAGAAGATTCATATGAATGATTCAATTCAGAAAATTCATTAAGCACAACACTAATTGAGGGTGATCATGAGCCTTTTTGACCATTTGGGAATATTAGCTCCAACATTAATACACGGACGCTTACTAATGCAAGATCTTTGGCGAAGGTGCGTTGACTGGGATGAGCAGATGGGTGACAACGAATATGCCAAATGGAAGAAATGGATCGCCATGCTACCAAATATTTTCCAACTAAAAATACCACGATGGTACTTCAGAGATGCATCCTCTATCCCGCAAGAAGCGATTCAACTACACGTATTTACGGACGCTAGCTAGCAAGGGTACGGTTGTGTTGCATACTTCCGACTGGAAACGGCAGACGGAGTTCGCTGCGCGTTAGTGATGTCACAAAGTAAGGTAGCTCCTATGAAACATCTAACGGTACCGAGGCTTGAACTACAGGCAGCAGTGCTTGGTGCGAGACTGATGCACACCATTTGCGAAAACCATGACCTCAACATAAAGGAAACGTACATCCACACGGATTCTGAAGTCGTTCTCTCTTGGGTAAGGTCGCCTCCTCGCGAATTCAAGCAGTACGTGGCTTATCGGGTAGGAGAAAAACGTACACTCACTGAATCGTGCAACTGGAGATACGTCCCGACAAGAGAAAACCCAGCCGATTGTCTGACTAAGTTGAACAAAGACACGGAAATTGATGCCCAAGGGAGATGGTTAAATGGCCCATCATTTCTCTACCATCCTAAGGAACGCTGGCCAGAGCAAAAACCTTTGACATCCACGATGGAGGAGAGAAAATTACCAATGCTCACTCACTCAGTATCGTTTCCCGGAGTTCCTCTTATAGACACAACCCGCTTTTCCAAATGGAAAGTCTTGCTGCGGACGGTAGCATTGGTACAAGGGTTCGTCACAAATTGCCGACTAAAAGGAAAAGGGATACCAATACGAACCCTTAGAGCCAATGGCAAGCAATCGAGACTCATCAAGGGAAACGTATGTGCAAGCGTTGTACCAATCGAATCAGACGAGTATAAACGCGCAGAAATGCTTCTCTTTCAGATGGTACAAGAGGAATTCTATCAAAGAGAACTTGACGCCCTTAAGAAAGGTGATAAAAGTAAGGAAGCAATCCCTGAAGTAAGACGCACAAGCCCTCTCTATAATCTTGACCCGTTTCTAGATGAGTTAGGAATAATTAGAATGGATGGCCGCACCGCAAACGCCGCTAACATACATACCATTCGATGCAAGGTTCCCGATAATTCTTTCAGCTCAACATAACATTACAACTCTAATGTTGAAAGACTAGCACGACCGATACGGGCACGCTAATCGAGAAACAGTAGTCAACGAAGTCCGGCAACGGTTTTACATACCTAGTTTACGATCAGCTGTCGATAAAGTCACGAAAGCCTGCCAACGCTGCAAAATAAGGAAGTGTAAGTCACAGAATCCTCGAATGGGTCAACTACCAGCGCAACGACTTACACCATATATACGTCCATTCACCAACGTAGGAGTAGATTACCTCGGTCCAATAGACGTTACTAACGCACGGCGGAATGAAAAGCGATATGTGGCTGTCTTCACCTGTCTAGTAACAGTGCGGTCCATCTTGAAGTTGCATATAGCCTTTCAACGGAATCATGTATCATGGCGATCAAGAGGTTCGTGAGTAGAAGAGGACCTCCTGCCGAAATGTTTTCCGACAATGGACCAAATTTCCAAGGGGCTAGTAACGAGCTGAAAAAACAAATATCGGACGTGCATCTCGCCTGTGTAACTACCTTTACGGATGCGGAAACTACGTAGACCTTTAATCCTCCCTCGGCCCCCACATGGGTGGGGTTTGGAAACGCCTGGTGCGGAGCGTGAAGGAAGGTTTGAAAGCGTTGGATGATGGAAGAAGGTTGAACGACGACATATTAACCACAGTGTTGATCGAAGTAGAAAGTTTAATTATTTCACGACCACTTACATACATGCCCCACACATCGTCAGAACAGAAAGCGCTAACTCCGAATCATTTTCTTTTAGGCAGCTCGGCTGGAAGAAAAGAAAAGCTGCGGGCAACACCGGAACCAGCAGTAGCTCTACGTAGTAGCTATCAACGAGCTGTCGTTCTTGCCGAGGCTATGTGGCAACGTTGGCTGAAGAAATACGTTCCAACGCTCAACAAGCGTACGAAGTGGGTAGCTCGATGCGAACAGCTAAAAGTAGGAGATTTAGTGTTTATAACGGAAGGTCCCAGGAAAGAGTGGCCGAGCGCGATAGTGGAGGAAATTTTTCCGGGAAGCGATGGGACGGTAAGACAAGTAGCGGTACGCACTGCTACAGGCAAAATATTGAAACGCCCGACGGTTAAACTAGCGGTGATAAAAGCGGAGCTAGATAGCGAACAACAAACGCATAACACTACCGCAAAGTAGGGACAACAATAGTGAACAACAAATTCGTGCAGGCAGATGTGTTCACGTGGTGGGGAATGTTGGCACAATATTATTGCGGAGATTGACAACCGGTTGTTGTTCTACCGGCTGTCATCGGGTGATCGAGTTGATCTAACCATCCATTCGATACATCCACGATCGTGCTATTGGGCGCTAGATGGCGCTGACTACGTAGTGAACGAGAGATAAGAGCTGCGTTAGAGCGAGTAGAAGGGATGCATTAACGCAGGACGAATAAGAAAATAGGTCAATCAGGGCTACAAAGGTCAGAAGCGCCTGGCGCCAGGTCAGCTGATCGGTAAAGGTTAGTAGCAAAGTAGAACGCAAAGAGAATACGTTTTAAAAGCGACCCAAGCAAAAACCTAAATCCTACCAAATTAGACCGACGAAAGCTAAATTGCCGTTAGCTAAATAAAGTGCTCAAACTAGCGTAAAAATCAAATTTTGTTACTCCGTTGCCCACGAAGCAACAATATTCCCATAACTGGTGACCCCGACGTGATTTGAACACGCAACCTTCTGATCTGGAGTCAGATTTTTTTCTGCCGTTGGAAAACCAACGTCTTACGAACACCATCACGAGCTCCACGACGCTGGATCTGTTGGTTCCACTATCGTAATGTAAACAAGGCAGAGAATTGCTAGAAGGAACATCCCAGCGATCCATAGACTTGTAAACCACTAAGTGGATTTTAGGGGTTTTCGGACGGTTTTTATGGTAATATTCGGAGCGAGGTTTTTCCGCGTGTTACCAGGGTTCTTAATTTCTTTATTCTTCTTCCTATTGCTTTTTCAAATGACATATGTCAAAATGATCGTCAAGATGTATCCCTGGCATCCAGATTGTACGAATAGGCTAGCTGTCAAACCGATCAGCCTATGCTTCTCGTGTGTGGATATGTGCGTCGCCACGAGTGTGTGTGTCGACATGTTGTCATCGTATATTTGCCTTGTGTGGTTTTGTACCTAGCGTGATTTGGTGTCCAAAACTACATAAACATTCTGCAATCGTTGTGAACAATCTGGTTTGGTTAGTGTTTTTTGAAACAAAATATATGAAAATGAAACGTAACTCTTCGCATTTTCATAAATTAGGTGTTACGGGTCAACTGTACAAAATGTCGGCTCGAAGGGAAGCTTTGGAAAAGTCTGCTGAACAAGAATCCGAAAATGCTGACCCTGATTCTACGGTTGATTGTTTACATGTCGGTAAGTAATTACAGGAACGAAAGAAACGAATGATTTCGTAGCTCTTCGCTGTGTTAAAGAATACAATTTTATGCCGTCCGTTTCAGACAACCATACAGAAGACACAGAAGACAATCAAACAATCGATGTTGTTCCGATTATTGAAACACCGGATCGTTATACCGACAACACGTTTGAAGCATCGTATCTCGACGAAGACAATGATTGGCTGAGTCAAGCTGATTATGAAGGCAATGATGATCAAGACGATGATGATGATGAAGAGAAAATATCATCCGGTGGAGTGTCTCAGTTTCGGAACGTGGAATTGAAAGAAGCTTTGCAGTATAGGGCGCTCACTACATAATAATCGCGATCAGCGGTAAACATGATGCTCGAATACTTTCATGAGCTTGCCATCTACAAACATTTACCGAAAGATGCACGGACAGTGTTGTAGATTTCACGAACACCTTTGGATATCAATGCAATTGAAGGTGGCAGATATTTCTACAATAGAGTAAGACTTTGCTTGGTAAGTCGCCTTGAGTGAATTTTGTTGGCCATAAACGGCTGCACGATCAACGGCTGCACAGCACAGTAGTTAGTGTGACCTTGCGCGCATTTATATGCAATGTCCTGGCAAGAGCTTACTATAAAGGTAAGTTGTTTCGTTGCTTTATTTAACTTACAGCATAATTATTGTTGAATCATATTTCTAATTTTAGGTGTCATGTATTTCAACGCAAAACATGGATGTTTGAAATGTTGCACCGTCGGCAAACACAGCTCTAAGAATAGATAGAAGATATTGTGGTAGCAGATCGCCTGCATCTATGTCTCGTTTATAAAGAAATTGTTAATATTATTAAAAACAAGCGTATTTATTAAAATGTTGTGAAAGAAATTAACTCAAGAATATGTTGTAAACTGTAAGTCTAATTTCATTTTATTTTAAAGCATGCAGAATAGGAACGAATAGCATTTGTCCCTGTTCCTGTGAAGGGAAACAGATTCTGCGGCTTGCCCTTGTGTCCATCCTTTTGGAATATTGACGGTGACGAGCCGCGGATCATTTGGTGCCGGACCGTGTTCCCATCCTTTTGGTAAACTTATCAAGAGGTTGCGTGAACGATTTGATGCCGGTGCCGATTTGATTTTTGTTGCTGATTAGCGGATGATATTTGCACTTTTATTTTAATATTATGATATTTGTGGCTTTTGGTCCATCAACTAACAAGCGTTTGCTGTTGGATTTATCATTCAGATCGATCGACATGCGTTTCATTTTCCAAACCACCTGCAAGTAGTTAAAACCGAGAAAATTATTGGTCATCAATCAACATACCAATGCCCGTACGCGAAGGACCATGAATCTTTACCTCAGAAGACCGCGGATCAAATACAACTCAGATAAGATAGGGATATAAATAGCACACCAGTGAAACGGTGCTAAGAGCTCTACAAAAGCACATTAAAGGAGCTCTACAATAGATACATATGAAACAAATGTCTAAAAAGATATATATATTTTTTCAAAAAATAATTATATATCTTGTCAAATTTATTGCAACTATACACCGTGAAAAATAATGACAACCGTCGCAATGCCTTTTGACAGCTGGAATTGTACGAATAGGTCTTCTTATCAGTACCCCTAAACGTATACCTTGTAATTGTCCTAATCGTAGTACTTTTAACGATTTTGTGCCGCCAGGGATATAAAGCTAATCAGGGTTAATAATTTCAGTTCGTCTACAGACTAAATGTATTTTTTTCGACGAGCATCTCCCAGTTTACTCCCGAAAAAAATAGTGCGTTTCTCTATTTCGATGTTCCACCACACATCCCGATTGCGCAACTTTCACCGGCACAGCCGAACCAGGTATACCAGTCACCAGTCTCCAGCACCAGTCAGCACCAGCTATAACACACGACCACAACACTAAACACGTCTAGCACCAGCATCAAGCTGAACCCCGGTAAGGCAGAAATCATCGAGCGAATATACGTGAACGACAGCAGAACCAACAACAAGTTCCTGATCGACACCGGCGCGGAGATTTCAGTTATACCACCCTCATACAAGGACAGAATGAATCCGATGCCAGCCAGGAAACTTTTCGCCGCGAATGGTAGCTCAATCGGTACGTACGGCACTACGAATCTTACTTTAGATATCGGTCTTAACCAACCATTTACATGGCCTTTCACTATAGCAGACGTAGATTCACACATTATCGGAGCTGATTTTTTAAAGCACTTCGATCTACTAGTAGATATCACAGCTCACAAGCTAATTAAAAATAAGTCATTCGTCACTAACACTCTACCAGCCCATGTAGCCACCTGCTATACATACGATAGCTTTTCACAACCACTAAATGAATACAAAGATATCACAATAATAGACAACAAGCATAAGCTGGTCAACACAAACGTTGCGCACCAAATAATTACCACCGGTCCACCCGTCTGTCTTTTGTCGCCCACGTCGTTTGGTCCCAGAAAGACTACGCGAAACGAAGGCAGAATTCGATTTCCTCACTGAAAATGGTATTTGTAAACCATCCAAGAGCTGCTGGGCTAGCCCTTTGCACCTGGTTAAAAAGGCGAACGGGAAGTGGAGACCATGTGGGGATTATAGAAGCCTAAATGCAATTACTGTCGCTGACAGAATGTGCCCGAACAAAAAAAAATTAATTTAATTTAATTTAATTAATCAAATGTTTATTTAGAACTGGCGGTAGAATACCCCCCTAACACCTTCTGCGTGGGCCGATACGCTCGCTTCCGTGTGGGTGGGTGGCTGCCCGGTCAATCACTGCTAGTATGAGCGGGATGGTTGATCCTCTAGCCTAGCGTGCAAATCAAAGAACAAATGCGTAATGAATCCTATTGCATCGTGGACCGCAGTAAGGAAAGATGCGTAATCTGAACGAACATTATCCATCGCTAGCGCGGCGTGTTACTGTTGCACGTCGACGCATTATTAATTGTAATAAAACGCCTTTTTACTTCGCTCAAAAATTGTGTTACCACTTCCTAATATAGCTATACCACTTCCTAATATAGCGATACCACTTCCTAATATGACAGCCGAGACCGTAACCAAAGCGTTCGTTACGCACTGGATATCCAGATTCGGCGTGCCCGCGAAAGTTACAACTGACCAGGGCAGACAGTTCGAATCTGAACTTTTCAAAAATATATTCAGAGCATTAGGAATAGATCACTTACGAACAACACCGTATCACCCGCAAGCTAATGGCCAAATAGAAAGAGAACACCGACAACTAAAATCCGAATTAATGTGCCACAACCGTACGCGATGGACTGTAGCATTACCACTCGCATTACTAGGTTTGCGATCCACAGTAAAAAGGGACATAGGTTCAACCGTAGCAGAGTTTACGTACGGAACAACACTTCGTTTGACCGGTGAATTTTTCGATACTAGTAGAACGCAAACAGGCGCAACACAAGAATATGTAGATAATCTAAAACAAGTAATGAGCCAGACTAAAGCAACACAAACTCAGCATCATAACAAAAACATCCCGTTTATCCAAGCAGAAATTAAATCATGTACGCATGTGTGGCTACGCATCGATGCCGTGCGACCGACACTAACACCTCCTTACGACGGACCGTTTAGGATAACTAACAAAAAAGATAAGACTTTCGTTGTTTGTGTTAGAGGTAGAAACGTAGAAGTATCGATCGATCGTGTGAAGGCTGCATACATAGACGCATTGGACCAAAACATCGCGCAACAAGATCCTCTCCCAGAAAGTGACCGACAAAAAAACGTACACCACACGATTTGGTCGCGCGACAACAATACCGCAATGTTATTAATTTATTAAAGGGGGGAGTGATGTAGGGAACTGCTCGACAGCAGCAAACAATCAGCTCGATGCTATAAATTAGGAATCTGTTCGATAGCAGCACAAATTGTAAGCTCCCGACACGTGGGCGTAAACACAACGCATAAGGAACTCGTCCTTATGTTCCTCGGACGAACACGACGAATAAACGCTCTCTTGCATTCAGTACTTCAACCGAGTAAGACATCTGCACAAAAAGCCCATCCGAATATCGCGTTATTCCCTCCGACCGAACATCCCAAACTAAACACATAAAGGCACGAACATTATGTGTATATAATTAATTAACGTGGACAGTACATTTCACAAAACTTTCGCACAGCAACTTATTGGACATACACTTTAAATAAATAGACAAATTGACACAAAACAAACTGTGGCACTAAAGGTTAGAGCTAATTACACGCAAGACGCTAATACGCGCGGCCAATTCGGCTGCTGTAGTGCCTGCTTTATATGCAACTTCCACTGTGTTCAGAAGTCGACACATACGAACCAGCGGGTCACGAGAGCCGAAGGAGGTCCGTGGATTCGTGGTGGCTAACATAGCACGAGCTCGCAGCGTCCTGGCTGGTACGTAGAAGAAGCAGAAGAAAGCAGCGGTGGGCAGTCGATGGATCCATTCAGGAGTCCAATAATGAAGCTAAGTCTAGCTTTCATTATGCGGTCCTCGAGCAGCGGCAACCCGAGCAGTAAGCACCTAGTATTGCACTCCGTGCGTTGATCCAAGGAACGCGGCGCGAATCGCGTTGCCCTACGTTGAATCGACTCGAGCCGCGCCATCTCCGGGTCGATGCAGGCCACCATACTATACTTGCATACTTCATCAACGAGCGAATCAACGAGCAGTACAGCGTCTTGGTACAAATAGAGTCACTAAGCTCACGTGTCATGTTAGCGAGTCCTAATAGTTGGCCGCATTTCGTAACTGCATGGTCAAGCTGTTGCTCGAAGAAGAGTCTTGAGTCTATTAACAAACCTAGATCCTTGATGCAATTACTCTTACAGCATTACTCTTACACCAGGAGTCGAACTCACGCAGGAATGACTGTAGCAGAAGATGGTGCTCGGGCTTACGGAAGTGTCGGAAGATTTTAGCGTCATCGGCGTACCGAAGGTGATTCTCTTCAGGAAGCACCATTAATAAACAGTATGAACAGCAATGGCCCTAAATTACTGCCCTGAGGAACGCCTGAGGATGCGTGTAAAGATCTTGACAGATGTGGGCCCAGCTTTAATATGACCGATCGTTCAGATATGAACCCAACCATGTCACCATGAGCTCTGGTAGTCCTAGTCTGTTGAGCTTGGCGAGTAAAATAGTGTGAGACACACTATCAAAAGCTGCTTTTACAGGGTTTCTCAGGCCAGCTCAACACCGTAACACCAATTTTCAACAACGTAAAATGTGTATCCGAAAATGTATATAGAATTCGAATCCGGTAACTCTTTTCAACATGGTAAAACTAGGTCTCTAATCCGTATTATTACCGTATTATTAGAGGAATGTATTATTGTGCTTAGGTCGGCGGGTACTGTGCCTGTCTTAAGCTGCTGCTCCGAAAGACACTTTCGTGTGCGCGACACTCATAAACTTCGAGAAATCGTCAGTGGCATGGTCAATGGTGGCATAGTTTGAGCAGTCAAAAAATTCGTCAAAGGATGTGATCAGACTCGCAAGCTTACAGGGTTTATCAGCCCATACAACAAGCTTTAGAATGACATAAACAACACAGAATTCGTAATAAACAACTTTTTCAGACTTGAAAACACATTACATCGTTTTAGCTACACTGTTTCAATAGATAAAACAACTTGAACATTTGTTTTGAAACATGTCAGACTTGCCAAGGTTTCTATACTTATACTAGCTTACCCGGCAAACCTAGCTTTGCCATTAAACATGCCTTTTGTAATTAATGCAAACATTTAGAGTGTTCAATCTTGATTCGGTGGTATTATTAGAGCTGTGATTAGAGAATATCGTTGATTAACTGAAAATTCTTAAATTATTGCCATGCTTAATCCAAATGATATTCCCAATCTAAGCAATTTTTCTTATTTTTTATGGCTCTTCTTCTTTTCTGCTACTTCAGGAGGCATTTCTGACTTTCCTTGACGATTGGGATTTAATATCAGATCCTTCCTTGCCAATTCCACATGTACCACCGAGCCGCAAAACACTAAATAGCAGTGTATATGAGAATATTTGAACATGCAGTTATAAACAATGTTGAAAGGCGAAGTTGGTTGTCATTTGGTGCAGATGGGAAAGTCTTACGTTTTGTGAACAAATATAACAATTTTTTGAACTTCGCTACAACCAGATCAGTACTAACAATGAATTTTATTCGTTTTCCCGTGGATCCTGAAGCAGAAAAAAAGAGAAAATTGAAGGTACTTCGAAAAAATTTACGCAACGATATAGATCCTCTTAGTATTCCCGACGATGTGTGAATAAAGTCGAAAATAATTATTTCAAGCGTAGTTCAATAGTCATTTGTTTCATTTTAGCTTTGTTGATAATTTCCGAGTGACAAAAGCCATTTTTGTCTATTTGTTAGATAACATTGGACCATGATTAGATACACGAAGAGCCGCAGAGGAAAGGGGGGGTTTGAAAATTCGCTAAAATACTGGTATAAATTGTAGAAAGCAGCGGGAAAAATCGAATTTTCGTCGGAAAATTCTACGGGGCAGTGCGTTAGACAGAAGAGACAAGGACAGAATTTTTGAGACATTTGCCACCTCCACCCACCCACCCGTCTTCTCAAGTTGGGTGGGGTGGAATTTTTAATCTTTTGTCAACAAACGCGATCTTTGGCAAGGCTTCACATCGATATCAAGATATGCGGATTGGGCAGTAATGGAGACGACGGCACGGGCCTTGAGGTCACGGACGGGTTCCATTGATGGAGCTAACCCGATGAACGTGGCAACGAAGAAGCCCGTCGTTGTGCTGACGAGTGCTCGAGGGAGCACGGGACTCGTCAAGCGGCCAAGCGAGGCGGAGGAACTGCGCCAACAGCTGGAGAAGGAGCGAGAGGAGAAGAAGGAGATCCTTGAGCGAATGAAGGTTCTCCAAAAGCAAGTGACCGCTCTTCGGCTGCAATTGCAGCAGACGAACTCCTCGGAGGGCTGGGAGAGGTTGCTTCGGGAGTGTAGGGAGGATTCCCTTCGGCGGGAGAAAGCGCTGCGAGAAGAAATGAAGCAGCGCACAGCGTGGTTGCGTGAAGACGCATGCAAGAACAGGGAGGAGCTGCAACGGCTAATGACTGGAAATATTTCCAGCCAGCCACATCCGCAGCAGCAGCAGCAGCAACATCATCATCATCAGCAGCAGCAGCAGCAACATCATCAGCAGCAGCAGGAGGAACAGCTGCAGCAGCAGTGGCGGCATCGGCAGCAAGAAGAACAGCAGCAACAGTGGCCGCAACTTCCGCGGCAAAAGCAACGGGAACAGAGTCAATCTGCTCAGCGTGAGGCGGAACCAGTTGCTTTGGCCTTCGCACAGAACGCTGCAACGAGCAACGTGCAACCTGAGGCTTCATGGGTCGAAGTTGTACGTGGCAAAGGGCGTAACGAGCGTCGTCGGGGAGGAGCGCGAACGTAGCAGCAGCAGCAGCCAAGCCAGCAAGTCCATCGGCAGGCAGGCCAGCTCCGACAGCAACAGCAACAGCGACACCAACCATTGCAAGGCCACCACCAGCAGCTCCGGTGGGATATGAAGCAGCAGGAGCAGCAGAAGCGTCCGAAGCGCAGACGCCCGGACATGATCGAGGTGATTCCTGCTTCGGGTGAGGGCTATCGAGATGTGTACATCCAGCTGCGAACGAGCCCACTGTTGTCGGAATACTAGCGCCAGATCAGGATCGGCAAGCGTACTCCGCGTTATCACGTGCTGTTGACGGTCAATCGTGATGTTGACAGTGCAGCGGTACGCGACAAGATGCAGGAGGTAATTTGAGAAAGGGCCACGATCAACGTCAGGACAGAAATGTCGGAAATTTTGCTGTCCGGCATCGACAACGTGTCCACGGAGGAGGATATCCGTACGACGTTGTGCACAGCGGTTGGAAAGCAGTCGTTGGCAGCCACCATTTCGGTGTGGGAACGGCGGGACATGACGAAGCGCGCCCGCGTTTGCCTTCCTCGCGCTGATGCGGATCAGCTGGTGGGCAAGCGGATCGAGCTCGGTCACACGATGTGCGTTGTACATGAAGCACCGAAGGTGGCCTTGGAGAGCATCCGTTGTTTCAAGTGCCTCGAGAGGGGGGCACCTGACAGTGCAGTGCCAAGGAACGGACCGTTCCGCGATGTGTATCCGGTGCGGCGACACGACGCACAAGGCAGCGAGCTGCGCTGCGGAGGTGAAGTGCTTGTGGTGCGGTGGCTCTCATCGCATAGCTTCCTCGTCTTGTGGAGTTGTTTTCGGCCCAACAAACCGTAATGGAAACGTTCCAAATTAACATCAACAGGAGCAGATGCGCACAAGACCTCGCGCTACATGTGATGCGGGACGAGAGGGTCGACGTCCTGATGATGGTGGAGCTGCACAGTGTTCCCATGAACAACGGGAACTGGGTGGTGCACAGAGATGCGAGGGTTGCCATCGTTGCCAGCTCGGAAACGTATCCTGTGCAGGAAGTGATCTGCGTGACGCAGTCCGGGATCGCGGCCGCCAGGATCAATGGCATCGTATTCATCTGTTGCTACGTGTCGCCTTCAGTAGGAGTGCCGGAGTTCGAGGACATGCTACATCGAGTGGAGGTGCTGGCTAGGGGTCACTTGCGTGTTGTTATAGCGGGTGACTTCAACGCCTGGCACAGTTCTTGGAGAAGCAGCCGCACGAACGCAAAGAGCGAGGCCCTGGTCTATCTAGCCGACAGCTTGGGACTGGTGGTGCTGAACGGGTCACCAACGCCGAAAGCCTTGAGAAGGTCCTGACGGAGGCTTGCGATGGCACAATGTCGCGAGTGTTTCCGTCTCAAGGCCACTCGGGTCATCCAGCATATTGGTGGACACCAACAATCGGGGCCCTATGTGAGGATTGCCGTCTGGCTAGAGATCGTCTAGAGACTGCCACCAGCGAGGTGCTGCAGATTGCCGCAGCCGGCGATTACCTTCAGTTGAGGGCCGGCCTGAAGACGGCAATTAACAACAGCAAGCAACAGCGAGACGATCCAAGGGCTTGCGAAAGACGAGGCGGGACCGTCCTTAGCCGCCTTCGTGGAAGCTGGGCAGCGAGGGAGCGAGACCCGTCAGTGTTGGAGGGCATCGTTTCTGCTCTCTTCCCTCAGTACCCTCCAGTCGAGTGGCCTTCGTCGTTCGGCCAACTTGAATGGAGTGGAGGAGGAACCGCTTCGGACTTTTTCAACGCAGGAGCTGCTGGACATCACCAGCTCACTCAACCCGCGGAAGGCTCCAGGTCTGGATGGCCTGACGAACGCCGCTTTAACGACCGCCATCCGGAAGCATCCGGAGGTCTTCCGCGAGATGTTCACGGAGTGTCTGGACAACGGACGTTTCCCCGAGCAGTGAAAGAGACAGAAGCTAGCGCTGGTGCCGAAGCCGGGCAAACCGCCTGGGCTTCCTTTGTCGGTGCGACCGGTGTTGTTGTTAAGCAACCCGGGAAAGGTATTCGAGCGGGTGCTGCTGAACCGGATCAACAACGTCATCGAGGATCCGGAGTCTCCGAGGCTGGCGGAGAACCAGTACGGGTTCCGGAAGGGTAGATCAACGGTCCAGGCTGTCCAGTTGGTGGTTAACGCGGGCTGCCACAAGCCCATCTGCGAGACGCTACCTGAGATGGACGCACAAGATGATCCCGGACCTGCACCGTTGGATGGGACGACGACATGGAGAGGTGGATTTTCACCTTTCACAGGTGCTCACGGGACATGGTTTCTTCCGTGAGTATCTACATGTCTGCGGTTTTGTCCCCACCCCGGAATGTCCACGGTGTCCAGGTTCGGTGGAGTCCGTTGTGCACGTGCTTTTCGAGTGCGCGGTCTTCGAGGAGATCCGACGGGAGTTTCTCGGTTGGGGTACCTCGAACCCAACCTTCCAGACAACCTTGGAGAGAAACTCCTCGAGGAGGAGGAGTCCTGGTCCCGGATCCAGCGAGCTGCGAAAAGCATCACCCTTGTGCTGCAGCAGCTATGGAGAGAAGAGGAGGTGCAGCTCAGCCATCGGGGGCACAGTGCAGCGCAAACAGCGGAGCCGCCAGCAGATGGAGCCTTGGGAGACGAGGACGCGGTTGAGGGGGTTGCAGCTTTATTCCGGGGTCGCCGTACCCGTGTCGCGGATGAGGCTCCACTTCCCATTCCCAGGCGAGGATGCGGTCGATCTCCTTCGCCCGGGACACTGAGGGCGCGACATGAAAGGCGCATTCACATTCAGCGGTTTTGGCGTGAGAGGGTCCGCTTGGGGACAATCCCACCAGTCCCCCCCCCGGTCGGAGTCGCAGAAGCCGGGCTTGTCCGAATGAAGCGGAAATCATACGGCGCCGCATACGACGACGTGAGATGGAGAGGTCTCGCAGGGAAACCTCCCGTAGAGGCGCGATCCCTAACCCGGGCTCTACGGAAGGGCTATCGGGGGATGAACTGGCTGCCGCTAGCGAGACCCATTCGGGTCGTTAGTGGGGCTCAAGAAGTGGATAATGCGTATTTTCTTTGAATATTGCGAAGCGTAAGATATAAAAAAGCTTAAACGGAAGAATTTGTGATAATAAGACAAAAATAAAGGCTATGCCACACAAACGTGGGTATACTCCAGGCACCCAACCCCTGCCGGGAACGGGGTCTGGAGTAGGGGTTCCGGGGTAATTTAGACAAAAGAAAATGCCTTCGATTTTTTGCGGAAGGGCGATACCAGCACGGTAATGGGAAAGAAGTTCATGTAGCAATAGCCCAGTCCACGTTTTCTGAAAC
Source organism: Anopheles funestus (assembly GCF_943734845.2). NCBI lineage: Eukaryota > Metazoa > Arthropoda > Insecta > Diptera > Culicidae > Anopheles > Anopheles funestus. The sequence goes on from NC_064599.1 coordinate 47,207,090, forward strand.
CCTCCGGGATACTTTGCCTCCTCTTGAAACGCTTCTTGGTGATTGGATTTCATTACTAATGAATGAGAATGAAAGAAATGAGTCAAAGGAATATTTTTCGCGTAAGACGAACATTGAGGATATTACTATGTGTGTCGATGGTACACACATAAAAATTAAGAAACCACTTCACCGTCCACTATTATACCTGAATCGGAAACATTTTTACAGTCTCAATGTGATGTTGGTATGTATTTGCAATAACCAAACAAATTCATTTTTTTTTTGCTTGTTAAGAACGCCCGTATTAAAAAAAATTGAAATTTATGATTTAGTGTTTAAACTTATGTTTAAACTTTATATATTAAAATTTCTGTTGGAACTCGAGTAAGACATATAAACGGTTTCATGTCGGTTTCATTCTGCCCGACATGGTTCAAGTATTGAAGTAGAGGATATATAGAGTAAAAGCGAAAGGACAGTCAGTCACACGTGAATTTGTATGCTGAATAGTCGAGAAATAAAAGCGCTGTAAATCCAACGGAAGGAGCTTGGATTTATAAAATCAAATTACACAACGTAGGGCAGACGAACCAACACTTCTTTATTGGTTTAGGTTTGTGACCATAAATATCGCATAAGAGCAATAAATGCCAGATTCCCAGGATCTAACCACGATGCTCATGTTTAGAGAGTAAGTTCTATTCGAAAATATTTCGAAGAATTACACAAAACCGGAATAATTGACAAATTACTGGGTAAAATTAACCAATATGCAGATATATAATTTCTATAACTTATATAACTATAGAACTTTTTGTCACAGGTGACGCAGGGTACCCCTCAGAACCTTGGCTGATCAGACCTCATCGGGTTCCTGGTCGTGGTTTAGAAGAAGCATCATTCAATACATTGCTCTCCTCTGGCAGAATAATAGTAGAAATGACTATAAGAATATTGAAATCCAGATTTCGATGTCTTAATGGAGGTGATGGTTGTCTTAATTATACACCGGAAAAATGCGCATCAATTATTAATGTTTGTAGTGCATTGCATAACGTACGTATAGAGCACAATATTGAATGGCAACAGGTTGTCATGGAGTCAGCTTAACACATAAGTAAATCGTGTAACGCACCCTTTATTATAGTAAGTTACCGAAGTAGTGAGTGCCTGCGCGAGGCACTCAGTTAGGATATATAATTAGTGGCAAATAGTGGGCACGCTCTCTCTCTGTTCGTACGTCGTGGGTAACGCACGTTACCAATATAATAAAACGCGCTCAGAACAAACAAAATCGGGTTTATACCTTTATAACATGGCGATCCTGCCAGGAGCTGTTGCCCATTAACGTAGTGTACATACGCATGTGAAAAAAAAAACGGAAAAAGTTCCGTCTCGGTAGTGAAGTGATGAAACGTCCACTCGTACCAATCGTCGTACCAATCGTCGCAATCGCTGAAACAACACCGTAACCCGTACACGAAGTGTATCCCGACACGGAAACCACACACTAAGAGAGACAGAAGCGCACCACCCGTACGCGCATACACCAGTAATCGAGAGGACAACGGACGCTGCCGCATCGCTGTAAAAACGCGGCCAGAAGACATCCCATGCTACCGCTGTAAAAACGCAGCCAGAAGACATCCCATGCCGCACCGCTGTAAAAACGCGACCAGAAGACACCCCATGCCGCATCGCTGTAAAAACGCCGTCAGAAGACATCATACGCTGATACCGATGTGCAAACGCCGCCAGAATCCTATGGCCCATCGCTGCTAAAAGGTACGCCGTCAGAAGACATCCCATGCCGCATCGCTGAAAAAAGGCACGCCGCCGTAGCCGCCATCGCTGAAACCAAGAACGCTGCCAGCAGACGCCGTATGCCGCCATCGCGCTGTCCTGAACCACGATGCTGCTAACGCTCGATTAAGCGCAAGGTACGTGAACCCTTTATTTGCCACTATATTTTTTTTTTAAAAGAAAGCTAGCTAGAAATCCTATTTGTCGATAAATGTGATTATTTGAATGAAACTCAGTTATGCTAATAGTGTTCAAGTGTGCGATTACCAAAGTGAACCATTTAAGATAGTGTTTTATACGGCTCAAAATTTAATTTAGTGTTAGTGTGATCAATTCCGAAATTTTGGTTGTGTTTAGAGAAAATCGAATCACACGTGTCCCTGCAGTTGTGGTATAATCGTTCAATCGTTATTAAACGTGCTATTTATTTCTTTATTTTTTTTTACTTCTCCTATCAATTATTAATACATATTCGAAAAAAAAAATTCAATCTTTGCTTTACCTGCACTCACATTCTTTAATCTGAATGAGGAGAACTATTCGTAAGCCTCGGCTCAACGATACAGCAATTTGTAAGAAGACAACAAGTCCCAAAATGGCTCCCAAGTTAGACATACAACTGGCGATAAAATTAGTTAAACCTTTCGATGGAACCACCACATTGCTAAACGCATATATAGAAAGCGTAGAATTATTGATGGATTATGCTGAAGGAGTAGAAGAAAAGGATATTCTTAAATTTGTGAAAACCACCTTAATCGGTATTGCTCATGGAGTAATCGACTCAGCAGGCTCAATTAACCAAGCTTTTGATCTTCTAAGGTCACGTTTTAGTGTGCATTTAACGCCACTAGCCGTGGAAAGAGAAATTTTATCGTTGAAGCAAGGTTCAAAAACGATATCCGAATTTGGCCACGAGTTGGAAAAAATGGCCGCTAAACTTGCTGCTGCACATGTGTCCAGTGGAACTTTCCAGACGGAATATGCTGCACAAAATATAGTGAATCCTATAGCAGTTCGCGCATTCATACAAGGTTTAAATAAACCTAATACTAAATTTTTCTTGCAAGCACGAAACCCTTCCACTCTTAATAGAGCCATATCCGACGCATTAGAGTGTGAACCTAGAACAAGTGTTGCAGAGGATAGAGAAATGACGTTATGGTGTTCACCCCCCCGCTACATGCATCGTTATACCAGACGTCCACAAAACTCATATCACCCTAGATCGTTTTACAACCAGTCCTATAGAGGCTCATACTCACCACATTTAGGAAGTGAAAATCAAATCCGATATACCAGCAATAGTAATCGACGACCATATAGAGGAAGACACTATTCCCATAATCATCCCCAACCTAACGCAAACATTCGAAACAATGCTACCACTAGAGTGCATTTAGGAAACGTTAACCCGTTAGAACCAGCCAATGATACCATTCCAGAATCCGATATCGAACAAGACGAAATAATTAATTTATTTCGTTAAGTTACATTTCAATAGCAGTGTTAAAGCTAAATTCTTTTTGTTTGGAAAATACCATGATCTTGTGATTGACACAGGAGCAACTTGTTGTGTATTGAATATTAATTATCTACCCAACAATGTAAGCATTGATAATACAATCGTGCTAAACATGCATGGCATAAATGGTCCAACCAAATCTTTAGGTTTTATTAACACCATTATTTCTATCGATTCATATTGCTTTCCAACAGTATTTCATATTGTGGATACATTACCCTCTCATATTGTAGGATTGTTAGGAGCTAACTTTCTGAAAAAACATAAAGCTGTTCTCAATTTCGAAAACATGAAATTAACTTGCACCCCAAATCATAATGCAGAAAAATTAATAATTCCCCCAAGAACTGAGATAGTCACTTATTTTGAAACAACTCAAACAAATACTTGTGTTGTATTAAATGATGTACTTCAACCAAATGTGTATATTGCTAACACTATTGCTCAACCTAATAATGGTAAAATTCCAATAAGAATAGCTAATTTTCAAAATAAACCAGTAAACATATCAAATTTAAACCCTACTATAAAACCTGCCTCAGAATATACCATATTGAAAATTAAAACCCCCCATCATGATACTGAACATGCTAATCAACTGTTAAAGGAGTTAAATTTATCTCATTTATCTGAATATGACAAATCAGTCATTGGAAAAATTTGCCTCAAATATAATGATGTATTTTGTTTGAAAAATGATACATTGAGTACAACTTCAATTTATGAAGCATCCTTGAAAGTAAAGAATAATACTATGCCATTATATACTAAACCTTACAGACTACCATACTCCCAAAAAGCAGAAGTAGATAAACAAATTAATGAAATGTTGAAAAATAAAATAATAGAAGAAACAAAATCAGAATGGAATAGTCCAATATTATTGGTCCCTAAAAAGAGTGCTAATGACAATAAAAAATGGAGACTCGTAATAGACTATCGGAGAGTTAATACGGTATTGCAGGACGATAAATTCCCTTTACCTAACATCGACGAAGTCATTGATACCTTATCTGGATGTAAATACTTTTCACATCTGGATTTATCACAGGGATATTATCAATGTCCATTAAGAAAAAAGGATAGACCTACTACAGCTTTTACAACCCCCACTGGTCAATATCAGATGACTAAGCTACCGATGGGATTGAAAATAAGTCCATCAACGTTTTCACGAATGATGACAGTAGCCATGTCAGGGTTAAATACGGAACAATGTCTAATATATTTAGATGATATTATCGTATTTGGGAACACATTGGAACAACATAATCAACATTTGATAAAAGTGTTTGAAAGGTTAAGACAAGTAAACCTGAAATTGAATCCGGAGAAGTGTCATTTTCTAAAAGAAGAACTAATCTATTTAGGACACTATATTTCTGCGGAAGGAATTAAGCCTGATCCGAAAAAACTGGAGTGTATTAAAAACTGGAAACCTCCAAAATCTTCAGATGAAACGAAAAGATTAGTAGCATTTGCTAATTACTATAGGAAGCATATTAAAAACTTTGCAGAAATATGCATGCCACTAAATCGATTAACAAGAAAAGGAGTACCATTTGAATGGACTCTTGATTGCGAAACCGCATTTCAAAAGTTAAAGGAAACATTTGTAAATCCTCCCATCTTAGACTTCCCAGATTTTGGTACAAACAATACTTTTAATTTGCACACCGATGCATCTAACACCGCTTTAGGAGCAGTTCTTAGCAATCAGAACGGAAAACCAATATCATACGCTAGTAGAGCACTAAACAAAGCAGAACTCAATTACGCAACTATTGAAAAAGAGCTATTAGCAATTGTATGGTCAATTAAACACTATCGTCCCTATTTATATGGAAGACACTTTAATATATTTACTGATCATAGACCATTAGTATATTTATTCACTATGAACAACCCATCAAGTCGGTTAACTAAATTTCGCCTCTTGTTAGAAGAATATAATTTCACCATTAACTACAAAAAAGGAGCAGAAAACGTAATAGCGGATGCCTTGTCTAGGTTACCAATTTCTGAATTGAAAGCCATGGATACACACAAAGAAGTGTTAATAACCACTAGAGCTAAAACTGTTAGCAACGATACTTGCCAAGACACTAATGAGTCAGCAGTATCTAAAGTAACCCATATTGAGCTACAGTTATGTCCAAATGCAAAAGATCTTGTTATCTCAGAGCACAAAATCATATTACCTCAATCCACCACTATCGTTCACTTACGAGGAATGATAGTAAGGATAAAGTCTTACATTAAATCATTGAAAAACAAAACATACTTGGTCATTAAAAAACGTGATAGTTATACTACACAATTAATGGAAAATTTAAAAACCCTAAATGAGAAGGGAATGCCTAAAATCATTATATTGAACGAAGATGTCAAAGTAATAGGAGAGCACGAAAAAACAAAGAAATTACTCATTATGAATGATTACCATACTCTACCTACTGCCGGACACGCCGGAATTCGCAGGACTCTTAACACAATTAAACAACGATATACTTGGCCAGGAATAGATAAAGATGTGAAAGATATGATCACAAGATGCAAACAATGCCAACTTAATAAATCGAGAAAACCGTTTAAAATACCTCTTAAAATAACAGATACTGCGAGTAGAGCAATGGAAAAGTTGTTTATAGACCTCGTTGGTCCGTTAGTTAATGCACAAGGATTTGAATACATCCTAACTACACAATGCGATCTAACAAAATTTATAACAGCCACACCTATAGCGAATAAATCAACCGATGTAGTCGCAAAAGCTTTTGTTGAAAACGTCATCTTAAAATATGGAGTGCCAGAAACCATTTGCACTGACAGAGGCACGGAATTTCTATCCGAATTATTTAATGAGATATGTAAAACGCTACAAATACAAAAATTACAATCGACAGCTTATCACCACGAAACCGTAGGAGCTTTGGAAAATTCACATAAACAACTAGGAAATTTCTTAAGAATATATAGCGAAGAAAAAGCATTAGATTGGAATGAATGGGTAAGCTTTTATGAGTTTGCTTATAATAACACAGTACATACCGCTACAGGATACACACCGTTTTTCCTAATGTACGGAAGACAAGCTAATCTACCATCTAACATAACAACTGATAAAGTACAAAGAGTATACTACAACTTAGATGATTATTCAAAAGTGTTACCAATCAAATTAAAGATAGCCCATGAGGAGGTGAGGAATCGATTATTGAAAAATAAGGAAAAATGTAAAAGATACTATGATACAACAACAAAACCCAGATCATTTCAACCAGGAAACCAAATACTAGTCCGAAAAGAAAATAGCAAAAAACTAGAAACGCCATACAACGGTCCCTACACCGTAAGCAAAGACGAAGGAGAAAATGTAAGAATTGAGTATCAGGGAAAGAACGAAACAATACACAAAAATAGAGTTAAGAGATGGCACGAGTAAAAATATTAAAAAAAAAAAAAAAAAAAATTAGGCGTGTCATGGAGTCAGCTTAACACATAAGTAAATCGTGTAACGCACCCTTTATTATAGTAAGTTACCGAAGTAGTGAGTGCCTGCGCGAGGCACTCAGTTAGGATATATAATTAGTGGCAAATAGTGGGCACGCTCTCTCTCTGTTCGTACGTCGTGGGTAACGCACGTTACCAATATAATAAAACGCGCTCAGAACAAACAAAATCGGGTTTATACCTTTATAACAAGGTGTTCGATGACATAATGCTCAGTGCGCAAGCAAACTTGAAGTTTAAACTAATCTGTATTGTTTATCCACACAGGCGGTTTATTGTTAGAATTATTATTAAGCTACTACACTAAACTAAACATAACATAACTAACTAACTGCAACTAAACCTACATTATTATTTTTTGGTGTTTAATTGCTTGCACTTAAATTCTAATTTCATTTCTGCGATTCTTAACTGAAGTGCATTTTTTCGACCAGCTCTCTTGTCAAATTAAGTTATTCTCTTTTGAGATTAATCTCTGCCTCCTTAATTTCTAAATTCTTAATTGCTATTTCCTTTTCGAATTCAGATTTTTGTTTTTCTAAGCCTAATTTTTCTTGTTCTAAATCTAGCTGTGTTTGCTTAATCTTACTATAATGCTTATGTTCTTACAACTGCAATTCTGAAATCGTATTTTTGCGTCGTGCCGTGCGCCGTGTGTTACTGCTTCGCACTGGCAGAGAAGATCTCTGTGGCGTTCCATCACTCCCATCCGTATCGTTTCGTATTTGTGCTACAGGCTGCTGAGAAGATGGAGATGATAAAATCCGTAGTGGAGCTCTAGCTGCTGGGAATGGCGATGATGATGGTAGTATCGGTTGTGGAGTTGTAACTATATGGGTTTGTGTGGCTGTCGTTGAAATTGGCGTTGATGATTCCGGTACAGTAGTACGTGCTGTTTATTTCCATAACACTATTCCTTTGCTGCAGGATATCAATGACATGTTACTCCAGTGCCGAGAAATTGTGCAAAGTGCATGGTCCTCCTCCAGTAGATAAATATTCGCGATTGTTGTGCGTAAACTTTTTTTTCAGTGCCGATTTGTAATCTGTCCAAACCTGTTACATGAAAATATAATTAATTAACACACGTCATTGGTCAAACGGGCAGCCCGATGGTGTATGTAATATACGGCGCCGGCCTACACGGCAGGACCAGGGATCAAATCCCATCCGGACTGTCTCCCCGTAGCATTAACTGACTATCCTGCTACATGGTAAAATAAGTTTGAATACGGCCAAGCCGTTCTAACAGAGTAAAACAAATCATTGTTCAGTAATATATAGGTACATGACAGAATTATTCCTTAAAACTATTAGAATTTAAATACATAAAGAATATTTCCTTTTTCCATACTGAACCGTCTTTCACGGTGGGTCCTAAGCGATTTAGGGTTTTGGAAATATAGTATCTTCCCAAAACTTTGGAGATCCTTTATGTTCATCGGTTATTATAGGTTGGTTGAGCTCTATAAGCTCCACCAATTTTTCGAACTGTACGTTGGTTGTAGTTTTTCTTTTTTTCTAAAATAAAAGTAGTATCAATAATTAGTATGTCAGGTTAATCAATTATTTAGATAGAAATCTCTTTTTGTAGCTCTCTGTAAAATGGCTTGGTAGAATTATCAGCTTATTAAACTTCTCCAAGTAATAAAAAAAGGCCACGAATTTAAAAACCGGAAAGTAAAGCGATATGTTTTGATTGTTTGGACCTAGAACTGCTCTTTTGGTAACACTTAGTTGACGTGTGATTTTTTGCCAAAACGTGCTGGACAATATTTGTTGTCTTAGCAACTGGGCGCCTTAGCGTACCTCGCCGCATGATGATATTCGTTACCTTAAATCTTTCACACGCACAAAAACATTACTCTTCGATGCCCCGCTTTCAGACAGACATGTCTGTTCAAAAACGTTCGGCTAAGCGAGAAGAGACATGTCTGTCCCCCGTCAAAAACTGTAAAGGTATGCCATAGTTAATGTCCAGAAGTTAGAATATTTCACAAAACATTTGCTTGCAATTTTTGGAAACCACGCAAAAAATTTGTCTTGAATTGTTGAATGGAAGCATTACATAATAAGCGTAGCGCTTAAAGTGTTAACAAATATCTACAATAACACTTACTAAAATTTGTTGTGAATAACAACGCCACAAGTAACAATTCACCACGGCCAAATTCACCATTTTCCCTCTTTTTCAGCATTTGGAGGGACGGTACTATCATGTTTGACAATGCTGTCAGTTCAATTTTAAAATTCAAAATGGCCGACTGTCATGGCGCCCTGGGTTTAAAAAACAGGGCGAACCTTGTTTAGGTGGAAGGAAAACTGTCAAAAAAAAGTTTAGTTGTGTTTTTTCATCGTAGTCGTCCGTCTGTCTTTTTCATCAATTGCTCATTATTTCCTCGCGTCTTTTGTCTGCATGTCTGCTCGCCGCCGGGTTGCTGTTGTGTTGTTGTCGTCTTTTTCTATCGTATGTTCGCCGTATTCGGGTATTCGCCGCCTTCTATAGTTGTGCGATTCTTTCTTTCTCCTGTTGCTTTTCCTGTGAACAAACTGAAGACGGTGAGAACTAGAATTGAAATTGTGATATTCGAATCGTAACACCAACCGCCTAGCCATACGGCTATTCAGGTGTGTTACGAAAGTAAGCGTTGATATCCAATATATAATGAAATTACTTTATGAATTTTTAGGAATGGATGTTAACAACAATTGTGGGGCAAAAAATCATCACGATGATAATCATCACGATAACTATTCTTCAGTTCCTGCTACACCAATTGCACCAGCTTCTTCTCGTTGCGTTACGATACTGGAAAATAAGCTACTTGTTCCAGCCAGACCCGTTCATCTTAACATATCCCGATCCTCATCCCCGCCTCCACTCTTACATACTAATACTCCGTTCCATTCTTCAATATCCGCTAGTGGAAGTACAAGTACAACAATAGAACATAACCGTCCACATCAACCACTAGTTTCCACGAAACCTGCTATACCTCCAAAACCAAAACTCACATCCAATACTGCTCTCAAACTTCCAATGGCTCCAAAACTTCCAATGGCTCCAAAACCTCCAATAGCACATAAACCTACACTACCTCCAAAACCTACAGTTCCACCAAAACCTATAGTTCCATCAAAACCTACAGTTCCACCAAAACCTACAGTTCCACCAAAACCTACAATAGCACCAGTATCGGAACCAGAACAAACAGCAAAAGAATACTCTTCAATGGAAAAAAATGATAGAGAAGGAAGGAAAATAGATATCGCTATATAAATTCTACTCGTGCAGTAACGCAGCGTTACTGCAGTGTTGGCATACCGGTTTTTCTAAGCCATTGTTGTAAATCTATAATTTGCCCAATATGAAAGCTCAATCAACAAACCCTGCATGTTCACTAGATTGATGTGGTTTTTGATTGTTGTACAGGATCTAAGCCTACTTCAATTTATAGAAATGTGAATGGATTATACCAAACGATGTTTTACGGTAGTACGATGCTAAATGTTTCATAGTAGGCTGGCTCAACAAATAGTACAAGTGGTGCGGTTTCCAGAGTGTGTTGGCCAAGTGAAAATAAGCAAAAGTTCAAGAAAGCAAAATTAACTACATTTTAACAGCAGAATATTAGTTTGAAGCAATTCAACTAAGATTTGTCATTTTTAATTGCTGAGCGAGAATTGCTGATTGGTAGCGGCGCGGATTTGTACACCACAGAACGGGCGATCAAATCCCTTCCGGGCTAAACTTACGTACGCAGGACAGACTGTCTCGGTACAGGTTAATAAAGCCAAGGAAAGTTAGCAATGGCTGGCCCAGACCTCTTCAAGTTGTAGTAAATTTAAAAAAAGAAGGAGAGTAAATGGTGATGCCCATACAGGAGAAAAGGAATAGCTGGTGAAGATGGTGATAATATTGCCAGGACCGGGCAACTGGGCCACCGGGCCACCATTGACCACAGCAAATTTTGAAAAACAGTGAAAACATCCATTAATATACTGCGTTAAACAGATCTGTTTTGCTGTCGGTAAGGGGTAAGGAATTTAATTAGACATTTTATTCAAAATTTTTCTATATTTAATGGTTGTAGAAAACGGAATACATGTCATGCGCTCCGAAAATATTTCCTTTCCGTGGTCGATCCTACAATGGCACATCATGAAACCAAAACTGGAGAGACCCGATGCGCATCTTAAACGGAATTTTCTAAGCCTTCCATGAACGTCTTCAATGCTTGGATTTTCCCTGTTTCGGCGATTGTAGCAGAACTATTGTAAAGAAATTCTGACGGAGGCAAGATAGTAAATTGAACATTTTAGATGGTTGAAAAGAAGCAATTAAAAACCACGATGGCCGGGCTGACATTGGCCTTGACCAACTTTGAAATCGTCAAAACGAACGAATAATTCTGAAATCGGTTATTAGGAGCTCGCGATGAAGGGTAAGGAATCATTCGATTCGATGAAAAATTGTTTCACAGGTTATTTTTCCTTTTGGTTGTAGCAGATGAAATTCACCTAATGTTCGAAGCAAATTGGCATGTTCAGTCTGTAAGGCTGGATTTCGGCATTACGTAGATCTGTTGTGTAGGCATGTAATCGGGCCTATTAACTAGTAATCATAAAAATGTTAGAAAAGATGGCACCACAGCTTTCTGTAGTTATGAATACCGTGGTTAGAAATGATTATACCATCCCGTTTAGTTTTAACGTAGACAGGATTGAAGACGAAAAAGGTTTGAAAGATTTAGAAAAATCGCTGGAAAATGGAACATTTATGGCTGACATGGTTTGTCAAATTGTACACATACTAACAGATGTTACTAATATAGACAAACGATTAACAATTTCGCTAGATCTCCTTTTCGATAGGGATTTCTTAAAGTCATGTAGCTGGACTGGACAAGGCAAACAGGGTCCAAAAATTTGCTTATCTAAATATACACATGTTTTATGTGTTTTTAAATTCGTTGGAGGAAACCGAATGAGCCAACTAACAGACGAATATGTTAAGAATTTCTTTATTAAAAAATTATATAATATTAAGCCAGGGAATTCTTCCACAACTAAAAAACGACGTCTGTCACAAACAGATATTTTTGAATGATAGGAAGTTTATGTTAAGAATATGGTGTTTCACAAATAATGAAGAAACGATTGTGATGGCCATTGTGAAATTTAAACTTAAGATATATGAAGTGTGATATGAATTATAAAAAAGAAGAATAACATTTTTCGATCTCTCAAAACTAGTATGTTATTAAACATGTTTATAGCATTTATATAATGTGATGAATTTTATTTATATTTTATATATTTCTTTTCTTATTCTTATTAATATGTTCTATTCTAACAATGTGTGCAGAAGAGGACTAAAATAAAAGGTTTCTTTTTCATCTACTGAGATTGCTACAAGCTTTACTTTAACATTACTTAAGTCTATCTTAACTGTATCATTTAGAATATCTCCAGCTCTGCCTTGAAAATTATAAATTAGCTCTGAACTGGTCGGAAAACTAAACCCTGGCTGCGTTTCAGCTAAGTGATGCCCTTCAATGATAAATGATCTTGAAACTTTAGTAACGCTTTTATACCTTATGATCTTATTGTCTTTTGTTAAAAACCAACCATTCCTATCACCTTTTCTTAATAAAAATCTTTCTGAAATATGAAACTTTACCTCATCTTTTTTATGTATTATTAATGGGTAATCTTTATTTTCCTTCCTGCTACTTGCCTCTAGTTCTCTAAGTTCGGTGAGTCTACAGACTACTTGTGCCAATGTTCTATGACCTGTCCTGACCAATCCTTTTATAAATTGTAAATTCCCTTCATAGGGATAGGAAGATAAAGTTGGAAGAGGCCCGAATTCGCGTACATCAGCGGCTAAATGGAGAAGATTATGTACGTTACTGTTTATATAAGACCTATCATAATGCAAACTAAATTCTAGAACAAATTTTTCTAATAGGGTTGCCGCAAAACTCCAATATTGCTCAAAATGCTTACTAGATAGTAAAGTGACTCCGACATACAAAAGCTTAAAATGGTGATATTTCTCATCGTGGATTCGCCCTTTGAGTAATGGGACACTAATATGGTTAAGAAAAGAGCGTAATTCGGACCCCTTCCAATATGCTAAATACTTGAGAGACCTCATTACTCGAGGTAACTACTCGAGGTACTCGACTGGCAATTGTGTGTTAACTAATATAAACGATATTTCGTTCTGTTCTGCTAATGTCCATTTCAAAACTGGTTCCAAGCTACCTTCTACATATCCTTGCAATAAACTCTTCATAATTCCTAAATGAAGTATATGCAGATCGTCAGCTACTGTTATTGTTTTCACCATATCGAACCCTGGAACATCTAAAAGTGGTGTATCTTGTTTCTGGTGCCTAATGGAATATTTTCCGCTTCTGAATTCCGCGTCGGTCCTTTCGGCTGCTACTCCTTCAAAAATCATTCTGTTTCTTACGCGTTTCCCCAATATTTTGCATTTTATGCAGCCATTTGCAGCATTGTAATTGGCAACTCCTGAAAATGAAAAAACAAATGTGTATATCGTTGTTATGTTTTCGTCACTGTTTCCAATCTTATTTCATATAAATCAAACATGCTTCTAAGACAGCTTACCTTTGATGAAAGCTCGAGCTGGAGAATCTGCAATGAACGCTCTTATGATGACATTGATTTTCTTGTTGTGGATAACAATTCCATTCTCCAAAACGTGGGTCAAATCCGTCGCTAGTGGCCTCAAATACTCTTCCACGTTGTTTGGTTTCCCCAAGCCACAATATATCCCTATCGTCAAGATAGGTACTTTCGGCAACTCGTGCAGCTGGATCATTATCGGTCATAGCTGAGTTGGTCCACTGCGATGTAGCGGCAGACCATCTACGAACAAATTCAATGAAATCTCATTCACAGCAGGCATGAGAGTTCTGTAATAAAATGTAACAAAGATATAATAATGATAAATGTTGAATAATTTAGTCAATTAAATGCATACACAAACAAAATATTACCTAAAATGGTACTGCAGAGAGTTTTGAATTCCTTGGTACCATAACTGTCCACCTGACGCCGTACAAATTTCTTTTCCTGCATCGATTGGGGTCTTCAAAAAAGTTCGTCAATCTTTGGGGACATAATAGTCCGTAGATTCACGAATTATCGCCAACAAATCGTTTAAAGCGGTATCCCTACAAACAAAGAGACCTCAAATTTGAGAGAATTACGGTAAAATTCTCTCAAATTTGAGAGAATTACGGTAAAAGATCAAGAAGAACATGGAAAACGACGGCGAAACCCGAAAAAAAGCATGAAACCCTTGATTGTGTGTGTGAGCCGACAGAGTTTGTTGAAGCTAGAATTGTTTCCATCTCGTTCTGACCTATATTGTTTATCCTGCGTCCTTACTCTAGCGTTCATCCCACACTGTGACGAGCTCAGTTTGCTGTGCGCTAAGTCCAGGGCGGACGTGTTGTGGGACTTAGAAAATTTTATATCTGTTCGTGCGTAAATGATGCGCGAAAGGTTGCAAGTATGCGCGATTGCTTTGTGCAGTGCAATATGCTGACCAGTGTTGTGATTTATGTAGAGTTGATGTGCCTTTTCATGCCATTAACGTGTGGTGTTAGTTTTTTCCCTTCACTCCGTGCTTGCTTCGGCAAGCGCATTGAAATGTAGTGAGGGAAAAAACTTTCGGTGCATGTTGTGGAAACTTCTTCCCCTTTTCACACGACGATGAATTCAGTTGGTGCTGTGTTTGGTGTGTGAAAGTTTATGCGTGTATTTTGGTGATAAATAGTGTCAAACATATTGTACGCGTTGGTACAGGATAGTGTTTTCGTCTTCCTTTTGTTCTTCTTTTGTGCTGCGTCATTCGCCGTGCGCACACTGTAATCCTGTGTGCAGTGAAAGATCGTTTTTTCTTCTTGCGCTGTTTGCCGCATCGTACGCGCACCCTAATCCAGTGTGCAGTGAAGGATCGTGTTTTTGTCGTCCTCTTCGGTGTTGTTCGTGTGTCGTCGTGTTTGCCATGTAGCGAAGCATGCGACATGACACACACTGTTACACGTCTTACACTATAATTGTAAGGCGGTGCTACAGCCCCGCCTACTTAAAAATCAGGAAAAAGCTCAAAAAATCAAAAACAGAACGAGAGGACGAGAGGTCGCGATACGTTTTTGAATAGGGGCGCGCGAGAAGCACATAGGCCCAACTCACACGTGACGCCCACGCCCTGCCCACGTCCACAAGTAACTTCGTAGAAAGCCGAAACAAACCCTCTATGCTTACTGCACGCTTAAGCAAAACAACGCTTTACCGAGTGCTACCCCGAATGCAGCGTAAGTACTACGCTGTAAGTACTCGTGGTAAGTACTACTGTTTTACTACGTGTCAAAAAATATCGTAACGGTGAAAAAATGTGGTACAATTATAGCGATTCCTACCTTGACATCCTCAAATATGGGTTATGAATTAGAGCCACCTACAGCACCAGTGGAAATACATCCCATACAATGGTTGGACGATACCCATGAGCAACGCGAAAATGACCAAAACAATTCCAACATTGGAAATGTCAATCTGCATGTTTCTAAGACTGTGCCGGAAACTCAATGCAAAATGTGCAATGCGAAAAATTGCACAATTTTGGAAATGCAGGAGCAGATAAATGCATTGACTTCGCAAAACGAAACGTTAAAAAATCTTCTGCAAACGTCTTCCGAAAACCTGCACAACTCGGAACAGCAGTGTAAAGTCCTATCCAAAAATATTCAACAGATAGAAAGCACAAGCATACCAGTGGAAGAAATACCTTCCAGAATGAAACATTTGCTGAAAGATATGGTTACACCAAATCAGATAGATTTGATCACTAAAGAAAAACAAAGAGTCATGTGGACCAGAGAAGAAATAAGTAGAGCATACACCTTGTGATAGTTTAGTAAACGATGTTATAAATATTTGGCAAAAGATATGAAATTTCCTCTGCCAAGTATTTCTACACTACATAAAAATGCTCAAAAAATAAATCTTAAACAAGGCATATTAGATGACATCATGGAGTTCGTAGGAACTACGGCTAAAAATATGACCAAAAGGAGCTGCGAATGCATCCTTAGCTTCGACGATATGAAAGTCGAGAAGATCATTGAATATGACCCTGCAGCAGACGAAATTCTTGGCCCATATAATTATATTCAGGTTGTTGTGGCAAGAGGGTTGTTCAAGAACAGGAAACAACCAATTTTCATCGGGTTTGAGCAAAAAATGACTGATGAAATCATTTTAAGTATAATTGGTCAGTTATACGATAAAGGTATAAACGTTGTTGCTGTTGTAAGTAAAAACTACCAAAACAATGTGGGTTGCTGGAAAAATTAAGGCGCACATGACTACACGAGACCATTTTTTTGCGCATCCAGTTACATCAAAAAACGTATATGTTGTGCCAGATGGACCGCGTATTTTGAAGCTAACAGGAAACTGGTTAGTAGATCATGGTTTCATGTATGATGATAAACAAATTACAGCTAAACCCTTGTGGAGGTTGTTACATGCCAGAGCTGAAGCAGAGATGACACCGATTTTTAAAATTAATTAGACCTATTTGAAGATGTCTGGCATAGAAAAACAAAACGTAAGACGGACAGCACAAATATAATTTCGTACAACTGCAATTACGTTGCGTCGATACCATCAAGATGATGATTCCAAAAATCTAGCAGGCTACATAGAAAAAATCGTTATGTGGTTTAACGTATCGAATTCATTGTCCCCGAAAGCAAAACTAGAATTTAAAAAGTCTTACATAGGATCATCATGTCAAAAACAAGCTCTCGATGATATGTCGCACCTCATGCTGCACTCTAAACTAATTGGAAAACCTGGGATGCACACATGTTAAAAATCCATTTTGATGTAAATAACATCATTAAAACTGTTATTTGAAGACATGAAATTAAAACATAACATAAAGTATTTATCAACATACAAGGTAAATATTATTGTATAAAACTTTCGGATTTATACGGAAATATCTTCTAACTGGTTAAAGCGGTTAAAGCGCGCTCGAAATTTATTGTCCTTTTCTGCGGTTTTGTAACGAGAGAGCCCTTTTTCCTCTGTGTCCCTCTTTTATATCATCCGTTAGTGTCGCCCTCTTTTGTCAACCAGTAGTACTGTTGTTACGATAGGTTGCGTCAAAAGGTTTGACAGTTATAATGAATAGTATATACATTCATAATCATGTTATTTTTCTTAAGCTAGAATACGTTTTGAACTGTTTCAGCTGAACCAAGATGTGCTTGATCATCCTTCGCCTTTAATTTGTATGTACAGGATCAGGATGATGATACTGGGAAAATCATCAAGCATATTACACAATCAGACCGACGCTGAGCAACGAAACAACATAGAGCCAGACGCATACATTACATCGAAAGGTTCCATAGAAGACGAAATGCACGAAAATTATGATATGTACAACGAAGAGTTTATAGCGGCCTTATTTTTATCAGAGGCCGAAATTATCCCAATATTTTCCGATATAGTAAAGATGAAGAAAGTAAACGGACTATTATCAAAAGATGATACTAATTCTAAAGCCAGTTAGTAGTACCGCATTAGATTTAAAGGAACAAGAAAGGGATGGCTTGGTGTACATAATGGGGTATCTTGGTAAAAAGTTTAATTAAAAATTTCCAGATCTTGAGTTAGGAGGATACTCTTTGAAGCTAGAACATGGTTATTGCCAGCCACCCTCATTTGTGCAACATTTATCGGTAGGCGGACTTTTTAAACCATTAATCATTTTTTTAGCGGAAGGCAACAAAATGGAAAACAATATTTCTCAAACTGAACCCTGATGGAGAGCTTTGCAAAAAACCATCCGTAGTAAAACGTTTGTCAACTCAAATTCATAAACAAATCAAACATTTACCTTTAGAAATTATAAAGGCATCTGCAAAGCAAAGAGTAATAGTACGTATGCGTTATCTTAATTTGAAGGCGATTATTGAACACAAGGACAAAACAGTTGTTCGAAAAAGAACACAACCACAAGTCTCAAAAACTGCGAACAAACTCAGAAAACTTATTCGATAAATATTAATAAAAGCCCATGTTCCTAATAATAACATTTTCTTTTGTAATAGTAAATAAATGTTAATAGAAAAAAAAAATCAAATTAATAATAACTGATTAAACCGTATGCAATGTTTGGAGGTAGGTAAACTTTAAAATTTGAATTAGTTTTCGTTTTATTTAATTTAGAATTAATTAATACGAAATTAATAAGAAACAAAAATAAGCTTTTAGGGGCGGCCCGGTGGTGCATGTGAAAAACGGCGCCCGTCCACACGGCAGGGACCGGGTTCAAATCCCATCCGGATCGTCCCCCCGTAGCATGGACTGACTATCCTGCTACGTGGTAAAATAAGTCTTGATACGGCCAGGCCGTTCTAACCGAGCAAAAAAAAAAATAAATAAATTTTCTTATTTACATTAACATAATTAGTTTATTAAATGGGATTGGTTTCTGTGATATCTCAGCGGATTTAATGAGGCACTGAACATCAATCTTAACGCACAAGAACCACTCTATTTCGCTTCTTGCGACTTAACTCTACCGCTATCGATCACGTACTGGGTTGCACCCGTGTGCAAACCCCAAAATTTTACTCCCTCCGCTGTGGCGTGCATTTCCCGGAACCGTCCGTTATACCGCTTGCTATTGTATATAAAGGACCCTTTTTTTGTCCCGGTTTATCCGCAGGTACCGAACGACACACCACAACAGAGAGAAAAAAAAAACAAAAAAACTTCTTCCGATGAAACGGAACAGTTTCTCTTTTTACTGGCAGTTTTTATTTTAAAAAAAGAAAAAAAATTGAATATTTTTTTACATTCATTTAATAGAAAAATGTGCTTTGATTTCAAATAATATAAATAGCAATCAAACATTTTTATCATAAATGGAAATACCGTTGCAATTTAAACAGTCGGTGTATCTTCCACCACACACACTGAACACCACTGAACATTACTCCACGACACGCACACCTACGCGTGATGCTACGCCAGCTGCAGCATGCGCTTCCATACTATCGAGCAGCCACATTCTGGACGAAACCACAGATGATCCTAATTCGACGCTGGTTGATGACCCGTCTCAACCAAACTGCGCAACCACTCCATATCGTCCCTAGCCTAGGTTCATCGACGATTTTTGACAATAGCTATCGAGTCTACCGCTGCGATCGTAGTGTAGCATATAGCACATCTTCTCGGGGCGGTGGAGTGTTGATTACTTGCTCTCGCTCTCTAACGTCACGGGAATTCCCAACGGGACCATTCGTCGCTTGAACTAACATGCGTTATCGTTATCGTACCCGTCTCTTCATCGTCGTGGCTTATATTCCTCCCAAGGTTTCCGCGAATGCATCTACGCTACGTGAACTTGGTGAATGCATCAGTTCGATATGCGCAACCGTAAAACCTGGCGATAGCTTCCTGCTGTTCGGGGACTTTAACCAGTTTAACATATCATGGGCGGATGTTTCACCTGATCCGGATTTGCCGTTTTTGTGGTACGAGCCGCGAACCCGCTCCGCGCTATCTGCCTGGAGTGACCGGACCCTTCGTAATTTAAGAGCAGCCAAGGCAGCGGCTTCTCGCGAGTATCGTACGCGAAGATGTAATACATCACGATGATACTATAATACTGCGAACTCTGTGTACCGACGCTACAACGGAAAATCCGCTACATGGCGTATGTCCGCAATTTAGGCCCTCGTTCTCGACGGAACCCTCGAGCGCTTTGGAGCTTCACTAAGGCTGGAGTCACGGTTGCGTCGCATACGATTTCGTCGCAAGTGCAGTCACTGTTCATGCGATTCGCATTACGATTTTTGTATGAGTTTGACAGGTGAAAAAACCAAACAAACAAATGGATCGGAAAATAAAACTCATTGAAGCACAAATTTCTTCATAGAGTGGTTAAATAAAATCTGCTCGTTAATAAACCATGCTGGTTTACGTTATTGGTAGCCTCTTTAGTAAAAATACGATGAGTGTAAAATAAATTCAAATTGACAGATGGCGTCGCATGTGACGATCCGACGGAGTCAAAAATTTTGATTCCATCGTACGACGAAATCGTACGCCCGAGGTTATCCGTCAAATCCCATACAAAATTTTGACAGCACGTCTGATTAAATCGCATGCGACGCAACCGTGACTCCAGCCTAACTCCTGGTTATCGAATTTAATGATGTTCGAAAACCCGTCTTCCAAACGCGCCGACGACCCCGGCTTCGAATGCATTCCTGGAGCAATAAGTGCGTTCCTGTCACCTGTCAAAGACAGAACCGCGTGGGAGAGAGTTTCCGGCGTGGATCCTCTCTCTGCTCCTTTAAAAGAGGCTCCGTGCGATCAATCGCCCTCTTTCTTCGCGTGTCAGTTCGAGCCTTCGGTTAAATACCGCGATCCGTGCATCGCAATTAGCGAGTATTTAAGCTGCGTGCGTTTAATTATAAAAAGAATTCGATGTGATAACTATTTCCAAAGTGCAAGTGGCAATAAAGCCTTAAAAGGTGTAAAAAGAAATATTGACGGCTTCGTGTTGTAATTTTTACGGACGGTTACGTGCGCGTGAAACTACTCCAAAAGAAAATCCTACGATTTTCTTAATTGCATCAGCTACAATGGTCGTAACGGGAGCTCACCGTCGGACGTTTGTGATATCTTCGCTGCGCGCTTTGCCGACACGTTCCTGCCGGAGGTCACAGATGAAAGGGTCATAATGAATGCACTTATAAACGTTCCAGCAGATGCTATGGCTCCTAGGCTGCCATTCATCGAAACGTCATCGGTCATTTGGGCAATTAACCGATTGAAACCTTCGTTCGCTCCGGGTCCTGATGGCATTCCACCATCCGTACTGAAACGCTGGGCCACCGCTGTTGCCCCCATACTGGTAACAATTTTTAGGGAGTCTCTGAGGTTGGGTGTCTTCGCTGCCTGTTGGAAAACCTCGTGGCTATACCCGGTGCACAAAAAGAGTGACAAATTCAATGCTAAAAACTATCGCGGCATAACCTCGCTTTGTGCCAACGCAAAAGTCTTCGAGCTGTTTATGTACGAGCCGCTTCTCTCTATCTATAGATAGATAGATGGATGGATAGATAGATAGATAGATAGATAGATTTTCGTTTCAGAATAGACGGAACCCCAAAAGCAAAATGAACTCTAATACCGAAAACGAATCAGGAAGTTCGTCTTTCTCGCGCAATGTATTATAAGGCAGAGATAAGAAGGTCCATCGCAAACGAAAGAAGGCGGCGGCGAAGTCCCAGGACAAGTACCGAGCCCGGCGAGCTGACCAGGACATGGAAGAATTTGACCGTGCCATCGCGGCCAAATACAAACTCTTCTCATCCGACCAGGGCAGTCTCAAAAAGGCATTGGAAACTGTGAACGTCGTGAAGGCGCAGGTTGCTGTACCACTATCGAGTTCAACCCGAGGAGTGGGCTTGGCAACTGCCATGGCTTACAGCCGCACCTGCACCACGTGGAACCCACGTGAGATTGGAAAGATCATAACCATCCACCAGGTTTATCGGGTACTTATTGTGTGCTCACATCAAGCTATACAAGGCTCAGCAGATCCAGACTGAATGTCTGTCCGTCTATGGAGCTCTGCAGCGGATCGTCCTTAGCGATCAAATTCGTGAGATGTTGGAGACTGTTGAACAGCTCCCATCTGCGATGATGGCCGTTGTGGATGCCATCGGGAAGATTGAGGTGGATGACCGAATCTACCCTATGGGGTATGCGGATATCCCAGCGATGGCCGACGTACGTGAAAGAGCTGAGACTGCTGCCTTAACACTCTGTCCTGATACCATTCAGGCAACGTTACTACTTGCTGCCGATGATGCAACGCCAGCTGAATGGCGAAGAGTGTTTGAGGAGATGTGCTCCATGCCCGGAGCGGTATTCCGAAACCACACCCTCGTCAACGCAGCTGACATCTGGCCAGATGGATATGGCGAACTTCAAATCTTTGAGGACCTACACGCATTCAAGAAAAAAAAAGATGGCCCTCATGATATCTGGGGAGTTTGTTGAAGAGATGGAAGTGATTGGCACTGAAGCAATCAACAGAATAGACGCGTGGATGCGAGAGGTAAGACTGTACATAGCACACACGAAAACAGAGTGTATAATTATTAGCAGTCACAAAGAAATTATAAAAGCAGTGATACAGGTAGGGTCGGCTCGCATTCAGACAGCTCGGCACCTTAAATATCTCGGTATAATCATTGATGATCGACTGCTTTTCAAGGAGCACCTGAAGCGAGCTTGCAATAAAGCGTGCAAGATATCTAACATGCTAGCATCGTTCATGCCAAACATCGGAGGGCCAGCTAGCCGTATTAGAAGTCTCCACGCTGAAGTAGCCATCTCAGCACTGCGATATGGGGCACCAGTGTGGGCGCACATACTATCACAGCAGCAACACCAGACTGCTGTCAACAGAGTGCATAGAAGATTGGCTATGCGCGTCGCCAGCGCATACAGGACAATATCATTCGAAGCTGTCTGCGTTATTGCCGGAATAATGCCAGTATGCCTTACCCTAACCGAAGACATGGAGTGCTTCCACATTGCACGTAGGGGGGAACCAAGTGCTGGCTCTAGCAAAGTGGCGAAGCAGCGCTCAATGAGAAGGTGGCAAGAATCCTGGTCCAGCTCATCTAAGGGGAGATGGACGTTCGGCCTTTCCCCGAAGTCGAGCCCTGGGTGGAAAGAAAGCATGGTGATGTAAATTTCTTCATGACTCAATTCCTCTCTGGACACGGATGCTTCAGAATCTATCTCCACCACTTCCGGCACGCGTCGTCTTCCCGCTGTCCTGCATGCACCGGCGAAGAAGAAACGGCAGAACATGTGCTGTTTAATTGTCCGAGGTTTGCGCGAAGAAGGTCAGCAATTGAACGACAAGTGTGGTATTGCTGCTAACGTTGGCAACCTGGTGAATGCTATGCTGAAAGTACAGAGATGTGGGAGGCCGCGTCGACAACGATGCGGCATATCGTACAAAAGTTGCAGTGTCGGTGGAAGGCGGATCAGCTGCTTGGTCGAGCCTGAGTGTTGCTTGTGTGTTGTGTTTTATTGTGCTTGTGTGTAGTGAAGTGAATGTTAAAATCAGTGTTAAAACAGTGAACGATGTTGCTAGCGCGTACCAATAGACAACACAGACTGAGTGCACAGCACTGCCCCTCCCATGACGTAATACCGTGAGGTGATTCCGTGGGAGGGTGCAAAGGGTCCAAGGAGAGTTTTTTATTGGGTAAAAATCCCATGTCCCCCATTGTGGGTGTCTTTCGAAGATTTTAAACTCCTTGTAAAAAAAAATAGATAGATAGACAGATACATAGATAGATGGACTAGGTCCTCTGCTAGGACTATATCCAGGGCGTAGTGGCAGGCTGAATGGGACCTCTCCACCAAAGGACGTTGGACACATGCTCTAATCCCGAACTTAGCGGTATGGATTGATAGGAAGCATGGAGAAGTGAATTTCTTTGTGACTCAATTCCTTACCGTCCATGGGTGCTTCAGGAGTTACCTTCACAAGTACCAGCACACGAGTTCCTCGAGGTGCCCAGTATGCGTGACCGTAGAAGAAACAGCCGAACACGTGCTCTTCCACTGCCCCAGATATGTCGACGAACGGCATTAAACCAGTGAAAAGCGTGGTTCAACAATCAACAAAGGTAACCTGGTCGAGCTAATGATCGAGGATTGCAGAAAGTAGGATGCCGTGGCATTAGCTATGCGAGTAATCGCCACAAAACTTCAGCACGCCTGGAGGGTGGACCAAAGGTCGAGTGTGAAGGGAGTTACGTGTGATGAGTTTTGCTTTATGTGTTTTATGTGTCAGTGTGTGTGAGTGTCGGTGAGTATTTATGGGTACTGTGAGTCTTGTGCTGAACCCTGAATGTATGTCTCGTTAGGTGGTAAGTTAAGGTGTTGACTAAGTCCATTGTAGAGCCCCATCCGTGAAGTTATACCGCGAGGTGATCCCGTGGGTGGTGGCAGCAACACTACGTGACCAAGGAGAGTTTTTTACTGGGTAAAAATCTCATGTCACCGTTGATGGGGTCTAAGAAGATTTCTCTCTCCTTGAAAAAAAAAGAAAGATGGAAAACAGGCAAAGTTCCAGGCCCCGATGGTACACTGATGGAAGCGTTTAAAGCGGTCATAAAGGAGTACCCGGATGTGTTTCGGGCGTTGTTCTAGCACTGTTTTGACACAGGAGCCTTTCCCATTGTGTGGAAGAGACAGAAGCTCGTGCTTCTTCCGAAATCAGGGACACCTCCCGGCGATCCTTCAGCTCATAGGTCCCTAGGCATTATCGACAATCTTGCAAAGGTATTAGAGATACTAACACTAAACCGCCTGGTTGTCTACACTGAAAGCCAGCATGGTCTGTCTGATAGGCAAATCGGTTTTCGGAAAAAGCGATCTACCTGTGATGCAATTGCTACAGTTCTGCAAAAGGGGCGGGCCGCGTTTAACAAGAAGAGAACGGGAAACCACTACTGGTCGTTACAATTGACGTGAAGAACGCGTTCAACAGCACCAATTGGGAGGCCATCGCGGTAGTGCTGAACAGAATGTTGGTTCCTCCGTACCTTTGCAGGTTACTGAGAACTTAGCTCGACCACCGGTGCTTCTGTACGACACGGATCAAGGAGTAAAAGCATCCACGATCACCGCAGGCGTTCTACAGGGATCGATACTGGGTTCGACGCTGTGGAACGTTATGTACAACGGAGTGTTGACCATTGACTTACAGTCAACTGACTGACTTACAGTTGACCATTGACTTACAGAAGCAGTTGCAGACGTATCTTTGCAAATGTAGCCATCTCGCGCCTGCGCTACAATGCAGCGGTCTGGGCACATGTTCTGGTAGTGAAAGAAAACCAGCATATGGTAAACAGGGTGCATCGTCTGCTAGTAATGAGAGTCATCTGTGCGTATAGGACGATTTCTTATCCAGAAGCTTGCGTGATCGCATATGCATGATGCCCATATGCACAGTCTTGGCTGAAGACTGCCTGTGTGATAGAGGGATGGGTGAATCAAGCGCCGAGTTGTCTAGATCCTGTGCTAAGGCTATCTCCATGAGGAAGTGGCAGTCCAATTGGGATAACTCATCCAAGGGACGATGGACCTATGCACTGATACCGGATATTGCAGCATGGACGGGAAGAAAACACGGTGAAGTGAACTTCTTCATTACGCATTTCCTATCCGGCCATGAGTGCTTTCGAAGTTACCTTTTCAAGCACCGTCAGGCGAGCTCTTCGCGCTGCCCAACGTGCCCTAACGACGAGGAATCAGCGGAACACGTGTTCTTCCACTGTCAAAGATTCAGATTAGCAAATCAAATCTCATTGGGTTGATGGTGAAGAGTGCAGAACAGTGGGTGGCCGGTGAGGTCGCCATGCGGTCAATGGCAACGAAGCTGCAGTACTGGTGGAAGGAGGACCAACGACTCGGACGGTCCTTATCGCGTTAGTGTTCGTGATAGTGTCGAGTTCGGAAAACGTATGTGAGATAAAGGGAATACGAGCGGTACAGATAAGTTTATTATAAGGAACAGTATTGGGTGATGTGAAGTGACACGCGCGAATGCCTGGCTTCGACTGACTTTCTCGCCTCCTAGCTGTCATTTGACCGGGGGGTAGCCCTGTCCTACACGGCCTTTCCTGAAATCACTTCCGACCCGGAAGTGTCCA
Source organism: Anopheles funestus (assembly GCF_943734845.2). NCBI lineage: Eukaryota > Metazoa > Arthropoda > Insecta > Diptera > Culicidae > Anopheles > Anopheles funestus. The sequence goes on from NC_064599.1 coordinate 47,232,749, forward strand.
CGACTTCATACAACTTCCCGCTGTTATCGTCTTCCTAGGCCCTTCCGCTTCCTCATCTAGCTTCTTCACTTCGTATCGATCGTTCTCTAAAACACTCGATATTTCGTACGGTCCGTAAAATCGCGGTTTAAACTTTTGACCAACCCCATACTGCGTTTTCGGGATTGCCACCAGATCTCCGATAAGATACTGTTTCACTGGTCTTCTACGCAGATTGTAGTACTTTCGGTTTTCTTCTTGCAATCTTTCGATATTTTGCTTCGCCGTTATACGTAGCTCATTTCATCCGTTCGTAAAGTCATCTTGGATCTCGCGTGATAACAGATCATGAAGTACAGCATCTTCTTTCGTACGCATTTTCACACCCGTCATCAATTCGAAAGGAGTCGTGTTGATACTTCTCTGCCAGCTGTTATTCAAACACTTTTGCACCCGAGATACGTGTTTAAACCATTCTTCCGGTTTTTCCATGGATAGCTTTGTCAGCATCGGGATGATGATACGATGGACACGCTCGACTTGTCCGTTTCCACGTGGAATTCCAGTAGCTATCGTATGATGCTCAACGCCTTCGTTTTCACAAAATCGCGTGAAGTGTCCTGACGTGAAGGCTGATCCACGGTCGCTGATAATTCGTCTGGGATTACCAAATGTACTGCTGATCACCTGTAGCTTCTTAACGACCTCTTCTGCAGTTGTCGATTTCGTTGTAAACAACCACACAAACTTTGTAAATGCGTCGATCACTGTAAGAATATAGCCATATGACTTCTTCGTTGATGGCATCGGTCCTAGATGGTCGACGTGTAACGTATCCAACGGTACGTCACCTTTTGGAATGGGTTGCATTTCACCTTCAGGTTTGCCTCTCTTCTTTTCGCCGATAATACACGGCACACAGGTGTCAATGTAATACTTGATCTTCTCATCTAAAGCTTCAATGTAATAATCCGCGTTAATTCGTTCTTTGGTTTTTCGGACTCCAAAATGTCCTTGCTCGTGAGCAGATCTTATAATCTCCAATTCCATAGACTTAGGCACATAAAGTCGTCGTTTATCCCCGTCGCCTTCGTAAATAATGCCATTATTGATAGTGAATCTGTCAATAGGATCTTTTCGCTCGAACGCCGCTATGATAAACTTCGCTCGGTCATCCTCTTTCTGTGCTGCTCGGATCTTCGCAACAATAGGAGTTGAAACGATCATAATATCAGCCCTAGACAGTGCGTAGACGTGCGGCATCTTTTCCCCTGGACGATGTTCCATATCATAGTCGAATTCGGATAAAGCTAAAACGTCTTCTTCTTAACCGAATCTTTAAAAGCCATGCAATCGGTAACGATCTTAAACCTGCGTCCTAATAGGTAGCATCGGAACTTTCGTACGGATTCTACTACTGCCAGTGCTTCTAGCTCGAACGAATGGTAGTTCTTCTTCAGCACTACTCGTAAGACGACTAAAATAGTAGCAGGGATGAAGTCTGTCATCATCATTTGCACGCTGCATTAGAATCCCAGCAATCGCCGCCTTACTGGCATCTGTATGCACCTCAACGTCTCCGTCAGCTCGGAATATTCGTAGTACTGGGTAAGCTGAAAGAATACTCTTAAGAAGTTGGAAAGAACTCACCGCTTCGTCGTTCATTTGAATGAATCGATCCTTCTTCAATAACTCCGATAAAGGACGAGCGATACCCGCGAACGAGGGCACGAACTTCCTAAAATAGCTTGCTAATCCGTAAAATCGTTGCAATTGCTTCTCGGTCGTCGGTTGAGGAAACTGCTTCAATTTTTCAATCTTCGCCGGTGCCGGTTCTATCTTACCTTCGTAAATCGTGTACCCGAGGTATTCTACACGTCGTTGCAGAAATACGCACTTCTTCCAGTTGAACATTAGTCCCGCCTTTGCAGCCACTTCTAGTACACGTTTCATCGCCGTCAGTCCGTCTTCTTCAGTTTTCGATGGAATAATTATGTCGTCAACAAAAGCTAAAACTGTTCCATCTCGGATGAATGTTCTAAGCACGTCGTTGATGAACCTGCCAAATCCGCTTCCACTGATACACAACCCGAATGGTGCGCGTAAGAATTCGTACAGACCAGTATCCGCTACAAAAGCCGTATACTTTCTACTACTTTCATTCACTGGTACATGAAAATACGAATTCTTTAAATCGAAAGTGGTGTAAACTCGAGCTTCGGCCAGCTGATCGACTTGTTCTTGGACAATCGGCATCGGATATTTATCCCGAACAATCTTCTTATTAAGCTCGCGGTAGTCAACACAAACGCGGTACGAGCCATCCTTCTTCGGAACCACAACTATAGGGCTTGCGTACTCACTCTGAGATGGTTGTATGACCCCTTCATTAAGCCATTCATCAATCTGCTTTCGAACCACTGCCTTTTCAAGCTGAGCTAATCGTCGGGGGTTCTCACAAACAACGTTGGAATCGTTGAGGGTAATCGTCAGCTGATTTTTGTTCGATACGTTTTTCTGCGGCTCATATTCTTCTATCAGGCGAATCACTTCATCTCGATGCCTGTAAGGAACCACTATTTCTTCTTGATCAACATATTATGTTATACGCCGTATCCACTTTGTTTCCGTAGCCGTATCGTCTTCATCCTGGATTATCTTTTTTATACTCACACCTTGAGGAGTAATAGCATAATCAACCGTAGTGAGAAATCCCATCCCGATCAACAATTGTGAATCGATAGCATCGTGTGGCACAATGTAAAAGAGAATATCGAAAATCTCTCCATCGATCGTTGCAGATAGCGTTGTTTTACCACACACTGAGTTTACGCCGCCACCGTAACCTCGTAGCTTCATGTTCGACTCATGCGCCTGAATATGGTGACAATTGAGCTGATTCCATAAATCCATCCTCATCAATGAAATGTCGCTACCCGTATCTACAACTGCTGAGATTTTCCGTCCGAATAATTGTACCTGTACACTAAGCTTTTCACTGACAGCTACTTTCAGTACGTTGACTTGTGCCTTATTCTCTTTTTTTATCGTTTTTTCCGTCTTTAAACAATCTTTCGAAACATGTCCGAACTCATTACAACGAAAACATTTCGGCCCATCGTTTATCTTAGGACACTCAGAAACAACATGCGTGGTGTCACCACAATTGAAACATTTACGTTTCAATTCACCTTTGTTTTTAGCCTCAAAGCGTTGCTTGTCCTTCTTCCCGTCATTGCTTTCATCTGGTCTTATTTTTTTGGCAACCTTAGCGTTCTTCGTAGCTTTCTCAAAAATTTTAAGCTTTTCCTTTAGTCGTTGTATTGTGTTCGCTTCATATAACGTGGAGCGATGAAACTCATCGTCAGTAACACCATCCACAATATATTCACAAATACTTGGTTCGTCTAAATCAATCGGCAAAGCAATACGTTGCATCTTATAAATATAGTCAAGCATCGTTTTTGATGATTTCTTCTTTCGGCCTGCCAACGTTCGATGAATGTCGCTAGCGCGAACAAGAGGAGCAAACTCTTTAATTAATGCTTTCTTCAAAATGCTGTACTTGCTTGCATCTCGCAGAGAGAAAACAAAACGCCTTGCCGTATCCGTCAGCTTCTTCCGACACATGATAAGCATTTGCTCATTATTCCACCGAGCAGATTTTGAAATCATCTCGAGCTGTTTTAACCACAGTCTTACATTTTCGCCTTCTTTAGCACCAAATGTGTCGATGCTTTCTTCCATATCACGGAACGAATACACCCTTGATGTTCCGGAGAAATTCCGCCTTTTCGTCATTGGAGTGGAGCTTCTCATTTCTCAACAATACCTCATCGTCATCGCTGTCATCATCGTCGGTATGTGAGTAGTCGTTCTCACTAACACTATCATCATCGTGCCTTTCGTCGTCGTGATTTAAGGATGTTGCGCGCGCGCCGCCATCTTCTCGATCGCCGTTTTCATCGTTGTGTGTGTGTGAGTCGTCGTTCTCACGCACACCATCGTTATGCATCAGCACAGCGTCCTTTTCATCTTCGTCATGCGGTTCACGATTTTGATGATAATTTTCGTCATTTTCATCGGTTGCAGCCATCGTCGTATGATGTAAAATCCTTTTGGCCATATCGCGCTTTCCGCCAGTCGTCACTAAACCGAGATCTTCACACTTGCGAGCGAGACCGATCTTCGTAAGGTTTTCGCACAATTCTTCGATCGTCGTCATCTTTTCACCGTTGCTCAACGTTTACTGTAGCTTATCCTGTTTTGCTCGTTCCCGGACGAGCCCCCATGTGAGATAAAGGGAATACGAGCGGTACAGATAAGTTTATTATAAGGAACAGTATTGGGTGATGTGAAGTGACACGCGCGAATGCCTGGCTTCGACTGACTTTCTCGCCTCCTAGCTGTCATTTGACCGGGGGGTAGCCCTGTCCTACACGTATGCTGTGCCGTATGCAGTGTCTGCATCCCAGTGACCACGTTAATGTTATGTTGTGTCATAATCAGAGCTCGTTTTATTTGTGTACCCCACCCCGTCGGTCGTAAATATTCTATGTTCGTGAACTGTCCTCCTGTCTCGCGAATGTGGTCTATGGTGCAATAGCGTAGATGCGATGCTGATGCATAACCCTTCCTCACGATGCATACCGAAAGGTGAACCCATGGGGAAGGGCATATGGCCCAAGGAGAGGGTTTGCTGGGTAAAAATCCCATGTCAACCCCAATGGGTTCATGTGGAGTCTTTTGAAGATTCCCCCTCCTTGTAAAAAAAATATAGATGGATGGATAAATAGATAGATAGATAGATGGATGGATGGATGGATGGATGGATGGATGGATAGATAGATAGATAGATAGATAGATAGATAGATAGAGATTGAGTCAGTCGGTGGCAGTCAGTGCTAGCAGACGTGAAACTGTTTGCTCTGTTGTTATTCACTAGTGACTCTTGTAAAAGTGACGCTACTACGCCGAATTGTTTTAAACCCTAAAGATTGGGTCGTGAAGTCGAAGTTCCAGTAGTGGTTTTCTTGGTTCAGCGGAGGATTGTGCAGTGATTTGGGCGTGATTCATTCCTGCGCCCTGGTCAACTCAAACCAGCTGCCTAGCCGACAAGTGATCACCTGGTGATCTGTTAAGTTTGGTGCTGTGATTGGTGCGCTCAGTCCGTAAACGTTTTGTGTTTTGTTTGTAAACAGACGGTGCGTGCTAGCAACAACAAAAGTGATCGTCCCTGTTTGGGTTAAGTGGCGTCGTTTTTCGCACATTGAGGCTCTGTTTCGCTACGTTCATGCGTTGGTGTTAGTGTGCTCGGGCTAGTGGTTCCACAAACATTAGTGAAGAGAAGTTCTTGTTTGGTTTAGTGAAGCTACGCGATCGTCGACTCCGATCCTGTTTGACTCCCGAGAGTGTGAGTGTTCCCAGTACAGCAGGGCGAAAAACCCGTGTTGAGCTCTCGGACCGGAGTATCAAACTCCGACCGAGGGTGAGAGAAGGTAGAAACTAAACTAATTTATCCGCGGCCAACCGAAATAAAAAGGCTTTTTGTTCCGGTTGTGAGAAAGCTTATCTTTATTTAGGGCTACCTCCCCGTAGCCCCCTTTTAATCGTACATGCTGCTTTAGCGATACATAATTTTCCTTGACGGCGATGCATAACCGTGTTTTCTTCGCGTTTCTTAACCCATTTTTTAACCCTTTACCCTTTCGCCCTACTTCATATTCATAATATTAATTCCTGTAACAGTGTAAAATTTATCTAGTTTCCTCTAATTTCCTATAATTATTTCCTTAACTATTTCCCTAATTTGTCTAATAAATTTAATCATTTTGGGGGGATTTTTCGCGCCGATCCCCGCATTATCCTTGCATTATCTGTCTGCGCCTGCAGGAGCAAGCGAGACAGACAGAGACGCTTAACTTCCCTCTCACTCATCGCTTCACGGTGAAGCGATGCGAGAGAGGTAAGCTTAGTCTCCTAGCTTATCTTTACGTTTAGAGCGGCTAAGTCCGCTCTCCTGCTACTATTCTCCTAAGCTAGGGACCTTTTTTGAGCGCGGACAGCGGTTCCTAAATAGGACATAATTTCCGTCAGCGACAGTGAGTGTCGTGAGTTACCGCGAGTTTCCCCTCAGCGTGGCTTGGCCGCTGTTAAGCTCCTTCTACACGTCCGCAACTTCATGTACTAAATGAGTGCGCGTGGAAAAAATGAGTGAGCACGACACAAGCCAATCAAATGCAGGCTTGGGCACGGCGCTGAAGGATTCTTCCGTAAGAGCAGCAAGACTGTACGCTCACCCCCTAGTGGGAACGTACAGAACAATGAAGCTGATTGCAGAGAAGAAGAAGTAGTGGCAGGTAAGGAAATTACTGCCAGTTATGCAGGAGTGGCGGAGAATATCGCCTGCAGCCAGGTAGCCGGAACGGTGTGTGATGAAATCCAACCAGCGGCGGAATCGGGTGGTTCCATGCAAGTAGGCAGAAGTAAGCTGAAAGAAGCCCTGGAGACAGCGAGGGAGTTGCATCTCTTCACCAAAGACCGCAACAACGTTCACGCCCCCATCAAGAGGATGTCGGTTAAAATATTAACCGACCTCAGCAGCGTGGAACGCGAACTACTTACATGGAAGATGCGAGCAGAACGAGCAGAAAAGCTGCTTAGCGAGGCTAAATCGAGTTGCGGCGAGACGGTGACACCACTGACGCAAACCGCGGGTTCATCTAAACGGGGGAGAAGTGCGATAACCCCGGAAGCTGTACCATTGATGCAGAAGAAAAAGTGATACTTCGGGGAATCTCGTAACCGAAAATTCCCATAACCGAAACGTCCGCTGGACTGCCGTGGACAACCATCGTTAAGCGGAGGCAGCAAGAGCCCAAAAAGACGACTATCGAGCAAACGGGTAAGGCAGCAGTCCTGCCAAAGATGGCCTCTCAAACGCGCCACAAAACGGAAGCGATAGTAGTCTCAAAGAAAAGGAGTCGTACGCCGACATTCTGCGAAGGGTGAAGGCGGATCCGAAACTGCAATCGCTTGGGAAGCAAGTTTCCAAGGTTAGACGCACGAGGGAGGGAAACATGATTTTCGAGCTGAAGCGAGACGATGCAGTAAGCGGTAGCGACTTCAAAGACCTGCTGCAAGAATCCGTGGGAGAAGCCAGTCAGGTCACAGTGCGAGGAAATGTTGCGACACTTGAAATTCGCGACATAGACGAGGTGACCAGCCTGGAAGATGTTGAACGCGCGCTTAAAGCGAGATTCGAACTCGGTACTACTCGCCTCGACATCAACATAAAGCCGGCATTCAACGGAACGCAGATAGCCTACATAAAAATTGCAGCCAAGCAAGCGCTGCTTATAGCGTCAGCGAGAGAGGTAGAAATTGACTGGTCAATTTACCGAATCCGCATTCTGCCACAATCGCGAAGGTGTTTCCGCTGCTGGGAATACAACCATGTGCAGCGAGACTGCAAGGGACCGGATAGGAGAAACAACTGTCTGCGGTGCGGCGAGGAGGGCCACCAGGCTCGCACGTGCACCAAATCGGCAGTATGCCTAGTATGTGCTCCAGGCAACAATGCTCACCAGGTCGGAGAAATGTATTGTCCAGCAGCCCAGAAAGCATGGAGATAGTGCAAGTAAACCTGAATCACTGCGAGGCTGCACAAGATCTTTTGTGTCAGGTAGTGGTTGAGGAAAAGGGCGATGTGGTCATCCTGTCGGAGCCGTACCAAGCACCGAAAGGCGGCAGCAACAACTGGGTTTCGGACAAAACAGGCAAGGCTGCAATCTCGGCTGCGGGAAGATTCCCGATTTAGAGAGTGGTTTCCTGTACATTCGAGGGTTTCGTGATCGCCGAAGTAAACGGAGTGTGCATCTGCAGCAGCTACGCACCGCCAAGCTGGGAGCTGAAAAGGTTCAACGAGATGTTGGACAACCTAGTCTCTGAACTCAGTGGGATTAGCGACGAGATCATCGCCGGAGACTTTAACGCATGGGCCGTTGAATGGGGGAGCATTCGCACGAACAACAGGGGAGAAGCGATACTGGAGAGTTTCGCCCGGCTGAACGTTGTCCTGGGAAACGTTGGCTCCACTCCTACATTCAGCAGGAACGACAGGACGTCGATTATCGACATTACGTTCTGTAGTCCCGCCCTGGCGCAACACCTAAACTGGCGAGTGAGCGATGCGTATACCCTGAGAGATCATCGAGTTGTCCGGTATAGCATCGGGAAAAGCGCATAACACTGCAGGTTCCGTCAACCAAAATGCGAGGCTGGAAAACCCGGATGTTCAACAAAGAACTTTTCTTGGAAGCGCTTAACTTCGGCGACTTTGGAATAGTTCGAAATGCTCCAGATCTTGTAGCTGCTCTGTCCACGGCGTGTGATGCCACGATGCCCCGTAGAAAGCCACCCCGTCATTCCCGTACTCCTGCCTACTGGTGTAATTCTACCATCGCGAAGTTCCGGTCTGATTGCTTGGCAGCCCGCAGAAAAATGCAACGTGAGAGGTGTCCGAAACGAAAACTGCAGCTGAGAGACGCCTACGTTACGGCTAGGTCGGTCTTAAGGAGAGAGATTAAGGCGAGCAAACGGCGTTACTTTCTTCAATTATGCGCAGCAGTCGCTCGGAAGCCATGGGGTTCTGCTTTCAAGGAGCTGATGGGGAACACATGAACCCGTCGAGCGTTGCCCTGTTGTGCTTAAAAGCATTATCGAAAAATTGTTCCCGACGCACAACCCTCCGGTACTAAACCCCGCGTTCACAGTTCCGGAGTCCAAACCTGAGCCGATTACAGACGACGAGATCCTCAGGATCGCAGACCGCCTCAAACCAGGAAAAGCTCCCGGGCCGGATGGACTTCCTAACGAGGCAGTCTTCTTCTTGGCTTAACGACCTTACAGGTCACGCCGGCCATTTCTGGCTTACTAGACTTATTTTACCACGTAGCCGGATAGTCAGTCCTTGCTACGGGGGGACGGTCCGAATGGGATTTGAACCCGGTCCGGCCGTGTGGACTGGCGCCGTTTATCACATGCACCACCGGGCCGCCCCTAACGAGGCAGTCATGGTGGCCAGGAAAGCGTATCCGGCAGTGTTCCAAGCCGAGACAGACCACTCTCCTGTCTGGACAGTTCCCGTCGTTATGGAAGAAGCAAAAGCTGGTTCTAATACCAAAGCCGGGCAAGCCACCGGGTGACCCGTCAGCCTTCAGGCCGTTGGGTCTCATCGACACCATGGCTAAGGTTCAGGAGATGACGCTTCTGGATCGTTTGGTTCACTACACGGAAGGCGAACATAGACTTTCTGAGCGCCAGTTCGGTTTTCGGAAGAAGCGCTCAACGCATGAGAGTTCCCCCTTTGTCACGTGCGCGAAGCTATCCTCGCGGCGCGTTTGTTTAGACAGGCGCAGATCACGCCGACTAAAGAGCAATAATACACTGACTCGTTCTGTTGGTGAGTGACAAATTTATTAAAACTAATTCGCGGTTTTATAGCTAATTACTGCTGACCGATCGCGGTCAGCAATTCTATTGTATATGTGGTTGTTATTGTGCTTATTCGCGGTTCTATAGCTTATTACTGCTGACCGATCGCGGTCAGCACTTCCTATTCTTATTATACACGTGTACACGCGTACACGATCGTCATGTTTCGATATCGAACGTTTCATATTCTCCGTTGGCGACATCCCCGCCCGCGTAATTCCTCATAGAGGTGCTACTTCTTCTGACTGTCTGAATGGAGGGGGTCCCTTTCTTTTAGCAACAAATCTAAGTATAATGTATCCAATGGGTATTGTTAGACTGCAAGCGGCAATTATTGAGACGATAATTAGGGGTATAATTAGAGGCTGATCTGTACCTTTGTCCTTTGAGACCAAGGCAGAACAGGTGGTGACGGCCTTCAGGCAGCAATTCGATTGTGGAAACACCCTCTTGGAGGCGAAGCTAATACCATCATACAACGGTACGCAGACGGCATATGTAAAAATGGCTGGGGATATAGCAGCGAAGGTGGTACGTGCTGGTACAGTGAAGGCAGAGTGGTCCAGCTGCCCGTTACGGATCCTACCGCCTAACAGGAGATGTTTCCGCTGTTGGGAAACAGCCGCTATTTTTCGCGCGCGTAATATTGGAAAAAAGGGACCTATGCCACGAAAATTTAGCCCTTATATCCCTTCCGCCATCGCTAAATTCGAGAACTTGCGATCCGCTCGATTTTACGTACAGCAGTTCTGCATTCGAGCAGTCACGCTTGGTGTCACGTTTGACACTTACAAACTAATCGCAAAAAACAATAACGGGTGAATCGTGTCTGTTTCTGCAGCTGATACGCCTCACCCAACTTGTAACTGGAGAGGTTCAGCACAATGTTGGATAACCTCGTTGATGCTCTTGCAGGATGCAACCCAGTCGTCGTTGCCGGGGACTTCAACGCTTGGGCGGTTGAGTGGTGTAGCCGGAGAACCAACAGCAGAGGAGAGGCGGTACTCGAGAGTCTCTCCCAACTCAACGTGGTGCTGGGCAACGTTGGTAACAATTCCACGTTCAGCAGAAATGACAGGACTTCCGTCATAGACATCACGTTCAGTAGCACAGTCCTGCCACGACACCTGAATTGGCGAGTGAGCGAGGCGTATACTCTCAGCGACCACCGTATACTACGGTACACCATCGGCAGACATCACACTCCACTGCAGACACTTCGGGCATCAGTCCGCAGCTGGAGAACGCAATGCTTTGACAAGGAGATGTTCGTGAACGCGTTACGCACTGGTGGGTTCCAGAACGTTGTGAGTGCGATAGAGTTGAGGGATGCACTCTCCAGAGTATGCAACGCTACGATGCCCAGGAGGAAGTCTCCCAAAAACACACGCCCACCTGTATACCGGTGAACCGCTGCTATTGCAAAGCTCCGGACCGAGTACATGACAGCTCGAAGGCGACTACAGCGGGTCTACGACTACGGCAAGGTCAGAATTGAAGAGGGTAATAAAGGCCAGCAAAAGACGATGCTTAATCGAGCTTTGTGCAGAAATCGCTCGGAAGCCCTGGGGATTCGCATACAAGACGGTGATGCAAAAAGCCAAAACTTGCAAGGAGCCCGTTGAGAGATGCTCCGAGAAGCTGAAGGGTATCATCGCGCAATTATTCCCTGATAATTGCCTCCCACAATTAGCTTCACTTTCAGTACCCCTGAGTCCGTACCGGAACCGGTAACCATAGACGTGGTCATGAAAATAGCCCAGAGACCGTCATGAAAACCAGGAAAAGCCACCGGACCAGATGGGATCCCCAACGAGGCAGTCAAGGCAGCAATGAAGGCGTACCAACAAGTGTTCCAGGCCATACTGCAGAGCACTCTAGTTTCTAGCCAGTTCCCGTCGATATGGAAGATGCAGAAGTTGGTACTGATACCTAAACCAGGTAAACCTCCGGGTGACCCATCGCCCCTAAGACCCTAGGGTCTCATAGACGGTCTGGCTAAAGTTCAGGAAATACCAATCTTGGACCGCCTGACTGTTCATGCCGAAGGGCAATACGGCCTCTCAGAACGACAGTTCGGGTTCCGGAGGAAGCAATCAACAGTCGACGCGATACTAGCAGTGCTTGAAAAGGGCAATGCCGCGTTCCAGCGGAAAATGAGTGGAGCACGCTTTTGCACAATCATTACGATGGATGTGAAAAATGCCTTCAACAGTGCCAGCTGGGAGGCAATTGCGGCAGCAATGGAGCGAATGAAGGTTCCCCCGTACCTTTGTAGGCTGCTGAGGAGCTATCTCGATGGACGCATGCTGCAGTACGACACAGTAGAGGGAATCAAGACCGCTAGCATCACGGCTGGCGTACCGCCGGGAACAGTACTTGGTCCTACCCTGTGGAACGCAATGTATGACGATGTCTTGACCCTCGCGTAACCTTCAGGAGCGGAATTGATTGGTGGTGTCTAAGAGATTTCCTTCTCCTTGTTAAAAAAAGATAGATTGATAGATAGATGGATGGATAGATCGATAGATAGATAATTAAATAGATAGATGGATAGATGGATAGATGTCCTGTGCGCCCCAGGAGATAACGCGGTCCATACTGATCGCCGGTCAGAAAACCAGCACCAGTATGGAAGTAGCTAGGCACAACCTGAACCATTGTAAAGCGGACCAAGACCTGGTGAAGGAAGATAAAGGAGATGTGGCGCTCTTATCCGAACCATATCGTATTCCAAGAGGGTGCAGCAACTGAGTATCCGACCACTCTGGCACTGCCGCAATCTGGGCGTGCGGAGCATTACCGATCCAAAGGATAATTTCCTGCTCCTTCGGCGGCTTTATTATCGCGACAATAAATAACGTCACCTTCTGTAGCTGCTACGCTCCGCCTAGCTGGTATGATGAAAAGTTTGCTCAGATGCTAAGTAGGCTGATAGATGACCGCCAGCTAATGGGAAAGCTTTCGGGACACGATCTCCCCCGAGAAAGATGTCCCTATAAACTGAAAAGCATTATCGAAGAGCTCTTTCCCTGCCACGAGAAACCGATCTTGAGTGAAACCTTTCGTTTCCCCGAAGTGATTCCCGATTCGGTAACCATCGACGAAATACTGAAGGCAACGGATAGGCTGAAACTGTGCAAGGCAGGATGGTATTCCGGTCGAAGCGACCGTGGCCGCTATTAAAGTATATTCAGAAGTTTTCCGGAACGTTTTCCAACGTTGCTTCAATACTGGCCACTTCCCCTCGGTGTGGAAGAGACAGAGGCTCGTCCTCCTCCCGAAACCAGGGAAACCACCCGGTGACTCGTCGGCGCTAAGGCCATTAGGGATTACCCAAGCGAAAAGTTTCGACTTGTCAAGAGCAAATGACAGAACGTATCCCTCTAAACCAGACATGTCAAACATACGGCCCGCGGGCGGGATTCGGCCCGCGAAGGAAGAACGAGAACATCCATTATTATCTGGCTTGGGTGAGGCTTAGCCTTGAAAATTGAAAAATAATTTGTATATGTTGTGTATGCACCCTTTTACACTTAAATAACACGCTATTGACTCTTCTTGTAGTCCAAACCACTGTTGAATTTAATTTCCTTCCGAATTTTCCCTCCCCTTCCGACTTGTCTTGGCCCGCAAGATAATTTTTGTTTGCAAACCGGTCCGCAAGCCAAAATGAGTTTGACATCACTGCTCTAAACCATATCCCGTGCCTGCTCGCACTAACACAGAGCGAAAGTCGCTCCCCGAAAGAAAGATTTGATTGCTTGCATTAAGATTCGAACCTTACCGAATTAATCCGAATGAAAGGGCTCGACCCGGTCACAAATTCACCACACGCTTTCCATTTTTTGCGCGCTACGGGTTGTGTACAAAGTGAAAAAGTTTTCCAGTTCCCACAAAGTGAAATCAAAAAATGTTTAAACGATCGCAATAATGTCAGATTTAAACCGCGAACGTAAAACCGCTGGATTTTACCTACGATCGGCAAAATTCCAAAGACAAAGTGCGCCCGAAGAAAATGATCGGGAAGCGGGCCTTAGCCATAGTGGCAAGTTCGAGTGTGATGTGTTGTGTGCGATTTGTGTGAATCATGGTTCTGTTCTTTTCTTGGCGGCGAGTCGGTAACCACTTCTAAGGGAACTAAGAAAGGAGTGCCCGCTCGAAATGCCGCCGTTAGATCCGGAAGCATCGCTATCGGAGGCAAGCGAACTGTTGTCGGATTACATCGGCGGATAGCTTTTCCGACGATAGCGACGCCAACGGTGTGCGGACAATTGAAGACCTGCCGCTTGTCTATGGAATTCGATACTGGGCCTTGTCGAATAACGCCACGCATCGATCCATCGACATGGTCTTAAAATTGTTCGGTAGGGCAGGCGTTAAAGTGCCCGTTACCGCTAGTTATCGAACATAACGTTGTTCCAAACCGTCAAGCGAGGATGCGTTCCTGAGCTTTTCAAATTCAAAATAATACCTGCGTTTTGATACGCACTTGACCCGATGACCTCGTGTTCGCACGTCAGATATCGATGTGTCATATGGGAGCGTGCGTTGGAGAGAATTTGTTGCGTAAAATTCTCTCACCGCTTCCTGCGTGAGCTACTATTTAAGCTGCGTGCGATTAATAATATGGTCTCTCTTGTTCGGTGCGTTAATTGTTAAACAAAAGCAAGTGGCAATAAAAAGTGTAACGAGTTTTTAATTGACGACTTCGCGTTTACAATTTCTTTAACGGACGGCTACGTGTGCGTTAATCAACCGCCAAAACGCTGCTGCAAACGAGGCGAAATCCATAGCTGCGGGGCCACGACAGTTGAGGATTCCCTCAGAACTCAAAACCTCAGGAACTCATGAGTGATTTTGAGGGATTTACGTTTTGAAGCTGCGGGGCCACGACAGTTGAGGATTCCCTCAGAACTCAAAACCTCAGGAACTCATGAGTGATTTTGAGGGATTTGCGTTTTGAGGAAAACCTGGCCGATCTACAAAAACCTCAAAAACTTTTTGAGACTTTTTTTGAGGAATCGTTTTGACAGTTCCGATGCCTCAGCTGTTCAGAATGTAAACAAAACATATTTTTTTTTGCGGTTTTTTCTAATGAAAGTACACTTTTCGTGTGCCATTGTTAATGCAAATACCTACTGAAGAACTAAAATTAACATTCATTATAATTTAACACCGTATTTGTGTGTTTATTTTTTTTTTGGTTTTTTCGACGGTAAATTGTGCATTTGTTGCACAGTGTGTGACACAATTTATGTATACGTTTTAATTTAAAAAATAAACTTTTTATGCGAAACAGTATCCTTGTATCTCGTTCTTTTGATTGATAAAATGTTTAAATACATTCTTTTCCTTAAAACAACTTTTTATCGACCATATTTTCCATTGAATTGATCAAAAAACACCTTTGAACAAAAATTACAATTACATGAAATACGTAGCATTTGTCAAATACTGTTTGTTGTCGCTGACGAAAAGAGAGGCAGCATGAGTGATTGTTTGTGTGACCAAATTTGAGGAAAACCTCAAACGGCCACGGCAACACTGGTTTTGAGACGCTTTTTGAGGGATTTGAGTGACTGAGGAAGTTTGAGGGAAAGTCTCAACTGTCGTGGCCCCGCAGCTTGGGGAAAAGCTGGCCGATCTACAAAAACCTCAAAAACTTTTTGAGACTTTTTTTGAGGAATCGTTTTGACAGTTCCGATGCCTCTGCCGCTCAGAATGTAAACAAAACATATTTTTGTTTGCGGTTTTTTCAATGAAAGCACACTTTTCTTGTGCCATTGTTAATGCAAATATCTACTGAAGAACTAAAATTAACATTAATTATAATTTAACACCGTATTTGTGTGTTTATTTTTTTTTGTTTTTTTGCGACGGTAAATTGTTCATTTGTTGCACAGTGTGTGACACAATTTATGTATACGTTTTAATTTAAAAATTAAGCTTTTTATGCGAAACAGTATCCTTGTATCTCGTTCTTTTGATTGACAAAATGTTTAAACACTTTCTTTTCCTTAAAACAACTTTTTATTGACCATATTTTCCATTGAATTGATCAAAAAACACCTTCAAACAATGTTTACAATTACATGAAATACGTAGCATTTGTCAAACACTGTTTGTTGTCGCTGACGAAAAGAGAGACAGTAAAACCGCCATGAGTGATTGTTTGTGTGTCCAAATTTGAGGAAAACCTCAAACGGCCACGGCAACACTGGTTTTGAGACGTTTTTTGAGGGATTTGAGTGACTGAGGAAGTTTGAGGGAAAGTCTCAACTGTCGTGCTATCTCCGTCGATGAGCTGCGGGGCCACAACTCGCCGGTGGACAGTACTGGTACAACGGGTTTGAAAAAACGTTGTGCAGTTATTTTTGTTGAAATATATATCAAAGTATCACCTTACTTATGGAAACCTTGACAATGTATTGAACTTATAGATCATATGAAATAAAGTTGTCAGTTGTGTTAGAACCATCGACTGGTACGGGTCGCCTTTCTTTATGCATACATCACAACAGGTTATGGGCCCAGTTACCCAACACAGAAAGTGAACAGATCAATTCGCAATAATTCGTTTTCAAACGTGTGCAGTTAATACCATAAAAAAAATGGAAGAAAAATATGGTGTAAAGAAACTAAACAATAATAATTGGTTAGCATGGAAAATTCGTGCCCAAATGGTGCTCCTAAAGGAGGATTTGTGGAGTGCAGTGGAAAATGCTGTTCCGGAAAAAGAGAAGAAAACAGAAGCGTGGGTTAAGGCCGATAGCAAAGCGAAGGCCACGCTAATACTTTTGGTGGATGATGACCAATTACCTATAATAAAAAATTGTCATTATGCCAAAGAGGTATATGATACACTCAAAGCCCATCACGAGAAAACAACACGATCGATGCGAGTATCATATCTAAAAAAAGTATGTGCTACTAATTTTTCTAACGGCGACATTGCTGAACACATCAAGCAATTCGAAGAATACTTTGAGAAACTAGACGCTTCTGGTACCAAGCTTGATGAGGAGCTTAAAATCTGCATGATTCTGCGAAGCCTACCTCAATCATTTGACGGATTGGTTACAGCCCTGGATAGTGCTCCAGAAAATTCAATTTCTCTGGAATCGGTCAAAACAAGAATAATGGATGAGCACAACAGACTAAAAGAACGGGACGACACATACAGCAACATGGACAGAGCACTACAAGCTCAATTCAACAGAAGACCAATAAATTGCAACTATTGCAAGAAGCCCGGACATATAAAGCGAAATTGTCGCTTGCTACAGGAGAAAAGTTCTAAGGAACCGGAAAACAAAGCAAATGCAAACAATGTAGCGCTTGTTAGTGGCTATAACAATGACGATTGGTATATGGACAGTGGGGCTACGGACCACATGGTAAGGAACAAAAACCTTTTTGTTGCACTTTATGATTTGAACAATCCGATAATTATTGGAACAGCAAAGTTCGGTTCTAATTTAATGGCCAGACAAAAAGGAACGATAATAGGATACAGTGAAAACACGAAGTTTGAAATTAACGATGTGCTATACGTTCCAGAACTTTCTATCAATTTGATGTCATTGCAAAAATTGGACTTATCAGGACTCGAAGTGATTTTTAGAAATGGTGAACTGAAAGTGCGTAACAAAAAAGGTGACATAGTGATGACCGGTAATAAAATCGACAAATTGTACAAAGTAAACTTAAATGTACCATCAAATTGTGCACGAGCAACAACGGTTATAAAAGACTATGAGTTATGGCACTGTAGATATGGGCACATTGGTCAGAAAAACTTAGAATTATTAATTGCAAAACAAATGGTCAATGGAATAAACATCAAAAGTGCAAAACCAAATAGTGATAGTGCAAACAAATTATGCGAATCCTGTATACTTGGAAAAGAACCGCGAAAAACGATTAAGTCTCGAGAAGAAAAACGTGCAAATAGACCCATCGAAGTAATTCATAGTGATGTTTGTGGTCCTATTACACCCTCAACATGGGATGGAAATAGTTATTTTGTGACCTTTACGGATGATTATACCCACCTATCTGCTGCGTATCTAATAAAATCAAAAAGTGAAGTGTTAAACTGTTTCAAAGAATATGAAGCAATGTGCACAGCACATTTCAGTACCAAAATCGAAAAATTTATTTGTGACAATGGTACAGAATATATAAATAGGGACTTCAAATCGTTTTGTAAAGACAAAGGAATAATTTTACAACCATCAGTACCTTATACGCCAGAGCAAAACGGTGTTAGTGAGCGACTCAATCGAAAGATCATCGAGAAGGTGCGTGCAATGCTCATTTACAAAAACATTTCTAAAGTTATGTGGGGTGAGGCAGTTTACACGGCCATTTATCAAATAAATCGAAGTCCTACTCGCGCATTGAACAAGAATGTAACTCCATATGAGAAATGGCATGGTAAAAAACCTGACGTGTCGAATATGCGTATATTTGGAAGTGAATGTTTCATAGAAAAACCAAAACAATTAAGAAAGAAGTTAGATGAAAAAAACGAACGTGCGATTTTCGTAGGATATGCCCCAAATGGCTATCGGGTTTGGAAAAATAATAAAATTCAAATAGCTCGTGTAGTGAAATTCAATGAAGAAAATCCATCACAAAGTGACTTATTAGAACATATACCTAGTGTTGGAACAGTATTTACATGTGATGAATCATCCGACATGCGATTTGTCGGAGGAGCGGAATCACTCTCGGATAGTGATGGGCGGAACTTAAAGTTCGGTAAATAGTCAATAAATAGGGGGCGAAAAGGCTTTTTGCGCTCTCTCCATTCTTTAAAAGCGAAACAACTGGCTGGTAATTATTAACAGAAAACTTATCCGAAATAAAATCCGCGAAAGAACATTGGTGCCGTGACCAGGATTTCTACAACCTAAATACTCGCGATTTTTTCGATAAGAGAACGTAATCCACGCGCGCGCATTTCGGCAGTAGCTCGCATTTCATCACACTACACTCGAGTACGCACTTTTCGCAGCTTGTACCAAAATGCCTGCTCAAACAATTTTGGCTTCACGAAGGACGATTTTGCTCGCTACTTTGGTGCGACACGAACAGTTTTTGCGTGAATTTGATCCCGAGCGAGACTCCAATGCCGTGGAAATTCGACTTGATAAAGTCCAGCAGTTGGTAAAGGATTTGGAGAATATTCAACAACAGCTGGAAGATGCATCAACCACTGTTGAAGAATCCGATCATAACGACGCGTTGAGGCAGGATTTCGAGCCACGCTTAATATATGTGGAAGGCGAATTGAAGGCGAAAATGAGGGAAATTTCGCGCAATGAAGCCGCGCAGCAAAGGACAGGCAACAGCTCCTTACAGGGGATAAAATTGCCCACCATCACACTCCCGGAATTCAATGGCGATTACATGCAGTGGTTGACCTTTAGGGACACTTTCGAGTGTCTCATACACGACAACACAGATTTGCCCGCCATACAAAAGTTTCATTACTTGCGCGCAGCGTTGAAGGGTGAAGCGGCGCAAGTGATCGAGGCAATTACAATCAGTGCGGCAAATTATGAGCAAGCTTGGAAAATGATCACTGCAAGATATTCCAATGAATATTTGCTAAAAAAGCGTCATCTGCAGGCCATGTTTAGCATGAAGCCGATCAAGCACGAAGGTGCGTTGACCCTGCATCAGCTGGTTGACGAATTTGAACGCCACAAAAATACGCTCCACCACTTGGGTGAAGATACTGACGCTTGGAGTAGTATCTTGGAGCATTTGTTATGCACCAAGCTGCCAACAATCACGCTACGTGATTGGGAAGAGCACGCTTCCAACGACGAAAATCCAAGCTACGAGAGCCTTGTAATTTTCTTACAACGTCGAATGAGAGTACTCGAAACGTTGTTAGTAAACAAACCCGATACGTCACTCTCTGAGCAGACCACACACACACGACGTCAAAATTTCCCGCGCGCGACGAGCTTTGCGACCGCCGATAGAAAACCTCACAGTTGCCCTGTATGCAATATGCCTCACGCCGTTATGAGATGCCAGCGATTCCTTGCTATGGATCCTGCACAACGATACCGATCAGCTTTAGACGCACGAATTTGCCTAAATTGCTTGCGGTACAATCACCGAGCGCGTGATTGCTCCTCGCAATACAAGTGTCGACACTGCAATTTAGCGCACCACACACTATTACACTCACAACACCTTTCACACGGCACATTTCCCACTGCGCCCACCACGTCAGCTGCGCGAAATGCTTCCATAAATCACACTAACGATCACTTGGCGAACACACAAGAACACTACGTAGCAGCACACGCGAGCAAGCAAACGTACGATCACGTTTTTCTCCAAACTGCCGTAGTTCGGATAGTTGACGCGCACGGTATCGTTCATCCTGCGCGAGCACTTTTAGATAGTGGCTCTCAGCCTGATCTTATGAGCCGCCGGCTTGCTCATAGGTTAGCGCTTAAGTACGATGCGACTAACATTGCCCTTATCGGGGCGGGGAATTCGTCCACACCAGTGACAAAATCGGTGCGTGCCAACGTTTCATCACGAACGAGTCCGTATGAGTTGAGCGCTGATTTTTTGATCGTGGAAAACTTGATAGGGAATTTGCCAGCACATGATGTGCACGCGAATGATTGGCAAATACCCTCGAATTTTATGCTTGCTGACCCCCATTTTCATAAGTCGGCACCGCTCGATCTCATCCTCGGTGCCCGGCATTACCATGAATTCTTCCAAAGCGGGGCACAACATAAAATCTCGTCAGGCCTTCCTGTCCTCATCGAAAGTGTGTTCGGATGGGTCGTGAGCGGCTCAGCATCGTCCTTGAATCCTGCTGACGGAACCTCTAATGCAGCTTCCATCGTTTGTAGGAGCACTCTAGAGGAATCGCTCGAACGATTCTGGAATGTGGAAGAGTTGCAGGTTAGAGACTGCTACTCACCTGAAGAACAACTATGCGAAACAGTTTTTAAGGAAACCACCCAACGTGACAAATCGGGTCGGTATATCGTACGTTTACCTCGGCAGCCTGACTTTAATGTAAAGCTCGGTCAGTCCAAGGCAACAGCATTGAGACGCTTCGAGTTGCTGGAAAGGAGGCTGGAACGCGATCCACAACTAAAGGCGGACTATCACCAATTTATGAAGGAGTATTTGGAGCTCGGCCATATGTCGCCGATAAATGTCAGAAGAGAAGAGGAACAGGCCTACTACTTACCGCATCATCCCGTTTTTAAAGCATCCAGCTCAACAACGAAAGTGAGAGTAGTGTTCGACGGATCTGCAAAAATGAATTCGGGTTATTCATTAAACGAAATATTATGCACTGGTCCTATAGTGCAAGACGATTTGCTGGATATAATCTTACGATTCCGTACATACAAGGTTGCGCTTGTGGGTGACATAGCAAAAATGTATCGACAAATCTTGTTGCATCCTGATGATCGTCGATTGGTTCGAATCTTTTTCCGGTTTTCGCCACAAGCCCCGATGCAGATTTTCGAACTCAACACCGTCACGTACGGACTTTCGCCATCATCATTCTTAGCTACGCGCACCTTGCTTCAGCTCGCAGATGATGAAGGTGCACACTATTTGAATGCACAAGCTGCCCTGAAACGAAACTTTTATGTAGATGATTTAATTGGTGGTGCCAACACGGTAGAAGATACTTTCCGTCTTCGTCAGGAGCTATCGGATCTACTTGCGAAAGGTGGATTCGAGTTACGCAAGTGGACATCGAATCATCTAGGCGTTCTCAGCGGTTTAAGTGCTGATCAAATCGGCACCCTGTCATCGTTGCAGTTCATTCCCAATGAAACGGTGAAAACACTCGGCATCTCCTGGAAACCAGAATCTGATGAGTTGTGCTTTGACTCGAACGTTTGTGTTGAATCAACATCCTCAACGAAGCGATCCATACTGTCATGCATCGCGAAGATGTATGACCCGCTTGGACTTATTGCACCTGTATTGGTCCGTGCAAAGCTACTGATGCAAGAATTATGGCTGCTGAAATCCGGCTGGGATGATCCCGTTCCCGAGCAGATCTACAACAAATGGACAACGATTAGTGATGAATGGCAATCTTTATCTACGTATAAAACTAATCGTCATGTTCTTTTACCTAATTCACAAGTAGAACTCCACACGTTCACCGACGCCTCCGAAGCAGCTTACGGAGCCTGTATCTACGCGCGTTGCAAGAACGCGGAAGGAGAAATACGGATCAGCTTACTGGCGTCGAAGTCCCGAGTAGCACCTCTTAAACGCGTCACACTGCCGAGACTCGAACTCAACGCAGCTGTTTTGGGCGCCCATCTCCAGCACCGGGTCCAGAAGGCGATGCAGATCGATAGCGTCGAGTCCTTCATCTGGTCTGATTCAACTGTAACGCTGAAATGGATAGCATCTCCACCCAATACATGGAAGACATTCGTGGCGAACCGTGTCGCTGAAGTGCAGCGCTATTCTCATCCGCGACATTGGCGACACGTTCCTGGTTCCAGCAACCCTGCCGATTTGGTCTCTCGCGGCATGTCGGCAGCGAACTTCCTTAAGAGTCGACAGTGGCACTCCGGCCCGGATTGGCTAGCTCTTCCTGCATCGTCATGGCCCAGCTCGAATCCTGATTCCATCGACGGAGTGGATCTAGAAATCCGTCAGGTTGGTGCGTATAATTGGGTATTGCGTACGTTTTGCGCGTAATGCTCAACAGAAGGCGCGCACACAACCATCTTCGAACCACACCGTAGCACCACTAAGCATCAAGAAGGAATACTTAGAAGACGCCAAAACTGTGCTTTGCAGACTAGCACAACAAGATGCCTTCTCTCCCGAAATCAAGCACATGAAAAAGGGAGAAGCTTTACTGAAGCAGTCATCTTTACGTAAACTAAGCCCCTTCATCGACGAGAAGGGCATAATACGAGTGGGAGGACGATTAAAACTTTCGCAGTTGCCGTACCAATCGAAACATCCCGTGGTGCTTCCTAAACAGCATAAGTTTACACGTCTCGTAGCTTTGCATCTCGTAGCTGAACATTACCACGAACAGCTTATGCATGCTGGCGGAAGACTTCTACTATCCCAGATGAGAGAGCAGTATTGGCCACTAGACGGACGTCGATTAGTGAAAGGCATCGTGCGGAATTGCTTTCGATGTATTCGCCAGGATCCCGCACTGGCACAGCAACCTATTGGTCAACTTCCCTCATCACGCATTACACCCAGCCGGCCTTTCTCCATCACGGGAGTGGACTACGCCGGACCGTTCTATTTAAAGCCTGCGCATCGCAGAGCCGCAGCGACTAAGAGCTACCTGTGCGTATTTGTTTGTTTCACCACGAAGGCTGTTCATCTTGAACTCGTGGGAGACCTCACAACAGCAGGATTCTTAGCCGCACTACGACGTTTCGCTTCACGACGCGGTCTACCATCGCACATCCATTCCGATAATGGTAAAAATTTTGAAGGAGCCGAACGCGAGCTCAAGGAGCTTTTTGAGATGTTCAACGACGAGCAGCAGCGGAACGTCATTACTACTTATTGTGCGGACAAGGGCATCGCATGGCACTTCACCCCCCCGAAAGCTCCAAACTTCGGTGGCTTATGGGAAGCAGCAGTCAAAACCGCGAAGCGACATCTCTACCGGCACCTAGGCGGCACGAGGCTGTCCTACGAAGGTTACTGCACCGTGCTTCAACAAATAGAGGCAGCAATGAATTCCAGGCCATTATTACCACTCTCCGATGATCCCGACGAACTAGCGGCACTAACACCGGCACACTTTTTAATCGGCACATCGATGCATGCTGTTCCCGAGCCGGACTATACTCACCTGAAATCGTGCACCCTGGATGATCTTCAGAAGTGGCAGCTGCTAGTGCAACGATTTTGGAAGCATTGGGCCACCGAGTATCTACAAGAAATGCAAAAGAGTTATACACGGCCGGGTAGCAACAACAACAACATACTTACAGGCAGGTTAGTGATATTGATGGACGAATCGCTACCTTGTACTCGTTGGCCTCTAGCACGGATCATACATGTCCACCCCGGGGAAGATCAGATCGTGCGAGTGGTAACACTGAAGACCGCGAAGGGGATGATAACGCGACCGATCACGAAAGTTTGCATCTTACCGATGCCCACCGACAAAGAGGACAACACGTGCTGATCGGATAACTGTTTTGACCTCCGTCAAGGCGGGGGAGGATGTTGGAACAGTATTTACATGTGATGAATCATCCGACATGCGATTTGTCGGAGGAGCGGAATCACTCTCGGATAGTGATGGGCGGAACTTAAAGTTCCGTAAATAGTCAATAAATAGGGGGCGAAAAGGCTTTTTGCGCTCTCTCCATTCTTTAAAAGCGAAACAACTGGCTGGTAATTATTAACAGAAAACTTATCCGAAATAAAATCCCCGAAAGAACACCTAGTGATTATAAACATGACTTTATAAGTGACGAAAATCAAAAGATTGAAGAAATTCATACACCAGCAATGAGAGAAAATGATGAGGAAATTTTGCAAGCGAACTATGATATTTGCACTAGTGAATCAGAATATTTCTCGGGTAACGATTCATTTAATTCAGCAGGGGATGAAGATCTAACAACTGATGAGAACGAGATGAGGAACGTCAGAGAACGACGGCCACCGGTATGGATGAAAGACTACGAAGGAAGCTACAATGCATGGGCTTTATCAGCTATGAATTATGTGGACAACTATCCAATTTCATTAGAATCAATGAAATTGCGTGAAGATTGGAAGATGTGGAATGAAGCTATAAAGAGTGAACTTAAATCGCATGAAGATAATCATACTTGGGAACTATGTAAAAAACCTTTGAATAAAAGAATTATTACTTGTAAATGGGTATTTAAGATCAAGAAAGGAATTGATAACGAACCAGATAGATATAAAGCGAGATTGGTTGCCAGAGGCTGTTCTCAAAAATATGGCTATGATTATGAGGAGACTTATGCACCAGTTGCAAAACTGGATACAATACGAACTTTATTAGCCATAGCTAACAAGGAAGGTTTATTAATTCATCAATTAGACGTAAAGACTGCATTTCTGAATGGAAATTTAGAAGAAGAAATTTATATGTACCCTCCAGAAGGACTTAATTTATCCGAAACAAACCAAGTCTGTATTTTAAAAAAATCGCTATATGGTTTAAAGCAGGCATCAAGAGCTTGGAACAAAAGATTTGATGAATTTATAACAAAACTGAATTTCAAAAGAAGCGAGAACGATCACTGTTTATATAGCAAAACAGATCAAGGAGACTTATTTCATTTGCTCCTTTACGTCGACGACATATTGATAATTGGAAGCAGATTAGATAAAATTGAAATATTAAAGAATTGTCTTAAAAAGGAATTTTCCGTTTCAGATATGGGAGAGATAAAGAGCTTTCTAGGAATGTTTGTGGAAAGAGATATTGAACAGCGAACAATGAGAATTACACAGAAGGATTATATACATAAATTACTATGCAGGTTTGGAATGGAAGACTGCAAACCGGTTCAAACTCCAATTGAGTGTAATTTGAAATTATATAAGGGTACAGAGAAAGAACGAACGGACAAGCCGTATAGAGAATTAGTGGGATGTATTGCATATTTGGCTCATACATCGCGACCAGATTTATGCGCTGCGATTAATTTCTTTAGTCAGTTACAAAGTTGTCCTACAGAAGAGCATTGGAAATATTTAAAAAGGATTTTAAGATATTTAAAAGGATCTGTAAATAGAGGATTAGAATTCACTGCAACTGATAATAATAATGCATTAGAAATATTTTGTGATGCAGATTGGGGAAACAACATTAATGATAGGAAATCAATTAGTGGATACATAGTGCGTGTTTATGGGGCAACTGTTTGTTGGATGACTAGAAAACAGTCAACAGTAGCTTTATCATCCACAGAAGCTGAATTAATAGCATTTTGTACGGCAACAACTCAAGCAGTATGGATGAGAAGATTATTGAACGATATTGATATAAATGTTTCCACAGTAACCATATACGAAGACAATCAATCTTGCTTACATCTAACAGAAGGAAAGATAGAAAGCAAACGCATGAAACATATAGACATTAAATACAATTACATTCAAGAGCAAATCCATCAAGGCAAGATAAGGGCAGTATATGTGCCTTCAAAATCGCAATTGGCAGACATTATGACGAAGGGATTGTCAGCATCTGAATTTCAAAGATTAGCGCTTAAAATAGGATTGAAGTAAAGGACGATTCTTTGAGCAGGGGTGTTGAAATATATATCAAAGTATCACCTTACTTATGGAAACCTTGACAATGTATTGAACTTATAGATCATATGAAATAAAGTTGTCAGTTGTGTTAGAACCATCGACTGGTACGGGTCGCCTTTCTTTATGCATACATCACAACAATTTTCGGTAAGGCTGGTGTCATTGCTCGGTCGTATACGATTTTATCGTATATCGATCGTATATCGTATACAAATTGCAAGGGGTGTCATTGCTCGTAAGATTTAGTCGAACGGCCAATTCAGTTTGACATTTGGAGATAAACAAACGAAGAAAGAAGAAGATAATGTTTATAACAACTGGTGAATAACCATCATTGTTAACACAAAGAAAGCTGTTGGCTATTTGGGTAAGGTTTAATCAGGTAAATATGTTAGCTGGGAGACAACACTCCAACCATGGAGTATAACCTTATGACAAATGTATCAGTCCACTCAAACAAGCAAATAAATCAGTCGCAATAAAACTATCTAAAGCCAACCACAGACGGAGCATACTTGTATGTGGCGACAACTGACAGCTCCAAATTTTTTTGATTTCTCGTCGCCGGCTCGTAACCCATATATCTGGGTTACGAGCCGGCGACGCGGTGACGTATTCGGCTATCGCCAGAGTTTATACCTTTATGAGTTGGGGAGTTGATTCACAGCTATGGGAGGGTAACTCTTGGTTTTGAATTTTAGCCGTTATGTATCCGAAAATAATTTTTTTTTGCAAAGCGGTATTCAAAAGGATATATCGGTTAGAAAATTTGATCTAGATGTTTTATTTTATTTATTTTTAGGCTGAGTTTAAATGAGTTTTCTTGGAATTATTGCTATACCTTGCAACAATTCGCAAAATGATGTTATATTAATGTTGTAGCTTAAGATTATCTTAGTATTCATTTGTCATATAAAACCTAACAATGTAAAATATATTTTATAGTATAATAAACAAGTGAAATATATATTATATTTGTTTTATGAAGTTTTAGCCCCTCTTAAAATAATTTGGTTAGAAAATCCGAAAAATTTTACGTTGAACACAGTGGAAGTGCAGTATGTACAATTGCGTCAGAATAATCGATTCAAATAACCTATGTTTGAACCGATAATGAATGTATAATCTTGCGTTTTGATAGCCAAGAAAAAGTTAGAAATTTTCAACATTTTGTAATGTATTAATACTGATTTATTTCAAACCTAATACAGAATAATCGAGCGAAATTTTGTTCGAAAATAACTTTTTTTGACGCGTGTGATCATCCTATATTTCCAATGTGATCATGCAATCGTTTACAAATGGTTAGTTAAGGGCCGATTACATTATGTACTTTTGCTTGGTTTTTACCATGGTAGAATGTGTCAAAATAACTTCAAACTGCACTATTTGACAGAAAACACCATGGCTCATGTGTAATCGCAATCTTGGAACAAAGTTGGTTTTTTCTATGCTACCACACGGTGACAGAATCTACACAGGACATACCGAATGTTTTTTACCATGCCTTGGTAGAATCTGTCAAATCGATTTTGACACATTCTACCATGGTAAAAACCAAGCAAAAGTACATAATGTAATCGGCCCTTTAGTGAGAAATCACATTGCATTAAGTACTGTTTTTCTTAAACCGCCTGCGAAAACAAATTATGGAAGGTGTTAACGCCACAACCGCATTAAAAATGAAGAAAAATGTAAGTTTAGCACAACTTTTATACACATTACGAATAACCGAAACATATTTTAATTAAATTGTAACTAATTTATTATTGCAGCCAATTCAAGGAACGGAGGAGGTGCTTCACCTAATCGAACTGGTGAAAACCTACCCATGCCTGTGGAAGGACTCGGATCGTCAGTATAAAAATGCTGAGATCCGACACCAGGCATGGGTAGAAATCGGGTCATATATGGGTCATTCATCAGAGGACGTCCACCAAAAGTGGAAGAATCTGATGAACACGTACCGGCGCACGAAGAAGGAAATACCACGAAGCCAGGTGACCGGATCAGGTGAATGATTTACGAATCTATATTATAGAATGTTTTACTTATATAATGTTTATTCTTTTATAATGATTATTTCCAGGATCCAGTGAGGTGCTACAAAACTGTTGGTTCGCGTTCGAGCACATGTCATTCCTGCACGACGCGACAGCACCGCGACCAACAGTAAATAGTGTAAGTAATTCAATTTTTTAACAATTTTATTGTGTAGCTCTCTGGGGTTGCGGCAGATGATAGGGCAGTGGATTATTTAACATTAGGTGCCGTGCTAAATGTTTTCGCATGTTTTGCAATGCCCTGGTCGGCCTTATTGGAACGCCCGGGATAGGCAGCATTGAAGCTGGTGCTGATACATCGTCGTACTCTTCGGAGTTTAGACATGTATTGTCTTGATTTGTAGTGCGTGGGAGTAGTGTATGTGAATAGTTGTACAATAAGTGTCGTCGTCTAAAGTTGTGCAGACATATAGCTGCAAGAACAACTTTTTCTGCAATTCGAGGTTCCAAATCCATAGGCTTAGCTAAAACCCGGAATACTCGAGCTAAGATACCGAATGCGTTTTCTACTGTACGTCGTGCTCGAGAATGTCTATAGTTGAAATGGCGTTCCATTGAATCTGCAGCATGCATGCCTCCAAATGGCCGCAGACAGTACTCTTTCATGGCAAACGCTTGGTCCCCTAGAAAGTAGAATGGCACTTCGATCTTATAGGGAACTTGTAGAATTTCCGGATCGGGAATATTTAACTCCTTGCGTTCCAGTTTTGGGTATATTGGGCTGTTTGCTAAAACACCGCCATCCGATATTCTCCCCTGGCAACCGACGTCAGCGAAAAGAAAGTTGTAATTTGAGTCCGCTATTGCTAACAACACAATACTAAAATTGTGTTTGTAATTGTAAAACTGGCTTCCGGAATTCGCTGGTGCTCTTAAAGGAACATGTTTACCGTCGATTGCACCATTGACATGCGGGAAATTCCATTGTTCTTCGAATCCCTTTGAAATCTTCAACCATTCTGATTTATTGGAAGGCAGCTGAAAAGATATAACATCAAAATCATAAATGTTATGTTAAAATCTGTTGTAAAACACCATCGTTATCATTTAATGTAATATGTTATTATTTCTATCATTTCAGGCGAACCTGGAAGACGGATCACCGGCCCCATCCACATCGGCCATGCTGCCGGGACGAACTCCCCAGCCGAAGCGGAAGCGGACGCAAACGAGTCGTTCCGAGCAGATTGCCGAGTGCTTGGGAACCCTGAGACGTTTGACAGAAGCTACTCCTCGTCCAATGAGCAAGGCCAGAGCTCTGGGCAACTTTGTAGAGGCGCGAGTCGCTGTCTACGAACAAAGTCACCCAGAGTTCTGTGACCGGCTCATTGAAGCTGTTACAGCTACGTTGAACGAGGAAGTAGCGAAGTTCAACGCCCCTGGATCCTGCGATCACGACTACGTGTAACACGTAGCGTGATAACGTGTGAGAAGACCACTCCCCATGACCCTTATGACCTATCCTCCTTTTTCACAGTGTGAACATCATCGGCTCTTATCAGAGCCACCAGATATATTCAAAAAGATATTTTTGAGACCTTTGAAAACACTACACAATGTAAGAGATCCTTGAATGATCTTTTTTTCTTTTTAGACGACGACGACAACAACGCATTTGTTAAGGCTGAGGAGTAATTTAGCAGGATCAAATGTATTAGTCTCCCACTATGAAGTTACAACTGAGATACTTATTTTGGATTGGAACATCAAACACGGAATAATCAGTTCACCATGCTGAGGGATCACTCGGATTAATACTACTATGTGAAAAACGCGTGGTGTTGCCACATTACACTAATTATGACTTAGTTAATTATGACTTAGTTTAGTGACGTAATTACATTATTGATAATATGTAAAATACACAATACCTTCACATATTCCTTTAGCTCGTGTATTATATGATCACAAACTTCCTGCACGATCCGGGATACAGATGAACTTGAGACCTGAAGTTAATCATTAGTTAATTGACGAGTATATATGTCTTGCTTAAAATAACTTACCCTAAACATAAAGGATAGCGATTCATATGAGTCCCCAGAGGCCAAAAAGCGAAGCGCGATGGCAAGCCGTTGCTTTGTAGTTATTGCTTTACGCATTGTTGTATCTACTTTGCATATTTTTGGACCGATTA
Source organism: Anopheles funestus (assembly GCF_943734845.2). NCBI lineage: Eukaryota > Metazoa > Arthropoda > Insecta > Diptera > Culicidae > Anopheles > Anopheles funestus. The sequence continues at coordinate 47,262,749 of NC_064599.1, forward strand.
AAGACAAAACATGATGGAACTCCTCCCGATTGAGTCGCAGAAAATCGTTCATCCGGTTGTTGGCACCTTCTCCATCGATTGCCTGGAACAATCGGTTCCACACATCTTCCCTTTCCAAAAACAAATCCGTAACCCAGATCCGGCCATTTTCTGATCGCGATTCTTCCTCCTCCTCCTGCTCTTCTATCAATAGTAGAGCTAGCGTAGCTACTTCTGCAGCAATGGCAGGGATTACTTCCTCTGTTTCCATATCCATGTCCTGAAAAATAAATTCATGTACTTATGAATCATGTTTTGCAAACGTTATCGCATTGTATTAACAAAAATTCTTACCGAACTTTACTTTCTTTACTGAAAACAATGCACAACAAGGACAACTTGTGAAATACTACAGTACACAATAAACATTGGCGTTCCACTCTAAGCAACAGCTCCCACTGTATTCTGTTAAAATGTATTGTTAATTGTTAAATCGCGTTATATGGTTTTCCCCGAACTTCGAGTTTTCTACACAATAATAAAGTTCGAACAAAAAAACATAAATATTTTTTAGCGTGTTTAACACATAACTATTAACTTCGCATAATAAAAGTAAACAAGTCCTGTATTTATCGAATACTGCGTAATGCGGAATCATGCTGTATACTCTGTACACCTATTAATGTTGGTTTTTAGTTACATAAGAATGTTTCATTCCCGATTTAATTGTGCTGAATGTGTTAAACTTTATTTTACTAATAATTTATAACACAAATATTGATATTTTAAAATTTGAAATGAACAAATCGAACATTATTTACGATACCATAATCGAACCCATGAATTCAATTATAAACACAACGAATCTTCGTTTGACAAATAGTTGACGGCTGCGTCTGTGGCAAACGCCTTGGGGGTCCCACACGATAGCTACAGCTACACGAGCGACGCCTCGCCAAGAACAAAAGAAATTCCAAGAAAAACGGGAGCTGTCAGTTGTCGCCGCATACAAGTATGCTCCGTCTGTGGTTGGCTTAACCCCGTGCCTACATGCTTAGCAATTGTCGCGTTTGCGAACGCGACAATCGTAGCACAGTTTTCCCAAAAATTTTTGCGACTTTCGGCGCGACTTCAAGGTTGTTTAAGTTTTCTCGTGCAAGGTTTGTTTATGTTTTCAATCTGGCCGGTAGCGGGAAATTAATTTCGAATTAAATTAAATTATTTTAAACAAAGAAAATTATAATAAATAGTAAATTTATTGTTTTGATGAAGTTGATGAGAAAGGCAAGTTGTTTAACCCCAGTGACGATGTTTTAAAACAATGGACCATCAAGAAAGCTCGTGGCAGGATGCTGCTAACTCCTGTGATACAAATAACGGCTGTTGCTAACAGTAGCGCAGATTGGTCCGTTTTGTTTTCTTGTGTGTTTAACGCTGAAAAATCTTGTTATAATTTTTTCCGGTAGCCAGAAAGAATTGTAACAAGAAAAATAGGTGAACGAAGATGTGTTTGCCCACCGCGTCATACACCGGGCAAAATAGAATTGGGATCGGCAGCTTCGAGTAGCATAAAGGTAAAAATCTTCGAATACGGGTAATCAAACGTGTATGGCTTTTTTCTCATTTCATGACCGTCACCGTACCCTCAATATACAGGTATTCATAACCACGATTCCAACACAGCTTCCAAAAGGGATCGAACACTGTGCTGTGGACTATCTAATATTTTTTAACTCTATTTTTTTAAACTCTAATATTTTTTCTAATTAATTAAATTAATTAATTATTAATTAATTATTAATTAATTTGTCTTGTTCAAGCAAGTTCAACATACAAGTAATAAATTCATAAACAATGCAGCCATGCATTTGTCCACGATATGGGATTTTTGTTTTGAATTAACAGCGATTCTTCTGTTTTAAAAATAATATTGACATTCACAATAATTATATACAAATCCTGTGTACTTTTAAAAAATAAATAGCACTCGATTTGTTAATTTAATTTACAATATTTAATAACACTCAAAATATTTAATTTTTTAATTTGTATTAGTTTACCTTGGTATTGCCATGTTTACCTTGTTATTACAGAAAACTGTCATGGCGTCAAGTCGCGCTTCGAATCGCGATTTTTCGCGCTGAAAATACACGTATAGCGACTTTTCACAATTTTTTTTATATGGAGTTTCGCAAAATTTTTCTGATTCGCGTTCGCAAACGCGACAATTGCTAAGCGTTTAGAGCCGGGGTAAGAAACAAGTCCCCTAACATTATTGGTCCATCGCGAATCGGAATTTGTGAAATTCTTAGAACGAACTTTGAAAACGTGCTAACCCTAAGAACATTTGGTTGATGTTCTCCAGTGCTGGCTTCTGATATCCATGGGATAAAAGAAGCATTTGGTGAATTTAGTGCGTTAGAAAGACGTTCTTGATTCTTTCGTCCTTGTTTAATCGGAAACGGGAAAATTGTGCCTATTGGTGCGTGGCGCCAAACTAGATTGTGCGTGGTGCGATCTTAGTGCTGGTTTCCTGTTCTGTAGGGCGAAAGACATCTTGTTGTTACTGTTGGTACGTGGTACCAAAAAGAACGTGTTTGACTTGCGATAGTTTTAAAATCAGGAACATTGTACTTGCGATAGTCTAGTGTCAGTACATGTTCGGACAGGTCAGCGTGGTTTGGTTCATTGGAATATTCCAATTGGATTTGAACCGAAAGTGACACGCGCAGAAAGCCGTTCGCACGGTATCCTTTGTGTCAGTTCTTAGAATTTGGCGCGTGGTAGGGCTGTGTGCGCAGTTCGTGGTGTGTATTGATCGTTCGTGGAAATTCTGTAACGAGTGTTGTTCGGGTTAGCCTTTGAACACGCTAATGTTCGGGTGTGTGTAGGAAAAAGCGAATATAGGTACTATTGTGTTTTTGAATACACAATAGGACAGTTTCGCGGCATATCGAACAGCGTAGCGGGAAAATGTCTGTTATGGGGAGTCCAACACGAAAGATTTCCGAGGAACAGGGTGCTTCGTCCCCGGTTGAAGGCGCCGATATGGCAGCGTCCGAATCGGAGTTTGAAGGATTTGCATCAGCCAATTCAGATACGCAACTTTTAGAAGAAAAGGACAGACGTATGCGTAAGCATTTCGATCAGAAATTGACCCGGATTGAGCATACATACATTGCAAGAGGCAGCAGTTACGGACGAAAGCCTTTTGAAAGGTTGTGCTGCACGTTTGGCTAGGTTGACGACGGAGTATGAAGCGTATCATACTAGCAGATTGGCAACGACGTCGGATGACATATTCGAGTTAGAGGAGGAACAGTATGCCATGTTTGAAAGGCGCCATTTCGAGCTCGCGTTGCAAGTGGAACGTCAACTATCCTTAAGTGCGGAACCACCAGCTGCCACGAAGTCACGGGTTAAATTGCCTCAAATACGCCTACCGTCTTTTGATGGTCAGATGGATAATTGGCTACCGTTTAGGGATGCATTTATCAGTTTGATCCATAACAACGCTTCGTTGTCAGATTGCAGTATTTGAAGGGAGCCTTGACCAAAGAAGCGCAAGATGTAGTAGCAGCCATTGAGATCACCAATGCTAATTATGTTGTTGTATGGGATCTGCTAAAGACGCGGTACGATAATAAGAAGCTGATAGTCAAGAAATATCTGGACAAACTCTTCACTACGCCGGTAGTGCTCATCGATATGCTCATCGCGTTGATTGACAGCTTTGAAAAACGTGTCAAAATGATTGGTAGAATGGGCATACAAACAGACGGTTGGAGTGAACTATTGGCATACATGCTCTGCGCAAGGTTGGATCCTGGTACGCTTAAACATTGGGAGATGCATCATCACAGCACGGATGTTCCGAAGTATGAAGACGTGCTGCAGTTTCTGCGAGGTCATGCGAACGTATTGCAGGTCACACAGCAGGAAAAGCCGCGTGGTCTGGATGTCTCTTCAACACCAGCAAAGGCTAAATCAAAAAGCAGTGATGTATACAGCGTTAGACCGGACCCGACATGTGTGTTCTGTAAGGGGAAGGCTCATGCGGCATACGAGTACGCGGTGTTCCGGAAGGCGTCAGTGCCAAAACGTTACGACATGGTCAAGGAACATAAATTGTGCTTCAACTGCTTGGCAGCTTCGCATCAACGGAACAATTGCACCTCGGGCGGGTGTCGAGTGTGTCAACGGAAGCATCATACCATGCTACATAATACTGTCCCAACAACAGTACGCGAGTCCGATACGAGTGTCACATCTGCAGAGAAAGCTGTGGCATCAAGCAGCAAGTCAACGGCGTCTGTGCTTAATCACTGTGCACAGCCTACTGACAGCAAGACAATGACTTTGCTGCCTACTGTTTTGATGAAGATCACCACTTCAGATGGAAGACAGGTTTGGGCCCGGGCGTTGCTAGATAGAGGCTCACAGATCAATATTGTTACAGAATCTTTGAGTCAACGTTTAGGAGTGCAAATGAAGAAAGATCCATTGACAATTGGTTGGTGGCATTGGATTGTCCCAAAAATTCTCTTCTCATTCTGTACATCTTCCGATCCGGTCGCCTCGAATCAACTTTATGGCAGATTGGAAGTTTCATGTTCTTCTAGACGTCACGTGGGATTTGCCTTCGCAAGCAGTCGATGTTGACTGTTGCAAGATTCCAGATGGAGTTTTGTTGGCGGATCCACAATTTGGAAGTCCAGGTCGTGTCGATTTGTTAATCAGTCGCGAGGGCTACAATGAGCTGCTTATTGGCGAGGTGATCAGGTTGCCTGGTCAATCGATATTGCTACAGAACACCGAGTTTGGTTGGATAATGTCAGGCCGCGTTCCTGGGATGCAAACAACATCTTTCGCATTATCATGTGGTGCACTTACGCTGGAGGAGCAACTACAGAGGTTCTGGGCATTGGAAACATGCCAAGCGTCAAGCACCTTATCCATACAGGAAGCAGAGTGTGAGCGCAAATTCGAAGAAAGTGTAACTCGAGACGTGGAAGGACGATTTGTAGTGCCACTTCTTACGAATCCGGAAAGGCTGAATCTCCTTGGAAATTCGTACGAGATCGCGATTCGTCGACTACAAGCATTGAAGCGTCGCTTGAACGCTAATCCAACCGTGTGCCAGGAGTACGAGAAATTTCTGGCTGAATATTTATCGCTGGGACATATGCAGGAAGTGAAGTCAAACCAGGGAGAAGAGCCGTCTTACTACATGCCACATCACTGTATTCTGAGGCCCTCTAGTGTGACAACAAAGCTGAGAGTAGTCTTTGATACGTCATGCTCTACGGATACAGGGATTTCACTGAACGATGCTTTGCTAGTAGGCCCTTGTGTTCAGGATGACTTATTGAACATCTTGCTACGGTTTCGAATTCCAAGATTTGTCTTGGTTGTTGACATCGAAAAAATGTACAGGCACATTTCTATTCGAAAAGACGACCAGAGACTACAAAGAATCCTATGGCAGAGCAAGAACGACGATAGGATTCGGGTGTTTCAATTGAAAACGGTGACGTATGCTACGTCATCAGCACCATACTTGGCGACCAAATGTCTACAGGAGTTGGCTCGTCAAGGAAAATCATCGCATCCGATGGCAGCGGAAATTCTCTCTAGGGATTTCTACACGGATGACCTGCTAACGGGTGTGGAGAGTATAGAACAGGGTAAGGAATTGTGCGCTCAGCTAAATTCTTTACTACATTCGTCAGGTTTCAGTCTTCGCAAATGGGCGACGAATTCTAAACAGATCCTAGAGGACGTTCCCACTGAATTGCACGACGACAACGCAATACTCAACATCGAACCCGGAGACTATGTGAAAACCCTGGGTCTTAGGTGGACGCCATCCACAGACCAACTCGGATTTAGCGTGCCAAACTGGAGCGAAGATCAAGTAGTAACGAAGAGAGTAGTTTCGTCGGATGCTGCTAAGATCTTTGATCCAATGGGTTTATTGGGACCCATAGTGGTTATCGCGAAGTGTCTTATGCAGGAGCTGTGGGCTCAGCAGAGGCTTTGGGATGAACCATTGGACCCGGAGCTTCAACAACGATGGTTGAGATACCGTGAGGAACTGTCAGAGTTGTCAACGTTAACCGTGCCTCGGCGTGTCATTGGCAACTTAGTACGACTGGAGCTGCATGGTTTCAGCGACGCGTCCCTGAAGGTGTATGGTGCCTGTGTTTACTTGCGTACGTTGTCAATTGATGAATCTTACGAGGTGGCATGATCCCGCATGACTGTGCCAGCCGTCTAGCGCTTGGCCGTCTCAAAACCCGTGTTTTGAGTTGCCCAGCCAGGAATTGGAAGAACGCATTGTGGTGCATGCTGGACAGGAGAATGCAACTAACCCGATCTTCAGTCTTCGATCGTCGTTCGTTGGTTTGGTGCGAATGGTTGCATACTTACGTCGATTCTGGTACAACTGCAACCCAACTCATCGGGCACTTCGAAGAGTGGGATACTTACGAACCTATGAACTTCAGGAGGCTACACAGGCGTTACTTCGTAGCGCGCAACGAGAATGTTTTAACGAAGAGATCTTCAGCGATCTTCACCGATCGATCTTCAGCGATAAGGTGAGGTGAAGCGATCCTCAGGATTGAAGACCTTGTGTCCATTTATCCACGATGGTGTGATGCGGATTGGCGGTCGCTTAAGGAACGCCCCAGTTTCTTATGATCGGAAACATCCGATCATCTTAGCTGCCTCACACCCCCTGACCCTGCTGATAGTGCAGAATTACCACCACAATCTACTTCATGCCGGGCAGCCGCTCATGATATCAAGCATCCGCGAAAAATTCTGGCCGCTACGCGTACGGAATTTGGTACGAAAGGTGGTTCATGATTGCGTGCAGTATTTTCGACTAAAGCCAACCACCAACGAGCAAATGATGGGAGAGCTTCCAGTTGAAAGGGTAACGCCGACCTTGCCGTTTTTAACGACGGGAGTAGATCTTTGCGGACCGTTGCTCTACAGAATTGGAGGCCGAAAAACTGCTCCCGTTAAATGTTATGTGGCCATCTTTGTCTGCATGCTGACCAAAGCTGTGCACGTCGAACTGATCGACAACCTTTCGACACCATCTTTCATTGCCACATTGAAGCGATTCGTGGCACGTCGAGGGAAGCCGAATCTGATTGAGTGCGATAATGCGACGAATTTTCGTGGCGCGGACCGCGCATTGAAGGAACTACAGCAGCTTTTTGAGACGCAACAACAACAACATGGCGTCGCATCTTACTTCTAGTTCAGGTGGAGGCACGCCTGAACTCTCGACCTTTAACGCAGCTAACAGTCGACCCTGAAGACTTGGAGATCCTCACCCCCGGCCATTTTCTGGTTCATCGCGCGTTGTCCTCGTTACCAGAACCGGCATACGACGGAATTCCCGAAAACCGTCTTGATCGGTACCAGCAGACGCAAGAGTACGTGCGATGCATCTGGAAGAGGTGGAGCACGGAATATCTGTCCGGGCTGCATCTGCGTACAAAATGGACAAGAAAACGGGACAACATTCGCGTGGGAACTATGGTGTTGTTAAAAGAGGATAATCTTCCTCCCCTGAAATGGCGGTACGGTAGGGTAATTAGGGTCTACCCAGGAGATGATGGTCTCATAAGGGTTGTAGATGTCAAGACAAAGGACGGTCAGTATAGAAGGGCTATTTCGCGAATTTGCGTGCTACCAGGGCAACCGGAACAGGCAAGTCAGGAAAATGGTGGAAACTGATCGTTCCACGGGGGGCGGCTATGTTGGCTATTTGGGTAAGGTTTAATAATGTAAATATGTTAGCTGGGAGACAAAACTCCTACCATGGAGTATAACCTTATGACAAATGTATCAGTCCACTCAAACAAGCAAATTAATCAGTCGCAATAAAACTATCTAAGAAACAAGTCCCTAACAAAAGCGTTTTGCTGTAATCTTCTTTGTACATAAAAGTAAAGTGAGTTTGTTTGTTTAAAAAAGGATAATTTTATGTGATAATGTTATAAATTGTTAGTGTCGGTCCACTGGCACCGGCAGGTCTGTAGACGGGATGATCATCAGGCGGACAAGCATTCTCCTGCCAAAGCAGTTTCATGTTTCCATTAGAAGCATTGGAAATTGTGCACCACATCGGCAGTCTGGTTAGTGCACACTGAATGTTTTTGAATCGGGCGAAAGGCCCTACTTCAGGAATGGTTCTTCCGGTTTGTTAGATGGTGATTTGGCTGGAGGTGCACTGTTGCGGTAAATACTCAACATAAGGGACCGCAGTTACAGTTGCATCGTTTTATTGTTACATCCTGAGTGCCGGAACAAATTTTACTGACATGTAAGAATGTTCGTGGCACACGAACCCATCTCAATTATTTAGCATCGAAAGATGTGTAGCATGCTGAAAATATTATATTCTTTCAGTTACTCACAATATTTACAACCGGTGGGTTCATCACAAGTGCCTCTCTACTTTGTCTGTACCAGTCCTAGCAGCATGAAGCGCACTTCGGGCTGATCCAGTTTGATAACCTTTTTGTAAACCTTACGCGGATCCTTCAGTAATGTTTCCGGCGTTGTGCAGTGTGCAAGTGGGAAGTTATTTCAACTTTTTGGCTCCTACGTATACATCTATCAGCCTGCAATAAGCGATGAAGTGATGGTACATGGCATCGTTAAAGTTGTGAATGGTCACTGCGTATTCTCCTCGCATATCTTCTGCTCCTGCTCTGCTTGTTCAGCAGTTCACCACGAAAGGCGTGGTAGAGGTTTTTGGCGTAGTACAAGCAGATCTTATTAGAAGCAGCTCATCGAAGCGGTTCCCACTATGCTTAAGAGTAACTTATTCAGTTTAGCTGTTCGACAATTGTTATTGCCATTAATTGTCTGCTGCAATTTCAGAACTGCGATTGTTATAATCAATACTAAACTGAAATTAAAATTTAATTTACTTTCTTTTATTTCTATTTATAGAATGGATTCAGATACTGAAAACGAGATATCACTGAGTACGAGCCTCGCCTTGCGCTACTTACTATCGAAGAAGACGAACAACCAAGTCAACGACATTTTTATGAATCGCCATAGAAACGGAGAATATTATGTCCTATTTCCGAAGCTGTTACAAGACCATGTTACATAGTTACAAGAATTAGTTTACAGGAATTAATTAGAATTAATTGCATTAAAATTTTCACGGACGAACTGAAAGGGGGGAAAGGGGTAAATGAACTTTAGGATAAGCAAAATGAACCATGAATGAACTTGACAGATGAATACACAGTTGCAATCAGAACGGCGCGTAGTCTACCACGGCAATTCCTTCGGAAAGAACTACGTAATTTTTCTCGTCCCAGTTTACAGTGAGATTTTCTCACAGATTTCATTTTAAAAAAGATAGAGCATCTCATCACCAAATTACCAACCCACCAACCATATATTTGTCCAGAAGAAAGATTGATGGTAACTCTCAGTTATGTGTTGTTAATACTTACAATTACAATTACTACAAATCTTTGGAGGTTCACAAACTAACACAAATAACTTTACTGGTAGTAATTTAAAATACCTAACGATATGTTTACAATTGCGTCATTATAATGCTTTTCAATCACATCGATCGGCTTGGCCGCTTAGTTACAGTCCATAGTTACAGTACTTAATGCTACTTCTCTTTGGCTTAACGCCTTACTACGTAAGTTATGTTGATTACAAAATGGCTTACTATGGACATAGACTTTCGGTGGGCACTCTTAATTTAGGCTTTTGCTGCCTGTTATAGGAACATACTGTTTTGCTATCCTGAATGTGTCTTTCCAATAACTTTGGTTATTTAAGCTATGTTGGGCTGTGTTTCTCTGTTGATCTGTGTACTTCTCGGTTTTGGCCTGCTACAGAACTCCTTGCAACAGAAACACTACATCAATAAAAAAATGAAAGAAACTATACTATACGATCTAGAAAAGAAACAAAAATCATGGAAAAAAATCAACTAACTATACTATAATAACTATAAAGGAAAAAAAATCATAAAAAAATTCAACTAACTATCTAACTATCTAAAAACAAACAGTAAATTACATATCTAACTAACTAATAATAAAAAAGCCTACTAACTATCCTTATAGCTACGTAAGTTTTCTTTTACCACTCGGTGGCCAAACCGCAGAATTTCCTCCCGCGCGTCAATCTGGTCACTTTCATGGACATGCTAGAGCTGGAAGACCAAACTCATCATGGCATGGTAGATGCCACTTTTCCTCTCTTTTAACATTTCGTGGCGCTCCTTTTCGAGAGTCACCAGATCTTCCAGCAGGGCAGCATCGGCACCGCGTTTAGGGTGGCTGCCCGATGCCTGAGGTGATGACTGCGCTGGTGATTGAGCTGGCTCCGCCCCGTTGTGCCCCTTCTCGAAGAATTCCTCGAGGTATTCCTCGCTTGCTTTTTATGTTAATAGTAATGTATAAAATGGTTAACGGACTAAAATAATAAATTTAAAGAATTTCTTATTCATACTTTCCACTGCTTCCAGATTACCCTTTCTGGGTGTGGATTCAAAAGTATGCTTCAGGAAGCTCATCTGTTCGAAAAACTTCCATCGGATCGATATATATCCAGACCCAGATGGCTGGCGCATTTCCGTTAGCTTGCGCGAAAATACTTCGCGCAAGCTGCGCCACTTGGCTTTGGCAAGGATTCCTGACAACGACAAATATTATACCACACATTACTAACATTCTACTATTCAGAACAATTTATATTTTATACTTTAAAGTAGTTTTATTGGCATCTACATCTCAACTGAACTAAAATGTCTGTTTCATTAACTTTTTTTCTTTTTTTAGGTTTTTATCAACTGAAATACCATTCAAATCGCTATCGTTCACGTTTTGCATGGCACATAACACGATTGAAATTTGTGAAGCCATTTGGAATACAATGAAGGATGAGTTCATACCTTTTCCCACGACCGCTGCCTTGGAGAGAGTTGAAAAAGAATTTTTTGAAAAATGGAAATTTCCAAATTGTATTGGTGCCGTCGATGGCAAACATGTGCGTCATAAGGCTCCGGCAAAATCGGGAACACAGTATTACAACTACAAGAAATATTTTTCCGTACATTTGCAAGCTGTTGCAGATGCGAAGTGTAAGTTCATAACCGTAGATGTTGGAGAGTACGGCAGCCGCAGTGACAGCGGTGTATTTAATTCTTCAACATTGTAAGAACTTATGCGTTCAAACCGTTTAAATATCCCTGCTCCAAAACCTCTTTCGGGTACTACAATCAGCGTACCTCACGTTGGAATAAGTGTCAACAACCGAAGTGTCAACTAGCAAAGGCTGTGAGCTCCGCGTTAAATAGCAAAATAAGTTTATCAAAAGTGCTTACAACCTGTTTAGATTAGTACCAATCGGTAGATTAGTGACGAATGCACCAGTGGCAAGTGTTGGTGCAGTAAAATCGGTGATATTGCCATCAGGAAACGCTTGTTCTCGTGCCATATTACAAGTGTGTGTGTGTATGGTGTCAAAAAGTGGTACCGCGCGGAGTGTGTGTGAGTGTATACGCTGGTGCGATACGAACGATGACGAGTGACGTATCGAGTGCGTGATTTAGCGTTGGAGTTACTTACAGTAAAATAAACACTAATAAGTGATTTATTGTTGGAATATTGTGGTCACTTCCGGTCATCATGCCATCGGGGCTGGACGACGAAGGCCATCCCCCATTGAATGGAAGGGTTTTGAGGCCAAGGACGCGAGCGTCGAATGTTGCATCTTCCTCACTAGAAGAGAGAGACGTGAGTGAGAGTGTCTCCTCCAGTGATGAGGACGACGTTCTCAATCGAACGATCGTAGCTGCAACGGACGTTCTAATGAGCACACACAACCTGGTGCAGGGGAGCGGCGAACATGTTTTGTTACCAGCGACGCAGGTGAATTCGGCGAGTCAGCAGACGATAGTGGGTGAGCTGCTTGAACAGCTGAAAAGCCGCTGTTAAGTATTGAACTAGGTATGCAAAGACGGACTAAAAACTAGAATTATAGCAAACTAATACCAACACACACATTGTAAGAATTAAGAATAAAGATCAGTTGCAATTCAGACCCCGAACGGTTAACAAGTTATATTTTCGCAAACGCAATTCGCTAACAGCCGCGATACCCAACTAGCTGCGATGCAGGCAGACATATCTCGCCTGACTGCACAGATGGGTGCTTTGGTACTAGAGCTCTCCAGCACGCGAAAAAAGCTAGAGTTGTACCGGTAGGGAACACGGGTGGTGATGTCGATGCAGGAAACGGAGAAGACAACGTCGATGGCTCTTTCAACCGCACCATCAACGAAAAGTGGTCGTAGCCGCGGAGGTTGGCGAGTTCAGCAGAGCAGAATAAGGAAGCAACAGCAGCAGCAACAACAGCAGCAACAACAGCAGCTGAGTCAACGTCGGCAGCAGCAGCAACAGCGACAACATCAACATCAGCAGCAGTCAAGTAAACAGCAGTTGCCAAGTCAGCAGCGTAGCCAACAACAACAGGCACCTGTGCAGCAGCGTCAGGCTTATCGTCACAAGCCTCGACCTGACATCATCAGGGTCACGGCGGCGAATGGGTCGACGTATCTGGAAATGTATGCGACCATTCGAAAACTGACCAACGTGGATAAAGACGTGCCCCGCGCGAGACGTGTCGACGACCACACGTTGTCCATGTATCTACGGCCAGGTGCAGATTGTTCAACCATTAAGGATGCAATTGAGAAGAGCTTGGCTGATAAAGCTCAAGTTCGCGTTGTGTGCGATATGAGCCAGCTTCTTGTCACTGATATTGACATGCTGGCAACACCCGTCGAAACAGCCGCTGCCATGTACAAGGCCAAGCAATGTGAGGCAATGCGCAATGGCAATGCATCATTTGTAGTGGAACCCACATCATCGGGTCCACACGATGCGCTGTTGTACCCAATGGTTGACACGGCTCCTTCGTCGTCAGCAGCGATTCCGGGTACGCTTAAAGTTCTTCAGTTAAACGCGTCCCGGAGCAGAATAGCGCAGGATCTCATGCTGCAGTTGGCGCGTGAGGAAGGAGTAGACGTGATCATAGCGTCGGAAATATACCGATGTCCAGACAACGACGGTAGATGGGTGGTAGACACATCTGGGAAAGCAGCTATAATAGTCACTGGCATGCGTCGCATCCAACGTATCTGGAGCAGCTCCGTCCCTGGGATGGTAGCTGCAGATGTTGGTGGCATAACATTTATTAGCTGTTACGCTACCCCAAGTCTAAATAACGATTTAAATAACGCGGGGGATTTTAATGCGTGGCATCAGGATTGGGGAAGCGCTCGCACGAAGGACAAGGGAGAGGAACTAATTACTACCATCGATCTTCTCGACCTTGTGGTGTTGAATCGTGGACAGAGACCAACAAACGTATGATGGCAATGATATAGCTAGACAGAGTGTTGTCGATGTAACCTTTGCGAGTTCGGCTATAGCTCGCCACAATGATTGGTGTGTCTTAGATAAGGTTTCGGCAAGTGACCACCGATATCATCTTTATTGGTGGACTGCTGAAATCGCTAGTTCCGTGATACTCTCCAGGCTGCCAGCGAGTACGCGTTCACCCGAACGGACCCAGATGAGAAAGCCATAGCTGCCGAACAACATATGGAGGCTAGGAGGGTACTGGCTCGTGCCATACGTCGCAGCAAAATACAGAGAATGGAGGATTTAATTGTGCTTGCCAAAGATCACGTCTTTGGTGATCTGTATAAGATTCTTAAAACCTGGTTGCAGGGTAGTCGTGTCCCGCCGGAGAAAGGACCAGCAGTGTTGCAAAAGATCGTGGACGATCTGTTTCCGCAGCACCCAACCTTCCAATGGCCTATGGATGAGAATGGCGCTGTCATCAACCAGCAACCGGTTCGGCGTATCACCGAAGAGAAGCTCATGGCCATCGTGGAGAGGTTGGATACCAGAAAAGCGCCGGGTTTAGACGGTATCCCGAATGTTGTGCTTCGAACCGCCATCAGGAAACATTCGGGAGTTTTTCGAGAGGTATACCAGAACTGTCTGGATGTAGGTCATTTTCCCGCTGCGTGGAAGCGACAGCGCCTGGCCTTGCTGCCTAAGCCGGGGAAACCGCCAGGAGAATCCTCTTCTGTCAGGCCGCTGGGTATGATTGACGGACCGGGCAAGGCTTTTGAAAGACTTGTTTTGAATAGCCTCCATGACCATCTGGAGGATCCTGGTGCCCCACGACTCTCTCCAGCCCAGTATGGGTTCCGCAAGGAGAGTTCTACTGTGATGGCGGTGCAACGCGTCGTGGAAGCTGGAGAAAATGCGAAGCGGTTTAAAAGGACCAACGGTCGCGACAAACGGTGTTTAATGGTTGTGTCGTTGGATGTGCGAAACGTCTTCAACACCGCGAGTTGGTCCTCAATAGCAGCAGCACTTCAGCAGAAAGAAGTCCCTATGGTACTCCAGCGAATACTCGCCAGTTGGTTCGAGGGTAGGCAACTCGTCTATGACACAGATGAAGGCCCAGTATCGCGGAGCCTCTGTGCAGGTGTTCCACAGGGGTCCATCTTGGGTCCCACATTGTGGAATATCATGTATGGAGGCGTGCTGGGTCTCGAGCTGCCGGAAGGAGTGGAGGTCGTGGGATACGCGGACGACTTGTCGCTACTGGTACCCGGAACCACCCCTCAGCAAGCCTCCCAGGTGGCCACTGCAGCAGTGAGCATCATCGACGAGTGGATGACAACGCATCGATTGGAGTTGGCGCCCGCTAAAACAGAGGTCGTCATAATTTCAACCATGAGGACTAACTCTGAGGGATATCCCATCAACATATTGGGAACGCAGTTACGATCTGCAAAGACCATAAAATATCTCGGGATAATTCTTGATGAACACCTCTCCTGGCGACCACATGTCGAGTACGTCTGTGCGAAGGCTTCCCGAGTGGCCAAGGCGGTTTCGTTAATGATGCGGAATCATAGTGGTTCAAAGTGCGGCAACCGTCGTCTCCTTGTGACTGTGGTAGACTCTGTCCTGCGGTACGGTGCTCCCGTCTGGCACAAGGCGGTTGAGCGGCAGGTGAATCGCAGACTACTGATGCGGGCACAGGTTCAATGTCTGCGGAAAGCAGCGTTTGCATTTAGGACGGTGCGATATGAGACTGCTGCAGTGCTGGCGGGCGTCATACCAATTTGTTTGTTGGCGAAGGAGAACGCCCGTTGCTATCACCGGCAGCATTCACGGGAGTTGAACAACAGTGACGATAATGTATCAGCACAGCAGATCCGACAGGAGGAGCGTGCGCTTACCATCCGTATGTGGCAGGAACAATGGGACGCTGATGCTGCAGCACCCAATGCGCCGAGGTTTGTCCGTTGGGCGCATCGTGTCATTCCTGACATACTGCAATGGCAATCGCGGAAGCACGAAGATGTAAATTTCGCGTTGGCACAGGTATTGTCCGGACATGGTTTTTTCCGTGACTAACTGTGTCGCATGCGTTTTGAATCGGCCCCGGATTGTCCCCGCTGTTCTTACGAAGCGGATAATGCTGAACACGCGATGTTCCACTGTCCGGCGTTCGCTGCCTATCGTCAACGCCTCCTGGGTGGGGGAGGTTTTGAGGAGCTTAGCCCGGACAACCTGATGTCCTATCTACTCCGGGATCAGGCTTCCTGGAGCACCCTACCCTGGCTGTGCATGTAACATCTGTACTTCAGCGACAGTGGAACGAGGAGCGTGCCAATATGGGGGCTGCTAACGCGACCAATAGCCAATCGGGGGTTCCAATTTTTCGTCGGGCCATTACCGGCGAAGTAATGAAGCGCGACAACGTGACCATGCCCTTACCCGCGAGGATAGGCGGCGCACTGCCCCCCACATGAAACGCCACCAACGTTGGCGATTCTCGCGAGAAGGGCTATCGCGAGGGAACGGGTAAGACGATATCGAGCGCGAGTCTGGCTCTTGCAGCAACAACAGCGGGAGCGGCAAGAGGAGGATCATCCTTCTTTGGTGGACTTATTCGTTAGCGCTGAGAGTAGCAGTGACCAATCACGACGGACACCTATGTCGTCCGATGAGGATGCTGCCGCCACTGCTGCTACAACATCTGGGCGCTAAAGCAGCATCTAATAATGCGGCGCGATGCAAAGCATCCATTCAGTGAAACCATCGGTTCTACGAGCGTCACCGGGATGACTACAAGCGGAACTAAGGGTCCGAGCGTTAATACCCGTTATAAGAGCCAGACCCCATCCCCCTACCATGCCTCGCGGTGAAATGTGGGGGAGAAGTGGGCTGCGCACATCGTGGGGTTTAGTCGGTAGAAATCCGGCATGCGGTTCTGCCCGTATCTTTCGAAGATTCCCCACGATGTAAAAAAAAAGCGTACCTCACGTTTTTGTGGGCGACCAGGGATATCAACTAAAGAATTTTTTGCTACGACCCTACACCCAGAACCCAGACCCTACGACCCAGAAAACAGTGCAGATGCTGCCAAACTTCGTTTCAACGAATCCGTTTAAAAACGGAACTCCAGGTAACTCCGGACCACGTTACAACGATAATACAAACAGTGTGTTTATTGCACAATTTGTGCATTGATTGTAAGGACACCGTTGTAAATCCGTGCAGTTCCGAAAACTCCACACCTTCTAACGCCAATAGCTCCAGAGCATATAATCACTCATCTCATGAGGCAACGGAGATCAGAGAGATTTTTAAGAACTATTTTTTAACTCCTTCACGGTGGAGCAGAACAACCGTTAGACATATGGAACACCTATTTTTGTCTTATTTTTTAATATTATATTATAACAATGCAGTAACCTTCTTTAACTTCTTCTTTCTTGACACAACAACCTCAAGAAGTGTAGGCCTGCCATTTCTGGCTTTCCTTGCCTACGGGGTTTGGTCCCGATGGGATTTTATTCCGGTCCTGTCGTGGAAACCGGCACCGCAACAAAATACACCACCGAGCCGCCCAATTTCAATATTTCTCATATTTTCTTAATTTTTTTTTGTCTTGTTTTCTCAATATTTTCAAAGATTTCCGATTTTTCGGATGTTAGCTTCCAACCATAAGCTGCGGGGCCACGACAGTTGAGACTTTCCCTCAAACTTCCTAATCACTCAATTCCCTCAAAAAGCGTCTCAAAACCAATGTTCCCGTGGCCGTTTGAGGTTTTCCTCAAATTTGGTCACACAAACAATCACTTATGCTGCCTCTCTTTTCATCAGCGACAACAAACAGTAGTTGACAAATGCTACGTGTTGGAACCGTGCTTAAATTGCGTGGTGACAGGACAAAAACAGGACTGTTAAAGGGTTCCGCGCAAGCCACGGGCTGCCAACCTGACAGACGCGAAATAAGGATATATAAAGCGAGCCGGAAGGGACAACGTTCTCTTTCTTGCGTAGTAGGACCACGAACTACATTAAAATTGTGAAAATTGTTCAGAGTTTCAAACGAAGAAATAAAGACAAGATAACGGCTGTGCCGTAACAAATTTTTAATGTAACGTGGCGCGTATTTGTGAGAGCATTACTTGCGTGCAAAGTGTTAGCATAGACAATCTTGCGAATTCTAGTCGGGGACTATACAGATTCCAGGAAAGTGTCTGATGGGCATAAGGGCCGCGAGTGTTCAGGAACAATTCGTCGAATGTAATCGTGGATTACACAGATTCGCGAAAAGTGTTTCAAACGTTTAGTGAACAATATTGCGAGTGCAAACCTGATGGTATCACGGTAAACGTCGCGAAAAAGGTTCACAAAAGTCTGCGAGTGCGTTTATTACTGTATGCAGTAAAACACGTGTTAGAGGTCTTAGAAATAGAGAGCTGTTCTTGTATGCGGGCATAAAGATAGTTGTGCGTGTGTACGGGAATATTGTCTAGTGGAGTAGCTAGACAGAATCCTAGGGGAATACCAGCACGCGCGTGCATTCGAAATTCGGTGAATTTATACCCCACTCAGGGAATCGGTGGTAGTGTGCGCGTGTGTGTGTGGCGTGCTAAGTAAGCGTTCCCAGGAACTGTCCGCGTCGGTAGTCCGATCGTGGACGTGCGTTAATGCATTAGTGTGCGCAAGCCGTAAACACGTGGGTGCATGAGAAATTCGATGTATTTCATAGCACAGTTAGCGAATCGGTGCGTGTACGCGTGTGTGTATGCATAGAAGCTAAAGAGTTGCGTTGCGATCCTTTAGTGCGGCACACGGGAGAACGTTGTCTCCAGAAACAGTTCACGTCGGTGGTCCAATTGTGGACACGCGTTAACGTATAGGAGTGTGTACGTGTCATACGTTACACAGAAGTTGGGTTAGGAGATCCTTTCTCAGAAAACAGTAGAGTGTAGGTACGCTCAAATAGTCGAGTTGCTTTATATTCCCTTGGCATAAAGCCTTTGTAGCCGCTACATGTTTTCCGTAGCATTTGTTCCTAGTATTGTAATTGCTAAGTTGAATAGCAGACAAAAGGTTGGAATGAGTGTGAGTATAGGCGGAGAATCGGAATAGGACACAAAGTAACTCTTTGGAATCGTGCGCGTCGATGGTTTCGATCGTGTATAAGTGTGCGCGTGTGTTTCCAGTAAAGAACGTATTGCCGTAAGCATTGTATTGCCTGTCGAAGCAGGGTACAAAGACTTTCCGGATTGTGTTCAATCGTGTTCGAACTCGTTCGAATGTGCGCGTGTGTTCAGGATTTGTGAAGAATTTCAGACAATCAGACTCTGGTGACGTGTTCCTGAAATCTGCTAGCAGTTGCAGTTGTGTTTGAACAATAGCAAAGTAGGCGGCGGTATCCAGTTCGGCGAAACCTCACCGATCCCTAGTCGAACGTCGAGCGTGCGGCGTATGAGCTTCCAGCGTAACGGCAGTGATAAGTCAAATAAGCTTTGGTTTATAAACGTATAATATTGTTCGATTATTAAACCATATTCATATTTTAGCATGCCGAAAACACGAAGCGATAAAGGTATGGAAGTCGCTGAAGCTGGGCCTAGCAAGGCACCGACGACTCCCTCGAATGAAACCAGCGAGGTGGAGGACGCCATTTTAGATCAGACGGTTGTAGAGAACACGGCGTTAGAATCGGTGGAAGAAATGTCACGACTGATAGCGGAGGAAATTGCTCGTCATAATAAGGAGATGTCTCTTCGTAAGCAGCTTTTAGAGCTAAAAATGAAGCACCAGAAAGAGTTGCGAGAGATGGAACAATCATACCAGCAGTTAGACATCAGCTTTCCTGTTGGGGAAACCAAGCCACCTGTAGCAAAGGTATTGAGTGTTACACCCGAACAGCGTTTGGCGCGGAAATCGGTTAGTACCAGCTTGGCGAAATTCAGCGGTAAGGTTGAGGAATGGCCTCTATTCATCAGTAGCTTCAAGTATACGACGGAGTCCTGCGGATTTTCCAATTTGGAAAACCTTAAACGTCTACAAGACTGTCTAACTGGAGATGCGTTGGAACAAGTTAGAGGATCGCTATTGACACCAGAAACGGTTCCGAGTGTCATTGAAGACCTGAAAAATCTCTTTGGAAGGCCACAGAAGCAATTAAACATGATGCTAAAGAAAGTTCGCGAAACAAAACCACCTACCGAAGACCAGGTCAAGACTTTCATAGTATTCGGGATGAAAGTAAAGCAGCTCAACGAACATCTAGTAGCTTGCGAAATGACAGAGCATCTAGGGAATCCATTATTGGTTGATGAACTAGTCGGAAAGCTTCCCACGAGCTACAAACGGGAATGGGTTCAATTCAGGAAGGACAAGCCTGAGAGTGCCCTGTGTCTGTTTAACAAATTCGTTCAGTCTGTGGTGAGCGAGCTAGCAGAAGTTGACGAGTACGAGCCAGAGCTACCGACACGACGTGATAGAAAGGAATTTAACGCTCAAGCAGAGAACAAAAGAAAACCACCATTGTCTACAGGTCGATTTAAGAAGGAATACACGAATGTTCACCTTTCCAAAGATGCTTCTTGTTGACGACAGCAGTGTATAATCAGGCCAGTAACTGACCAAAATATTGTAAAACTGCTGATCGCGATCGATCAGCAGAAATATAAACATGGCCTAGTAAGTAGGTGAAAAAGCAACATGGCCTAGTAAGTAAGTGAAAAAGCAACAAATTGTAAAACTGCTGATCGCGATCGATCAGCAGAAAATTAGTATATAAGTTATGTTAAGTTAAGAATAAAGTAACATTTCAAACGAGAACTCACTAAAGAACAGTGTTTGTTTTGTTCACCAGCCAAGTCGGACGGTTAAACCTCCTGTCTTGGCTCTTCCCAACGGATTTAGATTCGTTGTGGAAATTTTATGGTGGCTCCAGAGAGGAAGTGTTGTTACCTAACGCTTACCTAAGAAAAGCACACTACCGGCGCTCCAACGAAGGAAGGCTCGACGCCCTGTAAAAACAGGAAAATAACGCGA
Organism: Anopheles funestus; assembly: GCF_943734845.2. Lineage (NCBI taxonomy): Eukaryota > Metazoa > Arthropoda > Insecta > Diptera > Culicidae > Anopheles > Anopheles funestus. Next base: position 47,283,205 of record NC_064599.1, read on the forward strand.
TTGACCCAAAAAGGCCGGCAAAGGCAAACGTCACACCGTAAAGAGAGCGAGTGTGAAACGCCTAAAAGTGCAGAAAACTGTCGAAGTGCTTGTACCAAGCAGTGCAAAGTGCAGAAGCGGCAGTTTAAGAAAGGTGACGTACGATCACCATAGTGCCCGTGACTAATAAAAACACCGGCAAAGCCGACGCTCGTGATACCGTTACGGCCATACCACAGTTTCGTAAACAAACGAGTGCGTGAAGTGCAACGCAAGTGCAGAGTGGGTGTTTTAAGACAAAGACCTTAGAACACTACGATCGAAACACGATCGACAATTATTTGGCAGCACACCCGTAATAAAGTGCAGTGTCAACAATTTATGCGTGTGACATACGTCCGCAGCAAAAGCATAGTGAAAAAAGAACGAACTGTTTACGAACGTTACCGTTGTGTTATCGCAAGAACCAACAGTGTTCTCAAATTGCAACAGCGAGCAAGTGCGTAACAATTGTAGAGTGCGACATTACACGAGGTGCATACGGAAAAGAAACCCCAAGCTAAGCCGTCTCCGGCCTTAGCATTTCCGGTAAACCACTAACGTAAAGGTGTTGTTTGTGAATGAAAAAGGTGTGAAGAAAAGAACTAAAGTTCTGACAACAGACCGCGAGTTCTTGAGCGATTCGGACAACTCCATTGACTGACAGTCACCGGCCCCGAAAAGACAAGTCCAGCCAGCGAAAGAAGTGCAGCGTCAGTATTACCGAAGCAGGGGAACTGACCGCGACCAGAAGGCAGAGAATCTGACGACCTCGGAGGGAAGGCCGAAGACGACCTCGCGCAAGAGTAACATCAGCAGGGGGCAGCGACGACGACATCCGGACCGCCAACGACCGCGTAAATCACCCTATCCACAAGTATTAAAGTGAGTAGAATGGAAATTGCATTCAAAAATAATCCAAAGGGGAATTGCAAACTGTGCAAGAACCCCGACGAGTGGGACACTCAGGTTAATTGTATTGAGTGCGACCGATGGTTGCATCTCAAATGTTTGAAATTAGAAAGCCCCGTTAAGAAGTATGTGTGTCCAAAATGCTCAACGATAGCTGAGGAACGCAAGGGCAGTAGGGAAGCCTTAATGCAAGCAGAAAGGCTCCTAAAGGAAAAAATTGAGGCAGAGAAAAGAAAGGCAGCAGAAAATGAGAGATATGAGAGGGAAATTGAAAGACTTGAAGACATATTAAGAAACGAAGAAATTAATAATCAAACTGACTCTACTCACATACATAACGACATACAGACATTAACAGGGAAGGTAGAATCTCTAGGCAAACGAAAAATTTTAAAGCTACCGGAGTTTCATGGAAACTATCGTTCATGGCCCGGTTTTAAACTACTGTTCGAGGAAACTACTCGAACAGAAAAACTGACAAATTTGGAAAATCTTACCAGGCTTCAGACACACCTCAAGGGCGAAGCATTGAAGTCCGTTAGCGGACTTATGCTAAACCCAAATAATGTTGATGCAATAATTGAAAGATTGGGGAGACTATATGGCAATCCCATTAGTATTTTTAATGCTCTTTTGAAGGACCTCATGGCCGTCAAAGGGGCATCGCTAGAAAACCCTACCTCAGTGATAGAGCTTTGTAATGCTCTGAACAATATGGTAGAGAATATGACGATGTTGGACCAAAAGGAGTACCTGATGGATCAGAGGCTTCTAACGGACTTAGTCTCGAAGCTTTCACCAGAACTTAAAGCTCGGTGGCTTAGAGACTCCCTCAACGATGAAGAAGGCAAGGTTAAAAATTTGGCAGATTTCGCCAAATGGCTAAAACCAACGGAAGACGTAGCAATTACACTCGTCGCCATGGAAGGGGGTCAAAGGGAAAGATCGACAAGACTGAATGCGCATTTTTCAACTAGGCGCCAAAATTCTAAGGGTTGCCTAATTTGCAGTCGTCCGCACGAAACGACGGCCTGCTATAAATTAAAAAACGCTCTCGTAAATGAGCGATGGAAAATGTTGAAGGAGAAGAACGTGTGTACTAACTGCTGCAAGTTTACGAACCATACAGCCATCAACTGCCGATCAAATCCACAATGCACAGTTGACGGTTGTGGTCGACGGCACCACGTAATATTACATGAGGAAAGAACCAACAACATTGGCGTGTCGTCAAGGGGACATTTAAATTTCCATCGGAATTCGGAACAATATCTGTTCCAAGTACTCCCGATAACCGTCTATAGTGGAGATACTTCTATAAAGACATTCGCGCTTATTGATCCCGGATCATCCACTAGTCTCATGACAGAGGATTTGAGACGTAAACTAAATGTCTGCGGGCCAAGAAAACCTCTAACGCTCTCATGGACGAATGGCTGCAACCAAGTAGAAGATGAAAGCATGTCAGTAGCGCTTAAAATAAGAGGACCTAACGGTAGGATGCTCTGCATCAAAAACATTAGAACTGTGAAGGAGCTTGACCTCCCAACGCAGACCATGAACGTTAGCGCCCTTAAGAGAAGATTTTCTCATTTAAAGGCACTGAACATAGCTGGATATGAGAACGCTAAACCCACCGTCTTGTTAGGCCTCCCACATGCATATTATACTCAAGCTGTTGAGTCAAAGGCAGGAACACCCGATGAACCCGTGGCGCATAAAACACGCATTGGATGGGTCATCTTTGGAAAATGCAATCAAGGAGATACAACAGGGCGACATCACTTGTTTACCGTGCAAGAAAAGAAAGAAGAAGATGAGAAAACGATGAGAGAACTTATGAAAGGATTTTTCTCAACGGAGGAATTTGGTGTTAGGAAAACTAAATTTTTACCAAAGTCAAAGGATGATGAAAAGGCTCTCGCCATAATGAGCAGTACTTTAAAATATGAAAAAGGACAATACGAAATTGGTCTTTTATGGAAAGATCCAGAAGTATCTCTCCCAAATAGCTACGCACAAGCGTTAAGAAGGCTCCAAAGCCAAGAACGCAAAATGAAAAATAATGATGAGTTGAAAGCATGGTATAGAAAACAAATAACTGATTACGTTCAGAAGGATTACGCACGCAAATTAACACCGTTTGAACTTCTGGAAACAAGTTCCAAGATAAACTACATTCCTCACTTTGTAGTAGTCAACCTTAACAAACCAATTCCAAAACCTAGGCTGGTTTTTGATGCAGCCGCTAAAAATGAAGGAGTTTCATTAAACTCCACTCTTCTATCCGGACCAGATGCCACTACATCTATCTTCGGAGTTTTAATACGATTTCGTGAATTCCCTATCGCATGTTCTGGAGACATTAAGGAAATGTTTCATCAGATACGGATCCGCGAGGAAGACCAGGTTGCTCAAAGATTCTTGTTTAGAGACAACCCGAGTGATGAACCTCAAGTTTATACAATGAATGTAATGACCTTTGGAGCAACATGCTCTCCAGCATGTGCCCAATTTGTTAAAAATCAGAACGCCTTAAAATATAAAGAAGAGTACCCAAAGGCAGTGGAAGCAATATTAAAAAATCACTACGTTGACGATTATCTTGATAGTTTTCGGACTATCAATGATGCAATCAAAACCATCAACGAAGTATGCCTCATACACGACAAGGCACATTTCTTTATAAGAAATTTTGTTTCCAATTGTCAAGAGGTAATACAAAATATTCCGGAAAACAGGTCTTCACAACAAGAGTTGCTCCACATCTCAACTAAAGAGATGAATTTCGAGAAAATCCTGGGACAATACTGGGATAAAACGAGCGATTCGTTGCGTTATAAAATCAAAGACATCGCTTGCACCCACCTGTCAAAAAGAGAGATGCTAGCTTTTGTGATGAGGATATACGATCCCTTAGGCCTAGCTGCAAATTTTACTACGCAGGCTAAAGTAATCATTCAAGAAATCTGGAAAACAGAACTGGATTGGGACAGCCCGGTACCAGAACACATAATGATTCAATGGCTCCAGTGGCTGGAAAGATTAAAGGAACTGGAGCGCATAGAAATTCCAAGGTGCTATTCGAAAGCTGCCAACACCAAAAAATCTGAATTGCACACTTTCGTTGACGCCTCGGAGAAAGCGTTCGCAGCGGTGGTGTATTTACGAACCCTGAGCAAGACAGGTATAGACGTAAATATAGTAGCGGCGAAATCAAGAGTGGCACCAATAAAGCCACTCTCAATTCCAAAATTAGAACTTCAGGCCGCGATTCTCGGAGCTAGGCTCGCCGAAGCTGTGAAAGAACAGATGCGAATTAAAACAGAAAACGATTATTTCTGGACAGACTCCAAAACCGTCTTAGGATGGATTAACGCCGACCCACGAAAATATAAACAATTCGTGGCGGTACGCATTGAAGAAATTTTAGATTGTACCAACGCTCATCAATGGAAATGGGTCCCTTCGGGTAACAACCCTGCAGATGAAGCTACTAAGGTTACAACGAGGAAATCTATTTGGCTGAATGGCCCAGAGTTTTTAAAACATGAACAAATTCAGAGTCAAGACCCAACGGTAATTGTCACACAAGAAGAAATACGTCCTAACTACACCATTAAAACTGTTGAAAGGCAATCATTCGAGTTTATAAGAACCGAATGGTGCTCTAATTGGAATAGATTGAGGAGAGCACTCGCAATCAGTCTGAAATTCATTGACTTGCTAAAAAGCAAGGTTCGAAGAACCAAATTTGTACCTATTATTCAAAAAACCGATCTTGACGAAGCAGAGAAGATCTTATTACAAAAGACTCAGTGGGAAGTATACGGAGATGATCTCTTACAACTATCGTTAAATGGACAAATATCAAAAAATAGTCCTATAAAAACATTGAACCCACAAATAATTGAGGGACTGATACGAGCGAATGGACGATTAGTTAATATTAGTTACCTTCACGACGAGGTGAAACAGCCCATCATTTTGCCCAAGAAGCATCATGTGACAGAATTAATCATAGGTCAATATCATGAACGCTATAAACACAAGAAAACGGAGGCAGTTATTGCGGCGATTCGACAGAAGTACTGGATAATAGACCTCCGGGCCGCGGTAAGAAAGGTAATCAGCAAGTGCCAACATTGCAAAAATGAGCGCGCGCGCCCCATTGCCCCAATGATGGCTCCGCTTCCAGAAAGCCGAGCCGCCGTACACAAAAAACCTTTCACCCATACAGGTGTAGATTACTTTGGACCCATGACAGTAACAATCGGAAGAAGGGTAGAAAAAAGATGGGGAGCAATATTCACATGTATGACAACACGTGCCATACATTTAGAAATCGCCAAAGACTTGAGCGCAAATTCGTTCATAATGTGCCTAAAAAATATGCAGCATAGAAGAGGAAAGGTTTGTCACATATACAGTGACAATGGTACAAACTTTGTTGGAGCGAACAGGCAAATAACGGAACTGATCGAAAGATGTGCAACCGACGGTATCCAATGGCATTTTAATCCCCCGGCCGCGCCTCACTTTGGAGGTGTATGGGAGAGAATGGTCAGAGAAGTCAAGAGCCTGCTGCCAAACAATGATAGTATTCCAGAAGAAGTACTAAGATCGACCTTCATCGAGATTGAGTTTATCCTCAATAACAGGCCTCTAACGCACATTCCTCTCGAAACTGAAGACGATGAACCTCTTACACCGTTTCACTTCTTGATAGGGTGTTCCGGAGAGGCCGAACCCACACCAGCGGGGATATCCGCAGCTGAAGCTAGCAGAAACAACTGGAAGAAGGCACAAGTTATTACTCGACAACATTGGGAACGTTGGTTAAAAGAATACCTCCCAACACTAGCGAAAAGGGAAAAGTGGATAGAACGCTCGGACCCAATACAGCCTGATGACATAGTGGTCTTTCCTGACGAACAACGCGTGGGCAGGTGGTTAAAGGGACGGGTAGTAGAAGTCTATCCTGCTAAAGACGGGCAAGTCAGGTCCGCAAGAATCAAAGTTGAAAAAGGCGAATACAAACGCCCTGTTATCAATTTAGCAGTACTAAAAGTAAAGGGGAACGAAAAAAATACAGACGTACCTTCGTGGGGAATAAAAAGGCCGATCAACATCGCCTACGTTAAACAAATAGCCGAACAACTAAAAACCCTTCCTGCAAAAAGGAGGAAGCATTTAATAAAACCTTACAATGGTTCTCTTTCTGTTTATTCTAATCACGTTCATAAACCCGATAAGTAATTTATCGGTTCGCCAAGTTGAAGAACCTGGGATATTTTTCGACCACGAAGGGACGCTTCTCCTAAAAAGGGGTGTTTGGGAAACAGCCTTCCACACCAAAATACACCCCGACAATGACACAGAGACTTTACTGGCGATGGACAAAAAGGTGACCACAGCTTTCAAGGCTCTGAACGACATGGACACTAATCTTCTAAATATGAAATTAACATTACAACAAAATATTCGACACGCACTGCAACTATCACAGACTGCAGTAAAAAGACGAACCAAACGATCTAGCGGTATATTTGGATTTTTAAAGGGCATTCTCTTTGGAGAGGACCACATTGACGAACAGTTGGCCCTCTTTAGAGCCTCCGAAGACCAGAAATTAAGATATGTATCAGAAGAAATGATAAATAAAATCAAAAGAGGTGATAGGCTTAGAAGCGAGTTATATATGAAATTCGATCACATGCATGAAGGCATAAAGAGTCTAAACAACAGCTTCAACGAAAAAAAAACGTATAGGATTAATCATAGCATTAATCATCAAACAAGTACGAGCTAAGATGTACACTTTACGCCCTCCACCGTTTAAATCGTCCGAAAATAGTAACCCCTCTACGAGGAATTACGGGGGTCAGGATGTTGACGACAGCAGTGTATAATCAGGCCAGTAACTGACCAAAATATTGTAAAACTGCTGATCGCGATCGATCAGCAGAAATATAAACATGGCCTAGTAAGTAGGTGAAAAAGCAACATGGCCTAGTAAGTAAGTGAAAAAGCAACAAATTGTAAAACTGCTGATCGCGATCGATCAGCAGAAAATTAGTATATAAGTTATGTTAAGTTAAGAATAAAGTAACATTTCAAACGAGAACTCACTAAAGAACAGTGTTTGTTTTGTTCACCAGCCAAGTCGGACGGTTAAACCTCCTGTCTTGGCTCTTCCCAACGGATTTAGATTCGTTGTGGAAATTTTACTTCTACTAAAAGGATTCCAAGTTGCTGGATATGCAATCAAGCAGGGCACACATTGAACAGTTGCATTCAATTCCTAAAAATGACAGTAGCGGAGAGAATAGTTGCGGCGGAGAAAGGAAAGCTCTGCAAAACTTGTCTGAGCAAATTCTGCCAGGGAGTATGCCCGAGATCTTTGCGATGCGAAGTAAATGGTTGCGGCAAACAGCATCATACGCTGGTGCATCGAACAGAAGAACACGTTCAGCTGCAGAGAGCTAATTCAGGGGGAGAAACGCTACGGTCACAAGTAGTGATTTATCGGACGATTCCCATAACTCTCCATTACGGCGACAATAGCGTTGACATTACAGCATTTGTTGATGAAGGTTCGTCAGCAACCTTAATAGACGAGAGCGTTGCTGAACAGCTGAAAGCCGATGGTCCAAACGAGCCGTTGCAGATAACGTGGACCGCAAACATAAGCCGCTTTGAAGACCGATCTAAGAAGCTAGATCTATTAATCTCAAGTAAGGGATCCACACAAAGGTGGAAACTATTCGAACCTCGTACAGTGGCTGGATTAATGCTACCGAGTCAATCCTTGAGATTAGCTGATGTGGTGAAGCGGTATGATCATCTGGCAGACATTCCGATCATCGGAAATAGTCAGCAAACCCCAATGCTGGTTATAGGACTCAACAACATCGAGCTATTTGCAGCACTAGAGACCAGAGTTGGTAAATCAGGTGAACCGGTTGCAGTAAGGTCCAAGATAGGCTGGACAATTTATGGTGTGGCTGACAGAGTCTCGACTCCACACGTCGTAATGAACCTACATCGGATCACGGCGATGACCAATCGAGAACTTCACGATGCTGTTGGAAGTCAATATAAGTTGGAGCAGATGAGTGTTCCTGCCTTCAAAATGCCCATAGCTGGTGAAGAAAAACGGGCAAAGGATATTCTCGAAAGAACGACGAGAAGGGTTGGTAACCGATTCGAAACGGGGCTTTTATGGCAAGAGGATAATCGTTCCTTTCCAGATAGTTACCCTACAGCGGAGTAGCGCATGCAGCAACTGGCGAGACGTTTGAAGAGAAATCCTGCTTTGGAGTCAAGGGTCACCGAAATGATTAGAGAATATGAGCGAAAGGGCTATGCTCATAAGGTAACCGAAGCTGAGCTATCCGGATTCTCAAAGGAAGAGGTGTGGTATCTGCCTCTTAACGTACTACACAATGCGAAGAAACCAGAAAAGATCCGTCTAGTATGGGACGCAGCGTCAACGGTGGCAGGGGTTTCCTTGAATTCCATGCTTATCAAAGGACCAGATATGTTGGTTCCTTTGCCGAATGTCGTTTGTCGATTTCGAGAACGAGCTTTCGCCTTTGGAGGCGACTTGAAGGAGATGTATCATCAACTGCGCATCAGAGATGAAGACAAACAGGCGCAACGGTTTTTGTTCGGCAGCGATACTGAGGGCAAGCCACAGATCTACGTTATGGATGTAGCCACATTCGGGGCTACGTGTTCACCCTGTTCAGCCCAATTCATCAAGAATTTGAACGCCCTTGAGTTCAGTGAGCAGTATCCAGATGCAGCACGAGCAATTATTGAGAAGCACTATGTCGACGACTATTACGATAGTGCTGATACAGAAGCGGAAGCCATTAAGCTGGCAAAGGAAGTCCGACACATTCATGCACAGGGAGGATTTCATATCCGAAATTGGATGTCGAATTCTGAGATATTCTTAGATGAGGTTGGAGAGAGGAGCGAGAAAGCAGCGTTGCAGTTTTCGAGCGACAAGAACTTCCCATATGATCGTGTTCTGGGAATTTGCTGGAGAGCAAGAGACGATGTTTTTTGTTTCAGTATGCTGACAGACGCGGATCGTATCAAGTTCATCGTTGATGGATTTCAACCTTCCAAACGGGTTGTGTTGAGTGTGGTGATGACAGCATTCGACCCGGTGGGTCTGATTACTCCAATCACCATTAGAGGCAGAATGCTGATTCAGGACTTATGGCGAACAGGATGTGATTGGGACTCAAAGATTGATTCCGAGTCTTTCGGAAAATGGAAGCGATGGCTGTTGTTGGTGCAGGAGGTGGGTTCGTGTCAGATTCCTCGCAGTTACTTCGGAAGAGTACTTTCAAGTGAGATCGAGAAGATAGAACTACATGTATTTTGCGATGCAAGCGAGACAGCGTTTGGTGCAGTTGCCTACTTCAGAGCAATCATCGGTGGAGCAGTAAGTTGCACATTAGTAATGAGCCGTGCGAAGGTAGCTCCCCTAAAGCCGATGTCGATACCTCGTCTGGAACTTGAGGCGGCAGTTCTAGGAGTGCGTCTATCGTCAAAGGTGCTGGAGAGTCATTCGTTGAGCATATCCCGTACATGCTACTGGACCGACGCAAAGGTAGTCTTATCTTGGATACGCTCGGATCCGAAACGATATAAGCAGTTTGTTGGCTTACGTGTGGGAGAGATTCTACATACATCGAGCATCGAGGACTGGAACTGGGTTCCATCGAGATCCAACCCAGCGGATCTACTGACGAAGTGGGGAAATTTTCTTGACATGACTCCAGAAAGCCTTTGGTTAAAAGGACCTTCATTTCTCTATGAGGAAGAGAAGTATTGGCCACAGCAGGAGCTTCCACCGATTAACACTGCTGAAGATTTAAGAGTTCATCTCTTAATCCATGGCGTGAACAAGGATCGTATTATTGATGCAAATCGTTTCTCAAAGTGGACAGTTTTAGTGCGCACCATGGCATGTGTGTTTCGATTCATCTCCAACTGCAGGCGGAAGGCAAAAGGTGAGCCTTTAGAAATGTTGCGAGCCACTGATAGACAACATAAATTGCTTACACATTTGAAGATTGAGACGAAACGGATGCCACTGCAACAATATGAGTATGAGAAAGCAGAGCGAGCGCTATTGAAGATGGCGCAAGTCGATTGTTTCATTGATGAGATGACGATATTAATGAAGAACAAAGATCGACCAACTGATCGATGGATTAGTTTTGAGAAAAGCAGTGCTTTGTATAAGCTATCTCCGATGTTGGATGAGTATGGTATTATTCGTATGGAAGGTCGGATGGAGCGAGCGGAATTTCTTCCTTTCAGCTTGAGATTCCCAGTGATACTTCCCAGCGACCATGTGGTCACACGACTGATAGTACGTCATCATCATGAGAAGAGCGGACATGGCTACCGTGAAGCTGTGAAGAACGAGCTTCGACAGCTTTACTACATTCTACATCTCGACGCTACAGTACGAAAGGAGGCTACAGCTTGTGTCTGGTGTAAGGTACGTCGTAATCGTCCTAACGTACCAAGGATGGCGCCGTTGCCGGTGCAACGCTTGACACCAAATCTACGTCCTTTCAGTTTCACCGGAGTTGATTACATTGGACCATTCAATGTGACCATTGGACGACGTACAGAGAAAAGGTGGATAGTTCTATTCACGTGCCTGGTGGTGCGTGGAATCCATCTTGAGATCGCTCATGGGCTGAGTACGCAGTCATGTCTGATGGCCCTGAGACGATTCATTTGTCGACGAGGCTGGCCTGTTGAGTTCCTGTCTGATAATGGGACCAACTTCAGAGGAGCTAGTAGAGAGATCACCGAGGCAGTTGAGACCATCCAGGGCGAGTGTGCGGACCAGTTCACGAACGCGCGGACAAAATGGAGCTTTAATCCCCCCGTCACACCCCACATGGGAGGGGTGTGGGAACGTTTGGTGAGATCGGTTAAAGGCGTCTTAGCAGCAATTGATGACGGAAGACGACTGACTGACGAGATCCTTCAGACGACCATCGTGGAAGCTGAAGACATCATCAACGGACGACCCTTGACTACGGTGACACAAGATGGCAGCGATCAGGAGACCCTGACACCGAATCATTTCTTGCGCGGGGTTTCAGATATGGATAATCGTACTATTCCACGGACGAATATGAAAGAAGCATTGAGGGATTCATATTGTAGATCCCAACATTTGTCAGATGTAATGTGGGATAGGTGGGTTAAGGAATACGCGCCGACAATAAATCAGAGATCCAAATGGTTCGGAGAAACCAAACCGCTAAAGTGCGGAGACCTTGTCTACATTGTAGATGGAAGGAATAGGAAATATTGGGTGCGAGGCATAATAGACGAGGTGATAGTAGCAGGAGACGGGAGAATTCGTCAGGTTTGGGTTAAGACTAATAATGGCAGGTTTAAACGGGCAACCAGCAATTTAGCGGTTCTAGAAATAGAATAAAGTAACACCAGTTAGAAGATAGGGACTGGGTTACGCGCCGGGGATTGTTGGAACCGTGCTTAAATTGCGTGGTGACAGGACAAAAACAGGACTGTTAAAGGGTTCCGCGCAAGCCACGGGCTGCCAACCTGACAGACGCGAAATAAGGATATATAAAGCGAGCCGGAAGGGACAACGTTCTCTTTCTTGCGTAGTAGGACCACGAACTACATTAAAATTGTGAAAATTGTTCAGAGTTTCAAACGAAGAAATAAAGACAAGATAACGGCTGTTACGATGTAACTGTGCCGACGAACCGCATGGTAACGGTTATAGCAGAACAATGGTAGGGAAATATAAACAAACCTGACAGGATAGGGTAGGATGTAGGCACCTTGGCTGTCAAAGTGACAAATAGGAATTTCGAACATGATCGAAAGGGCAATGATCGGAGCGAAGCGAGAGCGCAACGGCCATCGCGGGAAAAAAAGGGATATAAGGAGCGTGCGTAGGGCAAACGGCCTCTGCGCATTATAAACCGTCCAAGTACCGCGTTTTTAAAAACCCCGCCACAGAGTAAAATAAAAGTGTTATACGAATTATAACATATTGATTGTTGCGTCGTTATTTAAATGGTAAATCACGGGCGTAGAGAGTTGCGTTTGCAACAACGGCTGTGCCGTAACACTACGTATTTCATGTAATTGTAATCTTTGTTCGAAGGTGTTTTTTGATCAATTCAATGGAAAATATGGTCAATAAAAAGTTGTTTTAAGGAAAAGAAAGTGTTTAAACATTTTGTCAATCAAAAGAACGAGATTCAAGGATAGTCTTTCGCAGAAAAAGTTTAGTTTTTAAATTAAAACGTATACATAAATTGTGTCACACACTGTGCAACAAATGAACAATTTACCGTCGCAAAAAAAACAAAAAAATATAAACACACAAATAAGGTGGTAAATTATAATAAATGTTAATTTTAGTTCTTCAGTAGGTATTTGCATTAACAATGGCACAAGAAAAGTGTACTTTCATTGAAAAAAACCGCAAACAAAAATATGTTTTGTTTACATTCTGAACGGCTGAGGCATCGGAACTATCAAAACGATTCCTCAAAAAAAGTCTCAAAAAGTTTTTGAGGTTTTTGTTGATCGACCAATGTAGAAAAACGCGGCTTTTTTAAGACTTTCTTTAGGAACGCTATTGCGAACCAAAAAATTAGTAACTTTATTCCTTGCCGATTTTCTACAAAAGAGGTTCGTTGTTTGTGATCCCGCCCATTTTATAAGTTTTTTCGCAAACCTAAACTCACCACGGTTCTAACCGTTCCGATCGAATGCCAAAATCTTTACATTTATGTCGACATTAAAACCGCAGTGACAGCGGCGGTCGGTGTAAATAACGATTGTCTACAACAACCAGGATTTCTTCAAAACGCAAATCCCTCAAAATCACTCATGAGTTCCTGAGGTTTTGAGTTCCGAGGGAATCCTCAAATGTCGTGGCGACGCAGCTTAACCGTAATGTCTACGACCAAATTTACACCCTCAAGTCTACGACCGGCATACCCGGGTATGTCATACATGTTGTATGGCGAGTGGAACTTTTTCGTCTTAAAACTTTAAAAACTCAGGCTGTATTGAATATTAAAATTTTTAATTTCATACACAGCTACATACATTAGTTTAATTTGTTTTGGCAAATAATTGGAATTTTTCTCACTTGTTTATTATTGCTTTTTTCGACTTTTTCTAAATGACAACAGCGTTTTCATTTAGAATTTTTTCATTCTAAATTCATTTCATTCATTCATTTTTTGGGGCGGCCCGATGGTGCATGTGATAAACGGCGCCAGTCCACACGGCCGAACCGGGTTCAAATCCCATCCGGACCGTTCCCCCGTAACAAGGACTATTCGGCTACGTGGTAAAAATAAGTTTAGTAAGCCAGAAATGGCCGGCGTGATCTGTAAGCTCGTTAAAAGCCAAGAAGAGAGAGAGAGACAGAGAGAGAGAGAGCTGTGTACGAAATTAAAAATTTTAATATTCAATACAGTCTGAGTTATTACAGTTTTAAGATTTTGCATTTTTTTTTAATTAATTTTGCATTATAAGAGGATATGTAGAGGATATATAAAATGAAAAACGTATGTATGTACCCGGGTATGCGGTCGTAGACATGACGGTTAACGTCTGTTACATTTTAACGACTTTCCAAACCAAATCCTTCAGCACGCTGACGCAACAAGGAAGAATGCAAGACATGTTCTGTGTTCCTAAGACATGCACTGTGTTCCTAAGCCATTCACTGGCTACTGTGATATTGTTTAACGGGCGGAAACTATTCGGGAACGGGAAGAACTAATCATCATTCAGCAGCGTTTGCTTCGACCGGTTTGAGCGTAAGTTGGGAAAATTTAAAATGTATACCCATTTATAAAATGCACGAGATTGAGATGGTTCCGTTGCTGAGGTTTACACCATCGGCGATGGAATAAATCTAATCTAATCTCGAAAACACAATTTCGATGATGAAGATTTGTTGAAAATAGATTCGGAGTTACAGGAATTATAGGAAATCTTTCATGAAATATTTCACGGACGAACTGAAAGGGAATTAGTTAATTGGACTATTCATCTAGGGCAGTAAGTGAACTTTAAGATTAGCAAAATGAACTATGTATGTAATAATGAACTTGACAGACGAATACACAGTCACAAACAGAACGGCGCGCGACGATCACGGCTTTCTCGGCTTGGTGGAAAAAAACTCCGAAAATTTACAGCCAGCACTCCGTGAGAATTTCTCACAAGATTGTTGGTTTCATACGAAAGCAATTCGATTTCGAGGGGCAGCTAAGAATCATCTAACATGATCCATGAACGTTGGTTGTGTGCGAAAGCCGGACCATGGACGGCATGGATCAGCAGACTGTATATAGTGCGGTATATTGTGAAGCATTTAATTCGTTTAATGCTGCAGTATAACCCCTTCCTGATCGTGCTCGTACGCCAGCTGAAATGCAATACAAGCACTCATTGTATCCATTGTTAATGGTTGCTGTAATATAATGAGGAAAATCGTGTAATCGTATAATATAATGGAAAATGAATTAGTAGAATGTATACGTTTGGCTACCGACTTACAACATACCCTTTAAAAATGCTCGCATCGGTGCATCTGCGATAAAGACACGCATAAAAAATGGCACTACTTTCTCATCGATCTTCATAAAATTAAAGTAAATAATCATATAATATGCATCTTCCAGTATCGAATCATTTAATGTACTTACTCAAAATAGCTAGCTAACACTAGCTGTATAGCCCTCGATACCACAATTTCCGGCCATTTATCAATTGAATTTGATTACCCACATAAGAGGGAGTTTTTAAAAGGATTTAGGGTGATTTTGGAACCGGTGCTTGAAAATGTTTCCTTAATATAGCTAGAATAGCTTTGGTTGCAAAGCGAGACAGGCGACATGTGATGGCGAGATGCCTAAGCGCATCAGTTAAGGACAAATTATTTACAAAACTTAAATCATCGTCATGTTCCGATTCACCATCCTCAACATCCTCTAGAAAACTACTTTCCCCAGCACCATCACCACTAAACATCATTCCGTCTCCAACCTCCGAGCGATTAAGACGTATTCCAGAGCGCTCCTAGTTAACGAAACCGGCGAAATTGCAAAAACAGCTGAGCTATTGACCCCGAGACCATACATCGTAAGTGAGAAATTAGAACGCGTGCGAAGCGATCCGTGCGTTGATGTACAGGTGTGCGTGTTGTCTCCGTGCGTAGTAGTCTCGCGCAGTGTTGTGTGTGGTGAGAGAGCGGTACAACGTGTAAGTACTCCCGCTCCTTACGCGATGTACTATTTCTCTCGCTAAGTGTTGTCTGGTAAATTATCCTTTACGTACCGTGTCATACCTCTCCCTCTCATCTGTTCTGTGTTGATCCGTTCGCACCGGTTCTACCATGGAGGTGGAGCCGAACTATGGATCAGAAACGGGCTTCATTACAGTGAAGCGCAAAAGTTCTGATCCAGGAGTGACGGCAAAAAAGCCGGTTTTGTATCCCGGTGCTTCGTTGTCGTCTCCCGCAATGGACCCGAATACGAGATACAGGGCATATCATGCATCTTATAAAGGGGTGCATGATGTTTTCTTCATGCCCAGGAACAAACCCCTGGATGTGAGATCGATCACTGCATCGATCTATAAAAAATATCCAGGGGTCCTGGATGTTCTTCGGCTGCGTCCGAACAAAATGCGGGTCTCCGCAAAAGAACGGGAACAAGCCAATGCGATTGCGGCCGACCCGTCCTTTACGGAGGATTACCGGCTATACATACCCGGTGGATTGGTGGAAGTCATCGGTGTTGTAGATGACTTTGAATACTCTCTGGAGGACATTCTGAAGTACGGATAGGAGGCATTCTTGCACCAATCTACTCCTCGTGCCAAGGTCCTCGAAGTAAAAAAACTGTATGCGTCAAGCCTGGTCGACGGAAAGAAGATTTTTCGTGAGACTTCCTCGCTCCGAATCACTTTCGAAGGCACAGTCCTTCCGAATTCCCTGCTTTTCGAGGGACTTCGTGTGCCAATTCGTCGACCATTCGTGACAAAAGTTGCAACAACTGCAGCCAGATTGGGTATTCTGCTCCTTTTTGCACGAATGCAACGAAATGCAGTAAATGTAAAGGAGCGCACTCTACATTGGAGTGCACGTCCGCAGCCGAAAAGTGTTTGCATTGCAATGGCACACCGCAAACAGCAATGGCACGAGGTAAACGTTTGCCCTGTCTACCGTAGAAGATCGTACGCCGATGTTATGAAGACGACCCCAAGCGTGAATCCGTTCGACACGCTTTCTTTGTATGCGGATAACGAATCGTTGCCCAATCTGGCCCCTCTTACGGGAGTAAAACGATCAAATTTTCCAAGGCTGCAAACAAAAAGGACCCTAAAAAAGATTCAATCTTTGCCCAAAAAGGCACCACGGCGTCCCATGGAAACAGCGCCACACCAACGCCCCACTAGGGATAATGCCCCATGGGACGCTGGTACCTCCTCCAAACCACGTGAGAACCCAAGTCCCAAAAACCTGGCGTTCCCAAGTAAGCCCAGGTCCTTCTCCCAGATTCCTAGCCTGACAGAGATTTTATAATCTCTGATCGAGTCCCTCCACCTTCCGCAGCCACTTGCGGGTATGATTCCCTTGGCGTTTCCTTTCCTAAGAGGCATGGTTAAACAATGGCTGGAACAATGGCCTTGTCTTAGTATGATGGTCCGTTTGGATCCTACCTACTACAATGGAACTGCAGAAGTTTTATTGGCAAAATAGATTCATTTAAAGTTATCTTAAGGCAACATAATTGCAATATATTTGCCTTAAGCGAAACTTGGCTCTCACCTGAAAAAACTATACCCTTCCCAGGATATAATATTATACGTCAAGATCGATATGACCAAGCCAGTGATAGGCGTGGTGGGGGAATATTAATCGGTATTCTAAGTAGTCACAGCTTCAACCGAATACCACTCCCTACACCCGAGGGCATTGAATATGTCGCTATCCAGGCAAAGATAGGTAATCTTGACGTATCTATTGCTTCTATTTACATATATTTTCATCCTAGGCGATTTTAACGCTCATGGACAAGATTGGTGCTCGAGTATCATCGTGTGAGCAGCCCTAATCATTAGGGAAATTAGGGGCGACACTTTTAGATTGACAATCCTAAACTCTGGTAAAGCAACTAGGGTATCATCATCAAGTCAGAAATAGCACAATAGACCTATCTCTATGTACGTCATCACTAGGGCTGGATTCAAAGTGGAAGGTTATCCAAGATCCGCTTGGCAGTGACCATTTGCCAATTGAGATCTCCATTATCAATGGAAGTCATACAGCCGATCCATTTCCCGTCGAATGTGACTTGACGAGAAACAGACGAGGCTGGAGCGCAAGTGCAAAAACTTGCTTAAGGCAAAAAAGAGAAGCTACTGGAGGAGGTATGTTAATAACCTCTGTCCTTCCACTTCGCTCAGTTCGCTTCAGAGCATGGGGAGAAGGATGCGAAATAGCAGAGCGTCCAACGAGAGTGAAAGAGTTTCCGGGAAATGGCTTAAGCCATTTGCACAGAAAGTCTGCCCAGATTTCGCTCAAGCACCATCCTTCATACAAAGTGCACCTGGCAGTGATTCCTAGATGGATTCACCCATCACAATGGTCGAGTTTTCGCTTGTACTTTATTCCAGCAAAAATTCCTCCCCAGGAATGGATCGTATCAGAAACAAGTTGCTCCACAACCTTCCATACCTGGCGAAGAAACGGCTATTGAGGCTTTTCAACATCATATTGCTTACCAACTATTGCTTGGCGCTGTTTGTATCCGAAATAGAGCTTGCTCATTCCCGAAAGGAAATGATGGCCTCTCTATTTCTTGACATCAAAGGGGCTTTTGACTCAGTGTCAGTAGACCTACTGTGTCGAAAGTTAGAAGCTGCGGGCTTAAGCACGATACTAAACAACATTGTCCTCAACCTCCTTTTGGAAACGGCGATGAATTTCGATAACGGCCATTTGAATATTAGAAGGGTCAGTTTCTACGGACTGCCACAAGGGTCCTGCTTGAGTCCCTTGCTGCACAATTTTTACGTTAGTGATATAGATAAATGCCTTGCACAAGGATGCAAATTACGGCAATTGGCGGATGACGGTGTTGTTTCAATCGCCAGCAACAACATCATCGACATTCAAAAGCCTTTGCAAACCACTCTGGACAGCTTAGAAGTGTGGGCCAGAAATCTGGGTATCGAGTTTTCCCTTGAGAAAATGGAAATGCTCATTTTCTCGTTTTTCTACGACACAGAGAATAATAGACGCAATAATTTGGTTAATCCTCAATTTGATATACATTTGTATAACAAAAAAATATCCATTGTCAGATCTTTTCGATACCTGGGCGTTTGGATCGATAGCAAGAATGTGTGGAGGGCACATATTGACTATCTGGTTAAAAAATGCACTAGACGAATCAATTTTCTCAGAGCGATTACCGGATTCTGGTGGGGTGCGCATCCATCAGATATCCTTAAACTATACAAGACAACGATACTGTCCGTATTGGAACATGGATGCATATGCTACCATTGGGCATCCAAGTCGAATCTGATCCGCCTGCAACGTATCCAGTACCCTTGTCTTAGAATCGTATTGGGTTGCATGAAATCAACTCACACGATGTCGCTCGAAGTGATGTGTGGAGTGATGCCGCTATCGCTCCGTTTGAGCTACTATCGCTTCGCCTTCTCGTACGCTCTACAGTATCAAATCCATTGATAATCGAGAACTTTCAAACACTGCATGAGATAGGTTCTAAATGCAAAATCATGAACACATATCATGATTTTGTCTCTTTACAGGTACACCCTAGCAACTCAGAAAATTTAAATCGTGCCAGCTTGCCAGGGTCCTGCAGTTCCCGTTTTACTGTACATACCTCGTTGAGAGAGGAAACTAAGCCGATAGTCTTCGCAGGATGTCAATTCCCAGCATTTTTGTGGAAAAGTATGGCCATTTGAACAGAAACCAATTATATACTGACGGATCCTCATCAGAGCAGGGCATCGGTTTTGGCGTATATAACATCGTATCCGAAGCATATTTTCAACTACGCCAACCATGCTCGATATATGTAGCGGAGCTCGCCGCACTCTTTTACGCCTTATTGATCATAAGTGCTTGTCCTCCAGACGAATAGTTTATATTCTCCGACAGCTTAAGCGCTGTCGAAGCATTAAAATCTGTGAAGAAATATTAAAGGTCCTAAGCTCATTGTTTGAGAAATCTTTCCGTATATCTCTTGTTTGGTTGCCTACCCATTGCGGCATAGCTGGCAATGAAAAGGCAATTGGCCAAAAAGGGTGCTTCGGAAGGGTCCTTTTTCGATAGGCTTATCCTACCTCATGAGCACATGAGTGCCCCATTGTCTCTCTGCATGTCTCGATGGCAGAATTCTTGGGACACTGGTGAGCTAGGGAGGTTTTTATATTCGATCACTCCTAAAGTGTCTGTTGCAGCGTTCTCCAAACCTAGGGAAAAACAATTGTTTAGTTAATAAGTCAGTGAATTTCGTCCTAGACTTGTACAAACTTTTTACAAGTATGTACTCCTCGCTTTGGTCTCTAAATCACTACTGCTTCACGTGCGGAACTTTCTCCCGCATCGTTCCTAGTTAAGTGCTAAATTTGGCTCCTTATTTGGTCATATGCTTTCGCGCGCCCTGATTCGTTTTAATTCCGATTATCGATTAAGCAAGATCGATCATCGGTTGATCGATCTTTCGCTTCTGTCATCTTTGACATGTTGATGTCGTGTCAACAGTGTCCTTGAAGCCTTGATTCTACGGCATCTCAGGAGATCGTGCGTACATTCGAATGATGTCTAGACTTAGGTCTAATCTATTCGCATTGGGCGCACATCTTCAGCGTAAAGAACAGGTCGACTCCAAAGTATGTGGCTGCGGTCTCGGATACCACGACATAAACCATCTTCTATGGTCTTGTGTGGAGTACGACACACAATATGGCGGCCCGACCCGCCATATTGGACGCAGTCCGGGGCATTGGAAAGTTGCCGAACATTCCGATGCGGGACCTGTTGGGGGACGGTGACGAGGCTTACCTAAGAGCCATCTTTGGTTTTTGTCGTGCGAACGGACTATTAGTGTGATCCCCTTTCCTCCCCTCCCTCAACTCCTACTGTTGGTTTGTCTTATATGTATGTGTTGTACCTCGCTTGTATAAATGATGATGTATGAATGGATGAATGAAAGTAAATATGAATGAGTACGATGTGTGAAGGGTTGGGTACTACATGGAAGAAGTTGTACCGACCGATGCCATGGTCAAACAAATCAACGAAAAGCGAGAAGGAGGCTACGAACGAAAAACCCAGAACGATTAAGACCCTCGCAACGATCTGGACCTTGCACATGAACTACGGCAACTTAGCAACGAAACACCCGGACCGCGATAAGACCTTCGCTACGAACACGACCATGAATTGGATGACGGAATAAGACGCAACAATGCAACAACACAACCGAGCACACCCGGGATAAGGTGCCCTTTCACGGATCGGAGGAAGAAAAGCCTCCCATTTAAGGTGAAAGGTGTTTATTTTTATTTGTAAGTTAGGATTAATCAATACGGCCAGGCCGTTCTATCTGAACAAAACAAACATGCTTATTGCATAGTATATGTATAGATTTTGACGGGTGTGTTAGATTCTCACTAAAGCAGACGTGTTTTTGTGCGGCTCTCTGAGAATTTTGAGTTATCCATATGTTTTACGAAGCTTTCCGCTGGTTGGTATAGCAAAGTCAACTGCGCGCAAATCACATTCTTAGTGAAAAGAGTGGGACACCGTGCGTGCTGTGATCAGTTGTGATATCGGTCAGTAAAGCTGCGTCAAGCGAGGCGAATTCTATCTTGACGCACTTAAGTTGGCGTCGTTGGCGTCCGTGGTAGGGTGCATGTGTGAGTGTCATCTGTAACCCCCACATCTGTTCCTCTACGGGAGTTAGTGCGTGATCTCCTTTTTTGTGTAAGTGTTAGTGTTTTTTTCTTTACTGCGAGCTACGTGGTTAATGGACGACTTACAAAGTGTAGTGATTTGGTGATAAAGTGTTTTCATCGTGAGTGGCGGTTTTAAGCACGTTTACGCCAAGGCTACAAACAAAATCGGGTTCACTGCGTTAAGTTACGACCGGAATAGTGTATGTGAGATCATCTCCGATCCTTACGTACATTGTGGACTAGTGCGTAAGTGGCTTAGTGTAACCATACGACCGTTCCCCGCCGTCCTGTCCGGGTCGAAAGAGAGTGAGTACCCTCCCCGGCTAAAGGCCGGTTTGCACACGACTGGCCCGGTGAGTACTTTTGTTTTCGTCTTGTGAGTACCCCACCATCTGATGAACGGGAATGAAGCGAAGCAAGGCAGCTTTCAGTCTACACTGAAAGACTTCGGCTCCTTATTTGTAAGGAGCACAAAGACGATGAGATCACCACCAGGTGAAGATAGGCAGCACGCCGCTTCTCCAGTTGTCGACGCGGTCACCGAAGTATTGGATGCAGAGGAAGATCATGCCGTCAAAGTGGTAGAGGAATCCGTGATCGAGTCGGAAACGGTCTTTTCCCCAAAGGTTGTGACACCGCCTCGTTCAAACAACGATGAGGCTGGAAAAATCGGTAGTATTTTGTAGGAAGCCCTGTGTACGGCAAGAGAACTTCACCTCTTCACCAAGGACAGGAACAATGTGCATGCTCCGATTAAAAAGAAGGCAGTGAGACTTCTGTCGGTCTTAACCAACGCGGAGCGTGAAATGGTCAAAGCACGTCGGCAACGGCTACCGAGAGAAACGTTGATGAGCAATATCTGTGGAGCACAGTGGTCAAAAAAGGCAAAAAGAAGCCCAACCTCCCAAAGTTCGAAGTAAACCGCACGCAGCCTGTTCTAAGACGCCACAGAGCAGAGGCTATAGTTGTGTCGGTAAATGAAGCCAGTTCACATGCGGAGATACTTCACAAATTAAAGGCAGACCCATCGCTGCACTCGCTCGGAGAAAACGTGACCAGGGTCGGTCGCACGCAGAACGAAAATCTTCTCTTCGAACTAAAGAGAAGCGAGGGGATTAGTGGCGCTACCTTCGAGGAGCAACTAAAACAGTCAGTAGGCGCTGCAGGGGAGGTTAAAGTGTTAAGCCAGTTTGCCACTATAGAGTGTCGCTACATCGACGAAGAAGTGCAGGTCTCCGACGTTGAGCGTGACCTGAGAAAACAGTTCGACTGTGAAGGCGTAAAGCTGAAGGTGGTATTAAAGCCATCGTGCAATGGCATGCAGACGGCTCGTATAAAGATGCCGGTCAAGCTTTCGTCCCTTGTGATGCAGGCGGCTCGGGTCAAAATCGGTTGGTCAATCTGTCCGGTTAGACTGGTTACACAAACAAACAGATGCTTCCGCTGCTGGGACTTTGACCACCAGGCGCGTAACTGCAATGGACCAGACAGGACTGAAAACTGCATGCGCTGCGGTGAGAAAGGGCACTTAGCAAGAACCTGCAATAAACCCTCGAAGTGTGTCCTGTGCGCCCCGGAAGATAACGCACACGAGACTGGCGGTCCATACTGCTCGGCGGTCAGAAAACCACCACCAGTATGGAAGTAGTTAGGCACAACCTGAACCATTGTAAAGCGGCCCAAGACCTGGTGAAGGAAGATAAAGGAGATGTGGCGCTCTTATCGGAACCATATCGTATTCCAAGAGGGTGCAGCAACTGAGTATCCGACCACTCTGGCACTGCCGCAATCTGGGCGTGCGGAGCATTTCCGATCCAAAGGATAATTTCCTGCTCGTCACCTTCTGTAGCTGCTACGCTCCGCCTAGCTGGTATGATGAAAAGTTTGCTCAGATGCTAAGTAGGCTGACAGATGACCGCCAGCTAATGGGAAAGCTTTCGGGACACGATCTCCCCCGAGAAAGATGTCCCTATGAACTGAAAAGCATTATCGAAGAGCTCTTTCCCTGCCACGAGAAACCGATCTTGAGTGAAACCTTGCGTTTCCCCGAAGTGATTCCCGATTCGGTAACCATCGACGAAATACTGAAGGCAACGGATAGGCTGAAACTGTGCAAGGCAGGATGATATTCCGGTCGAAGCGACCGTGGCCGCTATTAAAGTATATTCAGAAGTTTTTCGGAACGTTTTCCAACGTTGCTTCAATACTGGCCACTTCCCCTCGGTGTGGAAGAGACAGAGGCTCGTCCTCCTCCCGAAACCTGGGAAACCACCTGGTGCCTCGTCGGCGCTAAGGCCATTAGGGGTTATTGACAGCTTCGCTAAAGTATTAGAGATACTGATACTAAACCGCTTAGTGGTCCTCAAGGAAGGAAGCAGTGGTCTGTCGGACAGGCAGTTTGGGTTCCGGAAGAAGCGGTCTACTGGAGACGCGGTTGCTGCAGTGCTGGAGAGGGCGTGCAACGCTTTCGCGAGGAAGCGAACGGGAAATCGCTACTGCGCAGTTATCACGCTAGACGTGAACAACGCGTTTAACAGCGCCAGTTGGGAAGCCATAGCACTCGCTCTGGACAACATAATGGTACCCCCGTACCTCTGCAGGCTGCTCAGGAGTTATCTAGAGCAACGAGTGCTTATGTACGACACCGAACGAAGCATTCGGTCAATGGACATCAAGGCTGGAGTTCCACAGGGTTCGATCCTCGGTCCAACTTTGTGGAACGTAATGTACGACGGAGTTCTCAAACTACCTCCAGGAGCGGAGTTGACTGGTTTCGCCGATGATATCGCTTTAACGGTCCTTGGCGAATCTATAGAGGAGATCGAGTTCCTCGCCTCCGACTCTGTAGGTAGAGTAGAGTCATGGATGCGAAGCGTTAAACTAGGCATTGCGCATAACAAGACGGAGTTCCTGTTGATCAGCAGTCATAAGGTGATTAAAACAGCGTGCTTTCGCGTGGGCACGGAGCTCATTGCATCCGTACGGCAACTGAAGTACCTGGGAGTGGTCATCGACGATCGTCTTAGCTTCCGGAAGCATCTCGAGTACGTCTGCAGCAATGCCACCAAGGCTGCAAATACGTTGATGTCGATCATGCCAAACACTGGTGGTCCCAAGAGTAGTAGCAGACGACTTCTCGCCGATGTAGCTACTACACGCTTGAGATACCATGCCGGAAACTGGGCGCATATTCTGGCGGTTAAGGCGAATCAGCGTGTTGTAAATAGGGTGTAGCGGTTGCTAGCGCTGAGAGTGATCTGCGCCTATAGGACAACTTCGTACCCGGCGGCATGTGTGGTGGCTAATATGATGCCTATTTGCATCATCTTGGCTGAAGACTGTGAGTGTTCCGGAGGTAGCGGCAATATCGGAGCGAGAATGTCCAGGTCCTCCGCTAGGACTATATCCAGGGCGAAGTGGCAGGCAGAATGGGACCTCTCCACCAAAGGACGTTGGACACATGCACTAATCCCGAACTTAGCGGTATGGATTGATAGGAAGCATGGAGAAGTGAATTTCTTTGTGACTCAATTCCTTACTGGCCATGGGTGCTTCAGGAGTTACCTTCACAAGTACCAGCACACGAGTTCCTCGAGGTGCCCAGTATGTGTGACCGTAGATGAAACAGCCGAACACGTGCTCTTCCACTGCCCCAGATTTGCCGACGAACGGCATGAAGCCAGTGAAAAGTGTGGTTCAACAATCAACAAAGGCAACCTGGTCGAGCTAATGATCGAGGACTGCAGAAAGTGGGACGCCGTGGCATTAGCTATGCGAATGATCGCCACAAAACTTCAGCACGCCTGGAGGGTGGACCAAAGACTTGGCCGAGTGTGAAGGGAGTTACGTGTGATGTGTTTTGCTTCATGTGCTTTATGTGTCAGTGTGTGTGTGAGTGTCGGTAAGTACTTGTGGATACTGCAAGTCTTGAACTGAACCCTGAATGTACGTCTCGTTCCGGTGAATAGTCTAAGGTGTTAAGTTAAGGTGTGGACTAAGTCCATTGTAGAGCCCCACCCGTGAAGTTATACCGCGAGGTGATCCCGTGGGTGGTGGCAGCAACACTACGTGCCCAAGGAGAGTTTTTTTACTGGGTAAAAATCCCATGTCACCGTTGGTGGTGTCTAAGAAGATTTTATCTCTCCTTGAAAATGTATAGATTTTAAAGGCATTAGAGGTACATGGTATATAACCAATCCATCACAACAGGTCACTCGACGCAATAGGCGTTACAACAATGCTACAAGAAGGGCGTACAGAATTAGGGATGAATTTAAAAATATGTTCATGAGAAATTTTGAAAACATCGAATAAAACTTGATAACAATTAATTCAGTTTTTTTCTAACAATTATCACTAAAACACTACTACACCATCTTCTGTAACAATACTCGTCTCGTAATACTTATTCTAGTAAAAAATATTCTAATTCTATCTCGACTAAAACCATGCAAGGTGATTTCCATGGTTCATCATATGGATTCAGGTGATGCGTAGTGTTGGGTCAAGAGTGAAAGAGGTACCTCAATCGCTCCGCTCATCTTATTGTGCGCGCTCCCGCATAGCCCACGGGAAAAAGAGATAGCGCCGTACGGAGCGCTACACACAGGAGCGATTGTGCGATGCACGAAATTTTGCACCACAAGAAACACCACAATTGAATTTATTTCGTTTTGCACGAAATAATATTCCAATCCAATACTCAATTATGAATATCTTGCGGTTTTAAAACATTTCCATAAATGCGTTAAAATGGGTTTTTTATCCAATTGTGTTGTTCCTTGTGGTGCGAAACTTCGCTCCGGGTAGCGCATAGCACAATCGCTACTGTGTGCAGCGCTTCGTGTGGAGTTACCTCAAGCGCACCGCACACTTTAGAGAGCGAGAGCGGTGCGCTCCGCTCTTGCAAAAGAGCTACTTGACCCAACACTAGCGATGCGGCGCTCAACGTTTTATGGTCAAATCTCTTTACTGTCAATTAAAACTACATTTTTCTCAATATTTTGTACCACAATATAAGTATTATAACTCATGTGATCACAGACAAACTCGACCTGAAGCAGCAATAAATAACGGCCACCCAGATTTAAATTGATCTTATGCTAACCGTATTAGCGTATAACCGAGGAGTTTAAAGCTGCGGGGCCACGACAGTTGAGACATTCCCTCAAACTTCCTCAGTCATTCAATTCCCTCAAAAAGCGTCTCAAAACCAATGTTCCCGTGGCCGTTTGAGGTTTTCCTCAAATTTGGTCACACAAACAATCACTCATGCTGCCTCTCTTTTCGTCAGCGACAACAAACAGTGTTTGACAAATGCTACGTATTTCATGTAATTGTAATCTTTGTTCAAAGGTGTTTTTTGATCAATTCAATGGAAAATATGGTCAATAAAAAGTTGTTTTAAGGAAAAGAAAGTACTTAAACATTTAATCAATCAAAAGAACGAGATTCAAGGATAGTCTTTCGCATAAAAAGTTTAGTTTTTAAATTAAAACGTATACATAAATTGTGTCACACACTGTGCAACAAATGAACAATTTCGTCGCAAAAAACAAAAAAAAAATAAAAACACAAATATGGTGTTAAATTATAATTAATGTTAATTTTAGTTCTTCAGTAGGTATTTGCATTAACAATGCCACAAGAAAAGTGTACTTTCATTGAAAAAAACCGCAAACAAAAATATGTTTTGTTTACATTCTGAACGGCAGAGGCATCGGAACTGTCAAAACGATTCCTCAAAAAAAGTCTCAAAAAGTTTTTGAGGTTTTTGTTGATCGGCCAGGTTTTCCTCAAAACGCAAATCCCTCAAAATCACTCATGAGTTCCTGAGGTTTTGAGTTCTGAGGGAATCCTCAACTGTCGTGGCCCCGCAGCTTAAGGTTGTTACCTTTTTGCTTCTGGGTTTTGCTTCTTAAAAAAAAAATTATTGAAAGTAACTTACTATTGGCCTCCAGCGCTCCCGTCACTTGCTTCCATACCCTAGCGACAAAAATGACCACAAATTCATCCGAACTCCATATAAAAATACGCAGACCCTCTAAAAATGACTGCGCTGTCCCAAAAATTCACGATAAGAGCACAAACCTTCATTCAAGAACACGAAAATGTTCATCGTCTGCTCGGCCGGTCATTTGCTCCTACTCTTGCCTCCTCTTGCTTGGCTGTTCGTACCAACAAGCGTCCGTCGTGAATTTTGCACCCTGCATTGCTTCTTATCTCACACTCCTCTGACCCTTATGCATTGCACACAAACGATGTCCCTTTAAATTCTCTTGATTATACTTGCCTCTTTGTCAAAACTGTTCTGAACTGAACGTGAAAGAGCATCGTCATAGTTGCGGTGGTTCTATTGATATGATTATTTTTTGCATGTTTCAAAACCTATTGCCGTTCGATCATTGCAAAGTATGTCGTCTTCACCACGGATTGCATTTCCTTTCCAACGCGTGGACGTTATGGTGGTTTTTAGCTGCGGATACTCCACAGCGGACCCTTCCTCCTTCGGCAGATCTGGAACGGAAATTTCTTCTTCAGGGTGGAATTTTTTCTTGTGCCGGTCCAACCCGGTTGAGTACACGAATTTACGCTTGCAGTAATCGCAACTAAATTTTTTTCGCTTCAACGCTTTTGCATTCTTACTTTTCTGACCGGGCTGTTGCAGAACATTTTCCCATTGTTGAGTATTTTGCGCGAGAGTTTGTGTCAAGACATCAATTCCAATTTTTTTCTTCTTTTCAACCATCGTGCACTGCCGGTTTGCTAGCGAAATCATATATGAAGAATGGTTTGAAAAAAAATCGGTCGGAAATATGAATCCTTAGAATTAATTATTTAAGAATTAAATGATTTCTTACCTTTGTTTTTTGTGGCGTTACAAATTACAAGTACGCTTTTCTGTGCCTAAGCATGCTGGGCTTTGCAGACACGACTGACACTTGTAACTCGTACGCTACGTATGATTTTGGACTGGCCAAGTTTAAGCCAAGAACAGACGGAACATACTTGTATGCGGCGACAACTGACTGCTCCATTTTTTTTTTGATTTCTCGTCGCCGGCTCGTAACCCATATATCTGGGTTACGAGCCGGCGACGCAGTGACGTATTCGGCTATCGCCAGAGTTTATAGCTTTATGAGTTGGCGAGTTGAATCACAGCGATGGGAGGGTAACTTTTGGTTTTGAATTTGAGCCGTTATGTATCCGAAAATAATTTTTTTTTGCAAAGCGGTATTCAAGGGGATATATCGGTTAGAAAATTGGATCTAGATGTTTTATTTTATTTATTTTTAGGCTGAGTTTAAATGAGTTTTCTTGGAATTATTGCTATACCTTGCAACAATTCGCAAAATGATGTTATATTAATGTTGTAGCTTAAGATTATCTTAGTATTCATTTGTCATATAAAACCTAACAATGTAAAATATATTTTATAGTATAATAAACAAGTGAAATATATATTATATTTGTTTTATGAAGTTTTAGCCCCTCTTAAAATGATTTGGTTAGAAAATCCGAAAAATTTTACGTTGAACACAGTGGAAGTGCAGTATGTACGATTGCGTCAGAATAATCGATTCAAATAACCTATGTTTGAACCGATAATGAATGCATAATCTTGCGTTTTGATAGCCAAGAAAAAGTTAAAAATTTTCAACATTTTGTAATGTATTAATACTGATGTATTTCAAACCTAATACAGAATAATCGAGCGAAATTTTGTTCGAAAATAACTTTTTTTGACGCGTGTGATCATCCTATATTTCCAATGTGCATATTTCCAATCATGCACCTGTTTGCAGATATCACATTAAATAAATCACTGTTTTGCCTAAACCTAAACCTGCGAGCTTCCTAAACCTAAACCTAAACAAACCATGGAAGGTGTTAACGCCACTACCACATTAAAAATGTAGAAAAATGTAAGTTTAGCACAACTTTTATACATATTACGAATAACCGAAACATATTTAATTAAATTGTAACTAATTTATTATTGCAGCCAATTCAAGGAACGGAGGAGGTGCTTCACCTCATTGAACTGGTGAAAACCTACCCATGCCTGTGGAAGGACTCGGATTGCCAGTATAAAAATGCTGAGATCCGACACCAGGCATGGGAAGAAATTGGCTCTTCTTTGGGCCAGTCATCAGAGGACGTCCACCAAAAGTGAAAGAATCTGATGAACACGTATCGGCGCACGAAGAAGGAAATACCACGAAGCCAGGTGACCGGATCAGGTGAATGATTTACGAATCTATATTATAGAATGCTTTAGTAATGTTTATTGTTTTATAATGATTATTTCCAGAATCGAGTGAGGTGTTGCAAAACTGTTGGTTCGCGTTCGAGCACATGACATTCCTGCACGACACGACAGCACCGCGACCAACAGTAAATAGTGTAAGTAATTCAATTTTATAACAATTTTATTGTGTAGCTCTCAGGGGTTGCTGCAGATGATAGGGCAGTGGATTATTTAACATGAGGTGCCGTGCTAAATGTTTTCGCATGTTTTGCAATGCTTTGGTCGGTCTTATTGGAACGCCCGGGATAGGCAGCATTGAAGCTGGTGCTGGTACATCGTCGTACTCTTCGGAGTTTAGATATGTATTGTCTTGATTTGTAGTGCGTGGTAGTAGTGTATGTGAATAGTTGTACAATAAGTGTCGTCGTCTAAAGTTGTGCAGACATATAGCTGCAAGAACAACTTTTTCTGCAATTCGAGGTTCCAAATCCATAGGCTTAGCTAAAACCCGAAATACTCGAGCTAAGATACCGAATGCGTTTTCTACTGTACGTCGTGCTCGAGAATGTCTATAGTTGAAATGACGTTCCATTGAATCTGCAGCATGCATGCCTCCAAATGGCCGCAGACAGTACTCTTTCATGGCAAACGCTTGATCCCATAGAAAGTAGAATGGCACTTCGATCTTGTATGGAACTTGTAGAATTTCCGGATCGGGAATATTTAACTCCTTGCGTTCCAGTTTTGGGTATATTGGACTGTTTGCTAAAACACCGCCATCCGATATTCTCCCCTGGCAACCGACGTCAGTGATGTGTGGAGTGATGCCGCTATCGCTCCGTTTTGAGCTACTATCGCTTCGCCTTCTCGTACGCTCTACAGTATCAAATCCATTGATAATCGAGAACTTTCAAACACTGCATGAGATAGGATCTAAATGCAAAATCATGAACACATATCATGATTTTGTCTCTTTACAGGTACACCCTAGCAACTCAGAAAATTTAAATCGTGCCAGCTTGCCAGGGTCCTGCAGTTCCCGTTTTACTGTAGATACTTCGTTGAGAGAGGAAACTAAGCCGATAGTCTTCGCAGGATGTCAATTCCCAGCATTTTTGTGGAAAAGTATGGCCATTTGAACAGAAACCAATTATATACTGACGGATCCTCATCAGAGCAGGACATCGGTTTTGGCATATATAACATTGTATCCGAAGCATATTTTCAACTACGTCAACCATGCTCGATATATGTAGCGGAGCTCGCCGTAATCTTTTACGCCTTATTGATAATAAGTGCTTGTCCTCCAGACGAATAGTTTATATTCTCCGGCAGCTTAAGCGCTGTCGAAGCATTAAAATCTGTGAAGGCTATTAAGAGCCCAGACTACTTCGTAGAAGAAATTTTAAAGGTCCTAAGCTCATTGTTTGAGAAATCTTTCCGTATATCTCTTGTTTGGTTGCCTGCTCATTGTTCCATAGCTGGCAATGAAAAGGCAGACCAATTGGCCAAAAAGGGTGCTTTTTCGATAGGCTTATCCTACCTCATGATACCCCATTGTCTCTCTGCATGTCTCGATGGCAGAATTCTTGGGACACTGGTGAGCTAGGGAGGTTTTTATATTCGATCACTCCTAAAGGTCCATTTAGTGATCGAGTGAAAGTGAACGAGAAATCGCTCTGTGAAATTTTGACACCTTGAGATTGACATTTCAAATCGAGCGAAATCGTTCAACTGACAGACAAAACGTAAACATAGCACAGTTTGTTTCAATCGTTCAATCGTGGAAGATGGAAAATACTGATTTCACGATATTGTGTGTTGGAGCACTTGCAGCCATCGCTGCTTTAAGCGCCGCTAGGAAGAAGGTGAACAAAAGAAAAAGAAGCGTAAATGTACAGCCATATCTTCAGGTCCGTAATCAATCCGGTCGTTTTGCTACCGCATTCGAAGACATGGGAAAGAACAGCGAATTTTTCAAAGAAAATTTTCGAATGACAAAGAATGAATTTGAAAACATTTACGCGAGATTGGAAAAACATTTGAAAAGCTGCGTAAATACTCATCCAAAAGATGCAATACCTCCCAAAATGAGACTGGCTGTTCTCGAGTTTTTAGCGTCAGGCGCAGTTGGTCGGCATATGGCATCTATCTACCGTATCAGCAAATCATCGTTTTCGGTAGTTTTAAATCAAGTATGTGATGCCATCATACAAGAATTCAAAGGAGAGTTCATGAAATTTGCAAAAGAAAATTGGTTGAATGTTGCGAACGATTTTAACTATCGACGGAATCTTCCGAATTGTGTTGGTGGACCTTTAAGGTCCATTTAGTGATCGAGTGAAAGTGCACGTGAAATTTTGTTTTTTGAACATATTTCACAAAATAATTGTCCAAATATTATGTGTTATACACCAAAAGATAGGAAATTAAATTCCCCAAATGTTGCCATTTTTAAAGTGACTCAAATATTGAATTTAATATGTTTCCTTGTTATTCCCCGCTCACCATTAAATTTCACCGTGAAATCACCGTGGAAATCTCCATGGAGCGAATAGCTGTCAAATGATTGATGCGGTTCACAATTACCGGTTTGCTGCGGCGAATAATTTGAATAGAACCGTTTCACTTTCAGAATAGTCAGGGAATTCTGAAATGGATTTCACCGTGAAAAATATTATTCAAAAATTCTCACAGGCGAGTATTTAAATAAATTGATGGGGGTTGTTATTTTTAAAATGAATAATTAATTCAACATTAATTGATAAATATTCTTTTGTTTTTATTTTACTGTCCCATAATGAAAATATTATATGAATTTTTTCATTCAATTTGTTTAACGTACTTTATTCGTTGCTCGGCAAATGTTGCAACACAGTTTTAAAAAGTCTGTATTTTCCATCAATTGTATCACCAACGATTTAAATAAACTTTTGCTATGTTTACGTTGTTTGTGTTAACTGAATGATTTCGCTTGATTTGAAATGTCAATTTCCATCTGCCAGAAATTCACAGAGCGATTTCACGTTCACTTTCACTCGATCACTAAATGGACCTTAAGGCCTTGTCTAACACGGCTAGTGAGGAGAAGAATGACCCTCTTCTCAAATCCTCCGTCCTCGTCGAGGGGGCTACATCTGGTACTCTCTGTAACAGATTAGCCAAATTCAGGAATGACTACTCGGGGGTTTCCCAAATAGTAGCCAGCTCCTACAGCGCGGCGTGCAGGAAGGATAAAACCTTCCGCAAACAGGTGTCCGAGGCGCAGTATTCCTACTACTGTACCGTACTCCTGTGGAGACGTCTTCTATACGTTTCCGCCTCGCACGGAGACGAAGTCAGAGCTCTCCATAAATGGATGAGCGCGCGAACGTCGGCACTATGTGTGCCAACAGACATCTCGGATTACCTCTCTGGTATAGGAGACGTAACCGACTTCGCGGGCGTCCCGTGGACATTGGAAATAGGAGCAGAGCTCAGCTCTGATCCTATTGAAGGTATCTCAGGCCACTACGGAAGAGTGGATCATGATAACCATTATCATTATGAGACCTTACCCTCACCCTTCGTCGCGATAGTTCGTATGATATACGACTACGCGTACACCCGCTTGGCAGCGGGTCAAACCTGGAATTTACCAGGTGCGTTATCGCCGGATGGAAATTACCATCCAAATCGAAACTTGCTGGGATGGGTGCCAGCTTCACGTCTTACTCCTGAACAGGAGCGGTTCAGCATTGAATCTGGTGTGTACGCAGCGCGTGGTGACCACAACGTGCTGTTGTTCGAGGTTTCAGGTGTGGAAAACCGTTTCGGTTTCCCCCTGGTGTTTGCTTTAATGTCAGGCGTTTCAGCGGCCCTCGGCACAACGAAGACCGGACCTGTATATCCTGAAACTACGAGTCTAGGAGGCTCCAAGGCCCAGGTTTTATTCAACCAAAGGTCGTGGGCGGAGTCCCCTAGAGGCTGCGGGCTCACCGTATCTCCCGTTTATTCATGCGGTGCAACCCCGACGTCATGTGCAGCTACTTCTGCCGCCATGATGTCAGCAGCGTCACTATTCCGGTACAGGGTAGACCGGGTAGTACCTGGCTCCACCGACAGTCTGTGCTACACAGGTCGTCAAGGCGGGGCCCCCCTGGCTGGACAGCAACAGCCAATGTGGTTTTTGACATACCACACCAGTGGAACGTCAAAAACTATCGGGAAATAGAGCGTTATGCAGACAACACTGCAAGCCAGTTATCCCAGTGTTTTATAATATCAAGATGGACAGGCTATTGCGTGACTCTGTTGCGCATGCGTTTGGTACCCTATGTAATCATTCATTTGGAGTGAATGTTTCTGCCTTGTGCAAGGGTATTGACGATGAATTCTAACGTATTAATTCTTATATTCATAAAAATCAAAGGAATATCGTCTCCATCGGTGAGGTAGTGGTGATTTCCAGCTATGAAGTTAGTTGAGGAGAAAACGTATGTTTAGGCAACAACAACAGCCATGCCAACTCTTTAAATCAGGGTTCAGTAGGTGGGGGTCACCGATTGACGACCAGTACCCTTAGATCAAACGGAGCAGCCAAGATGCCGATCTTCTGATCTTGAAAGCGATATTTGACAAACCAATCCGCGAAGCAGGGCCAGAGGGTGCGCACATGTACCCAACCCCAGGAGCCCGATACACAATGGGTGATACTACAAGACCTATGGTCACCCAATTCTTAGCTGACCCCCTCTACTTTATGGGGTACACTTACACCATCACCGCGGCTGATGGAACCAAGACCCAAGGAGACAACATACGTGTTGACGCTGCTGCACATGTCGTCAATGTCGTTACGACGCAAAGTAAACAGCTCAGCCATCCTGCTTTATCCCCAAACGGGCAGGATTGGTATGATATTGCGCGTGTATCGACGGATAGCCGTATGTCTACAATCAAGTCACTGATGCCGAATGCGTACGCTCTTGATCAGGCATCGGCGATCATCCTAATGAAGCAGAATATATGCTGTTGAGAACGACCGCATCTCGACCCGACGATCTAAACGAGATGCGTAGGAGGAATATGCGTGCGCTGATCGAGATCCGGTTAAGGGAAAAAAAGTGTGCGTAGAAAGGGATCCGGTCTGGTGAGTAGCTAAACAATCGTGGTGAGGACCATACTAGCTTTTTATAAAACACTCAACTTAGGCTAAAATAAAGTTGATTTATTTAAAAAAAGTATACGTCCGCGATTCTACTCAAAAATAAGAAGCTAATTACCCTCACATCAGCAAGTACTGTGAGATAGTTTGATTCAAGTGAACTTGTTCCATCCACCTGCAAAAGTGTTCGTGCGTAAATAATCCTAGCAATGGATCAGAAAACGGTTACCAACGAAGAGGCTGTATCATCCCGGGACGCGGTGCCTACGACGCAACGTGAATCCGTCAGTAAAAGAGAGGTCAGCGACGTTGAGGATGCTGTGGTACGAACGAGAGCAGTAGCAGCGAGAGTGGAGAAGTTCGAGAAAGGCGAACTGGCGGAAGCGACGCACACAGCTAAGCAACGGAATGCACGTGGTGCGAGCCAGCCGAAACCTATTCGCCAGGAGAGCGACTGCAAAAAGCAGTCAAGTAAAGACAAAGGCATCAAGGCGCTTGAGGCAAAGCATGCAACTGAGATGCTAGAAAAGGAGAATGAGATCGAGAGCTTGCGCTTAGAGCTCGAGAGAATGAAGCAGCATGAGATCGGCGCTACTAACGATCGTTACCAGCGTTCATCGAGACCAGCCGCGTGGTTACTCGATGACACTAGTAGTACCGCGAGCGAACATTTGTCGTGTAGAAATCGCATGCCTTTAGATAGTGATAGTGAAACGGAGCCAGAAGAGAAGCCCCTCACTCGTCGCCAGGTATCCGCTCGCAAATTACTGCAAAAACCGTTACCCGTGTTTAGTGGTGTCCCCGAGGACTGGCCGATGTTCATCAGAAGCTTTGAGGATACGACGAAAGCGTGTGGGTTTTCTAACCTCGAAAATCTGCAACGTTTGCGGGATAGCCTTCGCGGAGATGCAGTGGAAGCAGTAAGAGGAAGATTAGTGCTGGCCGATTCCGTGCCGGACATTATCGAAGAGTTGCGAAATCTTTTTGGCAGACCACGGCGAATTTTAAAATCATTGCTGCGTAAAGTGCGTGCGGTACCTACTCCTGATGCTGATCGTTTGGAGTCGTTTATAAGCTTCGGCATTGCTGTGAAGCAATTAGTAAGCCATATAGTGGGAGCTGAATTGAAGGAGCATCTGGATAATCCAATGCTGGTCGAGGAACTGGAGGACAAGCTGCCGGGAAGCTACCAGCTGGAATGGGTGCGTTTTAGAAGGCACAGACGTGGAAAGGCGCTGAAGGTGTTTGCGGATTACCTAAGTGAGCTGATTGTAGACATCACGGAAGTTAAAGACTTTGGCGCCAGCAAGCTGCATAGAGGAGTCGTTCGGTCGGAAAAGCGAACGGGTATGCACCATCACTCCGTAGAGGTCGCAGAAGTAAAAGCATGCTACGTATGCCAAAGTACATCGCACAAGGTAAGAACGTGTAACGTATTTAAAAACCTTTCAGTGGCGACACGGCTTGAATACGTGGAGAAAAACAATTTATGCATCAATTGCCTGAACAACCACGGGAAAACAGTGTGCCGATTTAAGCGTGCTTGTGGCGTTGACAATTGTCGAGAAAATCATCACCCTTTGCTGCATCGGGTACCGACGCGTGCGGAAGCAGAGTGTAACGCTCAACGCAGCAAAAATCATACGACGATTTTTCGGACCATCCCGGTAACATTGTCAGTAGGCGACCGAGAGTACAAGACGCTCGCCTTTCTTGACGAAGGAGCTTCGGCTACGTTCATCGAAGAAGTAGTGGCGGATGAACTTAACGTAAAGGGAGTGACTGAACCGCTTGTAATAACTTGGTGTGCAGATGTTGAACGACGCGAAGAAAACTCAAGGAAGGTGGATATCGTTGTTTCAACGAGTGGCTCGGGAAAGAAGTTTCTACTGAAGGGGGCACGAACCGTGACAAAATTAGTGCTACCTTCACAAAACGGATCCTATCGAGAGTTGCAGCACCGCTATCCACACCTAAAGGATGTACCGGTGGAAGATGCGGAAAATTTGCCAGTGAGGATCCTACTTGGCATGGATAATATAGACCTTTTCGCGCCGCTTGAATCTAAAATTGGGCAGCCAGGAGAACCAATCGCGGTGAAGAGCAAGATCGGCTGGACCATCTATGGGCCAAAAAACTTGGTAAGCGATGAAACGAGAGAATTGATTAATTACCACACTATCCTTTCAGTCACCAACGAAGAGCTGCACGATGTCCTGCGAGCGCAATACACACTCGATGACGTTGGTACAAATAATGGTCAACTGCCAGTATCAACGGCTGATCGCAGAGCAGATGAAATAATGCAAGCTACTACGGTACGAATTGGTGACAGATTTGAGACAGGATTGCTGTGGAAATCTCACGTCAGGAAATTCCCACCAAGTTTTGAAATGGCAAAAAGACGACTAGAAGGCTTGAAACGTAAAATGGCTAAGGATAAAGAAGTCGCCAAAGCGGTCCAGAAAATGATTCTTGATTACGAAGAAAAAGGGTATGCGCACAAGCTGACTCAACAGGAACTAGATGAGACCGATCCTGCCGCGGTATGGTACCTTCCACTAAATGTGGTAAAGAATCCCAACAAGCCTGGGAAGTTAAGGTTAGTTTGGGACGCAGCTGCAACGGTTAAAGGTGTATCATTAAATTCGGAGTTATTGAAAGGACCAGATATGCTTTGCTCGTTACCATCTGTACTCTGTCCTTTTCGAGAAGGCCGCATTGGGTTTGGAGGATACATAAAGGAAATGTATCACCAAATAGTCATACGAAAAGAAGATAGGCAAGCACAACGATTCCTGTTCGCTGATCCAACGACTGGTGACCCTCTGATGTACGTAATGGATGTTGCTACATTCGGATCGACATGCTCCCCGTGCTCGGCACAGTTCGTCAAAAACAAAAACGCCGACGAGCTCTCCAGCGTATTCCCCGAA
The DNA here is from genome assembly GCF_943734845.2 of Anopheles funestus. NCBI lineage: Eukaryota > Metazoa > Arthropoda > Insecta > Diptera > Culicidae > Anopheles > Anopheles funestus. The sequence goes on from NC_064599.1 coordinate 47,320,532, forward strand.
GCTTGCGAAGCAATTAAGCACTTTAAGCAAGCAATTAAGACACTACGTCGATGATTATTACGACAGTACAGATACGGTGGAAGAAGCGGTGCATTTAGCAAAACAAGTGTCGTATGTGCATTCGAAGGGAGGTTTCCACATGAGAAATTGGGTCAGTAACGGAGAGCGTTTTAGTGAGGAAATGGGAGAAAAAAGCCCAGCTGATGCGATCAGTTTCAAACAGAAGTTGGCAGAAGGTACGGCAACGTTTGATCGAGTATTGGGAATAAGGTGGAATGTAAAGGACGACACATTTCAGTTCACACCTCCTACTAAGGCCCTTGAGTATGATCATCCTACGAAGCGAATGGTAGTAAGTTGCGTTATGTCGCTATTCGACCCGATGGGATATCTCTCCCCATTTCTGGTGCTAGGAAAGATAATGGTTCAGGTGTTGTGGAGAACTGGCTGCGATTGGGATGAAAAAATCGATCATGCGAGTTTAAGTAAATGGGAAGGCTGGAGGCAACAAATGCAAAAGATCGAAGCTGTAAAAATTCCTCGTGCATATTTTGGAGCTGCGTCATCAAAACAGATACTAGAGCTTCAACTACATATCTTCACTGATGCCAGTGAGACAGCATATGGCTGTGTAGCATACTTTAGAGCAGTGTTTGCAGACAAAGTTAAATGTGCCCTGGTGATGAGTCGCTCGAAGGTTGCCCCTATTAAACAAAGAACAATTCCACAGTTGGAACTATGTGCTGCTGTGCTTGGAGCTAGGTTGGCGAGAACAGTAAGAAGCATGCATAGGCTTACCATTGACAAGCAAGTGATCTGGTGCGACTCACGGACAGTACTATCGTGGTTACGTTCTGACCAACGTCGATACAAACCTTATGTTGCATTCCGAATAGGTGAAATTTTAGAAATTTCAAATGTGATGGATTGGCGGTGGATTCCCTCAGGCCAAAATGTAGCGGATTCACTAACCAAACAAAGTAAGGAATGGTGTTTTAATCCAGATTCAGCATGGTTAAAAGGACCAGCGTTTTTGTACGATAGTGAGAAAGAATGGTCAGAGCAGCCGACTATTGACATGAACACAGCAGAAGAATTAAGGGCATCGTTTATGTAGCACGAAATAGTAATACCGACGCCTCTAATAGACCTGACTAGGATATCCAGATCGACAGTGCTTGTGCGTACAATTGCTTGCGTGTTGCGGGTTATTTCTAATTGCAAAAAGAAGCGAGATAAGAACGAAATAGAGACTGTGACAGCAACTAACGCACAACAGAAAAATACTGGCGATTTAGAACAATGTAGTGAAAGTGCCGTTAAGAAGAGACGAATATTATAGATCTAAATGTGCATTAAGAAGGTTAATAAGAATAAGAGGTTAACGGGCAACATGTAATTTAGCGGTCGTAGGGATTTAGTAACACTAGGTGGTAAAACCACACCAGGATTACGAGTGGGGGTGTTGAGAACGACCGCACCTCGACCCGACGATCTAAACGAGATGCGTAGGAGGAATATGCGTGCGCTGATCGAGATCCGGTTAAGGGAAAAAAGTGTGCGTAGAAAGGGATCCGGTCTGGTGAGTAGCTAAACAATCGTGGTGAGGACCATACTAGCTTTTTATAAAACACTCAACTTAGGCTAAAATAAAGTTGATTTATTTAAAAAAAGTATACGTCCGCGATTCTACTCAACATATGCAATATATTTAAAGCTGTCTACGATGAGGCCCCTGTGCTGCGTGCTATGTTGCTGTGGCTTACTTTAAAAAAAGCCAGTTATCCCAGTGGGGACCGGCCCGCTGAAAATACCGGAACGCGATTGTGATTTCAATGTTTTTCAAATAGAAGTGCCTCCAAGCGAATACAAGTGTACCACAAGTGTGTCCAAGTGACTGTTACGAGTGTCTCTGCGAGTTAAGTTTGAGTGCAAGAAAACTATTTTTCTTTCTGTTTGAATTGTGCATGGAATTACGATCCGGTTGCATAGTGATGGATCAACCCGCTACTACAAGCAGCGCGGCTTCACCACCAACGGTCATACAACATCAGGCCAGTGGAGATGGGGGGCACACTACCAGCTCACCCCAGAGTGTACAACCCGCACTCCAAGCCCCTTCTCCGGGTGGAAACACACCTGAAGCAGATCCATCCCACAGTGGCGACAACAGCAGCCACACAAATGTTTCAAATCAGGGTTCAGTAGGTGGGGGTCACCGATTGACGACCGGTACCCGTAAATCAGACGGAGCGGCCAAGATGCCACCATCGCTTCTGATTTTGAAAGCGTTGTTTGACAGACCTATCCGCGAGGCGGGGTCGGAAGGGGCGTACATGTACCCCACTCCCGGTGCCCGTTATACAATGGGTGACAACACAAGACCAATGGTCACCCAGTTCTTGACCTACCCCCTCTACTTAATGGGGTATACATAAAAAAAGCCAGTTATCCCAGTTTTCCGCGATTTTCCCGAAGAAGGACACGAGATAGACGATTGGGGTGTTCAGTGAAATTGTACCCGGGGAAATTCTCCATCTTTTCTCGCTGGAATATAGCTTACTTCCGCGAAATAGAACGTGCAGCAGATTTAAAAAAAAAAGCCAGTTATCCCACTGGAAATCGTGTTATTTAATACGAATAAAATCAAGCACTTTATCTACCATGTCAACCGTGAATAGTGAAGAAATGTCCGGTGCCGCTGCCCTGGACACGAAGACAACTACCAAAAACCGTAAAGATTTAGGCGCCAAACATCGTCAAGCTGAGCGATTCCGTTCTAAGAAGAATGAAATTACTCATGAGGAATTCCATGATGCCAATACGAGAGTACGTGATTCTTTTTGCAAATATGAAAATCTCGAGGAACTCGTGGCCACAGCCTATCTCACACTTACAGTGTGAAAGATAACCGGGCGTCTATTATTATTATTATTATTTATTGAGTATTACGGGCTATGCCGTATTGTCGAGATAATTCTCGACTAGGGTTTTACATTCTATGGTATAGTAGGAATTTCCTCCTACCAAGCTGCCTTATCCCGGGCATACTCGGTTGATGCGTTTTCCTGCTGTCCAATGTCCAGTTGTCCAAAGTCCAGTTGTCCACTATCATGTTGTTCAATGTCCTGATGTCCAATGTCCAAATCCTAGATATCGTTGATGGGGTCTGTCGATTCTCTTGTTCCAGGTCTTCTGTACGCTTTCTGGGTTGTTTTCTGTGCCTCGATGTGCCACGTGCAACACTACTCACTACTATAAAAACAAACAGACCAAACAACACTTACTACTTGATGACTAAGAATAGGGAAACGTATACATTTAAACATTTAAACCGTGTTCTCTAGCGAACCTGAAAATAATTTTCATATATGGCACGTCTCCTGTGGCCATAATGTCTCTAATTGGGACATCCGGATCCCTGTTGATTGCCGCTATTGCTGCCAACAGTGATCCCCTGACATCATCATAGTCTTGACAAGACCACAGAAGGTGGTCTATATCGTGATGTCCTGTACTGCAATCGCAAACCTTCGTTGGAGCCAGGTTTATACGCTGAAGGTGAGCGCCCAGCGCAAAATGGTTAGATCTGAGCCTAGACATCATGCGGATGAACGCTCTTCCCTCAGAGAGCCCGTCAAACCAGGGTCGTAAGGAGACTTTTGGTGATATCGAGTAGAGAAATCTCCCGAGATCATCTGCTTCCCATAGATTCTGCCAACGTGCTAGACAGAATTCCTGGGGAGAGTGGGCATACTCGTGACATAGGATGGGCCTATCATACAAATCACCTTCAGAAGCGCCTCTTTTTGCCAAATTATCCGCTTTCTCATTGCCAGTAATACCAGAATGAGAGGGAATCCATACAAGCGAAATGCGAAACGCTTTTTCAAACAAGGAGCTTAGGACCTCTAGAATTTTTTGCACAAAATAGTCTGGGCTCTTAACAGACTTTACCGTTTTGAGTGTTTCCACAGCGCTCAGACTGTCTGTAAAAACAAAATACTCATCTGGAGGTCTGGCACTAATAAGTAGCAGTGCGTAAAATATTGCTGCTAGCTCAGCAATATAGATAGAGCACGGTTGTCTCAGTTTGTGAAAAACTTCGATGGTTGTATTATACACACCGAAACCAGTACCGCTCTCTGACGACGAGCCGTCAGTGTAGTACTGTTTGTGGTTATCTAAATGGCCGTACTTGTCCACGAAAGTGCTGGGGATTGTCATCCAGCGAAGACTATGCGGGACAGTCCTAGTTTCCTCCGTCATCGAGGTGTCGATCGTTAAAAGGGAACTGTAGGTATCTGGGAGCGCGACACGATTAGATGTTGTTATAGCACTAGGGTGTGCCTGTAATGAAACAAAATCATGGTATAACTCCATGATTCTGCTTTTGGATTGTGTCTCTAGTAATGATTTGAAGTTCTCTATTACCAAGGGATTTGATACGGAAAAACGGATAAGAAGTCGGAGCGAAAGGTACAAAAATCGTAGTTTTAGGGGCATCACTCCCGACATCACTTCCAAGGACATGTTATGAGTTGATTTCATACTGCCCATGGTGATTCTCAAGCATCGATACTGGATTCTTTCTAATGTTATTAGATGCGTTTTAGATGCCCAGTGGAAACATATACTTCCATATTCTAAAACGGATCGTATCGTGGTTTTATATAAACGTAGCACATCCACTGGATGTGCTCCCCACCAGAATCCAGTGATTGTTCTTAAAAAGTTGACTCTTCTGGTGCACTTTTGCACTAAGTATCGTATGTGCTTATTCCAGTTAAGCCTAGAATTAAACCAAACTCCTAGGTATCTAAAATCTTCGGCAATGTCTATCTTTTTACCATAGAGAAAGATGTCAATATCGGGTTTATACAATCTTTTCTCTCTGTTTTTCGCAGTGTCACTAAAAAAGGAAAATGTTACCATTTTAGTTTTATCTGCTGAAAAATCGATACCTAGGTTTTGAGACCATTCTGCTAGATTGTTCAACGTGGTTTGTAAAGAATTTTGAATTTCATCGGCGTCCCTGCTAGCGACTGATAAAACGCCGTCATCAGCTAGTTGTCTAAGTCTACAATTAGGCGTAAGACAGCAGTCTATGTCACTGACGTAAAAGTTATATAACAGGGGGCTCAAGCAGGACCCTTGTGCTAGTCCGTGAAAGCTGGTCCGCTTCAGTTGAAAGTGGCCGTTATCAAAATTCATTGCCTTTTCTGATATTAGGTTAAATATTACGTTATTTAATTTCGGGCTAATTCCAGCGTTTTCTAGCTTATGACACAGTATATGAGGGGATACTGAGTCAAAAGCCCCCTGTATATCTAAGAATACGGAAGTCATATTCTGTTTTTGTGCATGTGCCAGTACGATTTCTGTAACTAGCAGCGCTAAGCAGTCGTTCGTACCTTTGCCTTTACGAAAACCATATTGGGTACTTGAGAGAAGGTTGGTAGATTCTAGCCATTTCTCTAAACGCAGAAGAATCATCTTTTTGAAGATTTTTCGAAGGCATGAGAGCAATGCTATCGGTCGATAAGACCGATAATCTGATGCCGGTTTGCCCGGTTTCAAGATGGTTATCACTTTTACCTGCCTCCACTCTGGCGGAACGATATTGTATAGTAGCATCCTATTGAACAGTATCAATAGAAGCTTCTTTGCCATATCCGGTAGATTTAAGATCAGTTGGTTACTGATCTGATCTACACCAGGCGCAGAATTTCTACAAGATAGGAGGGCAAGAGAAAGTTCAACCATGGTGAATGGTACGTCCATTTGAGGTTCCCTTCCAAGCGAAGTTTGTATAAACTTTTCCGCGGGGACGAAGTCAGGGCAGAATTTGTGAGCAAATTTCTCGAGCCAATCACCAGAAAAATTTTCGTCCTCATTTTCTACATTACAGTTTCGCATCCTTTTGGCGGTTTTCCATAGCAAACTAAGCGAAGAGGAAGGATTTAGGTTATTTACAAATTTACGCCAATATCCACGTTTTTTAGCTTTTAGCAAGTTTTTGCATGTTCTCTCTAGTCCTCTATATAACCGGGCGTCTAGCAGTGAGGAAATTTTAGCGGTCGTAGGTGTCGAAACTAGTGATATCCACAGTCGGCAGGCTCGTCCACCGTTGTTCCCAACATGTATGGTACTAACACGTGCAGCGCGGGCCCACCCCTTGCGGCCTAGTAGTAAGCGATGATGAGACTCCAGTGTGCCAATGGACAACACGGACGGTTCTCGGAGGGTTGTTAGGCCCGCTAGCTTACGACCACCTAATGGGTATAAGTAGCGCAATCAGCTCGGATTGGATACGACCTTAGAGGCGTTTAGACATAATTCAGCGGACGTAGCGTCATACCACAGTCCGTTCAAACTAGTATTGAGCCAGTGGGCCGTACCTGTGGTTCCTCTCGTACTGCACAGGAATTTCGTGAAGATAGCGACGAACAATGCACACCAGTAGGATAAAACTAACCTATCTCACGACGGTCTAAACCCAGCTCACGTTCCCTTGAAAGGGTGAACAATCCTACGCTTGGTAAATTTTGCTTTACAATGATAGGAAGAGCCGAGATCGAAGGATCAAAGCCACGTCGCTATGAACGCTTGGCGGCTACAAGCCAGTTATCCCAGTGGCGGTGGAAGATGCACCAGTTTAACGAAGCTTCTTTCCTTCACGCCCTCGAAGACGTGAACTTCGTTGAGCTAGCTGCGACTGATGCGGGCATGGTGGATGCTCTTACGGAAGCGTGCGACATCACCATGCAGCGGGTCTCTCGGCTACACAGAGCAGAGCATCGCAGCGGCGGATCATCGCACGGCGAAGCGCAATTTGGAGAAGGCGATTCGAGCCAGGAAGCGGCAGGAGTTCGATGATCTTATCAGCGTCGCCGAGGAGAACGTGTTTGGTGCCGGCTACAGGGTGGTGACGTCTCGGCTGCATGGCAGTCGTGTGCCGCCCGAGACCGACCGCGCTGAGTTGGAGCGGATTGTCACCGATTTGTTCCCGGTCCATCCACCAGTCTCGTGGCCCGATGCTGACGGCGGTTCCGAGTCGGTCGAGTCCACAGTCACAGACGTGACTCGCGACGAGCTGCTGGCCATCGTCTCCGAGATGAGCTCGAGGAAGGCTCCTGGTCTGGACGGCATCCCGAACGCTGCGGTGAAGGCGGCGATCAGGAGATACGCGGAGGTCTTCTGCCGTGTGTACCAGGACTGCCTGGGCCGCGGCACGTTCCCGCCGCAGTGGAAAAGGCAGCGCCTGGTACTGCTGCCAAAGCCGGGCAAACCTCCGGGTGAGAGCTCGTCCTACCGGCCGCTCTGCATGTTGGACGCGTTGGGCAAGGTGCTTGAGAAGCTGATTTTGAACCGACTCAACCAACACCTGAAGGACGTCGATTCGCCGCAGCTGTCCAGCGAGCAGTACGGCTTCCGCAAGGGACGCTCCACAATCAGCGCGATCGAGCGGGTTGTCGACGCGGGCAGGAAGGCCATGGCGTTCGGCCGCACCAATGCCCGCGACAAACGCTGCCTGATGGTGGTAGCGCTCGACATTCGCAACGCCTTCAACACGGCGAGCTGGCAGTGTATTGTCGAGGCGTTGCGGACCAAAGGAGTTCCGTCGCTACTGGTGAAGGTCATACGATCATACTTCGAGGGACGCGAGCTGTTCTTCGACACGCGTGATGGCCCCGTCGTACGTCCCATCACTGCTGGAGTTCCACAGGGGTCCATCCTGGGCCCGACCCTGTGGAACCTGATGTATGACGGTGTGCTAAATGTTGCGCTACCACCCGGCGTAGAGATCATCGGCTACGCGGACGATCTTGTCGTTCTCGCCCCGGGCACAACGCCATCGACAGCAGCAGCTACAGCGGAGGAGGCTGTGTCAGCGGTAGACCGGTGGTTGCGCGAGCACCACTTGGAGCTGGCACACGCCAAGACTGAGATGACGGTGATATCCAGTCTTAAGAATCCTCCGGAGTGAATCACAATCACCGTTGGAGGCGTGGTCGTCCCGTATTCGCGGACCCTGAAGTACCTGGGGGTACGTCTCCAGGACCATCTCTCCTGGGTACCGCACGTGACGGCGATCACCGAGAAGGCTATGCAGGTTGCGCAGGCAGTAAACCGTCTGATGGCGAACCACCGGGGGCCGAAGACTTCCAAGTCTCGCTTGCTGGCGGCAGTCGCAGACTCCGTCATGCGTTACGCCGCCCCGGTCTGGCACGGCGCTCTGGCCAATCGGGAGTGCCGCAGGTTGCTGCAGCGAGTCCAGCGGAAATCAGCGATTCGTGTTGCCCGGGCGTTTGCAACTGTCCGGTACGAGACTGACGTGCTGTTGGCTGAACTTGTGCCGATTTGCAGAGCGGTGGAGGAGGACACCCGAGTCCACAGTCGTCGTGGTACGCGCACCAGCGGCGAACTTCGGATCGAGGAGCGACAGCGGACCATCGCCGAGTGGCAGTCGACGTGGGATGCTGATGCCGCAGCAGAGGGAGCCAGCAAATACGTCAGGTGGGCCCACCGTACGATCCCGGACATCGGATCGTGGCAGTCGCGGAACCACGCAGAGGTGACCTTCCATCTGTCGCAGGTACTATCCGGTCACGGATTTTTCCGCGGGTACCTTTGCGACATGGGTTTCACCTCATCCCCGGACTGCACGTGGTGCCCTGGCGTCGCTGAGAGTGCCGAACATGCCATGTTCGTGTGCCCTCGCTTTGCTGCCATCCGGAGGCAACTGTTGGACGGCGTAGTTCCGGAGTCGCTGGAAGGCCACATGCTTCAGTGTCCGGAGAACTGGAGCAACGTGTGCGAGGCTGCCAAGCGAATCACGCATGCGCTGAAGCGTGACTGGGACGAGTTCCGGACCATGCTGGCGGCCCAGGGAATGTTGCCGGATAATGTTCATCGACCGGATCCCGATGCTGTTCGACGGGCTCGCTACGATCAGCGTAACGTCGCGCGAAACCGGAAGAGGGCGCAGCAACGGGAGGAGCAGCGGGGTGGGCGGCCGCCATCACCACCCCCTTCACCGAGGACGATCGAACGCAGAGCTGCTGTTCGCGAACGGGTCGCTCGCCATCGTCAGCGGCTACGTGAGCTGATTGCGGATGGCGTCACCGGATGGCAACGACGACAGCACCCGCGACGATGAAGATGTCTTCCCACCAGCCGTAGAGGTGCCGGCCAGCAGCACCAGAGCGAGAGGCCTCTCTGCCGCGGAAGCTGCCGCGGCAATAGAGGCTGATGTATCGTCACGATAATAGAAAGGCATCCGAGACCGTCGGTGATTATATATAAAATTGAAGGGCCCAATGGGGGCATGACATCGGGAAGTCTAAATGACACTAGGAGTTAAAATAAATATATATGTAGGTGCACTTGCACGGTTCAGAGAAGCCTACAGAGGCGATAAGATACTGGGTTTTACCAAATCCCTCGCGGGAATCATGAACTCAGTTGGGGAGTAGGGAGATCGACAGAAAGATGTATGTAAAATGTTGAATAAATCCCTACTATTAAAAAAAGCCAGTTATCCCAGTGAGTATCCTCACGGAGTTGGCAGTCCGCATAACATCAGTGCTGCAACGGCATTGGAACGAGGAGCGTGCTGCGGCCGCAGACGCAGCCAACAGTCAACCGGTGGATCCGGCGGTCCGACAGGCGGTATTGGCTGCACGCAACCAGCGGCGGAACGAGGCACGTCGACATGCTCGCGCTCTGGCCAGGGAGGAGAGGCAGCGTAATGCCCCTCCTGCAACACCACCGCCTTTGCTGATTCTTGTCAGAAGATTCCTGGTTAGAGAGCGAATGCGACGGTATCGACAACGTGTTCGTGAGATGCGGCAACAACAACAGCAGCAACAGGACGAGGATATCTCTCCACCTGGTCCAGCGGACTTGCCATTCGTAGAGCCTGATAGTGACAACAGCGACCAGTCGAGACGACACTCCATGTCGGCCGACGAGGAGGCGGCTGTCACTGCCGCCACGACATCCGGTCGCTAAAGCTGCAGCATAACTTAGCAGTGCGGTGCAAACAGCACCCTTCCAGCGAAATCGGTGAGCAGCTTCTTTTTCGGAGTCCACAAAAATGGCTACAAGTGTACGTAAGGGTCGCATGCGTTAATGCTCGATTATAAGGGCCAGACCTCATCCCTCACAAAGCCACGCGGCTAAGCATGGGGGAGATGCAGGTTGCGCACATCATGGTTTTTTAGTCGGTAAAAATCCGGGTGGGGTCGCCCACCCAAAAAAAAAAAGCCAGTAATCCCAGTAAAAGCCACACGCTTCCGTGCGAGCTCCTGCGAAGAGTGAATATTTTGTGTGAAAAATAAAGTTTTGCCGTATAAAAACACTCGAAATCGTTAAATAAGTGATTGCTTAGCATCAAATATTGTCTAGTAATAAAGGACATTCATTCTGTGGTCGGACGGACTTCGAGCGTCAATATTGGAGGTCGAGCGACGGTGGGTCGCTCCCTTCAGCTGAAATGGAAGGGGTCAAGACGCTGCGAGGGCGAACCATTTCAGTAGATGAGCGACCAGTTGCAGCAAACCTGCCCAAAGTTTTGACGTCCATTCCAGAGAAGAAGGAGCTGAAGGTAGTGGCGACAAAGATGCCGGGCCCAGCACACCTAACAAGCGCCGCATCAGCTGAGAAGCGTCGCATTTCCTCAGTTGCGAAGGAGGATAATGAGGCACTCACCTCACTAATAAAAAGGCTGGAGGAGCAGATCGCACTTCTTCGGGAACAGCTTGCAGACCAAGTCGAGCATTTCCGCAAAGAGCTCGAGCGTCAGAGGGAGGAGGCGCGCTATCGTGAAGCGCTTGCACGAGAAGATGCTGCGTTACAACGTGAGCAGCTGAAGAAAGAACGGGAGATGATTTCTCTGCTCCTCATGGAGAAGTTTTCAGGTGTAGCTCCCGAGCAGCAGCAGCTCCAGGGAACAACGTCAGCGGTGACCAATTCAGCTCCGGGGCAGGAAGGAGGCACGTGGGCTGAAGTGGTGTGGCGAAAACCAGCATCGTAGCAACGGCAGAATCAACAGCAGTCGAGCCAGCAGGGCCTGTCCCAAATTCGGGCTGAAGAACCATGGACCATAGTTCTGTTGTCAGTGTATGTAGCCATACCGCACTGATATGGGTATGGATCCGAAGCCTCTCGAAGGATAATATAGGCACTCCATACCCTACTCCGACTCAATACGTCCTCGTCGTACAGAATGGTAACATATCTCTCCAAATATCTGAGCTTGGGTATACGGGGAAACCCAACCCCTTGGGAAGATGGGGTATATGGCTAAATTGAGCGGAGGGGGACAGCCAGCGTCTGTTCTCCATGTTAGGGGCGGCTGGATGTCCCTTCTGTCCTGGCACCCTACGGGACTTTAAACAGCTAGGATGCGTAGGCCCTCCGACGAGACAGGGGGTTGGGGGAGAGGCCTTGCAAGCCACCCCCAATACCAACGCAACGAAAGACAACCAAGAAATTTCGAATCGGACTAACAGATACAGACCCACGCACCGAAACAAGGACAACGATTGGAAACTCGGGACATGGAACTGCAGATCCCTCACAGCACCCGGAAGTACCCGCATTCTTTCGGACGAGGTGAGGGCCCGCGGCTTCGGCATAGTAGCACTTCAGGAGGTGCGCTGGAAAGGAGTTATGGAGCGCCCCTACCGCAGTGATTGCATGATCTACGAGAGCGGTGGTGAAAAGCATGAACTCGGTACAGCGTTCCTGGTCATAGGTGCGATGCGAAAGAGGATAATCGGTTGGTGGCCGATCAACGAACGGATTTCCAAGTTGAGGGTTCGTGGAAGGTTCTTCAACCTGAGCATTATTAACGTGCATAGTCCGCACCTTGGAAGCACCGATGACGATAAGGAGTTATTTTATACGCAGCTGGAGAGGGAGTACGACCGGTGCCCACAACACGACGTCAAGATCGTCATCGGAGACTTTAACGCTCAGGTCGGACGGGAGGAGGCATACAAACCCATGATAGGTAGTTTCAGCGCCCACCAGCTGACAAACGACAATGGGCTTCGCCTAATAAACTTCGCCTCCTCCAAGCACATGACCATTCGCAGCACCTTCTTCCAGCACGCACCACGCTTCAGCTACACCTGGAGATCACCACAGCAGACATATTCCCAGATTGACCACGTTCTCATCGATGGAAGGCACTTCTCGGATATTATCGACGTACGTACGTACAGGGGAGCAAACGTCGACTCAGACCATTTCCTGGTTATGGTTAAGTTACGCCAGAAACTGTGCGCAGCCAATAAGCTGCGCTATCAGCCCACCCCAAGGCTCGACATAGATCGGTTGCGGCAAGCTGATGTGGCGAGGGACTTCGCGACCACGCTAGGGGAAGCGTTGCCGGAGGACACCACCTTCGAGGCGATGTCCCTCAATGACCATTGGCGTACAATGGAACAAGCCATCAGCAGCACGGCCGATCGAACTATTGCCCGCGTAACACGTAACCGGAGGAAGGAATGGTTTGATGATGAGTGCAGGCGAGCACTATCCGAGAAGAACGCAGCGCGTACTCGCATGCTCCAGCGCGAGACCAGGCAGAACGTGGAAGACTACAGACGACTGAGAAGGCAGCAGACCCGACTCTTCCAGGACAAGAAGCGCAGCTTCGAAGAGTCGGATGAGCAACTGATGCAGCAGCTATCCCAGTCGGGGGAAACTCGTAAGTTCTACAGGATGCTGAATGCGGCACGAGACGGTTTTACTCCCATAACCGCTATGTGCCGCAACGAGGAGGGAGATATCCTGTCGGACGAGCGAGAGGTGATCGACAGGTGGAAGTACTACCTGAACGGAGCAGATGCAGGAGAGACCTCTGCAGGAAGTAGAGGAGAGCAGTATTGCGACAGCCAGCAGGATGACGAAGTGCCCCCGCCATCCTTGGACGAAGTCATCAGTGCCATCAAACAGCTGAAACGTAACAAGTCAGCTGGCAGCGATGAGCTGGTGGCAGAGTTGTTCAAGATGGGCCCGGAGAGGCTTGCCGCGCTTATGCATCGGCTGATCGTAAGGATTTGGGACCAGGAAGAACTACCGGACGAGTGGAAGCTGGGTGTCATACACCCAGTGTACAAAAAGGGCGACAGACTGGACTGTGCTAACTTCCGAGCCATCACAGTCCTGAATGCTGCCTACAAGATCCTGTCCCGAATACTCTTCTGCAGACTTGCGCCCCTTGCCACAGATTTCGTCGGAAGCTACCAAGCTGGATTTGTTGGAGGCAAATCGACCACCGACCAAATCTTTACTCTACGGCAGATCCTCCAGAAGTGCCGAGAGCATCAGATCCCCACGCACCACCTGTTCATTGACTTTAAGGCGGCCTACGATACCATAGATCGGACCGAACTATGGAACACCATGCAGCAGTACGGATTCCCTGGGAAGCTGGTACGGCTGTTGAAGGCCACGATGGATGGGGTGCAGTGCAAGGTGAGAGTATCGAACATGCTGTCGGAATCGTTCGAATCTCACCGGGGTCTGAGGCAAGGGGACGGACTCTCCTGTTTGCTGTTTAACATCGCTCTGGAAGGTGTCATGCGAAGCGCGGGCTTCGACATCCGGGGCACGATTTTCACCCGTTCTCTCCAATTTCTCGACTTCGCGGATGACATCGACATCATCGGACGGACATCTGCGGCGGTGTGCGACGCGTACACCCGACTGAAACGCGAGGCCGACAGAATTGGATTGAGGATCAATGCGACGAAGACAAAGTACCTGCTTGCCGGGGGCTCTGACCGTGATAGAGCCCGACTCGGGAGCAGAGTATCAGTTGACGGCGACGATCTCGAGGTGGTAGAGGAGTTCTGCTACCTTGGTACGATCGTAACTTCGGACAACAACATGAGCAGCGAAATCCGAAGGCGCATTGTTCAGGGAAATCGTGCCTACTACGGGCTCCACAAACTCCTGCGATCCAGAAGGCTCCAGCAACACACGAAATGCACGATATATCGCACACTGATACGTCCGGTAGTCCTCTACGGGTACGAGTCCTGGACTCTGCTAACGGAGGATGCCAATGCACTCGCTATTTTCGAACGGCGGGTGCTAAGGACTATCTTTGGCGGTGTGTGCGAGCAGGGCGTGTGGAGAAGGAGAATGAACCACGAGCTAGCTGAGCTGTTTGGCGGTGCAGATATCCTGACGGTGGTCAAAGCCGGAAGGATAAGATGGCTGGGGCACGTGATGAGGATGCCGGACTCATGCCCCACCAGGAAGGTGCTCGTCAACGATCCGTTCGGCACGAGGCGGAGAGGAGCACAGCGAGCTCGTTGGCTGGATCAGGTGGAGTCAAACCTGTCGGAGATCGGATGCAGCCGTGGGTGGAGGACTGCAGCACTGGACCGAGTTTCCTGGAAACGGATTGGCGACCAGGCCATGTCTACGCGACGTGCTCGACCATTAGCAGGCCAGAAAAGAAAAGAAGAAGAAGAACCATGGACGGAGGTAGTTCGCCGCAAATCGATGGCAAAATCCTATCAGCCAAACGAGTGGCAACGAAAGGGTCATCTCCTGCAGCGGCAACAACAGCAGCAACGACAGGCAGAGCAGCCCAAGAAATCTCGGTGACGCAACCGCCCGGATGTAGTTGAGGTGGCCCCGGCTGAGGGGGTAACGTGGACGGAAATCTACGCGCAGCTCCGTCAGGCACCAGAGCTGGAGGACGTGAAGCAAGCCATCGGCATTGGTCGGCGCACGGCCAAGCAGCATCTTTGGATGGTAGTGGCACGCGACACTAATAGTGCCGAGATCGCCTCGCGCATTCAAGAGGTTATCGGCGAAGCTGGAGCAGCGCGTATGATCACGCAGATGGCCGAGGTAATCGTCACCAACGTACATCCATTGGCGAGCGAGAAGGAGGTACAGCAGGCAATCGAGAAGACCACTGGGGTTGCCAACTCTGTTGCATCTGTCCAACTCTGGGAGGTTGGAGATGGAACGAAGCGAGCTCGAGTCCGCCTGCCACTGAAGCAGGCAAAATCGGTGATCGGTCAGCGGGTCATCGTTAGGTACACCATGTGTGGTGTAAAGGAGGCTCCAGCACCGAATGTCGGGCGTCTGCGCTGCTATCGTTGTTTGGAACGTGGCCATCTCTCTCGCGATTGTCGGAACGCGGAGGATCGCTCCAACACTTGCATCCGTTGCGGCGTCAACGGTCATCAGGCGTCGGCGTGCGAGGCTGACGTTAAATGTGTTGTCTGCTCCGGTCCTCACCGGATTGGCAGCCGTGAATGTGGGCAGGCAACACATCGAAGATGGTGAGCATCCTGCAAATCAATATCGGAAGAGGGAGGTCCGCGCAGGATCTCATGCTGCAGGCTGCTAAGGAAGAGGGAGCAGCGGTTCTTATGGTCTCAGAATTGTTGCACCTCCCCTCGAACAATGGCAATTGGGTAGCAGATTCTTCAGCGAGCGTGGCGATTGTGGCAACGGGCTCCTACCCAATTCAACGGATTTGGAACACCAATGTGCCTGGAATAGTTGCTGCAGACATTAAAAAAGAGACCGAGAAAGACGCTCATGGAATTCGAGGACTTCTTGAGAGCAATCGAAGTTGAGGTTCGCTCCCACCCGCATGTTGTCCTTGCAGGGGACTTCAATGCATGGCATGTTGAGTGGGGGAGTTCGAGAACCAAAAGGAAGGGCGAGGAACTGCTCGACATGGTGGATCAGCTCGGACTAACGGTGCTGAACAGCGGCAATACTTCTACTATCGTCGGGAATGGAGCTGCTACTGAAAGCGTGATCGATGTGTCCTTTGCAAGTCCGTCGATAGTTCGAGAGGGCTCTTGGAAGGTACTGAGACGCTATTCCGCCAGCGATCACCGTTATGTGCGGTTTGAGATAGTACCACCCTTCGTGTCCTGTAGAGCCCAGCAGCATCATCAGCTAGGGGGACAGCAGCAACAACATCAGCAGCAGGACCAGCAGGCGCAGCAACATCAGCATGAACATCAGCAACAACATCATCGGCGACAGAAGCTGCGTTGGCGTAGAGTTGGAAGAAGATGGAAGACACACCAGTTCGATGCAGACATCATCAAAACAGCACTAGAGGCGACTCGGTTTGCAGAACGGGCGATTTCCCCTCATGGGCTGGAGCAAGCTCTAGCAAAAGCCTGTGACGTAACCATGCAGCGGGTCAGCTCCACGACACCGTTGCATCAAGTGCGTCCGCAGGCATACTGGTGGACCAGGGAGATCGAGCAAATACGTGTCCAGTGTAAGCGAGCACACGACCTGGTCCTCTCTCTCGTGGATCCAGATGAGAGGACAGCCGCAGCGGCTGTGCACATGAGATGGCGGAAGGCGCTTGCAGGGGCCATTCGAGACAGCAAGGAGCGCTGCTTCGCGGAATTGATTCAGGAGGTGGAAGAGAACATCTTCGGAACGGGTTAACAGGTGGTAATGATGCGGCTTAGGGGCTCCCGCACTCCACCAGAGACAGACCCGGCCACCTTGAAACGCATGGTAGATGACCTGTTCCCACAGCACGAGTCTATCGAGTGGGCAGAGCCCGAAGTGAGCGAAGGGGACCAAGTCCGCCCAGTGTCAGAGCAGGAGCTGGTCGATATTGTATCGAGACTCGCAAACAAGAAGGCACCAGGCTTGGATGGCGTTCCAAACACGGCAATGAAAGTAGCAGTTAAAGATCAACCGGATATGTTTAGGAGCGTATACCAAGGCTGTTTTGACACCGGGGTGTTTCCGACCATCTGGAAGAAGCAGCGGCTTGTACTTCTTCGTAAACCAGGCAAGCCACCCGGGGAATCTTCATCCATGCGCCCCTGGGGATGCTGCCCGCGCCGGGGAAGGTACGAGAGAGGCTAATTCTGGATCGCCTCAACGAACATCTAGAAGATCCTGAAAGGCCCCGACTTTCCCCTAAACAGTACGGCTTTCGCAAAGCGAGGTCCACGGTCCAAGCGGTCCAAAGGGTTGTCGAAGCAGGCCGGCTGGCAATGTCTTTTGGCAGGACGAACGGCCGAGATCGGCGGAGCTTGATGGTGGTCTCACTTGACGTGAGAAATGCCTTTAATACGGCTAGTTGGACTGAGATAGCTGCGGCACTGCGCGAGAAAGAGGTTCCTGCATCCCTACAACGACTGCGGCAGAGCTGGATGACGGACAGGTGGCTTGCTTATGACACCAGCGACGGGCCGGTCACGCGACGTTTGTCGGCTGGCGTTCGACAGGGGTCCATCTTGGGCCCCACGCTGTGGAACGTCATGTACGACAGCGTACTGGCCGTCGAGCTGCCTGAGGGGGTGGAGACCATCGCTTATGCTGATGACCTCGTGCTACTCGTTCCTGGCACCACCCCCGAGAGGCATCCCAATTGGCGGAGGAGGCGATTGCAGCTATACAACGATGGATGGAGTCGAGGTGTCTCGAGCTGGCTCTAGCGAAGACAGAGGTCACATTGATCTCTAGTCTGAAGCGAGGCTACGCGGACATCTCAGTCGAGGTCGGAGACGTCGTTATAACATCGAAGCCTGTGATCCGGTACCTGGGGGTCCAATTGCACGACCATCTCTCGTGGAAGCCTCATGTAGAGAGCGTGACCACCAAAGCTCTCCGTGTGGCTCGTGCAGTCACCCTGCTAATGAGGAACCACAGCGGGCCCCAGTGCGGAAAGCGGCGTCTTTTATCGGCAGTCGTGGATTCCATCCTCCGCTATGCCGCCCCGGTGTGGCATGAGGGCACTGAGAAGCGCGAGTGTAGGCGGATGCTGCAGAGGGTGCAGCGAATGACGGCGCAGCGGACGGCTTGCGCCTTTAGAACAGTCAGCTACAATGCAGCGGTCGTAATTGCTGGCATCATTCCTATATGCCTCCTCGTGAAGGAAGACGCCCGATGCTACTCGCGAATCCAGGAAGAGGACGGAGTTCTGTCGAAGAGACAAATACGGGTCGAGGAGCGAGCGCGCACTTTGACCGACTGGCAGGACGAGTGGACCAGCGACACCGAGCAGGAGAACGCAAGCAGCTGCCGGCGTGGCAGACGTGCCGGCGTGGCAGACGAGGAAGCACGGAGTCGTGGACTTCCACTTGACACAGGTGCTCTCCGGGCACGGCTTTTTCCGGGAGTATCTCTGTGTCATGGGGTTCACTTCGTCCCCCGACTGCCCGTGCTGCGTAGGAGCACCTGAGTCGGCTGAACACGTGTTCTTTGAGTGAGGGCAGCCCACATACTGTGTCCCCGGACAATATACTGTCCAGACTGCTGTCTGGACAGGATGAGTGGGATAGAATTGCCGAGGCAGCCAAAGCAATAACATCAGTGCTACAAGACGGATGGAACGCGGAGAGGGCCGGACAGGCATTTGTAGTCTGACTGACTGAGCACGAATGGACGGTTCGTGAAAGATACGATCGTCGTAATGCGGCCCGGCGAGCGCTCACCGCCCAAAGGCAGGAGGAACGCAGGCAGGGCCGTTCCCCATCGCCACCACCATCGCCTGAGACCGAGAGAAGAAGGGCTTCGGTCAGGGAACGCGTTCGCCTGTATAGGGAGAGGAGAAGTTCGGGTACGAACCCTAGGAGTTCGATGGGTAATGCAAACACCAGCGGGGCATTACCAGATCTAGGTAGAGTGGGACCGAGCACAAGAGGGGATCGGACCATGGAGGGGGTGCTTTCCTCAGATGAGGAAGCTGCAATCACGCAGATGAACACTTCAGGGCGTTAAATTTCACTCGGTCTGCTGCAAGAGACCTGATTAGGAAGAGTAGGAGCATTTGGGGAAATAAGTCTTTAACATATTAAAAGCCTCATCTCAGGGGAAAGCAAATCGAGCTTTTTAGAAAGGCGCCTATAAGGGGAAAAAAACAAAGAGAGGAAGTAAAACGTTGAACTTTAAAACGAATAACTAAATTGGAAGATAGGGCAGAAGGCCATTGAAACAGCTACCGAAACACCCATCGGGAAAATTAGTAGTTGGGGGAGAATGGATGGAATAAAACACAAAAATTGTAAATGTAAACAAATGTTTTGTGAATAAAAATCATCCTGATTTGTTAAAAAAAGCCAGTTATCCCAGTTACGTCATAGGTGTGTTCGGAGGAATTGCTCGGGTGGAAAATCTACATCGAATTCCACCTTCAGCCGGGTAATTTTCCGCAACCAGGGGCCGCACCAGCCGGAAACGCCTAACTAAGTGTTGCGCAACATAGCGTCATGTTGCGCCCTGAGCGAGGTGCCTGGAGACAGCGGTGATTGCAATAATCGATACGCAAGCAAAACACCTAGCGTGCGAATTGTCGACTTGCAATTCGGTGTTCATTGGCAACTTGATCGGTCTGCGGCTATCGTGAGAACGAGTCGATCGATGCGTCCATCGATCAGCTCGCAGGTCAACGTTTAGAGCAACCGCGTTCAAGGTTGCTTACACCATCGTTAGACGCAGCTCGTCGTGAGGATCGTGGAAATCACCACCCCGTCCACTTTCCACCCATCCCCGCCCACCAGAAGCCGGAAAACAGGTTGTGGGAACAATTTTCCCGCATTTTCCCGGGTTTGGAGCAGAGCTACGTCAGAGGTGTGTTGGGAGGAATTGCTCGGGTGGAAAATCTCCATCGAATTCCACCTTCAGGCGGGTAATTTTCCGCAACCAGGGGCCGCACCAGCCGGAAAAGCTTTTTTGAGAGTCAAGAATTTTCCGGCCAAATCTTCAAAGTGCGATATCTCGGTCAATCCTCGGCTAGAGGCACGTCCGAGGTATCGGTGGATAGGTCTCGGAGAGGACCATCGGATCGTCACCTCCCCGCCCCTCCCATACCCACCTCCTCAGGAAGGAAAAACCACCCCACACGTAGTTGGTCATTGGTGCTGGGTATCATTGGAAAGGTCTGGAGGAGGGGCGTTGAGTCGTCGCTATTCCGCCCACCTCCCACCCACCTCCTCGAACCACCCACCATCGGATAAAGGCAAGTAAGTCGATTTTTATTAGGGTCTGCTTGGCACCTGGGGAAGCCAAGCACCATGGACGGTGCAAGATCTTTGCGGTCTAGGACGTTGTCGACGGACGAGAGGGCGGCGCCGACGGCTCGTCCTCCGTTGCAAGCCGCGAGTGCTGCTTACGAGGTCGTCGATGCCGGTCGTTAAGGAGACGACCTCCACGGGTTCTGCAGCGCAGCGGGACGAAGAGATGCGCGAGCTTCGTCGCGCCAATGAGGAACTGCGGGCCATGCTGGTCAAGCTGCAGGAGGAGCTGTCCCTCTTCCGGGTGCAGATGGCGTCAGCGGAAGCGAATGCTCGTCGCGATGCGGAGGTGGCACTTTCGGCGGCTGTACGTCGGGAGGAGATAGCGGCGGCGGAAATCGCAGCGCTTCGAGAGGCGCTACGGCTCGATCGCGAGACGCACGAACGCGATCGTGAGGCTCATCGGCGCGAGCGTGACGCGCTAAACGAGCTGATTCTGCAGGTGGTGGGAGGCCAGCAGCAGCTGGGCGAGCAGATGCGCGCCCCAGTGGCTTATTCGCCGACCCCAATGCCACGGCGTCGGATGGAGTAGCAGCAGAGCGAGCTGCAGCGTGCGCAGCAGCAGCGGCAGCAGGACGTGGCGGCGGCAACGGTCGGGCCGTCTCATGTTCAGGAAGGCGGCTCTTGGGCCGAGGTGGTGCGCCGGAAGCCGGCCCGCCAGCCAGCGGCACAGCAGCAGCAGCAACAGTCGCAGCGGGAGGGCCAACACTATCGGCCTCCTGAGATGCGATCGCAGCGTGGTCAGCAGCAGCAGGCAGCACGAGCACAGCAACAACACCAGCAGCATCGGCAGCCACAGCGACAGGCGGTCGCTTGCCAGTCAACGCAGCAGCCGCAACGCCAGCAGGAACAGCGGCCACAACAACGACCAGGAGGTCAACAGCGGCGTCAACGGCTGGACGCGATTGAGGTGACCGCTGGAGAGGGGCAAACCTGGACGGAAATGTACCAGTTAGTCCGGGAAGCACCAGAACTCCAGGAGTATGCGAATGTCCTGGGAGTGGGCCGACGCACTTCGCGCAATCGGCTGGTTATGGACATCCCAGCGAGCGCCAACACACCGGAGGTGTATCAGCGTGTGAAAGACGTCTGCGCAAAGGCAGCCATACCGGCAGTTGCCCGCTTGGTCACGCAGAAGACGGAAGTCCGCATCAATGAGCTGGACCCTTTAGCGAAGCCGTTGGACGTGGCGACGGCTCTAGGCGAGCTGACAGAGGAGCTAGTGGAGGAAGCAGACGTTCGACTCTGGGAGGCGTGGAACTGGACGAAGTCGGCATGTGTCCGGCTGTCCACGAAAGCAGCGGAGAAGGCAACGGGGAAGTTTGTGAAGGTGAAGTACACCTCGTGCGAAATTCGTTGTGGCTTTCGTGCCGTCGGCTGCACCGGGCGATGTTATCGTTGCCTGGAGTTCGGGCACGTGCGAGCAGCATGTCGGAGCCAGGTCGATCGTTCGACAGCATGCATCCGCTGCGGGAAGCCGGACCATCTGGCGAAGGACTGCGATGAGGAGATCAGCTGTGCGGTTTGCAAGGGGCCGCACCAGATCGGGCACCCAACGTGCCCCAACAAATAAAGGTCCTCCAGATCAACCTCGGGCAGAGCCGGTCTGCACGGGACATCATGCTGCAGACGGCTAGGGAGCTTAACGTGCAGGTGGTGATTGCTTGCGAACTCTACAGGCCGCCGAGGGACAACCCGAGATGGGCTGTAGATGAAGTTCAGAGTGTAGCGGTGATAGCCACAGGAGCTTACCCTATTCAGCGCCTAGGGGGAAGCGCAGTTCCTGGACTGGTAGTGGCCACCATTGCTGGCATTACATTCGCCAGCTGCTACATATCGCCCAGCTGCGGAAGGGCGGAGTTCACGACCTATATGGAGGCGGTGGAGATGTCGTTGGTTGAGCGCGACACATCAGTTCTGGCCGGCGACTTTAACGCGTGGAGTCAAGAGTGGGGCAGCGAGCGCACCTCATGGAGAGGCCATGAACTCAAGAGCGCAGTCGACCACCTGGGACTTCAGATCCTCAACTGTGGTGATGAGCCCACCTTCCGGGGAAATGGAGTCGCGCGACCAAGCGTTGTGGACGTCACCTTCGCCAGTCCGCTCGTCGTACGTCCGGACTCGTGGGGGGTGAGAGCCGTCGATTCTCCGGCAGCAACCACAACTACGTCGAGTTCGCAGTGAGTGTTCCGGTTCGCAGCAGTAGCAGACAGCAGCAACATCAGCAGTCGCGACGCAGCAAGCCACCCATTAGCGCAGGGACAGCGATGCACGCCGGAGTCAGGTGGAAGACAGCCCAATTCGACCGGGGATGCTTCAACACCGCACTTTCCCTCGGCGAATTCGAGCTGGTGGACACTCCCGAAGGCCTGATCGAAGGACTGTCCAGGGCGTGCAATGGTGTAATGGGGAGAGTGCGTGGGGCCACATTCCAGCAAAAGTCCCGAATGTACTGGTGGACACCGGAAATAGAGCGACTCCGGGAAGAGTGCGAGGCAGCAGATGAACAGCTTCGGGTGTCTCCGCAGGCGGATCGTGTTTGTGCTGCAGCACATCTTCTCGATATGCGCAGGTTGCTGGAACGCGAGATCAAGAGCAGCAAGGAGCGCAGCATGCAGGAGTTGATCGACGGTGTGGACAACGATGTGTTTGGTCTTGGGTACAAGATAGTAATGGCTAGGCTGCGGGGTCGCGCGCCACCAGAAACCGACCGAACCGTCCGCGAACCCATCGTCGAAGCGCTGTTTCCGACGCATCCTCCGTTCGAGTGGCCGACAATTGAGCTTGGGGATGATGCAGGGAGACCTGTCTCGCGCGAAGAAGTCTTGGCCATTGCGAACCGAATGGCACCATCGAAGGCACCGGGACTTGACGGGATTCCTAACGCGGCGGCGAAGGCCGCGATCAAAGAGCATCCGGACGTGTTTGTTCGGGTGTTCAACGATTTGTTGCAGCGTGGAGAGTTCCCGAAGTCGTGGAAGGTCGCGAGATTGGTGCTGATCGCGAAGCCAGGGAAGCAGCCGGGCGATCCTTCGGCATATCGGCCATTACTGATGCTGGGAGCGGTACCCAAGGGGTTCGAGAGGCTTATCCTCGAAAGGCTGAACGAACACTTGGAGGAAAGCGACGCACCACGACTGTCTTCGGACCAATGCGGATTTCACAGGGGCAGATCGACAATACAGGCGATACAGCGCGTGATCGAGCGGGGCCAGTACGCGAGGACGTTTCATCGCACCAACGGGCGCGATCCTCGATGTCTGATGGTGGCAGCGTTAGACGTTAGGAACGCGTTCAACTCGGCCAGTTGGAAGGCGATAGCGGCTGCCCTGCAAGAGTTGCGAGTCCCTCCGGCCCTTCAGAGAATCCTGCGCAGCTACTTCTCTGATAGGGAGCTGGTGTACGAGACCAGCGAGGGACCTGTGCGACGGGAGGTCACGGCGGGCGTGCCACAGGGGTCGATCCTTGGACCGACCCTGTGGAACGCCATGTATGACGGCGTTCTGCGGTTGGCGTTGCCGGACGGAGCGGAGGCAGTTGGTTTTGCCGACGACCTCGTCGTTTTGGCCAGCGGAACAACACCACAGGCCGCGGCACAACTGGCGGAAGAGGCCATCGCTATGATCAGCTCGTGGATGGCAGAACACCACCTGGAGCTCGCTCCTGCCAAGACCGAGCTGGTCATGATGTCAACCATGAGAAGGGCCAATACGCAGGTACCGGTAACCATCGAGGGGTTGCAGAGGATGCCGACGCGTACCAGAAAGTACCTTGGGGTCATGCTGGAGGACCACCTTTCGTGGAAGCCACACGTCGATTACGCTACGTCGAAAGCGCTCCGTGTGGCACAGGGCATCACTCAGTTGATGCACAACCACAGTGGCCCCAAGGATGCTAAGCGGCGTCTTCTCGCGTCTGTAGTAGACTCCACGCTACGTTACGGAGCCCCGATTTGGCACGAGGCCGTGGAGTTGCGCGAATGATGGAGGAAGCTGAACAGAGTGCAGGGATTGTACGCGAGACCAGTTGCGCGCACGTTCATTTCGGTCCGGAATGAGGTGGCCATGGTGTTGGCAGGCACAATCCCGATTTGCCTGCAAGTAAAGGAGGATGCCAGATGCTACCAGCGTCATCGGGCCACGAGCACGAGTCTCCGTCAGCTGCATCAAGAGGAGCGAAGCAACACTATGACGCAGTGGCAATCAGAGTGGAATGCGCTGGAACCCACCAGCCGATACACCAGATGGGCGCATCGAGTCATCCCGGACATCGCTACGCGGAAGGGCCGACGGCTTGGGGAGGTGACATTTCATCTCGCCCAACTACTATCGGGCCACGGTTTCTTCCACGACTACCTCAACACGCAGCACCTATCACCATCTGCGGACTGCGTGAGATGTCCGAGAGTGCCGGAGACAGCCGAGCACGCTTTCTTCGACTGTCCGAGGTTTGCGGACGACCGGAGGGAGCTGCTATCTGAGAGCGACGTCGCAGCTGTGACTCCTGACAACCTAGTGGAGTTCATGCTCAGCAGCCGGGAGAGATGGAGCGACATCTGTGAGATGACGTGGCACTTCAACAGGAGTGGTACGTTGAACGGGCCACCAGGGCCAGCGACGAGATGGTCGCAGCATCGCAACGCCTTGATTCCGCTCATGAACGAGTCGTGGCCGAGCGCAACGAGAGGCGAAACGAGGCGCGCAGACGCCTCACCATCGAGAGAAGGGCGGCGCGTGGCGAACCACCTCCACCAACACATCCTGATGTGCGGCTTCTGCTGATGAAGCGGAACGACCAGCGCCGCTTCAAGGCGAGAGGAAGGTTGGAGAACGCCGAGCAGCCGGACTGCCGCGACTATTTGTGGGCACTGTTCGGGGTTGCGGCGTTCGAGGATGGCGAGGAGACGGGCGGTCCCTCTACTGCTGGGACAGCTGCGGATGCGGATGGTGCCGAATAGTGAGTGCGATTTATCTTTTGTGGGGTCGCTGGCGCTAAGCCCAAAAAATAAATTCGAGCGACGCGAACTAGCTGTGCAGGTTTAGATAGGGAGCAATGTTACCGGCTAAGTGCCACAAAAAATAATATCAGAGCAACAAGGGAGCGAAGATAGGGGGTGTCTCAGCAATCGCTCGCGGGCCTCCTGAGACACCTGGCAGGTTGCATTGAAATTGTTATTGTAAGAGTCTTTGCTACAATAAAGCAACCATTGCTAAAAATAAGCCACTTATCCCAGTGCGGAAAATATTTTACTCCGAACAGCTTTGACGTGCGCGTGTGTGCTTGCCGGCTTAAGAACCACTTCGATCGAATATGGCAAACGCACAAGATAATTTAGAGTGCGATTTGGGCCGGTTGAATATTGAGGACTTTTTTAAAGTCTGTCTTTTACCCGGAGCGCCGGAAGACGTGATATCATTGATATTGATACCGTTGCGGATCAATCTGATACCGAATGTATGAGGAGCATTTTGCAGACGCTGGTAGAAAAATTGGATTCCTTTTCCACACTGAAACAGTTTGTTTGGTTGATCCGAACGACGATTTCAGTGCAACTAACATCGGTGGGATCCAGTCGATTTATTCCGTCTCTGAGGAAGTTGTATACGGCTATAAGAATCAAGGATGCAACCACCTTTAAAAGTACGCCGATTGTGATTGAGACCGTGGCGCAAAGCTTCAGAGACGTCATTATTATGACCAAAAGCAATCCGATCAGTATTGTCTACCGGCTTCAGGTGGTACCCATTCACCTACTTTACTACTCCGCGGTGGCGATTGTTTTCGTTAGCATCGAGAGTCTACTGTATCCCGATAAACCAATCGCGAAGTACGAATTGCAAGGCATGGGTCACTTATTGATTCATTTGTTTGCATTTGATCTGTTGCAAAAGCAACAAAAGAGCGAAATCATCCATCAGCTATTGCTATATCTGCACATGTATCAGATTTTGGTTATCCAACGACAGGTGAATAAAACCATTAACGCACTGGGAGAGGAGCATGGATGTCACGCTGAACATATGCACATGAAGCATGAGCACCTTACCTTGTTCCGGAAGTGGTTAAATACTGTTAATGCAATTGAGTGCGACCAGACTGTGAAAGATTTCTTGAATGACCATCTGATTCCTATGGCCGAAAACGCCGAATTGTGCAGTCTTGCAATGTAGTTTCCGACCAGGGGTAGCAAGAAAAAGCGGAAGTCGTGAAGCAATTTATACAATCAAAAACATTTATTGAATTTAATTGAAGTGAGTTGCATAATTGCTCGGGAGTAGCATAACATTTTTCAGTATGATTATTGTCCTTAATGTTTGAATGATATTTTTGAGATTATGTTTGAAAGCAAGGGAAGGGCGTGAAAATAAAGAAAAAGGAAGAAAGAGACAGAGAGCGATGTAGTAAGATAGGTAGAGAGCGAGAGCGGGTGAGGGTAATGAGGGAGGGGAATAGAGAGATATAGATGGTGAGCACGAGAGAGAGAGGGAGGAAGTGAGAGATAGAGAGAGATAGAGAGAGAGAGAGAGAGAGAGAGAGAGAGAGAGAGAGAGAGAGAGAGAGAGAGAGAGAGAGAGAGAGAGAGAGAGAGAGAGGACGAGAAGGATTTCATTATAAAACCCAATGACGAATTTCATTATAAAAGCGGTTTATCGAAAATCGCACTACTAATATGATATGATTGTTCACAACAATCAATATTAAAAAGAATCGTAAATACACACATACACACACAATTGAGAGGAAGTGGTACGCATTTAAATGAACGAAAAGATCCGTTTCCGTACTAGGGAACCATCGCATTAGATGTGGTGGATGGGTAAAACAAAAAAAAACACCTAAAATGATATGTATTTCGGCTTACCGAATGGTGGAAGGCGACGACATCCTTTTCCAGCTCACGTACCGAGGAAGGAATGTTTTTGTGAAAACTGGTCCGGGGGTGGTCCGGCCAAGGAACTTCTGACACCGATGCCGGTACGGTATGTGAGCCAAATACGAAATTAACACACCGCCGACCGGAAAATTTTGGTGAGCGAAACACGCAAAAGTGTTATTGGATTTCTCCTCCCTCACCAGCAACGATTGAGCGTAGGGAAGCAACGCGACAGCGGGTCGCTAGATGGCGTGAGCGGAACCGGTCCATTGAAATACCCCGTGAACTCTTCAGGGAGAGGCTGCAAGCAGAAGAGCAACAAGCGACCGTTGCCGACAGCAATAATGATTGGACATCGGCCGAATTGGCAGCAGCCAGCGAGGCTGAGCTTTCTGGGCGTTAATCTTGCCACCCTTTAGTAGGACGTGGTTAAAATATGGGGCATAGGTTTTCTAACGCGATGTTTCGATCGTAATAATTAAAAAGTGTATATAGTGCCGATACGGGCAGCATCTGAGTTCACAGTAGAGTAAGAAGCCTAAATGAAAGGCTTTAGGCCTCCAAGATGAAGATCCCTCGCGGGCGTAGAACTTGGTTGGCCATAGGCGAGGAAATTGTTATTGTTAGGCCTCTGTAACTTGACGTAATAAATTCTGAATTTCACAAAAAAAGCCAGTTATCCCAGTAACCATTTTTAGACACAGATTCATCTGGAAATCGCTTCTCTGACAAGTAGTTAATCCCCACTATGAATCGTAAAACTATCAACCGCCCACGCACGATCCGTGCGAAAGAACCTGTTGCATCCGCAGACGACATTCCGATACCTACAACATCACGGAAATCTGTCGGTCTTGCCAGATCGCTCGGGAAGCCGATCGCCCGCGAGGATATTCCTACTCAAGCAGTAGCGTTCCAACCGAAGGCCGTCTCTGTAGCTGCTAGCTCAGAGAAGAACGACCCTCTTATGAAATCTTCTATCTTGATAGAAGGGGTAACGTCCGGTGCTCTAACCAAGAGACTCGGAAAGTTTTCGAACGATTACAGTGGCTTTGTCCAACTGGTACGATCTTCGTACGAAGCATCTGTATCCAAAGACGCGAAGTTCGGAAAGAACATATCCGAAGCCCAGTACTACTACTACTGTGTAGTTTTACTATGGCGACGTCTTGTAGCTGTGAGCTGTTCGCACAGTAGTGAACACCGCGAATTACGCGACTTCCTCTACATGCGTATCACCGACTTAGCGGTACCCGACGACATCAATGACTATTTACTAGGCATTGGTGATGTCACCGACTAATAGTGTACCGTGGACGCTCAAGCTAGGTGTAGCATTGGACACTACACAAATAAATGGTCTCACTGGTCATTACGGCAAAGTTAGCGCCGAAAATCACATCTACTATGAGACCATACCCTCGCCGTTTGTTGCGCAGGCGTGGATTGTCAACGAGTACGCGTACTCTGTGGCACCAAGAACAGCTCCCTCACCTACGGCTTGGGACCTTCCCGCTGAATTGCGCCCTTCAGCTGGTGAAGAAGGAGTCCTCGGACTTCCAAATCGTAATCTCCTTGGTCCTTCCAAGAAGATGACGGAAGGACAACAGAAATTATGTTGTAACAATGACGTCTACGCAACGGTTCACAACCGCGTAGTTACATATGTTGTCCCTGGCGTGGAAAACAACTGTGGTTTTCCCCTTGCTGTCGGATTGGTCCAGGCCATATCCTCTGCTCTGTTCTTTGGACGAGCAGGTCCAGTAGGACTAGAGTCTACTAGCCAGTTATCCCAGTTAACCATTTTGTTTGCCAACTCGGTTTAATTGGTTTAAGACTAGTAAGTCGTAAAGTTCCAATCAACATGTCCAATCGCAATAAGCCTAGACCACGCCAGGTGCGCCAGGAGAAACCTATCTCCGCAGTTGCACAGGAAGCCGCGGATCCACCAGCCTTACCATCAACTAGTGCTAGAAGGATGCCCGTTGGCTTAGCCAGATCAGCTGGCAAAATGATTGATCGCAACGATCAACCCGCGCTTAACAGCGCATTTGCACCTAAAGGTCCATTTAGTGATCGAGTGAAAGTGAACGAAGTGAATTTTGTTTTTTGAACATATTTCACAAAATAATTGTCCAAATATTATGTGTTATACACCAAAAGATAGGAAATTAAATTCCCCAAATGTTGGCATTTTTAAAGTGACTCAAATATTGAATTTAATATGTTTCCTTGTTATTCCCCGCTCACCATTAAATTTCACCGTGAAATCACCGTGGAAATCTCCATGGAGCGAATAGCGGTCAAATGATTGATGCGGTTCACAATTACCGGTTTGCTGCGGCGAATAATTTGAATAGAACCGTTTCACTTTCAGAATAGTCAGGGAATTCTGATATGGATTTCACCGTGAAAAATATTATTCAAAAATTCTCACAGGCGAGTATTTAAATAAATTGATGGGGGTTGTTATTTTTAAAATGAATAATTAATTCAACAATAATTGATAAATATTCTTTTGTTTTTATTTTACTGTCCCATAATGAAAATATTATATGAATTTTTTCATTCAATTTGTTTAACGTACTTTATTCGTTGCGCGGCTAATGTTGCAACACAGTTTTAAAAAGTCTGTATTTTCCATCAATTGTATCACCAACGATTTAAATAAACTTTTGCTATGTTTACGTTGTTTGTGTTAACTGAATGATTTCGCTTGATTTGAAATGTCAATTTCCATCTGCCAGAAATTCACAGAGCGATGTCACGTTTAC
Source organism: Anopheles funestus (assembly GCF_943734845.2). Classification (NCBI taxonomy): domain Eukaryota; kingdom Metazoa; phylum Arthropoda; class Insecta; order Diptera; family Culicidae; genus Anopheles; species Anopheles funestus. The sequence goes on from NC_064599.1 coordinate 47,350,231, forward strand.
TTTCACTCGATCACTAAATGGACCTTTAAGTGCTAAATTTGGCTCCTTATTTGGTCATATGCTTTCGCGCGCCCTGATTCGTTTTAATCCCTGCCGCCCAAGCACTGTCCGTTGACCCTTTACCCCTATCTTCGGTTCGCGATGTTTTCCGATTATCGATTAAGCAAGATCGATCATCGGTTGATCGATCTTTCGCTTCTGTCATCTTTGACATGTTGATGTCGTGTCAACAATGTCCTTGAAGCCTTGATTCCACGGCATCTCAGGAGATCGTGCGTACATTCGAATGATGTCTAGACTTAGGTCTAATCTATTCGCATTGGGCGCACATCTTCAGCGTAAAGAACAGGTCAACTCCAAAGTATGTGGCTGCGGTCTCGGATACCTATGGTCTTGTGTGGAGTACGAGGCTGCCCGACCCGCTATATTGGACGCAGTCCGGGGCATTGGAAAGTTGCCGAACATTCCGATTCGGGACCTGCTGGGGGACGGTGACGAGGCTTACCTAAGAGCCATCTTTGGTTTTTGTCGTGCGAACGGACTATTAGTGTGATCCCCTTTCCTCCCCTCCCTCAACTCCTACTGTTGGATTGTCTTATATGTATGTGTTGTACCTCGCTTGTATAAATGATGATGTATGAATGGATGAATGAAAGTAAGTATGAATGAGTACGATGTGTGAAGGGTTGGATACTACATGGAAGAAGTTGCACCGACCGATGCCATGGTCAAACAAATCAACGAAAAGGAAGAAGGAGGCTACGAACGAAAAACCCAGAACGATTAAGACCCCCGGAACGATCTGGATCTTGCACATGGACTACGGTACCATTAGCAACGAAACACCCGGACCGCGATAAGACCTTCGCTACGAACACGACCATGAATTGGATGACGGAATAAGACGCAACAATGCAACAACACAACCGAGCACCCGGGATAAGGTGCCCTTTCACGGCTCGGAGGAAGAAAAGCCTCCCATTTAAGGTGAAAGGTGTTAATTTTTATTTGTAAGTTAGGATTAATCAATACGGCCAGGCCGTTCTATCTGAACTAAAAAAAACATGCTTATTGCGTAGTATATGTATAGATTTTAGAGGCATTAGAGGTACATGGTATATAACCAATCCATCAAGACTCAACGCAATAGGCGTTACAACAATGCTACAAGAAGGGCGTACAGAATTAGGGATGAATTTAAAAATATGTTCATGAGAAATTTTGAAAACATCGAATAAAACAAGGTAACAATTAATTCAGTTTTTTTTCTAACAATTATCACTAAAACACTACTACACCATCTTCTGTAAAAATAAATCATTCTTATACTCATCTATTCTTCTGATTCTAATACTCGTCTCGTAATACTTATTCTAGTAAAAAATATTCTAATTCTATCTCGACTAAAACCATGCAAGGTGATTTCCATGGTTCATCATATGGATTCAGGTGATGCGTAGTGTTGGGTCAAGAGTGAAAGAGGTACCTCAATCGCTCCGCTCATCTTATTGTGCGCGCTCCCGCATAGCCCACGGGAAAAAGAGATAGCTCCGTACGAAGCGCTACACACAGGAGCGATTGTGCGATGCACGAAATTTTGCACCACAAGAAACACCACAATTGAATTTATTTCGTTTTGCACGAAATAATATTCCAATCCAATACTCAATTAGGAATATGTTGCGCTTTTAAAACATTTCCATAAATGCGTTAAAATGGGTTTTTTATCCAATTGTGTTGTTCCTTGTGGTGCGAAACTTCGCTCCTGGTAGCGCATAGCACAATCGCTCCTGTGTGCAGCGCTTCGTGTGGAGTTACCTCAAGCGCACCGCACACTTTAGAGAGCGAGAGCGGTGCGCTCCGCTCTTGCAAAAGAGCTACTTGACCCAACACTAGCGATGCGGCGCTCAACGTTTTATGGTCAAATCTCTTTACTGTCAATTAGAACTACATTTTTCTCAATATTTTGTACCACAATATAAGTATTATAACTCATGTGATCACAGACAAACTCGACCTGAAGCAGCAATAAATAACGGCCACCCAGATTTAAATTGATCCCATGCTAACCGTATTAGCGAGTAACCGAGGAGTTTAAGGTTGCTATCTTTTTGCTTCTGGGTTTTGCTTCTTTTAAAAAAAATAAATTATTAAAAGTAACTTACTATTGGCCTCCAGCGCTCCCGTCACTTGCTTCCATACCCTAGCGACAAAAATGACCACAAATTCATCCGAACTAAATATAAAAATACGCAGACCCTCTAAAAATGACTGCGCTGTCCCAAAAATTCACAATAAGAGCACAAACCTTCATTCAAGAACACGAAAATGTTCATCGTCTGCTCGGCCGGTCATTTGCTCCTACTCTTGCCTCCTCTTGCTTGGCTGTTCGTACCAACAAGCGTCCGTCGTGAATTTTGCACCCTGCATTGCTTCTTATCTCAAGCTGCGGGGCCACGACAGTTGAGACTTTCCCTCAAACTTCCTCAGTCACTCAAATCCCTCAAAAAGCGTCTCAAAACCAGTGTTCCCGTGGCCGTTTGAGGTTTTCCTCAAATTTAGTCACACAAACAATCACTCATGCTGCCTCTCTTTTCGTCAGCGACAACAAACAGTGTTTGACAAATGCTATGTAATTCATGTAATTGTAATCTTTGTTCGAAGGTGTTTTTTGATCAATTCAATGGAAAATATGGTCAATAAAATGTTATTTTAAGAAAAAGAAAGTATTTAAACATTTTATCAATCAAAAGAAAGAGATACAAGGATACTCTTTCGCTTAAAAAGTTTATTTTTTAAATTAAAACGTATACATAAATTGTGTTACGCACTGTGCAACAAATGAACAATTTGCCGTCGAAAAACCAAAAAAAAAAATTAAACACACAAATATGGTGTTAAATTATAATGAATGTTAATTTTAGTTCTTCAGTAGGTATTTGCATTAACAATGGCACACGAAAAGTGTACTTTCATTGGAAAAAAACCGCAAACAAAAAAATGTTTTGTTTACATTCTGAACAGCTGAGGCATCGGAACTGTCAAAACGATTCCTCAAAAAAAGTCTCAAAAAGTTTTTGAGGTTTTTGTAGATCGGCCAGGTTTTCCTCAAAACGCAAATCCCTCAAAATCACTCATGAGTTCCTGAGGTTTTGAGTTCTGAGGGAATCCTCAACTGTCGTGGCCCCGCAGCTTCACACTCCTCTGACCCTTATGCATTGCACACAAACAATGACCCTTTAAATTCTCTTGATTGTACTTGCCTCTTTGTCAAAACTGTTCTGAACTGAACGTGAAAGAGCATCGTCATAGTTGCGGTGGTTCTATTGATATGATTATTTTTTGCATGTTTCAAAACCTATTGCCGTTCGATCATTGCAAAGTATGTCGTCTTCACCACGGATTGCATTTCCTTTCCAACGCGTGGACGTTATGGTGGTTTTTAGCTGCGGATACTCCACAGCGGACCCTCCCTCCTTCGGCAGATCTGGAACGGAATTTTCTTCTTCAGGGTGGATTTTTTTCTTGTGCCGGTCCAACCCGGTTGAGTACACGAATTTACGCTTGCAGTAATCGCAACTAAATTTTTTTCGCTTCAACGCTTTTGCATTCTTACTTTTCTGACCGGGCTGTTGCAGAACATTTTCCCATTGTTGAGTATTTTGCGCGAGAGTTTGTGTCAAGACATCAATTCCAATTTTTTTCTTCTTTTCAACCATCGTGCACTGCCGGTTTGCTAGCAAAATCATATATGAAGAATGGTTTGAAAAAAAAATCGGTCGGAAATATGAATCCTTAGAATTAATGATTAAAGAATTAAATGATTTCTTACCTTTGTTTTTTTGTGGCGTTACAATTTACAAGTGCGCTTTTCTGTGACTAAGCATGCTGGGCTTTGCAGACACGACTGACACTTGTAACTCGTACGCTACGAATGATTTTGGATTGGCCAAGTTTAGTGTCAGCAAAGCAGGGGGGAAAACACTTTGGTCACTACGATTGTCAGGTTGCCATAGACACGTGTCGAGTCTGTTCTCGCGCCTCGCTTTACCTGGTTTGATTGTTGTTTAGAATGAGCGAGAAACCATGAAAGTTGATTTGGCTAGTTGGTATTTGGTACATGTTTCGATATGAAGCATCAATCGTTTACAATTTAAAGTTGAAAATTTGTAAACATCTGTTCAACACAAGACAAACAGGCACCGGCATATGAAAAGGAAGACTCGGTTGGGAACCACTGTACGCCTACTACGATTGTTTGGTTTCTCTTGATTCTGACCGTGCAAATAGACGTAGAGAGACATTTCTCGCAGCGACATTTCTCGTCAATAGCCTTAATTATCATACACAAATTGTAAACACAAGTTATCAAAAACGGAAGATTTGTATTATGACAATCAAGTTTGTGATCTGTTGGAAAAATCAAATTTAAGGAAACGAAAGTTTACAAACAAGCAGGCTAGATTTGCATCCTGATGCACAAACGGAAAGCCGAAACTCTCAAACAACTTTTCGTCAGCTTTTTCTCACGGAAAGGTGCCAATTTCGGAGCGCGTGGCATATTTTTGTTGCATTTTAGTACGTAAACTATTGGAATAAGCAAGTTTTTTTTGTAAAACCATTAATTTATGAATATTTTTTCATGTTTTCGCTCATAATATTGCATATGTTTAGGAACAACAAGGAGCCTAGCATATCCATTTGACCTCTGAAGTATCTTCCACAATTTCAAAACACTTGGCAAACGCAACGGAGATAGAAAAAAAACACGGCATTGATCATGTTAATTTTTTTTTGCACAAATATTTCGCATACTTAACACGCGCTTGGATGGTAAGTGGCAAAGGGTCAAAATTTCTTCGAAGGAGTCGTATTTTTTGTGCCAGATCTTCCGTTGTATCACTCACGTAGCAGGAGAAAATCATTTTAATGTTTTAATCAATTACTTAATACACAATCTTTTCTCAAGCTAACACTAATGGGAGTTGAAAACGGTTTTTTGTTTAGATTTTGAGTAGTTTCACACATCCATGGTTGCTTTGATACAGCTTTAACGAAAGAAAAAATTTGACGAATCTGGTCTTGTCACAAGAATGGTTTCATAATACAAATCTATTTTCCGTTTGTCTTGGCTCAGTTGACTTGAGACATTTCCGTTTGTGTATGAAAATCGATGTGAATATTCGATGAAATGCGATGAAAAGTCCATGTATAAAAAACATAGAATTAGACATAGAAACACATAGAATTATATCATCACAGTAGCCAAAGAAATGTCTCGCCCAACGATTTTCCTTTGTTTGCAAAATTGAGCTACTTTTGAGAAATGTCGCGGCGAGAAATGTCTCTCAACGTCTATTTGCACGGTTACATGAAAAATGTAATATTTCCTGACTGGTTTACAGTCATTTATGGTTGTGGTTTGTGGTGCAATGTTTACGATATTTTGTCTGCATAACATGAACGATATTTTGCATCGAATTCTATGATTTATTTCGAATTATAGATCCAGGACTTTTGATATATTGACCAAAGCAACTTTTTAAACCGTGGAAATAGATTGGACATGATTGTTTTCATGTAATGAAGAAATTTGTTACGCTGCTATATTTTCACCAACAATATCAAAGTTTTGAATTGTTATTGAAATTCAATAAAAACAATCATCAGCAGCACCTCTACAAAACAAAATAGATGACACATGATTTTAAAAGATTGATCGAAGATCACGAATTCATTGAAGGTGAAGGAGCTCTGAATGCGCAAGACAAAATATGCTGTGGTTAAGTCGTTTTATCACAGAGAATGACAAAATGGGCCAGTTAACCAGAACCTAAATAAATTGTTAGACGTGCATCGAAAGTATAACATTATTGGAAATGAAAATATTAAGCTAAGTTTACAGAAACAATTAAAACAAAATTTAGAGCCATCTTGCCTCTAATGTTAACACTGTATTTTTGGAAAAACCATTATGCATCATATGGTTTGACAAATGTTTGTCCATTTGATATTGATTGATTGAAAAAAGATAATTTTATATGTTTTCGAATGGCGAGGGCGCATGTCTAGAATTGCATTCGATTAATACAAAAAGACGGGAATGTTCCGCTTTGCTCATGAAAAATACGTCTTCCCTCTTGTTTGCACCAAAAAGCTAAGAGTACTAAAAAGTGTACAGTCGTGTTCACTCCTAGATCATGGTTGTGGAAATGTTTCCTACCACCACTATTTCATACAACGTTCTTCGCGCGTGTACGTACACCCAATTTCCGTAGTCGTGATCGTAGTGGCAGGACATTTAGTATAGGGAAACGTGTCTTGAGTTCAAATCACATCTTTGCACATAAGTTTTCATTCTCCAATTCCATCCATGGGCGAGCAAGAAAAAGAGATTCTCTCTCACAACAGTTCTCGAGGTTAAATTTAGGCAAAAATAATTCCCCCTCCGCTCCGCTTTGCAACAGATGCATGCAAAGTCTGCCGCGCACAGGACATAAAGGATAAGTAAGAGAGAGTTATAAATAGAATATATGGCTGAGCCAATCACAACACGCGATTAGGAGGGGAAGCTTGCTTAGAGCTACCCAGATAACAAAATTTATGCTTTCGGTTCACGGCAGGTTACGATTCATTTTAGTACGGCTCTTGTTCACTTTTGCAAAATGTCGAGGGACCACGACACGTCGACCCTCGCCTCGACCCTGGCACGACCTTTTTCAAAATGAATATTTCGGATGAATTTGTGGTCATTTTTGTCGCTAGGGTACTTTCTCAACAAATGGTTGGTTGGTGTAGTTTGGATCCGTAGGACACCACAGCTATTGTTGAAAACTGATTTAAAAAAATCAGAAGAAGCAGAAGAAAAATACGCAACGAATTCCTGCTGCAACTGGTTCGGCAGTAGTGATTTTTATTTTTGACGTTATTTTTTCCTTGCCCAACATCCCTTCCCCTCCCCACACCACCCCACTACTGAACAATACTTGTCAGTTGTTTTTGACAACCAAGATGCACGATTGAATGATGTGCCTACGACATGTTTTACGAGGTTTATAGAAAAAAACAAATGGATTTGTATAACGATAGATGTATGATCATGTTTTACAGGATTTGACAGAGCACATTCATACAGCTCCATTCGTTTGTATTTGAGTTCGTCGTATACGACAAATCCCAGAACAGCGCCTAAATGGTTCGAAGAAACGGAACCGGCCAAAAAAGGCGATCTAGTATTAATTGTAGATGAAAAAATAAAGAACAAGTGGTTGCGAGGGGCGAGGCGGGTTGGGGCGCCCCGGTGGTGCATGTGAAAAACGGCGCACGTCCACACGGCAGGGACCGGGTTCAAATCCCATCCGGACCGTCTCCCCGTAGCATGGACTGACTATCCTGCTACGTGGTAAAATAAGTCTTGATACGGCCAGGCCGTTCTAACCGAGCAAAAAAAAACAAAAGTGGTTGCGAGGGAAGGTGGTGGATTTTGGCCAAGGATTTAGTGTTCGTATCACCCAGCACACACTCAAAACACCTGTTGGAACAATAAACGTAAGAATACTTGTTGCGTCCGGCAACGAGCCCTTTCTTTCCTTAGCCGTAGACCCCGTACAAAAAGAATCAGTTTTTATAATACAAATTACAAATCTATATTAAAAAATTATTGTTGCTACTTGCACTGTTTCTGGTGAAAAAAAAAGAGAACTCGCGCCCTTTCTTAAGCTGCGGGGCCACGACAGTTGAGGATTCCCTCAGAACTCAAAACCTCAGGAACTCATCAGTGATTTTGAGGGATTTGCGTTTTGAGGAAAACCTGGCCGATCAACAAAAACCTCAAAAACTTTTTGAGACTTTTTTTGAGGAATCGTTTTGACAGTTCCGATGCCTCAGCCGTTCAGAATGTAAACAAGACATATTTTTGTTTACGTTTTTTTTTTCAATGAAAGTACACTTTTCTTGTGCCATTGTTAATGCAAATACCTAGTGAAGAATTAAAATTAACATTAATTATAATTTAACACCGTTGTTGACAATATGTCAAGCGCTCATGTCCAGCGACGGACCAGGGTGCGGCTGAGCGGTTTGACAGCGCGGAAGAAGCAGTAGAAAAAGAAGAGCGAACGGGAACGGAGCTAAGGAAAAAGCACTAAAAAATTTATCATCATTCACACTTCGACATAGACACGGAAATTGAATAAAAGAAAGTGTAGAACATCCTGATTAAGTTTTTTGCATTTAAACCCTTTAGAATCAGTAAAATCATAAATCAGTTAACGCGTAAATTGTTAACATTATAAATTTTTTATTGTGAATCGTTCGCTATCGAGTGAAAAGTTCTGCTTACGTGCGCAAGTGAGAAGTACGATCTCAGGATTAGCGGGAAAGTGAACAACCCGACCGAGCGATGAGCCGTTGGGAAGAACAATAGCCTTCTAAGAATGTGATGAAAAGTTTCGACCGAGCGATGAGCCGTCGAATGGGAAAGCGTTCTTACCGTGGAAATAGACGTAGAGAGACATTTCGCGCGCGACATTTCTCAAAAGTAGCTCAATTCTGCAAACAAAGCAAATCGCTCGGCGAGACATTTCTGTGGCTACTTCGATGGAATATTTCTATGTGTTTCTATGGAAATGACGTTTCGATGCTGTTTTTTATATATGGACTTTTCATCGCATTTCATCGAATATTGACGAGAAATGTCGCGCGAGAAATGTCGCTCTAGGTCTATTTGCACGGTTAGAGAAGAAAGGATATTGTCTGGTCCGAGTGCTGAACCGTCCAGAGTGTTCGAAGCGTTCCTGAAGAATCGAAAAAGCGTATGTTCCTGAAAATATACACGTGTAACCGTGCGTGAACGCAAAAAGACATATTGTGCTTCACGATCAAAGAAGTTTGAGAATTGTTTCTGGTCCGAGTGATGAACCGTCCAGAACATTCGGAGCGTTCACAAGCATCCTGAACGTGCGCGATCGTGTTTAAACGTGTTTCCTTGCAAACCTTTGTACTTCATTTGAGGACCGTTCTGAGAACGTAGTGAGAGTGAGACCGAGCGATGAGCCGTCGAATTGTCGAGCGTTCTGAGAATTTTAGTAACATTGTTTGATCCGAGTGCTGAACCATCCAGAGAGTTTCGAGCGTTCCTGAAGGAAAAGGCGCGTTTTGTGAGACACACACTAACACCAGTTTGAGTTGAAAACGCCATCTTGTGTTTTAAGAAAGAACAATAATCAAACGTGCGACGCGTGGTTTGGTTTTACGTGCGTTCGAGAATAGAGTGAGTTTTCGTTCGAACTGGAAACAAGGTTACTCCAAAAATGTCTAAACGAGTGACCCGGAGCACGACGAGTGCTAACATCGCTCCGAAAGACAAAGCTGTTCCTCCTTCAAAAGAAAGGGAACCAGAAGAAGTGAAATCCGTGATGACGAACGCGTCATCGAACAAAATGGCGTTGGCCATGAAAAAACTCCAGGAAGAACAAGAAATTCTGGAAGAAGTTATGCAACGGAAAGCGGAGTTGAAAATGCAAGCCCTCCAACGCAAGTACGAACTTCTTGAAGCAATGACCGATCCTGATCCTGATTTGGCTTCCAGTGAGCATTTCAGCCGACTCGACGATAGAGTGCACCATTGGGTTAACGAAACAGGATTAACCCTCTTGAACGCCGGCGAGAAACAAAATGAGCCATCTTGCGAAAAGAAGATGGCGTCACCCATAGCTGCACATGATCAGCATCAAACTATTAATGTTGACCACAAAAAGGAATTTGAGATTACTCGTTCCCAGGCGGCTGCGCGTAAGGTTGTTTCTGTAGACCTGCCAAAATTCGACGGAAGTTCCGAATCTTGGCCGCTCTTCATAGCTACAGTGAGAAACACGACAAGAATGTGTGGTTATTCCGATGAGGAAAATATGGTTCGCTTGCAAAAGGCTCTCAAAGGCAAGGCTTATGACGCAGTCAAGCCTATGATGATGAACCCAGAGAATTTCGAAGAAGCCTTAAGCACGCTTAAAATGTTGTTCGGCCAACCGGAGCGTGTTATTCATCAGTTGTTGGAAAAAATATCAGCACTTCCAAAAATCCGTGAACATCGATTCGACCAAATCATCGACTTTGCGGTTGCTGTAAAAAACTACAAAGCTACTGTGGAAGCATGCGGTCTGGAAGAGTACATGTACAACGTCACCCTGCTGCACCAGCTTGTGTTGAAGCTGCCACCTAACCTCCAATCCAACTGGGCCGAATACAAGGGTAGTTCGGCTACATCGAATCTATCGGTGTTCAGCACGTGGCTGTATGCGAGGGCAAGCGCCTTGAGTACAATCGTCATGCCTGGACCAAGTATTCAACCGCCAAGTGAAAACGCCCGCCAGAGGAACAGTCATCTCCATACTCATCACAGCAATAATAGTAGCGTGGGTATACAAGCTGCCAGATCAAAGTTTTCTTGTTTTCTTTGTAGCAACCAATGCGAGTCTCTAGCGAAATGTGAGAAATTCCGACAACTGCCCGTTCGTGAACGCTGGTCGACGGTTCGGAACGCAAGGGTGTGTAGGATCTGCCTGGGAAAACACAAAAGACCTTGCGTAGCAGCACGATGTGGAAGGAATGGTTGTAGCTATAATCATCACATCCTTCTTCACGACGATGATTTTCGAGCTGGATTACGTTTGCGAGAAGGGCAACCAACATCACCGACAGTCGTCAACAACGAAATGGGCTGTAATAACCATCAAGCACTAACGACATCCACGATCATGCGATATGTTCCAGTCGTGCTATCTGGTCCTAGGGGCGAGTTACAGACCTTCGCGTTTCTAGATGAGGGATCGGATGTAACACTCATTGTCAAGGCAGTAGCCGACCAACTGGGTTTAATTGGTACTCATTTACCTTTATATTTACGTTGGACTGGAGATACTAAGAGGGAAGAGTTGGACTCTCGCGTTGTTGATTTGGTCATAAGAGGGATTCCTAACAGGAAGAGTTTCTCTCTTAGCGGAGTTCGTACAGTGACACACCTTGAACTACCACAACAGAGTGTAGACATGTCGGAGCTATCTCATAATTATGGACACTTGCGAGGTTTGCCTCTAATGTCTTACCGCAACGCTAAACCACCAATTCTTCTGGGTATATGCCATGCTCATTTGGGCCTACCATTGAAGACAAGAGAAGGAAAGCCATACCATCCGGTTGCTACTAAAACTCGATTGGGTTGGTGTGTAGGAGGCTGTTTGGGAAATGAAAAGAACCAGACCGTATACTCTGCCAACGTACATTTATGCCAAGACCATTGCGACGAAGAGGTTCATAACGCGATGAAGAGATATTTCGCTATTGACAGTCATGGAATATCACAACCAGGAAAAGAGATCATGTCTAAAGAGAATGAGAGAGCTTTATCTATGTTGGAGAAACAAACCATTTTCAACGGTGAGCGATATGAGACTGGACTTTTGTGGCGCTTCGAGGTGAATATCCTCCCTAATAACAAAGAAATGGCCTGGCAACGTCATCGAAGTATGCAAAGTAAAATGAACAAAGATCCGCTCTTGAAAGATATGTTACAGAAAAAAATCATATCATACATCGAAAAGGATTATGTTCGCAAGCTTTCGGCCAAAGAAGAAAATGATGTTAAGTGGCTTTTACCAGTATTTCCTGTGCAGAACGTGAATAAGCCAGGAAAGATTAGAATAGTATGGGATGCTGCTGCAAAGTTTAAGGGTCAGTCTCTTAATTCCGTTCTTCTTAAAGGACCCGATCTCATGTGCTCTCTCTGGGGAATTTTGTTAAGATTCAGATTACATCCGATTGGACTTACAGGAGACATATGCGAAATGTTTCACCAAATTCGCATACGGGAAGAAGACCAGCTACATCAATGTTTCCTATGGCCTGGGACAGATGGAGAAACAGTCACCTACGCCATGAAAGTGATGACCTTTGGCGCTTGCTGTTCACCTAGTACGGCGCAATATGTAAAAAATGTCAACGCAGCCAGATTCAAGGACCAATATCCCAGTGCTTATAACGCGATAACACAGTCTCACTATGTGGATGATCTCTTGGTAAGCGTTAAAACATCTGAAGAGGCCATTAAACTTGCCACCGAAGTGAGGGAAATCCATGGCGATGGTGGATTTCGGATTCGAAACTGGTTGAGCAATTCCAAACAAGTGCTGAAAGCGCTCGAAGCCGAGGATACTGAGAAGAAAGATATGAGCCCTTCGGATGATGATTCTCCACAAAAGGTATTGGGAATGTACTGGAATACAACGACGGATTATTTCACGTACAAAATAAATTATAACAATTTCCCACAACAGATGATGAAGGGGGATAGACGACCCACAAAACGAGAATTGCTTCGCGTACTAATGTCGATATACGACCCCATAGGCCTGATATCTCATTTTTTGATGTATTTGAAAGCCCTGCTACAGGATATTTGGAAATCAGGAGTAGCCTGGGACGATGCCATCGGGGATACAGAATTTGAGAATTGGTTACTATGGCTGAAGGTTCTTCCGCAAATAGAGAACGTGCAAATTCCTCGATGATATAGCTTGGACTTTCCTCTTCACCAAGCAGACGACATACAACTGCATACGTTTGTGGACGCTGGAGCTACTGGAATGGCTGCCATTGTTTTTCTGAGGATAAAAATGGACGAAGTTGTCAACTGCGCCATCGTTGCATCGAAGACAAAAGTCGCGCCCTTGAAGCTTGTTTCAGTACCACGTTTAGAACTGCAAGCGGCGCTGATGGGAACCCGCCTTGCGAAAGCAACTCTAGAAGAACTGAAGATCGAGGTCGCTAAGAAAGTTTATTGGACTGATTCAAGGGACGTCCTATGTTGGCTTAAGTCAGACCATAGAAGATACAGCCAATTTGTTGGTTTCCGAGTCACAGAGATTCAAGAATCAACAGAACTCAACGAGTGGCGATATGTGCCCAGCAAGATGAACGTTGCGGATGACGCGACTAAGAGGAAGAAAGTGCCAGATCTCTCTGACTGTAGTAGGTGGTTCAATGGCCCGCCATTTTTGTATGAAGCGGAAAAAGAGTGGCCACAATATAACGTCACTAAAGAGCCCACAGAAGAAGAAAAGCTGCATGTACATACTCATCATTCAGTGAAAACTCCAATATTCAGCCTACATGAATTTTCCAGCTGGTCCCGGCTTCTCCGCATTGTGGCTTGGGTCAAAAGATACATAGATAATGTGCGAAGGAAGGCTAAAAAAGAAGGTATCAGACAAGGGCCACTCTCGAGCGATGAACTCCAGGCAGCCGAATGGTATATCCTACGTAGCGCTCAACAAGAGTGTTTTCCTGCGGAGTACAGTATCCTGTTATCGGGAAAGTCGCTTCCGAAGAGCAGCAAGCTCTATACACTGATCCCGGAACTAGACGATCACGGAGTGATGCGAATGCGGACACGCATTGCTGCATGTCAATATGCAACTGAAGACGCTAAGCGACCCATCATAATGTCGCGCCATCATCGTGCCACAGAATTAATAGTAGCCACTTACCATTCCAAATATCACCATCATAACCATGAAACAGTAATCAACGAGGTGCGACAGAGATATCAAATATTTGGATTGAGAGCTTGCTACAACGCAGTTCGTCGAAAGTGTCAACGGTGTAAGCTGGATAAAGCAATTCCTCATCCACCACCAATGGCAGATCTTCCCCCATGCCGACTCGAAGCCTTTTCACGCCCTTTCACCCACACGGGGATAGACTTCTTTGGTCCTATAGAAGTCACATTTGGAAGACGGTGTGAGAAGCGTTGGGTTATGCTAGCGACATGTTTAACAGTACGTGCTATCCACTTAGAGGTCGTCCACTCCCTATCTACAACGTCCTGCATACTTGCAATACGCAATTTCATTGCTCGACGTGGACAACCTCGAACCTTCTATAGCGACCGTGGAACCAACTTTGTTGGAGCGAAGAGAGAGTTGGAAAGCATCAAAGCAAAAATCGACAGCGACATTATAATGCGAGAGTTTACAACTAACGACACGGAGTGGGTGTTAAATCCCCCGCTTAGTCCACACATGGGTGGAAGCTGGGAGAGACAAGTAAGAACTGTGAAGAAAAATTTACTGGCTGTTACGTCTCTGAAAAAACTCTCCGATGAGACTTTGCTCAACTTTCTTATTGAAGTTGAGCAAACCGTAAATGCTCATCCTCTTACTCATGTCCCAGTGGACGACGACTCAGCCCCAGCTTTGACGCCGAACCACTTCCTCCTGGGATCCTCTAATGGTATCAAGCCTCTTTCTAGATTGAACGAAACCGGGTCGGCGTTGAAACAAAATTGGCAAACAACACAGATCTTGGCCAATCTGTTTTGGAAGAGGTGGGTCAGCGATTACCTACCGGAAATCACTCGGCGATCGAAATGGTTCCAGGAGGTAAAACCAATAGAAGTTGGAGATATTGTGCTCATCGTGGACGACAAACTACCCCGCAACTGTTGGCCGAAAGGAAGGGTTGTAGACACCACACCAGGTCGCGACGGACGTGGTTCCTGTACTGGGGGGGAGTGTTGACAATATGTCAAGCGCTCATGTCCAGCGACGGACCAGGGTGCGGCTGAGCGGTTTGACAGCGCGGAAGAAGCAGTAGAAAAAGAAGAGCGAACGGGAACGGAGCTAAGGAAAAAGCACTAAAAAATTTATCATCATTCACACTTCGACATAGACACGGAAATTGAATAAAAGAAAGTGTAGAACATCCTGATTAAGTTTTTTGCATTTAAACCCTTTAGAATCAGTAAAATCATAAATCAGTTAACGCGTAAATTGTTAACAACCGTATTTGTGTGTTTATTTATTTTTTGTTTTTTGCGACGGTAAATTGTTCATTTGTTGCACAGTGTGTGACACAATTTATGTATACGTTTTAATTTAAAAACTAAACTTTTTATGTGAAAGACTATCCTTGAATCTCGTTCGTTTGATTGATAAAATGTTTAAATACTTTCGTTTCCTTAAAACAACTTTTTATTGACCATATTTTCCATTGAATTGGAATATTGGAGTAAAAAAAAACTCCTTCGAACAAAGATTACAATTACATGAAATATGTAGCTGTTGGAGTTACTTGGGTAGAAATGAACTTAATCTTGAAATAATGAACATTAATAATGAATTTTATAGAACTAGTTGTAATGAATTACTAAAACAGTTGAATACACGCTAGCAAGCAGAACACACGCATTCTTCTAAAGCAATTACGATATCACAACCGGTAGATTCTCTACATTTTGGTCCTTCGAACCGGATTTGTGTTTCGTAATTCAATTAATTTGTGCAAATAATTAGGGCACTACGTGACCTTAGTTAAGTCCTTTGTGCAAGTTAACGTATATTGTGCTAAGCTTACGGCTTACAAAAAGCGCAATCGTCGTCGCCCCGCTATCAAGGGCACGCACATAGAGTATCCTACTCTATCGTACAATAGAAGTTCCATCTAATGGTCGTGTTCGTGCAATCGAATAACTAGTGTGCCGTTCGAATCGTGTTAGTGTACGCTGGTGGTGTGAATTGTGTTGCTACAACACAGGCTCCTACGGACAATCTCCGCATCGTTCGCGTCATCTACCGCCATCGCATAAGTGGACGTTTACCGCATCATCAGGTTTCGGTCGACAACCTCATCACCGGACGCGCCAATTCGGATAGCATCCTCTCATCGTCATTACGCATATTGGCAGAAAGGTGCTTACCACTACAATCGTGCCAAGTAAACCGCGTCGTTTTGTGCTTAGTACGCTACACTCGGAGTTGCGTACAAGTTTTGCATACAACATAGCTTTCAGTGCTCTCCTACTGCGAAATAATTCACTATGGACAAAAAAATCAAAAGTGTACTTTTAAAGAAACGACAATCTGAGGCGTATATTGCACGGTTAGAGCAATTTATGTTAAATTATGATGAAAGCAATGCCGATGAGCTTTCTACGTGTTTGGAACAGTTGGAGTCACATCATCAAAACTTCCTAAATGCCATTGGTAAATTAGAAGAGTTAGACGACAAGGACGATACTGTTACTGCGTGTATCAACGATAGGTGTGACATGGATGAACTCTATAGAAAGTTACGTGGTTTCTTTCTTAAGCACAAGCCAATGGAAAATCATACAGTGAACAATTCATTACTGCTTTCGAGTACAGCAGCGTTAAACAGCTCGAGCTCAGTGAATATTCGTCTCCCTAAAATAGAGCTACCAACGTTCGACGGTGATGATACGAAGTGGCTGACGTTTAGAGATCGATTCGTTGCTATGATCGATTCATCAGCCGAAATCCCGACGATAATGAAGTTGCAGTATTTGCTCGCCTCCCTGAAAGGTGATGCTGCTCTACCGTTTGAGCATACATCGCTGACTGCCGACAACTATGCAGTAACGTGGACCATGTTACTGAAGCGGTACGACAACAAACGTATGTTGTGTCGCGAGTATTATCGGAGACTCCATTTCCTTCCATCGGTGGAGGGAAACAACGTGGATGAGCTGACTTCACTCGTGGATGAATTCACCAGACACGTTAACGGACTGAGGAAACTGGAACAACCCGTGGATGATTGGGACGTGCCGCTGACAAATATCCTCTTTCTGAAGCTGGACTCCGAATCACTATTGGCTTGGGAACGACACTCTTCTACGTCGCTTCAAGATAAGTATTCGGATTTAATCAGCTTTTTACAGGAAAGAATTCGGATCCTGCGATCAACACTCAACCTGGCTAAGAACAAGGAGTTAGGCTCGATCACGGTGGCCGGGAAAAATCATAAGTCGAGTGCCGCGGTCAAGGGACCCGCATCATCGCCATCCTATCATCGTTCGGCGTCCCATGCTGCAACCGCACTCCGTGAGAAGCCAATGCATCAAACATCCTGTTTATTGGGTTGCTCGGACCGACACCCACTGCGCATGTGTCCGGTATTTGACCGGAAGTTGGTCAAGGATCGGCGAGACATCGTTTTGAAGCGGCGATTGTGTTTCAACTGCCTATCAGCGGACCATCAGGCTCATGCGTGCAATTCCAAATATTCGTGCCGGTTTTGCAACGAGCGTCACCATACTCTACTGCATGTAGCATCGTCCGTTTCTGCTCCATCATCGCCTACGTCATCAAATTCTCCGGCAAAAATCACCATGTCGGCGCAGTCAGCTGAGAGTCAGGAACAAGACACGGTCTTGTTAGAGACCGCAATCATAAATATTGTAGACGACCATGGCCAGCAAATCAAAGCACGAGCGCTGTTAGATTCCGGATCAACCTCAAACTTCATCACGGAATCGTTGGCTAAGCGTCTGCAAACGCCGCAGAAAAAGGTCAACATCGTCATAAGCGGTATCGGACAAGCAGTACAGGAAGTCAAAAATTCTATCGTGGCTACTATAGAATCTAAAAGACAAGAATTCAGTACTAAAATGGAATTCTTTATTTTAAGGGCACCTACATCAGATATTCCTTCGGCTCCAATTGATGTTTCTTCATGGCAGGTTCCTGACGTCACACTGGCTGATCCAAATTACCACACTCCAGGCCAAATCGATGTGGTAATTGGTGGGGAAGCCTTCTGGGAACTGCATACAGGCCGCAAACGAGCGCTTGGACCAGGCAAACCGTGGCTTATGGAAACACCGTTTGGCTGGGTGGTAGCCGGAAATGCAACGTATATGAATCCACATGCTAAAACGTTTGGTTCGTCAAGTGCAGCTATCACAACAGATGCAGTCGAATCAATGTTACAACGTTTTTGGGAGCAAGAAACTGTTGCCGAAGGACCCGCCCTCTCAGTACAAGAAAATTACTTTGAAGAATACTACGCATCCACAGTGGATCGAGATCAATCAGGCAGATACGTGGTCAGACTACCCCGAAATACAACTAATGGTGCAATCCTGGGTACTTCACGCGAAATTGCGGATCGTCGCTTATTGAGTGTAGAACGACGGTTAAGAACCAATGCTACGATGGCAAAGGCTTACAATGAGTTCATGGACGAGTATGAGAAACTAGGCCATATGAAGAAGCTTACCGAACCGGTAGATGATACTATTCCTCAGTGCTACATACCGCATCATGCTGTAGTCAAGGAGTCGAGTACCACTACCAAGGTTAGGCTAATGTCTGATGCGTCATGCAAAACATCATCAGGACACTCTCTGAACGATACACTGCTAGTTGGTCCGATTTTGCAATTAATAAGTGCGAAATCCAAGGTCGTATCTATGACAAATACACATTCGATAGCAAGACTGGAACTCTGTGCCGCAAAACTAGCCACACAACTCTACAAGAAGATAATCAAGGCAACGAGATTCAACATCAAGGTGTATTTCTGGACTGATTCTACCACGGTATTGTGTTGGTTGAAATCCCTGCCGAGTCGCTGGAAACCGTTCGTGGCGAACCGAGTTGCACAGATTCAACGAGATACAGATGGCATGTGTTGGAGGCACGTTCCTGGAAAGGACAACCCTGCAGACGACATCTCGCGTGGTGTAACAGCAGCTGATCTGCTCAATCGACAACGATGGTGGCGTGGGCCACCTTGGTTAATACAAGTTGAAAGCGAATGGCCATCGCAAGTTCCTCAAAAGGATGAAGGTGAATTAGTAGACGAAGAGCGAAAGGTTTCACCAGCATTCACCTGTACATCCACCACACGAGACTTCTCCAACAGACTGTTTGCCAAATATTCAAGCTATCACAAACTTCGCCGAGTGGTAGCATACTTCTTCAAATATGTTCACTGTTTGAAAACCAAAGCATATTCATCACAGCATACACAAAGATACGTCGCCAAAGATAAGTCAGAAGCAGCTATTCCTGATATCACCGTAACCTCCATCACAACTGAAGAACTTCGTCTAGCGGAAATCGCACTATGTAAACTGACGCAGCAGGATATGCTCAGCGGAGACATCAAGGATTTAAGGGCTGTACGACAAGTATCTCCGACGTCAAAGCTGAAGTGGTTGAAACCGTATTTGGACGAGACAGGGGTGCTTCGGATTGGTGGCCGGCTTGGAAACATGACAGCGTCAACGTACTCCAAACATCCAATTGTCCTGACTGCTTCTCATCCCTTGGCAGTTCTCTTAGCAACAGCATATCATCTACGATTATTGCATGCTGGACCTCAACTCTTGTTAGCAACGCTCCGACAAAAGTTTTGGATAATTGGAGGAAGAAACCTAGTAAAATCAATCTACCATCGCTGTCTGCAATGCTTCAAGACCAAACCGACACTGATTCAACAAAGTGTTGCTGATCTGCCAGAGTCAAGAGTAACACCAACCAGAGCGTTTTCGGTTTGTGGCGTAGATTATTGCGGGCCATTATTCATTAAGTCAAGCGTTCGGAATCGTAGTCCAAGCAAGGCATACATTGCTATTTTTGTATGTTTTTCAACCCGATCCTTACACATCGAATTGGTAAGCGACTTAACAACCACGGCCTTTTTATCCGCACTTCGTCGCTTCGTGGCACGCAGAGGAATGGTAAAGGAGTTGATTTCCGACAACGCCACAACGTTTAAAGGTGCAGCAAATGAGCTGCATCGTGTCTACAAAGTGCTGAAGCAGAATGAGGAAGAACGTAAGGCTATCTTTTATTGGTGTGCAGAAAACGGAATGGTATGGCGTTTTATACCACCTCGGGCTCCTCACTTCGGAGGACTCTGGGAAGCTGCTGTCAAGTCAGCGAAGCATCATCTACTGCGAATCATCGGAACAACCAGCATTATTACCTGAGCCACTACAATCAGAGATCAGTTAATTTAAAAGAATTTCATTCTTTTGGTGGCCGGAATGTTGGAGTTACTTGGGTAGAAATGAACTTAATCTTGAAATAATGAACTTTAATATTGAATTTTATAGAACTAGTTGTAATGAATTACTAAAACAGTTGAATACACGCTAGCAAGCAGAACACAAGCATTCTTCTAAAGCAATTACGATATCACAACCGGTAAATTTTCTACAAATTTGTCAAATACTGTTTGTTGTCGCTGACGAAAAGAGAGGCAGCATGAGTGATTGTTTGTGTGACAGAATTTGAGGAAAACCTCAAACGGCCACGGGAACATTGGTTTTGAGACGCTTTTTGAGGGAATTGAGTGATTGAGGAAGTTTGAGGGAAAGTCTCAACTGTCGTGGCCCCGCAGCTTTACGCACTTTTATGCTCTTTTTTCATTCAACCGATCACGGTCGTTACTCTTTGCCGAAGTTCGCTCGTTCATTTCCCATTTGGCAGAAAGATGGAGCTCATAACACTATCGATTAACTTATCTATAAGCTTACGACTAGGCGAATTACCATGCTGGAAAGGTAACTCAAATTCGATTGGTTTTAGCATGCCGCCTCTGTTACTCCTACACGAAAAAAATGCTCTTGCTCTCTCTTCTAGTCCTTTGCCTTTGAAACGAGCCGTCTTCTATAAGACCCTATAACCAGTAAGGAAGAGAAAAACATCTAGCCGGCGTCGTTGGTGCATCGAAGCTACGTTGGAAAATCACAGCGCAAAGATGGAAAGCAGCTATGTTTAGTGGTATAATTAGTTAAAAAGTTATAATATTAAGCAAAGTGGAGTGAAAAAGGCATACAAATGTATTTAATGAGAAAAATAAACATAGTAAAATTTGTTTATCATTGTCACACAAGTATCGTGTCCATCACTATCACTATTCTGAAAGAAATCATAGAAAAGAGATGGCAATGCAAGTGAGCGAGAGCGCCTGTCAATCACTCAAAAGAGGCTGAAACGTTGACTGCCTTTCAGCCTTGTTTCAGCCTCGCGGGTAACTCAGTTTTGTATGGAATATTGCTCGCAGGGCAGTCGATACTTTTTGCCGAAGCGACCCGATCGCGCGTCGATGAATCTGATGCGACCCGATCGTGGGCCGACTAATCCGAAGCGAGCCAATCGCGTGCGCGGATGATCCTGAGTAGAGATGTGCACACTGAGTAAGAGTGAGTGTGTGAGTTTAATCCTGCAAAGGAGTTTATGGTTTCAACTCAGCATAAGAAGTTTTTATGACTCTTTTACTCACTCCTTGACGTTTTACTCACTCACTCTCTCTGCCGACTAATGACTCACTCCTTGCCGTTTTACTCATTCACTCTCTCTCTGCCGGCTAATGATTCATTCTTTTGCGTTTCTACTCACACAATACGAGTGAGTCGATATTCTTTTTGGATTTAAATCACTCTACTGCAGTGATTAAAATGCAATTTCGCATGAAGCTACTTTGTTTGAATATCATTATTCGAAATTTTGTATTACACGGCTGGCTGTAAATTGTTTGGCGTAAAGCATATTTAAAAGTAAACAAAACTTATGTTCCAATTTATGAAATATAATTTATTTTTGGTTTTCTTGGTATCTTACACTATCATAATACAGTTCCACAGACATTTTTTTCTTTTTCTATCGCGGGTATACTCGGCCTTACTAAAACAATTCTACATTTTGAATTAATTTGAAATTAAGTCATAATTTAATTTTAATCATAATTAGTCGGCAAAGAGAGAGTGAGTGAGTAAAAACGCCAAGGATTAATCAACACATTAGCTTAGAATAATATTTTTATGACTCTCAAACGAGTGAATAAATGTTTCAAATCCTTATAACCACTCTTTCACTCTGTTTTAACTCTTTGAAAAGAGTGAGTATTCTCATCTCTAATCCTGAGCGACCCGATCGTGTGCCATTTTTTCTCGCATTGTTTCTTTCGACAGTCACGTACTCAAAAATTTATACTTAAAATATTTTTTTTACTGAACAATATTTTTTCACAATATTGACAAGTGTTGTTAATTCCAATTTTAATTATTTTTAACTACTATAAATTAGTAAATTAATCACATTTATCACTTTTAAAGAAAAAAAACCTTAAAACACATATGTGATGAAATCATGGCTGTAGATGATCAACCTTCCTGCACTGTTCACTGTTGCATATGCCGCTGACGATGCTTTTATAATAGACCCTTGATTGGTCTTCTGAAATCATTGAAATCGAAACACAAGAACATAATGAGCAGCGAATATATGTATATGTGCTGCATATTTTCCATCGATTAATTCATCGATTGGATTAATCGGCAAAAAGTATCGACTAATTCGCCTAGTCGTAAGCTTATCGATAAGTTAATCGATAGTTTTATAAGCTCCGTGAGTGTCTTTCTGGCAGATGGGGATTCTGCATGTATGAATGTAGTGGTGTAATGGTCTTGCGAAATTTTATTAATTAATTAATTAGTATTGGAACAGACGAGGCGCGATCGCGAGTCATGACGTCATAGGCGACGTTCACATGATGGCTCATGAGACGTCCAAAAAAGCTGAAGTCATACAAAATTTTTAAAAAAATATTCCTGCCCTGGACGCGTCCACAAATCACGAGGAGAAAGAGGATTCGGGAATTATACCTGGGATCTTCGCGAAGTGAAAAAGGATTTGGAAATTATACCTGCGATCCGCATTAGAATACCACGTACGCTGCATTCGGGGTAGCAATCGGTTAAGCGTTAATTGTTTTGCTTAATCGTGCAGTAAGCATAGAGGGTTTGTTTCGGTTTTCTACGAAGTTACTTGTGGACGTGGCCAGGGCGTGGGCGTCACGTGTGAGTTCGGCCATAGCGCACGACAATCATCGGTCGCTTCGGATTCATCAGCGCACGCGATTGGCTCGCTTCGGATTAATCGGCCCACGATTGGGTCGCATCGGATTCATCGACGCGCGGTCGGGTCGTTTCGGCAAAAAATATCGACTAACTCGCTTAGTCAGCCAGCAAGGAAGTTGTCGAGAAAATACGGATGATCGAAGAAGAATGTGCTGAAAATCTTACAGGTGCACAGACGGCATGGCGGTTTATTCCACCGGGATCGCCGCACATGGGCAGTTCATGGGAACGGATGGTCAGGACTGCGAAGGAAACTCTTGCAGTGCTGCAGGAAGGAACAAGATTGACGGACGAAATAGTACTGACATCGATCCTCGAGGCAGAAGACCTGGTGAACTCGCGTCCACTAACGTATGTTGCGGACGAATCGTCAGACGCGTTGTGCCCAAATAACTTCTTGAGAGGAGTATCACCGAATAAACCGCATTTAGTTCCCCCTCCCCCACATCCAGCAGAAGCACTACGTGACAACTATCGACGATTTTAGCTATACGCGGAACATTTGTGGCAGAGAATATTTGTGTGGTTAGAGAATATGTACCATCTTTAAATAGTAGAGCGGATTTGGTTTGAAGAATCAAACCCGTTGAAGAAGGGAGAAATCGTCTTCGCAGTTGAAAGAAAAAATAGGAAATTATGGACAAGAGGGATAGTAGAGGAAATAATTTTATCCAAGGATGGAAGGTACGCCAAGCCATGATAAGAACAGCTATTGGGATATTCAAAAGGGCAACATGTAATTTAGCGGTCGTAGAAATGAAGTAACACTAGGTGGTAAAACCACACCAGGATGACGGGTGGGGGTGTTGGGAACAACCGCACTTCGACCCGACATGATAAACAAAATACTTAGACAGGATAATGCGTGCGCTGATCAAGACAACGAAAGGAACACTAGCTTTCTATACATACGAATAAAATTGATTAATTAAAAAAATTGTAAACCGGCCACGAGTCTACTCAACAATTATCGTCGGTGATTTCAATATCAAATGGTTGAATGTTGAAAAGTCCGCCAAACTGAAAAGTATGATGGATTCAGTAAATAATATAGTCTGACAACTGACGATAAACTGTGTACTTTGATCACGCTCTTCAAAAATCTCCGTATTGTCCGTGTTATTCTGTCTATTTAGAAAGTCTTTCTGTTTGATTGTGACCATAAGCAGTTTTCCCGTGTTCCTGTTGTCTATTTCCCGGAGATACACCGTGTTTACTATAGCATTTTCGTTTATTGTTTTCGAGTCCTTCGATCTCCTGAATAGCATCTAAAATGGAGGATTTGTGTTATGCTTGTTCTGAACTTTTGGGATCCTCGGAAGGTGCTATTGTTTGTTCCTTCTGCGAGGGCTCTTACCACCTGGAGTGCACTAGATTACCCGAAACAGTAATCCATGAAGTGAAACGCGCGCCTTCTCTACATTGGAGCTGAATTGGGTGTACGAGCGCAATTATCAATCCACGTAGTAAAGCGATCAAGGGAGCAGGCATGCAGGTTGGTTTTCAGGCTGCCCTTACTGCTGCAGTTGAGGCTATGAAGGCCACATTGCTTACACCAGTAGTTAACAAGATCTGCAACGAATTTGTCGGACTTGCAACGGCTCATCTAGCTACCAGCCAGCATCCCAACGAGTCACAACATGATACACTACCGAATGGCAAAAGGCGCAGATTGTTTCGTGAAGTCGCATCAACAGACGCCATGTTTGTTGACAACGCTCCTGTACCTGTCGTTATCATCAACACTACAAACTCCCGTCGTAAGGACTACCCTGCACTATCATCAATATAATGGGAACCGGCAATACCTCGGCAATGCTACCCATAGTGTCAAAACTACCAAGAGCAGATTATACAGGGTGTTCGAGATAAATTTGACACCTGGCCTTTGGGTTAATATCTCAGGGTTGAGTTGACGTATCGAAATGATTGATATGTCATTCGATTGCTAAAAGTTGTGCGAACAAGTGTAAAAAATGTCTAGCTCCGTAAATATGTGGAACCCGCCCGAAACTAATACTAATGCCGAAATTCGGAAGGCGGCGATGTGTTCGCTGAACACCGTAAAAACAATAAGCGTACAGCTCGAGGAGTGTGGTGAAGACGTGGATAGTGTTATTGTTCGCAAACAGCATAGCAGGCGGTCGGATTGTGTGCGGACCGACGCGTTCCTGGCCGGATTGCAGCAGCGGGCGACGGCCGATCCCGGCGTCGGCATCCGAGCCCTGGCGCGAGACGTTGGCGTGGCCCCGAACACCGTCAAGGTGGCGTTAAATGAGGACCTGCGGTACGCGTCGTACAAGCGACGTAGGGGACAGTTCATAACAGCAAAAACGCGCGAAAAGCGGCTTGCCAACGCTAAGCGCTTGCTGAGCTGACTGAAGCACCCGGCGCAGCCAGGCACGTTGTGGTTCTTCTCTGACGACGATTTCTAGAAGTTTATGCGTGTCGCGCACACGAAAGTGTCTTTCGGAGCAGCAGCTTAAGACAGGCACAGTACACGCCGACTTAAGCACAATAATAAAACGCACCAACTGGATCTTGGATCTATGCAACAGTGAGCCCGGATCTTAGTTACGCGCAAGTGACACAATGGGGTAACAGTGGGCGTGAAAAAACATCCAGCAAAGATCACCATATATAGCAACTCGGACAGAAAATACAGCAGATCAGCATCACACCGGCAGCCGAGCCGGTACCGGTTGTGTCGGGAGCAGAAACTAAGCAGCAGCAGTCGAAGCAGCCGGAATCGGTGAACGTTAAGTATGATGATAGCCACTACCCACCGGCAATCTTGGAAGCAGCGTTGGAATTAGCGGCAAATAAGCACATCATTACTTTATTCGATTGAATTTATACTCTAAAATTGCTGACCGTCGTCGATCAGCATATTCTTCTTAGCCTATGTTTTTTTCTTCAAATTATTAAACCAGCGTGCATCGCTGGCGCGTTGCACAACGTAGCTAGTCAGCATTTATTATATACCAAGCAACGCTTTGTTTTAGGCCTAAATTGTCGTCAGCGACAATGCGTGTTGCGTTATGTGAATGCGTTCTTATCAAAAAACCTCACCGTGAACCGCCATTGGGTAACCGCACATTGACTGCACTAAAAAGAGCGAAACGTGCGGCTTATCGCAATTTCAGGGCTGTTACAGAAGTCTCTATTTTAAAACCGCGAAATCCGCGCCAACCCATTTGAAATTCGAGCCAGATTTTCAAATCCGCGCCAATACGAAAGTAACTCATAGAATTATTGAATCAAGGTATTGATAATGAAAAAAAACGTACTCAGTATTATAGAATAAAATGTATAGTTTTATTTTTACCCGATGTTGGAACATTTGAAACAAAATGTAGTTAATTAACCCTCTATGATGATTAATTGAATAACCGCTTTGCCTATGATGCAACAAATTGTTAAGTCTACACCTTGTATTTCCCAGGGAGACAATGCCCCAACGACCTGTCACAAGCAGGAGAAAAGAAGGATAAAAACAAGAAGTTTGGAAAAAAAAAATGCATAAAAGTCGCAGACAACGCCTGCGGAGACAAAGAAATATCTTTTTTTTTGCCACCTGCGAGCCACGTCTGTTAATCGGTGTTCGGCAAAAAAAAAGTCTTATTAGTTAGCAAATTTCCGAAAAACGAAATTTTCTAACACTGCCAATTTCTAGAATCCACAAAGTTAATAAATAAAATATTTGGTAAAAGTTCATCTTACGTACTATGCAAAACTAATAGTTATTCCATATTCTGTGCCTGGCACTACCAATATGCTGGAATTTCATGAAGTCTGATTCAATAGCTTAGTTCAATGTTAAAAACAATGTTTAACAAAAAAAATACTCAGTGAAAAGATTGCTACACACTATAATCATAGAATTAAAAATTCGTAAATTCGTTTCATCCTGCTGCTTCTCCGTACGAATGAAATTCTTCAATCCACCAAACTACCAACAAATCCGCACGCTTTCTCGTTTTATTTGTTTGATATCATATGTGGATATCATATGAAAAGTTGGCCAGAGCGAGAAGTATGACACACTCAACCATATTGGAAAATTTCAGTGCGAAACTTTTTTGTAAGTGGCAGAGATGAAAATAGGTGTTCAAAATATTTAATCATTTTTTGCATCGTATGTCCTACAAACAAAATGAGTATGCTTTCCCATTACGTCCACTACATTCAGAATTGATAAAATGGGCAATTTTTCGATTTTGATTATGAGGAGATTTGCTCCGAAGTAAAAATAATGACGATTTTAGACGTTATTTTGTTATTCATTTGGCTAGTTTGGGTATGGTACACATGTATTGCGTTTCAACTCATGTGTATCAAACGTTTCGTTTCAACTCGTTTTTGTTTCAACTCATTTTCCTTTCAACTCATTTTTGTTTCAACTCATTTTTGTTTCAACTCATTTTTGTTTCAACTCATTTTTGTTTCAACTCATTTTTGTTTCGACTCATTTTCGTTTCAACTCACGTATTCACTCTTTTAGCAACTCGACTCACCACGGCTACATGCTTACACTCATGAGTTAGTTAAATGACCGAACCTTAACTCGCACGTTTATGCCGGATTTTTTATGACTCCGAAATGAGTCGTTAAACGAGCTGACTCCTAATAACGACTCCTTCACTCTGAGTTGACGCACTGAAAAGAGTCGTTATTCTCATCTCTAGTCCTGACCTGCGTTCTTCTGTATGTTTATATGTTCCCTCCCGTTCCCGTGGAAACCCGGCACACTCTCTATTGTCATAACGATCCACTTCTCTCCTGTTTTAGGTGGTTTAACCACTTTTCTGATCATTTTGATTTTAACTCTTCCCAATTTTAATGTATCCTCTCTCTACTATCAGACACTTTAACCTCTTTTCTTTGTTCCCGCATTGATTTACAATAGTCCTGCTTCATATATTTTGTAAATGGTGTTAGTATTAGTTTTAGTTATATTACAAACATGTTAAACCTTTACGGCGGATATTTGTGGTAATAACATGAATTATGAATTTTGAATTATTCCTGATAATTTTGCAAACTTGTCCAGCTCGACTTATAAAATTTGCCACGAGGGCGCAGTCATCTGAGCCAGTGGGCTAGAGTTCAGCTTCCGCAGTTCTCTGCCATGCAGCCATCGTAGGCTTTGCCATTTGGTTTTTACTATCATAATTATTGTTTATGTTTCCTGTCATTCCAGATACCTGTCTACTGGCTTGTCCTACAGAGCTTTGGCTCAAAGTTTCAAGATATCAAATCAAACTGTTGGTTTTATCATGTACAACACTTGTGAAGTTCTTTGGGCTACGCTGCAACCAATTCATATGACTTTTCCAACATCCGACCACCTTTTGAAAGCATCTGAAGAATTCGAACGGCAGTATGGCTTCCCTAACGTAATTGGACCTATAGACTCCAAACACAATTCGAGCAAAATGCCCAAAACTATCGGGGTCTCAATATTATAAATACAAAAAATATTTCTCAATACATCTTCAGGCAATTGTCGACGCTAAAGGGAGATACATTGCCGTAGATATTGGGGATCATGGTAGACGAAGCGATAACAGCGTATTTATGAATAGCAACACATGCCAGAACATAGAGAACCATATTTTAAAATTTCCGCCAACCAGACCAATCGAAGGATGCTCTATGCACTAAAGGAGTATTTAATGAGGCATTATCCTGCCAACAATGGCGAGGCAGAAGAAGTATATAATCAACACCATAACAGAATTCGAAAAATTGTCGAATGTACTTTCGGCATAACAGTTTGCAAGTGGAGGTATTTGTAAACTTAATTACAACAGGAACCGAAGAACTTGAATATAATAGTGAAAACAATATGCTTATTGCATAATACAGGGCATTCGGGATAATTTTGACAGTTACATTTTTGTTTGTAACTCGTGATCGCGTTGGCCTAGGAAAACAAGCAATATGTCATTCGACAGCTAAAAGTGTAGCATCCCGTGATAAAAAAATGCCAAAAAAGAGTAAATTGTGGAAGCAGATCACATGCATCATGATGATCCGCGCCGGACGCGACAACCGCGACATCATGCAGTGCGTGCAGTGTTCGCTGAACACGGTGAAGGCGATCCGGAGTGAGCTGGGAGAAAACAGCGTCGACGACGAAGCGGTGGCAGCACGAAAACCACATTCTCACCGGCGGGATTGCGTGCGGACCGACGCTTTCCTGGCTGACCTCCAGGCGCGCGTGATGGAAAATCCGGGGATCGGAATTCGGCCGTTGGCCCATCTTACGTGCCAACGGCCGAATTCCGATCCCCGGATTTTCCATCACGCACCATCCACGATGAAAATGGCCCTGAATGACGACCTCCGGTACTTCTCTTACAAGCGCCGAAGAGGTCAGTTGTTGACAGAGAACAGCCACGAGCGTCGGTTGGGGAACGCCAAGAAGCTGCTCAACTTCCTAAAGCATCCCGTGGAGCCTGGCTGTCTCCGCGCCGAATGTGTGGCCTCCCAGCTTCCCGGATCTTAATCCAATGGATTATTTCGTGTGGGGCGCGGTGGAACGGGACACCAACAGAACCTCCAGCAACACCAAGGCGGAGCTGATGTTCGCGGCCCTACCCCGCGAAACTGTCGCCAGGGCTTGTTCCCGGTTCCGGAGACGGGTGGAGGCCGTAATAGAAGCCGAGGGCGGATATTTTGAATAAAACGAATAAAATACATGGTAAGCTACTATTTCTAAAACAAAAAAAATTTCCCCGATGGTTAATTTTGCCATAAAAAACTTTTTTCTTTCTCCGTAGGTGACTGTCAAAATTATCCCGAACACCCTGTATATGCAGACTTTTGAGATAATACAGGTAGATGTGATATGACTTATGCAAGACAGTCCACAGGTATGGTTTATGACAGTCACGACTTGGAGATCAATGCCACATACTTCCATACTGATTCCGAAGTAGCACTTCGGATCCTCATGGATGGATTCTCGGATCCTCACAGGGGAATCGACTCACAAGGGAAATGGCTGAACGGACCTGCATTTTTATATCTACCCCCTGTGTTATCTTGCCTGCCACTCGTAGATACAACTAGATTCTCCCGAAGGAAGGCACTCGTGCGAACAGTAGCAATCCTCTATCGGTTCGTCTCTAACTGTAAGCGTAAGGCGAAAGTGTTACCGATTCAAACGCTCAAGGCCACTAAATCCCAAAAGAGCAGCATCAAATGTAACAGGTTAGCCGAACATACACCCATAACAGCAGAAGAATACCAAAAAGCAGAAAGATTTTTGTGGTGAACCGCTTAAATGGTCATCACATAATTTTTCGAAGCTTTACATTTGAATGCGTTCTGTATTACAAATGGATACAGTTTTGCAGACGCGATGAAAATTGCACACCAAACAAAAGTACTTCGATTTGTTCGTAGCATTTCCGTCGAGAAGATTATTGACTACGAAACACACCGCTAAAGAACATTCCAAACTATATACGTAGATTACACTTAAGAGATGATCCATTTCTATTAACATAAATTATGTTTACTAATACAATTTTATATTGTCAGCTGTTGTTGACTGTTGTTGACTGTAGTAGTTGACTGTTTAATTGAGTCATTTGAACAGACAAAAAATGACGAACTAGAGTCCACCAACCACGCCTTAGAACATAATAACCAAAATTTATCTACTTGTTACTCAATTTACGAAACATTAACGAATACCATTGCAGATGGAAAGAATAAGAAAATTGCAGCATTAACAGATCATAACCAAAATTTTAGAAATAGTCAAGAAGATCATAACGCCGAAAATCGGCATAACGCCGAAAATCGGCCGAAACAAAAATATTATAGCTGAAAAAAGAAAACGAAAAAAAACAAAAATCCGCGAAGAATCGACGAGAATAATCCCAGCCGTAAAGAAAATTATAAAAGTACGTTATCAGAAAACCGATTAGATCTAATTTTAAAAACATTAACTCAGAAATATTTAAGCACTAGAACATATAAGTATCTTTCTACTGGTTTGAACTATCCTCTTCGGTCCAGTAGCTCTTTGCAACGATATGCAACAAAAATTAATTTAAAACAGGAACAGAAGATGTAATAAATCCCATTGGTGCTCTTGTAAATACAATCGATCCTAGAGATCGCGAATGCGCTTAAAGTTTCGATGAAATGAAGATTTGCAAAATGGTAGAATATGATATGGCTTTTGATGAAATTGAATAGATACAATTAATTATGGCAAGAGGGTTTTTTTTTCAAAATTGAAACTACCCGCCTTTTAGGTTCATAAAAAATGACAAAAGAGATTATAGTCTTATAGAAAAGACTATAGGACTAGTTATTTAAACACACAATTAATGTCATAACTATTGTGAGCTTCATCGCTTCTAGGATACTGGAAAGAATTGAGAGGTCATAATCCCAAAGCAATTTATTTTAAACATCCAAAAACTGCTCAAACTATTGCACCTTTGACCATGCCACTGTCAGTTTCTCGGAGTTTATGCGTACTGTGCTATGCGAATGTGTACCAACAAAAAAGGTCATCGTGGACAGCCATGGGGTGACCGTGCTGCACAGCGTCACAGCTATAATATAAATCCACGCTCTCCACCGCCGAAACAACAGATTCTGTCGCCGTCGTTATCAGATGTGTGAACTATACACCCAGTCTTGCTCACAATAGCACAGCTCCTGACGCAGTATACACTGCACTTATCAACACACCCGTCGACGCGCTTCGAGCCATACCTTCAGCAACAAGCGCCACGTCGGTTGCCCATACTATCGGCCTTCTACACCGCGGGACCAGTTGGCGTTCCAGCGACGATTCTCACAAAGTGTGACATTGTATTAGCAAAGATTTTTAAATAATCGCTACGCTATGGCATCGTTCCGGCCTGTTGGAAGGTGTCATGATTAATCCCTATCTTGACATGGTTGAGTTCATAGCTGAGCAATCGGTCATATTCAGTTAAGCTGAGACCACATCTATCAAGAAGCCTCCGCTTTCCTCAGGGCAGCAATTCAGGGGCACTGCTGTTCATATTATTCATCAATGACTTATCGACGGTTCCTAAAAATCCGGCTTCCTAAAAATAATCATCTTCTGTATCACCCCGATGACGCAAAAATTTTTCGACAAATTTACAGATAAATTTTCGAAACTTGATTATCTTCATTTTACAACTGACCACAGCTACTGTCATCCGACCTCGTTGTTGCGCCATTTATCACTGGGCGGATTATGTGTGTCCTATGAAATTTTTAATAAAATAGGTGTTAAGTAGTTAACTAAGTATGCGTAAACTAACTCTAAGCTTGAATTTTATAGTAAACTCATACATCTATTCAAACATGTAAAGCATGTTACAAGCACGGAAGGCGGGGGCGGCCCGGTGGTGTGTGTGATAAACGGCGACGGTCCACTCGGCAGGACCGGGTTCCATTGTCATTGTAATTGAATTCTAGTAAGTAGTCAGGTAGGTTTTACAACGCACAAGTGATATTTTTAAAGTTGGGCCAGAAACACCATTTTTATTTGCAAACCGGCGCGCAAGCCAAAATTAGTTCGACATCACTGGTCTAAACCATAACCATCTACTAATACCACTAGAAGCTGCCTTATTTCGTCTAAAGAGTCAAGAAACGCAGCTACAGGGGAATCCGAATATGTTTGGCTTTGTGAGACATTTGAGCAGTATGAAGAAAATGGCTGCATAAGGAAACTTTCTCGCCAAGAAGCAGCTAAACGTAGTCCCGGAACCTTCTATTTGCCACATTTCGTGGTAGTAAATAAGAATAAGCCGGTCCCAAAATCTCGGTTGGTGTTAGAGGCAGCTGCGCGGGTTAGGGACGTCTCCTTAAACTCGCTGCTTCTTACCGCACCCGATGAGATGCCATCGTTATTCGGATTGTTGTTAAGATTTCGCGAAGGAAACATCTATATTAGTGGATTATGGGGAAATGTAGACACTAGCAGAAAGCCGGACACGTACGTTATGCAGGGCATGTCGTTTGAACATGCTCGACATCATGCGCACAGATAGTGAAAAACCGAAAGGCTGGCGAAAACAAGGAAATTTGTCTCGAACAAATCCAGCCTCATGAGGATATGAGGATCAGCGTAGGGTCTAATAAAAAATTGCCTACCAAGCGGGAAGTATTAAGTATCGTTCCCCAGGTTGCGAGCGCCCAGGTGCAATTCGCTGAAATAGCGGAATTGTAACGCGCAAAGACTTTCCGTCGCGTCTACTTAACAATCGTATCGACTAGCTGCTATCCGCAATTGACATTTACGCCCCGGCAATATCTTTCCGTGCTACAACACTACTTGACGTAGGGAGCGTCGTACTAGTTTTGGCGCCTCTGATCCGTTGCTCGTTATGTCAGCCAATGGAGGGGTCCAATGGATCTCTTCTGCAGAGAATCAAGCCGATGCTCAAAAGAAAGATTACCATTAACGCCAGCATTTGGTAAAATAGGTCAAATTTACTGCTGGATCGAGAAAATGGCTGCCCTTCGCAGCAGCCCATTTCAGACACAGATGAGGAAAAGCGTGTCACATCGACTGCAGTGAATTATCATCAGGAATCAGTAGACTCTGAAGAACTTCGCGAACTCCATTAAAGACCGTAAAACATTCACGAGAACCATTTCACGCGAAGACACAGAGCAGGCCAAATACGCTTTTCTATGCAGGGCGCAATGGGAAGGTTTACCTGACGGAATGGAAAGGAAGGAGAAATTTGGTCAAAAAGCAGCATTAAACCGTTGTTGCCCTATTTGCACGATCAGTCTTGAGATGACGCAGCCGCTTAGAGAACGCGGTGAGGCTTTCAAAGAGTGCCGATATTCCTACCTCAGAAACCACGCATCGTTAAGCTTCTTTGCGGAACTATCACGTTAGAGAACGCGGTGAGGCTTTCAAAGAGTGCCGATACTCCTACCTCAGAAACCACACATCGTTAAGCTTCTTTGCGGAATTATCACGAGAAATACCTCCATCAAGCCGACAAAGTGGTCATCGCCGTTTGGAGGTAAATCTATTGGGTAAATCGTGTACATCAGAAATGTGCTAAAGAGCGTGAAAGATTGCTGCAACAGGTCTACTCCTAAGGCAGCCCAGCCATCGGAGAAGCTGCTAGAGAAACTGATTGAAGACATCGATGAGAGGATGGAAAAAGAAGTCGCACTTAACTATCAAATAGAACGAAAATTCAACCCTCCCCAGCTTCCCATTTCGCGGGATCATGGGAATGCATGATACAGACAATAAAGAAGGCGCTACGCCACATGGCCACCGAATGGGAAACACGACACCCCTTACCGGCGACGTTACAAATCAAGACAATGATTAACTCGCGCCCGCTTACCCACATACCGCTAATCAACGAGGAAGACGAGATCCTAATACCGCTCCACTTCCTTTTTGTGAGAGATGTTGATGCTCTGCCGCCGGTAAGCTTGGATGTCTCTCCTATGTCTCCTGTGCAGGCAACAATACAAATCAGCGCTGCACAACGCCAAGTTCTTTTGGAATCGTTGGAAGAAGGATTAGTTGCCAACCCTTATCAAGCGGAACAACTGAACTAGCAAGGTAGTGCGCGTGAATATAGGCAATTTCGTGGTAATCAGGAACGATAACGCTCCCGCAGCCAATGTATAAAAGAAAAGGTGCTAGAGGCACATCCGGCTCAGACGGGCAGGTACGCGTCGTCACCGTCAAAAAAGAGAATGGAATCCTGAAGCGTCCGGCGATAAAGGTAACAGCAGTAGATGCGACGCCCAAGGAACGCCCCCGTTACGTCGACTAAGAGACCAGTAGAAGACACTTGGATGCCGAGCGAGCTTGAAGCCAAGAAGAAATCTATCGCGCCTTGTAATTGGGTGAGTAGTTTACTAACAACCAAGCCGCTGAAGTAGTCCCCAGAACCGTTCTTCTTTCTATTTTGGCGTAATTTATGGCGGTGAATAACAACTACACAAAAAGCAATAAGCTAAATACAGTCACACATAATGCTCTAAGGCAATGCTCGGAATGCACGAAAATCACAACAACTAACTCACTCCCCGCAATTACTGCCAAGATCCCGTTAAAGATTGGATGGAAATATATAGCAGGAAACGAAGTAATGCGTATACCTTTAGCTCAGTGAGGAAATCATTAGAGAACAAAAGATATACTAAAACAAATTTCCATAGCAACCATAAATGAACATAAAAAAATTATAAAAATAATTTCAACAAAAATTAAAAAAAATGCGAAACAACAAAATTACAAACAAGACTGCAGTAAAACAAATCACGTGAGAAACACTAGAAAACAAAATTAATAACAGACCATACATATACGCGGATGGATGTGTGACAAGTGAAAAATATCAATATTTATAAAAGACTTAAACAGAAATAGGAATATTTATAAAAGACTGAAACAAAAGATGGTACTACTATTTTGAAACTACGAATTTTGCCTATATAATCACAATAGCGAGCTCATAGCGATAGTATAAGCAATAGAACACATTTAGGAATATGTTACATAAGCCAATAATACTTACAGACAGCTTCGCAATAGATTCGCCAGTTGGACAATACTAAGAAACGTAAAAAAGATAAAAAATAAAAGAAATAATTTTAAAAAACATATACGACATACGAAGCAAGATAAAGGCAGAAATTGGATGGATCCCGCCCACGTACGAATTAGAGGCAATGAATCGGAGTCTCGCCAAACAGTAATAAGGTAGCGAATCAATGTACACCAAAGATTGAAAACCCAATGTTAAAATAAACCAAAGAATAGTACGAAAAAGAATCTGAAACGAAAGGAAGAAACATAAACTTTCGAACCCGAACCATGGGAAAAGGATGTAGAGATTACAGGAAAAAAAAACCAACAGAATATTAACAGGACATGATTTTTGGTTGAACTAAATAAAAATTGAAGAAACACGAACCTTTGAGAAATGTAATGCGCCAAACAAGAGACGACACATGACTAGTGTTGGGTAAAGTAGCACAATTTGGTGTGCTGTGCGCACACGAAAGCACACTTAGGCGTGCTGTGCGCACACGTTAGCACTCAACGGTGTGCTGTGCGTGGAACGATCCACGATCCAGTGTTACTGATCGGAGAAAATCAAGTTTTGATAGTGCTGACCGGGGGGGTGGACTGATTTCAAAAGTGCTGACCGGGGGGGTAGACATTTTGGGAAGCCCTTACTAATCAATCTCGAAGCTGAATTGCGATGAGCGGGGGGGGGGGGGGTGGTTTGGGGCCTTGTGACAACCGTGTGCTAGCAGTGTACTTCCGCTGTGCTAGCTCTGTGTACTGTGGTGTACTGTGTACTAGCAGTGTGCTAGCACAATAATAGGTGTGCTGTGCTGTGCGCACACCAAGCTGTGCTGTGCGCACTGTGTGCACAGCAGCACATTACCCAACACTACACATGACATTCGAATGCAACAAATATGAGGAAAACAGAACTGAGGTATCACTGGAAAGACTACACCAAAAATGGAAGGATAAATCGCAAAAAGAACTAAGAAACTTGTAAGAAAGACCGAAATTGAGTTTTAAAAGTAAGGAACACTGAAGTATGGGCAGAAAAGTAAGGAAGTAAGTATGGCACAGTGAAGTGTAGACAGACAGAAAATGACCGAAAAGGAAACATAAAAAATACCATAATAGTATGGTTCTAATGAAAGGCTGTTCCCGAGCTAGAGTGAGTAAGCTTCTGATTGTGGGCTATGCCTACTGTAAAACTTGGATTCCTTTCCATTCAAGTGATGCAAAAAAGATGTGCCCGTCAATTCATACGCTCTTTCCGAGCGTAAGCTCCGAAGAATGAAAGATAGCTGCACGAGGAAGAGGATGCAGGACGTTAAACCGATCGCGAAGCGACGGCACTTGAATCCAGCTTCCAGTTCCTTCCTGCTTCCTGAGTTTGTGTACACAAAAACCTGTAGATATGAGGACCGGCAATTGTGGCCAAATGCCCCCACGCTGTCCAAATGTCTTGAAACAGCTTGTCTTGTCTCTGCTTCGTCGTATTCTGTCGAAAGCTGTTCCAACAGGTTATCACGTTGGTACAACTTACCTGTGATTTTATTTAGCGAAAGTGTCGGCACAGGAATATCCTTTTAGAAATAGAACTGGAACAACTTGGCAAATACTATTAAACAAACGAATACACAGTCCAGGAACTGGCGCAATCCACAATTCACGAACTATTCCCGTATGAAAATGTACAGCGACCGAGTGAAAACAGCCAGACAGGTTTTTAGCCTACTACGACCTTTTTGAACATTCATTCGACACACGCCAAACTCTATCGCGATACAGCGAGTCACGCACACACTCTCATTTTAGGGTGATTCGAGCAAAATTTTCACCCCCTTTTCAAGAAATTCATCCATCGATGAACACTTTGTCAATAGGGTGTAAAATATTGTTGTTGCATCTAGAAAAAAGCATATCATTTGAATAGCAAAAAAAAATGTCTCAACCAAATCCATCAAAACAATATCAAAGTACTTTCCATAAACCGATTGATTCGACATTACAGCTACACACCAACATGTGAATGGATAATGGCATACAAACGCCAAATCGCATGTAACGAACTTTTGGCCACTTGTCAAATCATTCTATATTATGAGTCCTCATTCCGACGCTAACTTGGTCATGCCGGTCATTTCTTACCTACTAAATTTATTTTACCACCTAGCCGGATGATTGATGTGAGATGATCCAAGAGGCCCAAAGTATCTCAAATTCTGAGAACAACCTAGCCAGATAGTGAGTCCTTGCTACGGGTGGATGGTCCGGAGACGATTTGATACCCGGATCTGCTCTGTGGAACCGGCACACCATCGGGGCGCCCCCAACGCTGGTTTAGAGGAGTTTTACACATATCAGAGGAGATGAAATATGGCGGGAAATGGAAG
The DNA here is from genome assembly GCF_943734845.2 of Anopheles funestus. Classification (NCBI taxonomy): domain Eukaryota; kingdom Metazoa; phylum Arthropoda; class Insecta; order Diptera; family Culicidae; genus Anopheles; species Anopheles funestus. Next base: position 47,387,912 of record NC_064599.1, read on the forward strand.
CAGAAGCAAAGCAAAGCAGAGAAAACAAAAATAAAGAAACTGTTCGAAGTATGAAAAGAGACCGTGCTTCTTCCCTGTAAATCACAACAGAAGTAATGCCTAGTGATACAAAACATACGAAATATGAAGCACGCTAATGTTTAAGATACTATTAGAAAGAGAAAACTCACCTCGGAACATAATAAATGCACGCGCAAAATATCGTACTATGTGCATCACCAACGCAGCTTAAACTTTAGAGAACAAACAAAAGCTACATACAAGGTGGCATGTAAACCAGAATACTCGTCCATTTTGTGCATAAAAACTACGTGTAACACCGTTTAATTAGCAAATAGGCAGCAGTAGCATTCTATCAGCACTTCTATTTTATCATAACACAAAACTACACAGCACAAGGAAAGTGTTAAGAACGAACAGTACACGCGTGAAAGCATTCAGCAAAGCAATAGACGCCATTGCGCCTATTACGAGTAGCAGCTGTCAAACAACACATCGAGCATGCCCTAGGACACGCTAACGATAAGTATCGATAAGTCAGATATTGTAACTAAAACTATGGTATAGAGATAGTCCCCAAAATACACTACTATACCGAACTCTAAAAATGCAGAACAATTGGCATTTGTATAGAATAATTAATAATTATAGAATCAACCTCCTTCTTTGTTCCTAATGATTTCCGCTTATTACACGAACGAACAGTACACGCGTGAAAGCATTCAGCAAAGCAATAGACGCCATTGCGCCTATTACGAGTAGCAGCTGTCAAACAACACATCGAGCATGCCCTAGGACAAGCTAACGATAAGTATCGATAAGTCAGATATTGTAACTAAAACTATGGTATAGAGATAGTCCCCAAAATACACTACTATACCGAACTCTAAAAATGCAGAACAATTTGCATTTGTATAGAATAATTAATAATTATAGAATCAACCTCCTTCTTTGTTCCTAATGATTTCCGCTTATTAGGTGATTTTTAAACGAAAACATTAACCAAAATTATTAAACAATTAATTTGTTTGAATGAGAAAATATTGTTAAGGAATTTTAACTTTAAAGTTTTGCTGAGAATGTTGCCTATGATTGCAACAATGGAGAAACAACTACAAAGCACAGCGATTTCTTTTACTGATCAGGTGGAGTCAAACCTTTCGGAGATCCAAACCAAGACCGAGTTTCCTGGAAACGGATTGGCGTCCTGACCATGTCTTCACGACGTGCTCGACCATGAGCAGACCAAGAAGAAGAAGAATGGTTGAATCATTTCTAAGAGGGTGTTACTTGTTCCGACGCAATGCTCAAAATGTATTCGTTTTGCTCAAAATGTATTCGTTTTGCTCAAAATGTATGGGAGTATGGGAAATTGCACTATAGAGAAGCATACATAGGTTAACGCACTCCGACGCAACGTCGGAACAGAAAAATCGTTTTTCATTTTGTGTCGAAGCAGAACAATATTTGGCTAAAGTCTGAAACACGACCCCCCCCACTCACGGGCACTCATTTGAGTGACTTTTATTCGTGCAGGGTGGTTCGAAATCAGTTGCGTGTTTTTTAATTATGTTTCGAGACACATACACCTGAGGGCATGGCCGTCGAAGAAGAAAATGTAGCAATTGGTGCCATCTATCGACCACAGGTCAAAGATTGGCGATCCGTTGGAGCTTTCGCGAATAGCTCCGGCCACAGACATGGTAGCGATTAGTGGTGCATGGACGAAATGTAGCCACAAGTGCCATCTAGCCATGGCCAGAAGAAAGTGTGGCGATATCTTGGATACCGGCGGAGCTATGGGGCAAAGTTGGGCCAAAAATGAGGAAAATTTTACGGTTTCACAAACAGCGTATGGAACTTGGTTCCTCGATGAATAAATCATTTTTCACTATGCGAAAACCTCCTTACAATTTAATAGTAATTGTAAAAAAAATCAAATTCAGGCCACATTGCATAGTCTCCGAACCACCCTGTACGAAAAATTGACACGCAGATGAGCGACCGTGAGTGGGGGGGGGTCGTGTTTCAGACTTTAGCCCAATATTTTTATTTTCACCTCTATTTATAAACTTGAGCACCCCTGCACCTCAACCACTGTAAACGTCAACTTAATGAAACCGATCGTTTATCGGTTTATAGTGCCTCGCGTAGTGCTTGTACAAACACAACTAGCCATATCAACATACCTTCTCGTTCTGTCTTATGAACAATTAAACCTGCCAAAGCGAGAATGCATGTTTGGTTTGGCTGGTTGGGCAAATTCCCTCCTCGGCATCCGCATGACAGAATGTCATAAAAACATAAAAAAAAAAGTTTACGAAAGATAGCATGTGCTTTCGTGGTCTGCGGCTATAGGTAAGATGCAAATTTTATTTTTCGGACACGTAATAACTCCCTTTGCCGTTTTTAGCTTTAGCACATGCGTCAACTGATCTTCTCCTGAATGGGTTTCTAGTATCCACGCGATTGGCCATCGGGTTGTTGGTAAGGCCTTATCTAAAACAATAACTAATCTACCGGTAAATCGGTCGTTGGTTCGGTGGCGTCTCATGTTGTATTTCTGCATTTCCTGCAGGTACCTAATGCTTCCAGAATCGTTGCACTATCAGCTGGCACCTTTGCTGCTTGTCGAGAGTGTACGCCTTCAATCCAGTTTAGTCGAGAACAGGAGCTGCGTGTATGGATGTTCCGAACAAAAATGGGCTTGGGTGAGTGCTGCCAAATCATTCGGGTCGTCGGACATGGGGAACAAGGGACGCAAGTTCATTGCCGCTTCTATTTGTTGATGGTACAGTATCCTTCGTACCACAGCATTGAGCTGTCTAGATGGCGGCAGGGATGTTGTTTGGCCGTCTTCACAGCTGTTTCCCACAATCTGCCAAAGCGTAGAGCCTTTGGATGGACAAAGTACCAAGTAATATCCCTATTAGAACAATCGATTGCTATGATGTTTTGCTGTTGTTCGTTCATTCGGTATTCGGCATTTGGGACCGAAATTCCACAACTTGCTCTACAGGAAGTCTGTCGCTGGCATGCCACGTGATAACAAACCTGCAGGATTGGATGCGCCGTATACATGTTTCCGCTGTCGCGCGTGTAGTGTTGCACTTCGGATACTCGATTTACAACGAAAGTTGTCCAGGTACTAGTTGCTGCGCGGATCCACTTTATGGTGACGCCAGAATTGGACCACAAGAATTATTCTGCTTCCTGTAAGCCTATCGCCTTCTTGAGTTGGTTGTGGAGATGAGCACCTAACACTACTGCACAAAGTTCGAGCCGAGGAGGTGTGACACGCTTAAGTGGTGCTACCCGTGATTTGGAAGACAGTAACGTAATGCAAAGCTGTCGTTCATCATTTTCGCAACGCACATAAATGCAGGATCCGTAAGCTGGTGGTTTCGGATGCATCGCAAAATGTATGTAGCTGCATGCTTTCCATTTCTTGAAGATCGACTCAGGAACAGGATTCCTGGAGCAAGCCTTCGCTAAGCATAATTCCTTCATCATTATCTTAGCTCGTACGACAATCGGTGGAATCAAACCAAGCGAATCGAACATGATTGGAAGGTTCTCAAAAAAAAGGAACAGAACGGAACTTGGCTCTTTTGGAAAATTAACGAAACGGAGCTAGCAGGTTTGCTGGACTACTATCATGAAAAAAAATTGTCGACAGAAAGGGGAAGGAATGTGGAGGGGAATAGGGGAGTCGATCGAGACAAACATTTTGCAGGAAGTTTCGTGATGGTGACAATGATGGCAGAAGGAACAATTATTCATTAATGTTTAGCGCGTAAAGATTACCCAGACATTGCTGGTGCTCTCGTGATCCAATGGTCCTGCGGTGAATACGGCGACGATTAACAACAACCCCAAATGAACGAAATCGGTCTGTTTCGTAAGAAATTGGAGAATTGGAGAATTGGTCCTTTTAGATCAAGCTCGGGAGTAAATGATTCATTTCTGAATTTTTGATGAACTTCCACCAAAAGTGTTCGGATCGTCTCTCTGGTTTTAGTCGCGGGTGGTTTTAGATCATGTACACTTTATTATGCGTGTAGTCGCTCCGAGGATCTCCTACGTTGTGACGAGTTCTCACCGATTTGTCCGCTAGCAGAGCTACGCACCTATGCTACCCAATTAACAAATTCACTTTTATGATTATAATCCCAACATAGCGGCCATCTAAATTTATAAAATTTACTAGATTATTCGCTTCTAACCTAACTAATATTCCTTTCAAAAGGTAACAAGCACACCTTAGAAAACTGGCCATTTGAAAACGCTAGATCGGGGTTTCAACAACACTCAATGAAGCTCAGCGTGGCAGTTGGACCTCCATGTAGCGACATCAGGTGACACGCTTCGGCAATCACTCTCGTAAAAATTCCCTTCGATGGCAATATCCAAGGATGCTTGATGTTGTAACCAGCAGCTGCAAGCTCTAAGCGGCCACCAACACGCAGTAATCTATCGCTAGCCGAATATGACCGTAGCTTGTGAATCTTAGATCTTGATGGAACCGATTTGTGTCTAGAAAGCTCCCTAATTTCCTCGTTGAAGTGTTCTTGGAGGACCACTCCTATCAATCTTCTCCTTGCCTCATCTAGTTTACTCAAACTGATCGGCCTGATACGTCTTGATGTGTCTTTCTTTCCTTTGATGAACCTTAGACAAAGGGCTGTCACTCTTGTCGTGACTTCCACCCATCTCTTTCTCTGTCCTGACCATTTTCAGCAAGACAAATTCAAATTTTAGAATCTTTCCTTTTTTTCCTTTTTTTTTATTTTATTTACGACACGATCCGTCCACTTACACGTCCGTCCAAAAACTGACTGTCCTTTCGCTAAACTCACTCATCGTCGCTCGATCCTCTCTCCTGAAGGATCTTTTTTCGTTTTCTCACTCAGGATTTCCAGATCCTCTCTTGTGCAGCTTCTCTCACGTGTTGACAGCTAATCCTCTCGCCCATGATGAATTTTCAATTTTTTTCTCTTTCTTACTCTCCAGATTTCTAAATTTCTCTATCATATTTTATTCTATTCTCTACATTCACCCCTGCCCCTACTCTACTGAAAAATTTGATATAGGAACATATCCTTTAGCTTTTCCGGTTTCCTGACCACCCTTTTTGGTCTGTTTTCCGTAATACCGTCCCGCCTATCTTCGGAATGTTCTTCTGATTCTTGTTCGGAATCCTTTGGTGCTTCGGACCCAGAAGTTTCTGTCAGCTTTGTACTTGTATCCGAAGGAACTTGCTCTCGTTCTAACGCTTTCTTACAATCAACCACATTACGTGTATATTGTACTCCTCGCTCGTTCCGAACAACTACTTTCGCTCCTTGTCGACTTAATATAGTGTACTGATCCGTGGAAAAGTTTCCATCTGTTTTATGTTTTTTTGGAAATGAAAGGAAAACCTTATCTCCTACGGCTATATCGGATTCTTTTGCTCCTCGACGCGAGTCTGCGTATGTTTTGCTTACTAATTTACTAAATGTATCCTGCTCGCGCACGTCTGACCTGTCCATCTCGTTTGCCAACTTAGTTTCCCACAGACTAGGAAAGAATCCACGATAACGCCATCCTACTAAAAGTTCAAAAGGAGTTATGTTAAGTCTGGAGTGTGGCTTCATTGTGTTATGCATATGTACGTAAGCTTTTAGAGGCTCCCTCCAATTTCTTTTTTCTTGCTTGGCACCGGCTAGCGCTTTTATAATGCCCTGGTTTTGTCTTTCGACGGCTCCATTGGACTGTGGATTCAGTGGGATCGATTTGTTAATTTTTACGCCTTTTTCCTCCCAGTACGTGATAAATTCAGCACTTTGGAAGGGTGGACCGTTATCACTCTGTATTGTTAGTGGTAATCCCCATGTATAGAATATTCTATTTAGCGCCAAGGTAGTACTCTTTGCGTCTAGACAATTCATCTCGGTCACAACTAAATACCGTGAGTATGTATCCACTACTATCAAAAACTCTCCTGTTCCACAACCTGGTAACGATAAAAAATCTATCTGGAGTACCTGCCATGGTCCTTCAGGAAGTTTACGATTAATCAGAGGCACCGGTGGGTTTTTTTTAGAAATTGTTAAACAGGTTGTACATTTTTTAACGAAGCTCTCCACTTCCTTGCTCATGTTAGGCCACCAAAAATACTCCCTCATAATGCGTTTCATAGCAGAAATCCCAATATGACCTTCATGAGCCTTCTCCAAGATTTTCATTCGTAATTCAGCAGGTGGGATAATTTTATCCTCCTTGAATACCATTGATCCTAACAATCGAATCGATGTAGACTCTGCCTCATATCTTCTAAGATTTTCTGGCCAAAATCCGGACTTAATGGCAATTCTTACGGTAGTAAGTTCCTCGTCATTTTCTGATGCTTGTTCGATATCTCTCCATGACACGCTCAAGAGTCCCTCATCCAGAGTATAAAGAAGGTGCTTATCATTATCCTCATCGAAAGGATCGTCTTCCTGAGTCTGGGCCAACAACCGCGATAGAGCGTCTGCTACGTTCAAATGACCCGGAATGCGCTTCACAGAGAAGTCATAGGACTGCAATCTTAATGCCCAAGCTTCAGCTCTTGTAATTGCCCGCTTGCTTTGTCGATAACCCTCACCATATATAAATTCGTTAGCTTCGGAATCCGTACGGATGACGAACAACTTACTTGTCAAATAAAAAGCAAATCGTTCTACTCCCCATACGATCGCCAGTGCCTCCCTCTGGGTTTGAGGGTATTTTTGCTCCGTTCGGGATAGCGCTTTTGAAGCGCAAGCAATTATACGTGGCTTTCCGTCCGTACTAAACTGAACCAAAACGGCTCCTAGGCCCACAGGAGATGCGTCTACATAAAGCTCGGTCTCGTCCTTGTAGTTGAAATAGCCTAATCTAGCAATTGGTCGTAAAGCCTCGTATTTAAGAAAGTTAAACTCCTTTTCCTCCAAATCTGACCAGTAAAAGGATTCAGATTTAGCTAGCTCGCGTAAGTGTTTTGTTTTGTCAGCCCGCATGTAAATAAATCTTTCTGAGAAATTAATGAAACCTAAAAAACTTTTCACTTCTTGTACGGACTCCGGACGACGAAAGTTATGAATTGCTTTCAATTTATCCTCTTCAACACAAAGACCCTTGTCTGACATAAGGAAGCCTACGAACTTAACTTTTTTCTTGCCAAAAATGCATTTGTTTGTATTAATACGCACGTTATGCGTTTTTAGCTGGTAAAGAACCGCTTTCAAATTTTTATCATGTGCTTCTTTCGTAGTACCGTGCACCAATATATCGTCTAAATAACATATCTGACCTTGGCATCCTGACAATATCTTTGTTTGTAATATTTCCTGGAATATGTCTGGAGCATTGCACAGTCCGAATGGGAGTCTTTTAAAACGATATGTAGCATTCCCTGCAAAAAAAATAGTCAAGTGCCGCGATTGTTCCGCAATTTCCACGTGGAAAAATGCGCTGGTTAGGTCGATAGTGGAAAACCATTTGGCACCATGAAGATCAGCGAGAATTTCCTCTAAAATTGGCATCCTAAATGGAGTACGTATGATGCACTTGTTAGGGCCTCTCAAATCTACTACCAGCCGGATATCGTCTTTGCCTTTTGGGACGACTAGCAAGGAAGAGCAAAAAGACCTATCCATTGAATCCGTGACAATCTCTATGATGCCTGTAGCTAGAAGGTCTTGAAGTCGCCGTTGAGTTTCCTCTCGGAACGGCAGAGGAATATTCGTAAAGATCCTACGAGATGGTGGTTTAGTAGTGTCATATGATAAGATTACTGGAGGGACATTAAATTTAGGAAATTCGTCTGTCGCTGTCACAGCGAGAATTTCACCAGGAAATCTAATAGGATAATTTACATTGTCGACATCGCAATTGACGTTCACGGCAAGCCCTAACTGTAAAACGCTGTATCGGAGAGCTGTATCTCTTCCAAGGAGTGGTTTAGCACCTTTTATAACGTAAAATTTTTCGTAAAAAAGCGGTCTGTAATCGGAAATGAATAACTCTGCCACAAAGGTTCCTGTCACTTTGATCTCGCCCGGACTGGCGTATGCACGAAGCGGTTTATCTGTACCACTTGAAATACAGTAGAGTTGCTTCCTTGAAGTTTCGTCGTTCCGCAATTTATCGAATGTATCCTGATCCACCGTATTCACTTCCGCGCCGGAATCTATCAAAAATATCACGGATGTAGTGCCTGCAATACGGCCGAGGATACATCCTTCCTTGACTTCCAAATCGTGTAACCTATTAACGGCCAAAGGAGTCTGTTCGTCAACCTAAAATTAATAATCAAAGATATTAATTACCAATCACGAGTTCGAAGTATTCCGAGTAATCAATAGTGACATAGCTTCTACTTCCATTTACAACTTAGAATTAATTATTTAGTTTCCTTGTATATTTCAGAATATTGGCGAATTCAAAATACCATGAAATACAATGTAATGGCCAGATCAAGTTGAACAATCACTTACGACGTTCATTTCGTCCTTTTCATCCTCTTCCTTTGTAACCGTTGCGATTTTCTTTGACGTTGCCGCTTTGACGTTGTCATCGTCTCGGCCGATCCGTCGTTTTTGTGTACCAGGAGTCGGTATTTGTTGGCAAGCTCGTTCGATATGTCCCGTTTTCTTGCAGTTTCGGCAGACCTTACTTACTGCATAACACTTTGACGGTGCATGAAATCGGCTGGTACACCTCCAACAAGGATTAGAGCTATTTTCGACTCTCATGCCGCTTTGCCCATAATTGCTGCCTGGACCTCCAAAGTTTCTCCAGTTTGAACGACCTTGATAACCGAAACTTCGTCCTCGCATTCCTGCAGAAAAACCAGGCCCGATTCTTTCGCGTGTAACCGCAGCTACTGTAACTTCCGTTGCTGGTTGATGCGTCTTTTTGAAGATTTCTTCATTGGTTTTATCCACCTCGTACCCCCGAATCTTTGCCACCAACGCCGCAAGAGTACCTCCTTTGCGCAGAATTTTGCGGCCAGCCTCGCGGACTTTGATGTTGAGGGCGTGTAATTGTATGACTTCTGTCACACTTTCTGTGAGTTTATTCTCGTCGAAATCGCACAGTTTAGCTGTTGCTATCACTCTCTTCAGATATTTTAAGTCTGATTCTTCCGTATCTAAGTAAGTGATCTGAATTTTTGCCGTTGTATTAGACGGTATTCTCGGGACCCAAAGAAACCTTTCAAACGTTGCATTGCGTTTGAGTACGGAGCGATTGATACATCTGGAGATGATTGTTTTGGTGTTTCTTCGAGAACTTCTAAGAGTTTTGGTCCTGCCTTCACTTTAAAGACATTGTTTTTGGTGAATTCGTCTGTAATCCCGGCAAGGTCCATGGATGCCTCTAACAATTCCTTCCAATCTTCGAAAGATTTTCGATCGATTTCCTCCATTTTATCATTTGGTTTACAAACTGGGATGTTAATTGAAACCGCTGATAACGAATTCATGGATGTAGCTAGGATAGAATTATCTCGACCCTGTATATCGATTGCTGTCGAATGCATCGGTGCTGGATCAAAAATTTCTTCAAACGGCTTGATCGCACGACTTTGCTTCCCATTACTCCTCATTTTCTTCAGCCTAGCGGCCAGCAAGGTATTACGTTTCCTTTCTGCCTCAAGAGCCTTCCATAATTTGATCACTTTCTTAGGCTTCCTGAAAAAAAACATTAATTAACATACGGAATAATAAATCATTTGTTCAAGACTTTAATCGATCAAGCGTATAGTCATCCCAGAGGAGTGTCTATATCTGTACTTTTTCTTACATGTAGCCCTCCCAGAGGCGTCCATGTATTAGATTTACTAATATTTAGCCCTCCCAGAGGCGTTTCTTTTTCTTTTATGTAGCCCTCCCAGAGGCGTGCATATATCTGTATTTTTCTTACATGTAGCCCTCCCAGAGGCGTCCATGTATTAGATTTACTAATATTTAGCCCTCCCAGAGGTGTTTCTTTTTCTTTTATGTAGCCCTCCCAGAGGCGTGCATATATCTGTATTTTTCTTACATGTAGCCCTCCCAGAGGCGTCCATGTATTAGATTTACTAATATTTAGCCCTCCCAGAGGCGTTTCTTTTCTTTTATGTAGCCCTCCCAGAGGCGTGCATACATATATCTGTATTTTTCTTACATGTAGCCCTCCCAGAGGCGTCCATGTATTAGATTTACTAATATTTAGCCCTCCCAGAGGCGTTTCTTTTCTTTTATGTAGCCCTCCCAGAGGCGTGCATATATACGTATTTTTCTTACATGTAGCCCTCCCAGAGGCGTCCATGTATTAGATTTACTAATATTTAGCCCTCCCAGAGGCGTTTCTTTTCTTTTATGTAGCCCTCCCAGAGGCGTGCATATATACGTATTTTTCTTACATGTAGCCCTCCCAGAGGCGTCCATGTATTAGATTTACTAATATTTAGCCCTCCCAGAGGCGTCAATATAATGGATTTCCCATGTAGCCCACCCAGAGGCGTCCATGTATTACATTTAGTACGAAATGTAGTCCTCCCAGAGGCGTTCATAAACTGTACAGCTTTTCTAATTTACTCACTTCACCATTCAATATTCTTCTCTACATATATTTTTGCATGTCGTTTTTTTGTTTACTATTATTTTCGTTTAATTTGTGTCTTCAGATAGATATTCACGCTTTTTACTAGGTTTTTCAATTTTTTAAGGCTCCCGAGCCACACAAAATACTTAATAAATGCTTCAGAATAATTCTTAAAAGAATCGCGCCTTATTGGTTCACGAACGAACGCGTTGGATCCAAGATTGGCAGACAAAGCATTTCATTGTTCTTAAAATCGCACTCGGCGGCCATACTAGTTCGCTGAGTAAAGCATCCGATTCGGCCTATAAAGAAACTGTGTAAGTGCGCCGGATATCTGGTGACAATCCGAGCCACTTTGCGGTCACAAATCACGTGAAATGAAACCCACTGTGTAAATAATTCTAGCATTCAAAATCACTACGAAACAAATTTCACTTTCCTTCGTCATTCAAACATTTCTGGTATGCGTGCATCCGCGCTCGCGTATGCGATCTTCCAATTAATTCACTTGCAAATTAGCACCTTTCTCAGACCGAACAATCATCAAGGCACTTTATACTTACAATTTGGGAGCATGGTTTGCGCCATTGTCGTGACTTCCACCCATCTCTTTATCTGTCCTGACCATTTTCAGCAAGACAAATTCAAATTTTAGAATCTTTCCTTTTTTTCCTTTTTTTTTTATTTTATTTACGACACGATCCGTCCACTTACACGTCCGTCCAAAAACTGACTGTCCTTTCGCTAAACTCACTCATCGTCGCTCGATCCTCTCTCCTGAAGGATCTTTTTTCGTTTTCTCACTCAGGATTTCCAGATCCTCTCTTGTGCAGCTTCTCTCACGTGTTGACAGCTAATCCTCTCGCCCATGATGAATTTTCATTTTTTTTCTCTTTCTTACTCTCCAGATTTCTAAATTTCTCTATCATATTTTATTCTATTCTCTACATTCACCCCTGCCCCTACTCTACTGAAAAATTTGATATAGGAACATATCCTTTAGCTTTTCCGGTTTCCTGACCACCCTTTTTGGTCTGTTTTCCGTAATACCGTCCCGCCTATCTTCGGAATGTTCTTCTGATTCTTGTTCGGAATCCTTTGGTGCTTCGGACCCAGAAGTTTCTGTCAGCTTTGTACTTGTATCCGAAGGAACTTGCTCTCGTTCTAACGCTTTCTTACAATCAACCACATTACGTGTATATTGTACTCCTCGCTCGTTCCGAACAACTACTTTCGCTCCTTGTCGACTTAATATAGTGTACTGATCCGTGGAAAAGTTTCCATCTGTTTTATGTTTTTTTGGAAATGAAAGGAAAACCTTATCTCCTACGGCTATATCGGATTCTTTTGCTCCTCGACGCGAGTCTGCGTATGTTTTGCTTACTAATTTACTAAATGTATCCTGCTCGCGCACGTCTGACCTGTCCATCTCGTTTGCCAACTTAGTTTCCCACAGACTAGGAAAGAATCCACGATAACGCCATCCTACTAAAAGTTCAAAAGGAGTTATGTTAAGTCTGGAGTGTGGCTTCATTGTGTTATGCATATGTACGTAAGCTTTTAGAGACTCCCTCCAATTTCTTTTTTCTTGCTTGGCACCGGCTAGCGCTTTTATAATGCCCTGGTTTTGTCTTTCGACGGCTCCATTGGACTGTGGATTCAGTGGGATCGATTTGTTAATTTTTACGCCTTTTTCCTCCCAGTACGTGATAAATTCAGCACTTTGGAAGGGTGGACCGTTATCACTCTGTATTGTTAGTGGTAATCCCCATGTATAGAATATTCTATTTAGCGCCAAGGTAGTACTCTTTGCGTCTAGACAATTCATCTCGGTCACAACTAAATACCGTGAGTATGTATCCACTACTATCAAAAACTCTCCTGTTCCACAACCTGGTAACGATAAAAAATCTATCTGGAGTACCTGCCATGGTCCTTCAGGAAGTTTACGATTGATCAGAGGCACCGGTGGGTTTTTTTTAGAAATTGCTAAACAGGTTGTACATTTTTTAACGAAGCTCTCCACTTCCTTGCTCATGTTAGGCCACCAAAAATACTCCCTCATAATGCGTTTCATAGCAGAAATCCCAATATGACCTTCATGAGCCTTCTCCAAGATTTTCATTCGTAATTCAGCAGGTGGGATAATTTTATCCTCCTTGAATACCATTGATCCTAACAATCGAATCGATGTAGACTCTGCCTCATATCTTCTAAGATTTTCTGGCCAAAATCCGGACTTAATGGCAATTCTTACGGTAGTAAGTTCCTCGTCATTTTCTGATGCTTGTTCGATATCTCTCCATGACACGCTCAAGAGTCCCTCATCCAGAGTATAAAGAAGGTGCTTATCATTATCCTCATCGAAAGGATCGTCTTCCTGAGTCTGGGCCAACAACCGCGATAGAGCGTCTGCTACGTTCAAATGACCCGGAATGCGCTTCACAGAGAAGTCATAGGACTGCAATCTTAATGCCCAAGCTTCAGCTCTTGTAATTGCCCGCTTGCTTTGTCGATAACCCTCACCATATATAAATTCGTTAGCTTCGGAATCCGTACGGATGACGAACAACTTACTTGTCAAATAAAAAGCAAATCGTTCTACTCCCCATACGATCGCCAGTGCCTCCCTCTGGGTTTGAGGGTATTTTTGCTCCGTTCGGGATAGCGCTTTTGAAGCGCAAGCAATTATACGTGGCTTTCCGTCCGTACTAAACTGAACCAAAACGGCTCCTAGGCCCACAGGAGATGCGTCTACATAAAGCTCGGTCTCGTCCTTGTAGTTGAAATAGCCTAATCTAGCAATTGGTCGTAAAGCCTCGTATTTAAGAAAGTTAAACTCCTTTTCCTCCAAATCTGACCAGTAAAAGGATTCAGATTTAGCTAGCTCGCGTAAGTGTTTTGTTTTGTCAGCCCGCATGTAAATAAATCTTTCTGAGAAATTAATGAAACCTAAAAAACTTTTCACTTCTTGTACGGACTCCGGACGACGAAAGTTATGAATTGCTTTCAATTTATCCTCTTCAACACAAAGACCCTTGTCTGACATAAGGAAGCCTACGAACTTAACTTTTTTCTTGCCAAAAATGCATTTGTTTGTATTAATACGCACGTTATGCGTTTTTAGCTGGTAAAGAACCGCTTTCAAATTTTTATCATGTGCTTCTTTCGTAGTACCGTGCACCAATATATCGTCTAAATAACATATCTGACCTTGGCATCCTGACAATATCTTTGTTTGTAATATTTCCTGGAATATGTCTGGAGCATTGCACAGTCCGAATGGGAGTCTTTTAAAACGATATGTAGCATTCCCTGCAAAAAAAATAGTCAAGTGCCGCGATTGTTCCGCAATTTCCACGTGGAAAAATGCGCTGGTTAGGTCGATAGTGGAAAACCATTTGGCACCATGAAGATCAGCGAGAATTTCCTCTAAAATTGGCATCCTAAATGGAGTACGTATGATGCACTTGTTAGGGCCTCTCAAATCTACTACCAGCCGGATATCGTCTTTGCCTTTTGGGACGACTAGCAAGGAAGAGCAAAAAGACCTATCCATTGAATCCGTGACAATCTCTATGATGCCTGTAGCTAGAAGGTCTTGAAGTCGCCGTTGAGTTTCCTCTCGGAACGGCAGAGGAATATTCGTAAAGATCCTACGAGATGGTGGTTTAGTAGTGTCATATGATAAGATTACTGGAGGGACATTAAATTTAGGAAATTCGTCTGTCGCTGTCACAGCGAGAATTTCACCAGGAAATCTAATAGGATAATTTACATTGTCGACATCGCAATTGACGTTCACGGCAAGCCCTAACTGTAAAACGCTGTATCGGAGAGCTGTATCTCTTCCAAGGAGTGGTTTAGCACCTTTTATAACGTAAAATTTTTCGTAAAAAAGCGGTCTGTAATCGGAAATGAATAACTCTGCCACAAAGGTTCCTGTCACTTTGATCTCGCCCGGACTGGCGTATGCACGAAGCGGTTTATCTGTACCACTTGAAATACAGTAGAGTTGCTTCCTTGAAGTTTCGTCGTTCCGCAATTTATCGAATGTATCCTGATCCACCGTATTCACTTCCGCGCCGGAATCTATCAAAAATATCACGGATGTAGTGCCTGCAATACGGCCGAGGATACATCCTTCCTTGACTTCCAAATCGTGTAACCTATTAACGGCCAAAGGAGTCTGTTCGTCAACCTAAAATTAATAATCAAAGATATTAATTACCAATCACGAGTTCGAAGTATTCCGAGTAATCAATAGTGACATAGCTTCTACTTCCATTTACAACTTAGAATTAATTATTTAGTTTCCTTGTATATTTCAGAATATTGGCGAATTCAAAATACCATGAAATACAATGTAATGGCCAGATCAAGTTGAACAATCACTTACGACGTTCATTTCGTCCTTTTCATCCTCTTCCTTTGTAACCGTTGCGATTTTCTTTGACGTTGCCGCTTTGACGTTGTCATCGTCTCGGCCGATCCGTCGTTTTTGTGTACCAGGAGTCGGTATTTGTTGGCAAGCTCGTTCGATATGTCCCG
Source organism: Anopheles funestus (assembly GCF_943734845.2). Classification (NCBI taxonomy): domain Eukaryota; kingdom Metazoa; phylum Arthropoda; class Insecta; order Diptera; family Culicidae; genus Anopheles; species Anopheles funestus. Next base: position 47,403,059 of record NC_064599.1, read on the forward strand.
TTTTCTTGCAGTTTCGGCAGACCTTACTTACTGCATAACACTTTGACGGTGCATGAAATCGGCTGGTACACCTCCAACAAGGATTAGAGCTATTTTCGACTCTCATGCCGCTTTGCCCATAATTGCTGCCTGGACCTCCAAAGTTTCTCCAGTTTGAACGACCTTGATAACCGAAACTTCGTCCTCGCATTCCTGCAGAAAAACCAGGCCCGATTCTTTCGCGTGTAACCGCAGCTACTGTAACTTCCGTTGCTGGTTGATGCGTCTTTTTGAAGATTTCTTCATTGGTTTTATCCACCTCGTACCCCCGAATCTTTGCCACCAACGCCGCAAGAGTACCTCCTTTGCGCAGAATTTTGCGGCCAGCCTCGCGGACTTTGATGTTGAGTGCGTGTAATTGTATGACTTCTGTCACACTTTCTGTGAGTTTATTCTCGTCGAAATCGCACAGTTTAGCTGTTGCTATCACTCTCTTCAGATATTTTAAGTCTGATTCTTCCGTATCTAAGTAAGTGATCTGAATTTTTGCCGTTGTATTAGACGGTATTCTCGGGACCCAAAGAAACCTTTCAAACGTTGCATTGCGTTTGAGTACGGAGCGATTGATACATCTGGAGATGATTGTTTTGGTGTTTCTTCGAGAACTTCTAAGAGTTTTGGTCCTGCCTTCACTTTAAAGACATTGTTTTTGGTGAATTCGTCTGTAATCCCGGCAAGGTCCATGGATGCCTCTAACAATTCCTTCCAATCTTCGAAAGATTTTCGATCGATTTCCTCCATTTTATCATTTGGTTTACAAACTGGGATGTTAATTGAAACCGCTGATAACGAATTCATGGATGTAGCTAGGATAGAATTATCTCGACCCTGTATATCGATTGCTGTCGAATGCATCGGTGCTGGATCAAAAATTTCTTCAAACGGCTTGATCGCACGACTTTGCTTCCCATTACTCCTCATTTTCTTCAGCCTAGCGGCCAGCAAGGTATTACGTTTCCTTTCTGCCTCAAGAGCCTTCCATAATTTGATCACTTTCTTAGGCTTCCTGAAAAAAAACATTAATTAACATACGGAATAATAAATCATTTGTTCAAGACTTTAATCGATCAAGCGTATAGTCATCCCAGAGGAGTGTCTATATCTGTACTTTTTCTTACATGTAGCCCTCCCAGAGGCGTCCATGTATTAGATTTACTAATATTTAGCCCTCCCAGAGGCGTTTCTTTTTCTTTTATGTAGCCCTCCCAGAGGCGTGCATATATCTGTATTTTTCTTACATGTAGCCCTCCCAGAGGCGTCCATGTATTAGATTTACTAATATTTAGCCCTCCCAGAGGTGTTTCTTTTTCTTTTATGTAGCCCTCCCAGAGGCGTGCATATATCTGTATTTTTCTTACATGTAGCCCTCCCAGAGGCGTCCATGTATTAGATTTACTAATATTTAGCCCTCCCAGAGGCGTTTCTTTTCTTTTATGTAGCCCTCCCAGAGGCGTGCATATATCTGTATTTTTCTTACATGTAGCCCTCCCAGAGGCGTCCATGTATTAGATTTACTAATATTTAGCCCTCCCAGAGGCGTTTCTTTTCTTTTATGTAGCCCTCCCAGAGGCGTGCATATATACGTATTTTTCTTACATGTAGCCCTCCCAGAGGCGTCCATGTATTAGATTTACTAATATTTAGCCCTCCCAGAGGCGTTTCTTTTCTTTTATGTAGCCCTCCCAGAGGCGTGCATATATACGTATTTTTCTTACATGTAGCCCTCCCAGAGGCGTCCATGTATTAGATTTACTAATATTTAGCCCTCCCAGAGGCGTCAATATAATGGATTTCCCATGTAGCCCACCCAGAGGCGTCCATGTATTACATTTAGTACGAAATGTAGTCCTCCCAGAGGCGTTCATAAACTGTACAGCTTTTCTAATTTACTCACTTCACCATTCAATATTCTTCTCTACATATATTTTTGCATGTCGTTTTTTTGTTTACTATTATTTTCGTTTAAATTGTGTCTTCAGATAGATATTCACGCTTTTTACTAGGTTTTTCAATTTTTTAAGGCTCCCGAGCCACACAAAATACTTAATAAATGCTTCAGAATAATTCTTAAAAGAATCGCGCCTTATTGGTTCACGAACGAACGCGTTGGATCCAAGATTGGCAGACAAAGCATTTCATTGTTCTTAAAATCGCACTCGGCGGCCATACTAGTTCGCTGAGTAAAGCATGCGATTCGGCCTATAAAGAAACTGTGTAAGTGCGCCGGATATCTGGTGACAATCCGAGCCACTTTGCGGTCACAAATCACGTGAAATGAAACCCACTGTGTAAATAATTCTAGCATTCAAAATCACTACGAAACAAATTTCACTTTCCTTCGTCATTCAAACATTTCTGGTATGCGTGCATCCGCGCTCGCGTATGCGATCTTCCAATTAATTCACTTGCAAATTAGCACCTTTCTCAGACCGAACAATCATCAAGGCACTTTATACTTACAATTTGGGAGCATGGTTTGCGCCATTGTCGTGACTTCCACCCATCTCTTTATCTGTCCTGACCATTTTCAGCAAGACAAATTCAAATTTTAGAATCTTTCCTTTTTTTCCTTTTTTTTTTATTTTATTTACGACACGATCCGTCCACTTACACGTCCGTCCAAAAACTGACTGTCCTTTCGCTAAACTCACTCATCGTCGCTCGATCCTCTCTCCTGAAGGATCTTTTTTCGTTTTCTCACTCAGGATTTCCAGATCCTCTCTTGTGCAGCTTCTCTCACGTGTTGACAGCTAATCCTCTCGCCCATGATGAATTTTCATTTTTTTTCTCTTTCTTACTCTCCAGATTTCTAAATTTCTCTATCATATTTTATTCTATTCTCTACATTCACCCCTGCCCCTACTCTACTGAAAAATTTGATATAGGAACATATCCTTTAGCTTTTCCGGTTTCCTGACCACCCTTTTTGGTCTGTTTTCCGTAATACCGTCGCGCCTATCTTCGGAATGTTCTTCTGATTCTTGTTCGGAATCCTTTGGTGCTTCGGACCCAGAAGTTTCTGTCAGCTTTGTACTTGTATCCGAAGGAACTTGCTCTCGTTCTAACGCTTTCTTACAATCAACCACATTACGTGTATATTGTACTCCTCGCTCGTTCCGAACAACTACTTTCGCTCCTTGTCGACTTAATATAGTGTATCAAGTGACACACTTGATGGCCCTGCTCCCTCAATCTACTATCAACCTCGCTCCAGTGCAACAAATACCAACTCGAGCTTCCTAGATGTTCTTCGTCTTCATGAACTCTACCAACTTAGTGGTATCGCTAACTTCAGAGAACACCAATTGGACCTGGTACTGGGCAACTTTAACGCTGCTTTATGCTGTGATGTTTCGTTAGCCCCGCTGCCTATGCTACCACCTGATATCCATCACCCCCCACTTGAGATGTTATTTGCTCTTCCGGATGTTCCTGCTCATGCTCCTGTACCCGTTCCTGTGCCTGCATCAATAGTTAAATATAACTTTCGTTTAACTGACTACGATGAGGTGGGTTCGATCCTTTCCCGTGTCGACTGGTCTTTTTTGTTTTCATGTACATCAGTCGACGAGGCTGCAATATTCCTTACTAACAATGTTATCCTTGCTCTCCACTCCTGCTCCCCACCCCTAACTAATCCTATGAAACCTCCGTGGTCTGACCGCTTGCTGCGCTCTCTAAAAAAAGACCGAAACCATTATTTTCGCATTTACCAACGTTGCCGCTCCCCATTCAATTTACGCACATTTAAGTATGCTGCGTCTGCGTTTCGTACCTATAATCGTGCTCGCCGTCGTTCCTACCTATGCAGATTGCAATTGCGTTTTTCTTCCAACCCTCGTTCCTTTTGGCGCTATGTCAAATCCCGCAACTCTTCTAGTAGTCTTCCTACCCGAATGCATCTTGACTCACGTCATGCATCCTCACCTTCTGATATTTGTAAACTTTTTTCCGAACATTTTTCTAGTATGTTTGTCAGCTCTTCTCCTGATCCCATACTCCTTGAGCAATGCCTCTCCTACACCCCCGAAAATGCGGTTTGTGTTGATAATATCTCCATTGATACTGAACTGGTTATGGATGTTTTAGCTAAACTCAAACCCTCATTTACTCCTGGTCCTGATGGTATCCCTCCCTCTGTCCTTATTAACTGTAGGAGCATCCTTGCCCCTTACTTGTCGTGGCTCTTCCAAATGTCTTTGTCTCTCGGTGTTTTCCCCGCCTCATGGAAAGAAAGCTGGCTTTTTCCTGTACATAAAAAAGGCAACCGCGCCCTTATTTCTAATTACCGTGGTATTGTCCATTTATGTGCCATTGCAAAAGCTTTTGAAATGGCAGTTTTTCCCTCTATATCATCTGCCTGCCGGCACTGGATTAGTCCAAATCAGCACGGGTTTATGTCTGGTCGCTCCACCAATTCCAACCTGATGGAATTCGTTTCATTTATCCACCAATGTTTCGACAGACACCTACAAGTTGATGCTGTCTACTTCGACTTCAAGGCTGCTTTTGATCGTCTCTCACACCATCTATTGCTTGCTAAACTAAAAAAGCTTGGATTTTCCTCTAGTCTCATTATTTGGTTAAAGTCATTTCTATCATCTCGTTCCTGTCGTGTCATTGTAGATTCCTGTTTGTCTGATAGTATTTTTTGCCCTTCTGGGGTTCCGCAAGGGAGTGTACTTAGCCCTTTCTTATTTCTCTTGTTTATCAATGATGTCTGTGATATTCTCCCTAGCGATGGACATCTTCTATATGCTGATGACATCAAAATTTTCCTTCCTATCTCTGTAGTATCTGATTGTCTTTCCTTACAGTTATTTCTTAATTCCTTTTGTTCCTGGTGTTTATCTAACCAGTTAAGCCTTTGTCCTAATAAATGTTCTATTATATCTTTTTCTCGTTCACGTGCACCTCTTTTGTTTGTTTATACCATCTTGAATGTACAGCTTGAACGGGTTGATTCTGTGAGGGACCTCGGGATCCTTCTTGATCCTAATCTTTCTTTTGCCTCTCATATTGACCACGTCATCAACAATGCTAGCCGAGCGCTCGGGTTGTTGATTCGCACTTCCTGTGAGTTTAATGACCTGCGCTGTCTGAGAGTCCTTTACTTTTCCTTCGTTCGCTCCATTTTAGAGTCCAGTGTCGTTATTTGGACACCTTCGAGCCACGCTAACATCAACAGACTGGAACGTATTCAAAAACTTTTCACGAGAGTTGCAATTCGCCGCATTTTCGGGCGCTCCTTCTCCCCCATCCCTTCTTACCCCACTCGTTGCCAACTGTTGGGCTTGGACTCTTTGGCTTCACGCCGTTCCAGGTTTCAAGCCTGCTTTGTGTCCAGCCTTCTACTGGGTGAGATCGACTCACCCAGTCTCCTTTCCCTTGTTGGTTTTTATGTTCCTTCTCGACCTCTTCGTTCTCGTCCTCCCCTCGCCATCCCCGCACGTCGCACTCTGCACGGTCAGAACGATCCTTGGCTTAATTGTTTAAGGAGCTTCAACTTGGTTTCTAACAATTTTGACTTCAATTTATCGCTTTCTTCTTTTCGCTCTTCTCTCCTTCGATCTGCCTCCTTCTTACCACCCACTTCTTTATAATGATCCTTTCCCTTTTCCTTTCCCTTTTCTCACACTACCTGTTTTTCCTTTTCTATTCACGGGATCGGTCCCATTTCACAGTTGTTAGTTAAGCTTACTTTAGTCTTAGTTTTTTTTTTTTCTTCACTGTTTAGTTTTAAGTTAAATATTGTCAAACCCCTGCGGCCTACAATAAATTACGAAATGAAATGAAATGAAATGAAATGTACTGATCCGTGGAAAAGTTTCCATCTGTTTTATGTTTTTTTGGAAATGAAAGGAAAACCTTATCTCCTACGGCTATATCGGATTCTTTTGCTCCTCGACGCGAGTCTGCGTATGTTTTGCTTACTAATTTACTAAATGTATCCTGCTCGCGCACGTCTGACCTGTCCATCTCGTTTGCCAACTTAGTTTCCCACAGACTAGGAAAGAATCCACGATAACGCCATCCTACTAAAAGTTCAAAAGGAGTTATGTTAAGTCTGGAGTGTGGCTTCATTGTGTTATGCATATGTACGTAAGCTTTTAGAGACTCCCTCCAATTTCTTTTTTCTTGCTTGGCACCGGCTAGCGCTTTTATAATGCCCTGGTTTTGTCTTTCGACGGCTCCATTGGACTGTGGATTCAGTGGGATCGATTTGTTAATTTTTACGCCTTTTTCCTCCCAGTACGTGATAAATTCAGCACTTTGGAAGGGTGGACCGTTATCACTCTGTATTGTTAGTGGTAATCCCCATGTATAGAATATTCTATTTAGCGCCAAGGTAGTACTCTTTGCGTCTAGACAATTCATCTCGGTCACAACTAAATACCGTGAGTATGTATCCACTACTATCAAAAACTCTCCTGTTCCACAACCTGGTAACGATAAAAAATCTATCTGGAGTACCTGCCATGGTCCTTCAGGAAGTTTACGATTGATCAGAGGCACCGGTGGGTTTTTTTTAGAAATTGCTAAACAGGTTGTACATTTTTTAACGAAGCTCTCCACTTCCTTGCTCATGTTAGGCCACCAAAAATACTCCCTCATAATGCGTTTCATAGCAAAAATCCCAATATGACCTTCATGAGCCTTCTCCAAGATTTTCATTCGTAATTCAGCAGGTGGGATAATTTTATCCTCCTTGAATACCATTGATCCTAACAATCGAATCGATGTAGACTCTGCCTCATATCTTCTAAGATTTTCTGGCCAAAATCCGGACTTAATGGCAATTCTTACGGTAGTAAGTTCCTCGTCATTTTCTGATGCTTGTTCGATATCTCTCCATGACACGCTCAAGAGTCCCTCATCCAGAGTATAAAGAAGGTGCTTATCATTATCCTCATCGAAAGGATCGTCTTCCTGAGTCTGGGCCAACAACCGCGATAGAGCGTCTGCTACGTTCAAATGACCCGGAATGCGCTTCACAGAGAAGTCATAGGACTGCAATCTTAATGCCCAAGCTTCAGCTCTTGTAATTGCCCGCTTGCTTTGTCGATAACCCTCACCATATATAAATTCGTTAGCTTCGGAATCCGTACGGATGACGAACAACTTACTTGTCAAATAAAAAGCAAATCGTTCTACTCCCCATACGATCGCCAGTGCCTCCCTCTGGGTTTGAGGGTATTTTTGCTCCGTTCGGGATAGCGCTTTTGAAGCGCAAGCAATTATACGTGGCTTTCCGTCCGTACTAAACTGAACCAAAACGGCTCCTAGGCCCACAGGAGATGCGTCTACATAAAGCTCGGTCTCGTCCTTGTAGTTGAAATAGCCTAATCTAGCAATTGGTCGTAAAGCCTCGTATTTAAGAAAGTTAAACTCCTTTTCCTCCAAATCTGACCAGTAAAAGGATTCAGATTTAGCTAGCTCGCGTAAGTGTTTTGTTTTGTCAGCCCGCATGTAAATAAATCTTTCTGAGAAATTAATGAAACCTAAAAAACTTTTCACTTCTTGTACGGACTCCGGACGACGAAAGTTATGAATTGCTTTCAATTTATCCTCTTCAACACAAAGACCCTTGTCTGACATAAGGAAGCCTACGAACTTAACTTTTTTCTTGCCAAAAATGCATTTGTTTGTATTAATACGCACGTTATGCGTTTTTAGCTGGTAAAGAACCGCTTTCAAATTTTTATCATGTGCTTCTTTCGTAGTACCGTGCACCAATATATCGTCTAAATAACATATCTGACCTTGGCATCCTGACAATATCTTTGTTTGTAATATTTCCTGGAATATGTCTGGAGCATTGCACAGTCCGAATGGGAGTCTTTTAAAACGATATGTAGCATTCCCTGCAAAAAAAATAGTCAAGTGCCGCGATTGTTCCGCAATTTCCACGTGGAAAAATGCGCTGGTTAGGTCGATAGTGGAAAACCATTTGGCACCATGAAGATCAGCGAGAATTTCCTCTAAAATTGGCATCCTAAATGGAGTACGTATGATGCACTTGTTAGGGCCTCTCAAATCTACTACCAGCCGGATATCGTCTTTGCCTTTTGGGACGACTAGCAAGGAAGAGCAAAAAGACCTATCCATTGAATCCGTGACAATCTCTATGATGCCTGTAGCTAGAAGGTCTTGAAGTCGCCGTTGAGTTTCCTCTCGGAACGGCAGAGGAATATTCGTAAAGATCCTACGAGATGGTGGTTTAGTAGTGTCATATGATAAGATTACTGGAGGGACATTAAATTTAGGAAATTCGTCTGTCGCTGTCACAGCGAGAATTTCACCAGGAAATCTAATAGGATAATTTACATTGTCGACATCGCAATTGACGTTCACGGCAAGCCCTAACTGTAAAACGCTGTATCGGAGAGCTGTATCTCTTCCAAGGAGTGGTTTAGCACCTTTTATAACGTAAAATTTTTCGTAAAAAAGCGGTCTGTAATCGGAAATGAATAACTCTGCCACAAAGGTTCCTGTCACTTTGATCTCGCCCGGACTGGCGTATGCACGAAGCGGTTTATCTGTACCACTTGAAATACAGTAGAGTTGCTTCCTTGAAGTTTCGTCGTTCCGCAATTTATCGAATGTATCCTGATCCACCGTATTCACTTCCGCGCCGGAATCTATCAAAAATATCACGGATGTAGTGCCTGCAATACGGCCGAAGATACATCCTTCCTTGACTTCCAAATCGTGTAACCTATTAACGGCCAAAGGAGTCTGTTCGTCAACCTAAAATTAATAATCAAAGATATTAATTACCAATCACGAGTTCGAAGTATTCCGAGTAATCAATAGTGACATAGCTTCTACTTCCATTTACAACTTAGAATTAATTATTTAGTTTCCTTGTATATTTCAGAATATTGGCGAATTCAAAATACCATGAAATACAATGTAATGGCCAGATCAAGTTGAACAATCACTTACGACGTTCATTTCGTCCTTTTCATCCTCTTCCTTTGTAACCGTTGCGATTTTCTTTGACGTTGCCGCTTTGACGTTGTCATCGTCTCGGCCGATCCGTCGTTTTTGTGTACCAGGAGTCGGTATTTGTTGGCAAGCTCGTTCGATATGTCCCGTTTTCTTGCAGTTTCGGCAGACCTTACTTACTGCATAACACTTTGACGGTGCATGAAATCGGCTGGTACACCTCCAACAAGGATTAGAGCTATTTTCGACTCTCATGCCGCTTTGCCCATAATTGCTGCCTGGACCTCCAAAGTTTCTCCAGTTTGAACGACCTTGATAACCGAAACTTCGTCCTCGCATTCCTGCAGAAAAACCAGGCCCGATTCTTTCGCGTGTAACCGCAGCTACTGTAACTTCCGTTGCTGGTTGATGCGTCTTTTTGAAGATTTCTTCATTGGTTTTATCCACCTCGTACCCCCGAATCTTTGCCACCAACGCCGCAAGAGTACCTCCTTTGCGCAGAATTTTGCGGCCAGCCTCGCGGACTTTGATGTTGAGTGCGTGTAATTGTATGACTTCTGTCACACTTTCTGTGAGTTTATTCTCGTCGAAATCGCACAGTTTAGCTGTTGCTATCACTCTCTTCAGATATTTTAAGTCTGATTCCTCCGTATCTAAGTAAGTGATCTGAATTTTTGCCGTTGTATTAGACGGTATTCTCGGGACCCAAAGAAACCTTTCAAACGTTGCATTGCGTTTGAGTACGGAGCGATTGATACATCTGGAGATGATTGTTTTGGTGTTTCTTCGAGAACTTCTAAGAGTTTTGGTCCTGCCTTCACTTTAAAGACATTGTTTTTGGTGAATTCGTCTGTAATCCCGGCAAGGTCCATGGATGCCTCTAACAATTCCTTCCAATCTTCGAAAGATTTTCGATCGATTTCCTCCATTTTATCATTTGGTTTACAAACTGGGATGTTAATTGAAACCGCTGATAACGAATTCATGGATGTAGCTAGGATAGAATTATCTCGACCCTGTATATCGATTGCTGTCGAATGCATCGGTGCTGGATCAAAAATTTCTTCAAACGGCTTGATCGCACGACTTTGCTTCCCATTACTCCTCATTTTCTTCAGCCTAGCGGCCAGCAAGGTATTACGTTTCCTTTCTGCCTCAAGAGCCTTCCATAATTTGATCACTTTCTTAGGCTTCCTGAAAAAAAACATTAATTAACATACGGAATAATAAATCATTTGTTCAAGACTTTAATCGATCAAGCGTATAGTCATCCCAGAGGAGTGTCTATATCTGTACTTTTTCTTACATGTAGCCCTCCCAGAGGCGTCCATGTATTAGATTTACTAATATTTAGCCCTCCCAGAGGCGTTTCTTTTTCTTTTATGTAGCCCTCCCAGAGGCGTGCATATATCTGTATTTTTCTTACATGTAGCCCTCCCAGAGGCGTCCATGTATTAGATTTACTAATATTTAGCCCTCCCAGAGGTGTTTCTTTTTCTTTTATGTAGCCCTCCCAGAGGCGTGCATATGTATATCTGTATTTTTCTTACATGTAGCCCTCCCAGAGGCGTCCATGTATTAGATTTACTAATATTTAGCCCTCCCAGAGGCGTTTCTTTTCTTTTATGTAGCCCTCCCAGAGGCGTGCATATATACGTATTTTTCTTACATGTAGCCCTCCCAGAGGCGTCCATGTATTAGATTTACTAATATTTAGCCCTCCCAGAGGCGTTTCTTTTCTTTTATGTAGCCCTCCCAGAGGCGTGCATATATACGTATTTTTCTTACATGTAGCCCTCCCAGAGGCGTCCATGTATTAGATTTACTAATATTTAGCCCTCCCAGAGGCGTCAATATAATGGATTTCCCATGTAGCCCACCCAGAGGCGTCCATGTATTACATTTAGTACGAAATGTAGTCCTCCCAGAGGCGTTCATAAACTGTACAGCTTTTCTAATTTACTCACTTCACCATTCAATATTCTTCTCTACATATATTTTTGCATGTCGTTTTTTTTTTACTATTATTTTCGTTTAATTTGTGTCTTCAGATAGATATTCACGCTTTTTACTAGGTTTTTCAATTTTTTAAGGCTCCCGAGCCACACAAAATACTTAATAAATGCTTCAGAATAATTCTTAAAAGAATCGCGCCTTATTGGTTCACGAACGAACGCGTTGGATCCAAGATTGGCAGACAAAGCATTTCATTGTTCTTAAAATCGCACTCGGCGGCCATACTAGTTCGCTGAGTAAAGCATGCGATTCGGCCTATAAAGAAACTGTGTAAGTGCGCCGGATATCTGGTGACAATCCGAGCCACTTTGCGGTCACAAATCACGTGAAATGAAACCCACTGTGTAAATAATTCTAGCATTCAAAATCACTACGAAACAAATTTCACTTTCCTTCGTCATTCAAACATTTCTGGTATGCGTGCATCCGCGCTCGCGTATGCGATCTTCCAATTAATTCACTTGCAAATTAGCACCTTTCTCAGACCGAACAATCATCAAGGCACTTTATACTTACAATTTGGGAGCATGGTTTGCGCCATTGTCGTGACTTCCACCCATCTCTTTATCTGTCCTGACCATTTTCAGCAAGACAAATTCAAATTTTAGAATCTTTCCTTTTTTTCCTTTTTTTTTATTTTATTTACGACACGATCCGTTCACTTACACGTCCGTCCAAAAACTGACTGTCCTTTCGCTAAACTCACTCATCGTCGCTCGATCCTCTCTCCTGAAGGATCTTTTTTCGTTTTCTCACTCAGGATTTCCAGATCCTCTCTTGTGCAGCTTCTCTCACGTGTTGACAGCTAATCCTCTCGCCCATGATGAATTTTCATTTTTTTTCTCTTTCTTACTCTCCAGATTTCTAAATTTCTCTATCATATTTTATTCTATTCTCTACATTCACCCCTGCCCCTACTCTACTGAAAAATTTGATATAGGAACATATCCTTTAGCTTTTCCGGTTTCCTGACCACCCTTTTTGGTCTGTTTTCCGTAATACCGTCCCGCCTATCTTCGGAATGTTCTTCTGATTCTTGTTCGGAATCCTTTGGTGCTTCGGACCCAGAAGTTTCTGTCAGCTTTGTACTTGTATCCGAAGGAACTTGCTCTCGTTCTAACGCTTTCTTACAATCAACCACATTACGTGTATATTGTACTCCTCGCTCGTTCCGAACAACTACTTTCGCTCCTTGTCGACTTAATATAGTGTACTGATCCGTGGAAAAGTTTCCATCTGTTTTATGTTTTTTTGGAAATGAAAGGAAAACCTTATCTCCTACGGCTATATCGGATTCTTTTGCTCCTCGACGCGAGTCTGCGTATGTTTTGCTTACTAATTTACTAAATGTATCCTGCTCGCGCACGTCTGACCTGTCCATCTCGTTTGCCAACTTAGTTTCCCACAGACTAGGAAAGAATCCACGATAACGCCATCCTACTAAAAGTTCAAAAGGAGTTATGTTAAGTCTGGAGTGTGGCTTCATTGTGTTATGCATATGTACGTAAGCTTTTAGAGACTCCCTCCAATTTCTTTTTTCTTGCTTGGCACCGGCTAGCGCTTTTATAATGCCCTGGTTTTGTCTTTCGACGGCTCCATTGGACTGTGGATTCAGTGGGATCGATTTGTTAATTTTTACGCCTTTTTCCTCCCAGTACGTGATAAATTCAGCACTTTGGAAGGGTGGACCGTTATCACTCTGTATTGTTAGTGGTAATCCCCATGTATAGAATATTCTATTTAGCGCCAAGGTAGTACTCTTTGCGTCTAGACAATTCATCTCGGTCACAACTAAATACCGTGAGTATGTATCCACTACTATCAAAAACTCTCCTGTTCCACAACCTGGTAACGATAAAAAATCTATCTGGAGTACCTGCCATGGTCCTTCAGGAAGTTTACGATTGATCAGAGGCACCGGTGGGTTTTTTTTAGAAATTGCTAAACAGGTTGTACATTTTTTAACGAAGCTCTCCACTTCCTTGCTCATGTTAGGCCACCAAAAATACTCCCTCATAATGCGTTTCATAGCAAAAATCCCAATATGACCTTCATGAGCCTTCTCCAAGATTTTCATTCGTAATTCAGCAGGTGGGATAATTTTATCCTCCTTGAATACCATTGATCCTAACAATCGAATCGATGTAGACTCTGCCTCATATCTTCTAAGATTTTCTGGCCAAAATCCGGACTTAATGGCAATTCTTACGGTAGTAAGTTCCTCGTCATTTTCTGATGCTTGTTCGATATCTCTCCATGACACGCTCAAGAGTCCCTCATCCAGAGTATAAAGAAGGTGCTTATCATTATCCTCATCGAAAGGATCGTCTTCCTGAGTCTGGGCCAACAACCGCGATAGAGCGTCTGCTACGTTCAAATGACCCGGAATGCGCTTCACAGAGAAGTCATAGGACTGTAATCTTAATGCCCAAGCTTCAGCTCTTGTAATTGCCCGCTTGCTTTGTCGATAACCCTCACCATATATAAATTCGTTAGCTTCGGAATCCGTACGGATGACGAACAACTTACTTGTCAAATAAAAAGCAAATCGTTCTACTCCCCATACGATCGCCAGTGCCTCCCTCTGGGTTTGAGGGTATTTTTGCTCCGTTCGGGATAGCGCTTTTGAAGCGCAAGCAATTATACGTGGCTTTCCGTCCGTACTAAACTGAACCAAAACGGCTCCTAGGCCCACAGGAGATGCGTCTACATAAAGCTCGGTCTCGTCCTTGTAGTTGAAATAGCCTAATCTAGCAATTGGTCGTAAAGCCTCGTATTTAAGAAAGTTAAACTCCTTTTCCTCCAAATCTGACCAGTAAAAGGATTCAGATTTAGCTAGCTCGCGTAAGTGTTTTGTTTTGTCAGCCCGCATGTAAATAAATCTTTCTGAGAAATTAATGAAACCTAAAAAACTTTTCACTTCTTGTACGGACTCCGGACGACGAAAGTTATGAATTGCTTTCAATTTATCCTCTTCAACACAAAGACCCTTGTCTGACATAAGGAAGCCTACGAACTTAACTTTTTTCTTGCCAAAAATGCATTTGTTTGTATTAATACGCACGTTATGCGTTTTTAGCTGGTAAAGAACCGCTTTCAAATTTTTATCATGTGCTTCTTTCGTAGTACCGTGCACCAATATATCGTCTAAATAACATATCTGACCTTGGCATCCTGACAATATCTTTGTTTGTAATATTTCCTGGAATATGTCTGGAGCATTGCACAGTCCGAATGGGAGTCTTTTAAAACGATATGTAGCATTCCCTGCAAAAAAAATAGTCAAGTGCCGCGATTGTTCCGCAATTTCCACGTGGAAAAATGCGCTGGTTAGGTCGATAGTGGAAAACCATTTGGCACCATGAAGATCAGCGAGAATTTCCTCTAAAATTGGCATCCTAAATGGAGTACGTATGATGCACTTGTTAGGGCCTCTCAAATCTACTACCAGCCGGATATCGTCTTTGCCTTTTGGGACGACTAGCAAGGAAGAGCAAAAAGACCTATCCATTGAATCCGTGACAATCTCTATGATGCCTGTAGCTAGAAGGTCTTGAAGTCGCCGTTGAGTTTCCTCTCGGAACGGCAGAGGAATATTCGTAAAGATCCTACGAGATGGTGGTTTAGTAGTGTCATATGATAAGATTACTGGAGGGACATTAAATTTAGGAAATTCGTCTGTCGCTGTCACAGCGAGAATTTCACCAGGAAATCTAATAGGATAATTTACATTGTCGACATCGCAATTGACGTTCACGGCAAGCCCTAACTGTAAAACGCTGTATCGGAGAGCTGTATCTCTTCCAAGGAGTGGTTTAGCACCTTTTATAACGTAAAATTTTTCGTAAAAAAGCGGTCTGTAATCGGAAATGAATAACTCTGCCACAAAGGTTCCTGTCACTTTGATCTCGCCCGGACTGGCGTATGCACGAAGCGGTTTATCTGTACCACTTGAAATACAGTAGAGTTGCTTCCTTGAAGTTTCGTCGTTCCGCAATTTATCGAATGTATCCTGATCCACCGTATTCACTTCCGCGCCGGAATCTATCAAAAATATCACGGATGTAGTGCCTGCAATACGGCCGAGGATACATCCTTCCTTGACTTCCAAATCGTGTAACCTATTAACGGCCAAAGGAGTCTGTTCGTCAACCTAAAATTAATAATCAAAGATATTAATTACCAATCACGAGTTCGAAGTATTCCGAGTAATCAATAGTGACATAGCTTCTACTTCCATTTACAACTTAGAATTAATTATTTAGTTTCCTTGTATATTTCAGAATATTGGCGAATTCAAAATACCATGAAATACAATGTAATGGCCAGATCAAGTTGAACAATCACTTACGACGTTCATTTCGTCCTTTTCATCCTCTTCCTTTGTAACCGTTGCGATTTTCTTTGACGTTGCCGCTTTGACGTTGTCATCGTCTCGGCCGATCCGTCGTTTTTGTGTACCAGGAGACGGTATTTGTTGGCAAGCTCGTTCGATATGTCCCGTTTTCTTGCAGTTTCGGCAGACCTTACTTACTGCATAACACTTTGACGGTGCATGAAATCGGCTGGTACACCTCCAACAAGGATTAGAGCTATTTTCGACTCTCATGCCGCTTTGCCCATAATTGCTGCCTGGACCTCCAAAGTTTCTCCAGTTTGAACGACCTTGATAACCGAAACTTCGTCCTCGCATTCCTGCAGAAAAACCAGGCCCGATTCTTTCGCGTGTAACCGCAGCTACTGTAACTTCCGTTGCTGGTTGATGCGTCTTTTTGAAGATTTCTTCATTGGTTTTATCCACCTCGTACCCCCGAATCTTTGCCACCAACGCCGCAAGAGTACCTCCTTTGCGCAGAATTTTGCGGCCAGCCTCGCGGACTTTGATGTTGAGTGCGTGTAATTGTATGACTTCTGTCACACTTTCTGTGAGTTTATTCTCGTCGAAATCGCACAGTTTAGCTGTTGCTATCACTCTCTTCAGATATTTTAAGTCTGATTCCTCCGTATCTAAGTAAGTGATCTGAATTTTTGCCGTTGTATTAGACGGTATTCTCGGGACCCAAAGAAACCTTTCAAACGTTGCATTGCGTTTGAGTACGGAGCGATTGATACATCTGGAGATGATTGTTTTGGTGTTTCTTCGAGAACTTCTAAGAGTTTTGGTCCTGCCTTCACTTTAAAGACATTGTTTTTGGTGAATTCGTCTGTAATCCCGGCAAGGTCCATGGATGCCTCTAACAATTCCTTCCAATCTTCGAAAGATTTTCGATCGATTTCCTCCATTTTATCATTTGGTTTACAAACTGGGATGTTAATTGAAACCGCTGATAACGAATTCATGGATGTAGCTAGGATAGAATTATCTCGACCCTGTATATCGATTGCTGTCGAATGCATCGGTGCTGGATCAAAAATTTCTTCAAACGGCTTGATCGCACGACTTTGCTTCCCATTACTCCTCATTTTCTTCAGCCTAGCGGCCAGCAAGGTATTACGTTTCCTTTCTGCCTCAAGAGCCTTCCATAATTTGATCACTTTCTTAGGCTTCCTGAAAAAAAACATTAATTAACATACGGAATAATAAATCATTTGTTCAAGACTTTAATCGATCAAGCGTATAGTCATCCCAGAGGAGTGTCTATATCTGTACTTTTTCTTACATGTAGCCCTCCCAGAGGCGTCCATGTATTAGATTTACTAATATTTAGCCCTCCCAGAGGCGTTTCTTTTCTTTTATGTAGCCCTCCCAGAGGCGTGCATATATCTGTATTTTTCTTACATGTAGCCCTCCCAGAGGCGTCCATGTATTAGATTTACTAATATTTAGCCCTCCCAGAGGCGTTTCTTTTCTTTTATGTAGCCCTCCCAGAGGCGTGCATATATACGTATTTTTCTTACATGTAGCCCTCCCAGAGGCGTCCATGTATTAGATTTACTAATATTTAGCCCTCCCAGAGGTGTTTCTTTTTCTTTTATGTAGCCCTCCCAGAGGCGTGCATATGTATATCTGTATTTTTCTTACATGTAGCCCTCCCAGAGGCGTCCATGTATTAGATTTACTAATATTTAGCCCTCCCAGAGGCGTTTCTTTTCTTTTATGTAGCCCTCCCAGAGGCGTGCATATATCTGTATTTTTCTTACATGTAGCCCTCCCAGAGGCGTCCATGTATTAGATTTACTAATATTTAGCCCTCCCAGAGGCGTTTCTTTTCTTTTATGTAGCCCTCCCAGAGGCGTGCATATATACGTATTTTTCTTACATGTAGCCCTCCCAGAGGCGTCCATGTATTAGATTTACTAATATTTAGCCCTCCCAGAGGCGTTTCTTTTCTTTTATGTAGCCCTCCCAGAGGCGTGCATATATACGTATTTTTCTTACATGTAGCCCTCCCAGAGGCGTCCATGTATTAGATTTACTAATATTTAGCCCTCCCAGAGGCGTCAATATAATGGATTTCCCATGTAGCCCACCCAGAGGCGTCCATGTATTACATTTAGTACGAAATGTAGTCCTCCCAGAGGCGTTCATAAACTGTACAGCTTTTCTAATTTACTCACTTCACCATTCAATATTCTTCTCTACATATATTTTTGCATGTCGTTTTTTTTTTACTATTATTTTCGTTTAATTTGTGTCTTCAGATAGATATTCACGCTTTTTACTAGGTTTTTCAATTTTTTAAGGCTCCCGAGCCACACAAAATACTTAATAAATGCTTCAGAATAATTCTTAAAAGAATCGCGCCTTATTGGTTCACGAACGAACGCGTTGGATCCAAGATTGGCAGACAAAGCATTTCATTGTTCTTAAAATCGCACTCGGCGGCCATACTAGTTCGCTGAGTAAAGCATGCGATTCGGCCTATAAAGAAACTGTGTAAGTGCGCCGGATATCTGGTGACAATCCGAGCCACTTTGCGGTCACAAATCACGTGAAATGAAACCCACTGTGTAAATAATTCTAGCATTCAAAATCACTACGAAACAAATTTCACTTTCCTTCGTCATTCAAACATTTCTGGTATGCGTGCATCCGCGCTCGCGTATGCGATCTTCCAATTAATTCACTTGCAAATTAGCACCTTTCTCAGACCGAACAATCATCAAGGCACTTTATACTTACAATTTGGGAGCATGGTTTGTGCCATTGTCGTGACTTCCACCCATCTCTTTATCTGTCCTGACCATTTTCAGCAAGACAAATTCAAATTTTAGAATCTTTCCTTTTTTTCCTTTTTTTTTATTTTATTTACGACACGATCCGTCCACTTACACGTCCGTCCAAAAACTGACTGTCCTTTCGCTAAACTCACTCATCGTCGCTCGATCCTCTCTCCTGAAGGATCTTTTTTCGTTTTCTCACTCAGGATTTCCAGATCCTCTCTTGTGCAGCTTCTCTCACGTGTTGACAGCTAATCCTCTCGCCCATGATGAATTTTCAATTTTTTTCTCTTTCTTACTCTCCAGATTTCTAAATTTCTCTATCATATTTTATTCTATTCTCTACATTCACCCCTGCCCCTACTCTACTGAAAAATTTGATATAGGAACATATCCTTTAGCTTTTCCGGTTTCCTGACCACCCTTTTTGGTCTGTTTTCCGTAATACCGTCCCGCCTATCTTCGGAATGTTCTTCTGATTCTTGTTCGGAATCCTTTGGTGCTTCGGACCCAGAAGTTTCTGTCAGCTTTGTACTTGTATCCGAAGGAACTTGCTCTCGTTCTAACGCTTTCTTACAATCAACCACATTACGTGTATATTGTACTCCTCGCTCGTTCCGAACAACTACTTTCGCTCCTTGTCGACTTAATATAGTGTACTGATCCGTGGAAAAGTTTCCATCTGTTTTATGTTTTTTTGGAAATGAAAGGAAAACCTTATCTCCTACGGCTATATCGGATTCTTTTGCTCCTCGACGCGAGTCTGCGTATGTTTTGCTTACTAATTTACTAAATGTATCCTGCTCGCGCACGTCTGACCTGTCCATCTCGTTTGCCAACTTAGTTTCCCACAGACTAGGAAAGAATCCACGATAACGCCATCCTACTAAAAGTTCAAAAGGAGTTATGTTAAGTCTGGAGTGTGGCTTCATTGTGTTATGCATATGTACGTAAGCTTTTAGAGACTCCCTCCAATTTCTTTTTTCTTGCTTGGCACCGGCTAGCGCTTTTATAATGCCCTGGTTTTGTCTTTCGACGGCTCCATTGGACTGTGGATTCAGTGGGATCGATTTGTTAATTTTTACGCCTTTTTCCTCCCAGTACGTGATAAATTCAGCACTTTGGAAGGGTGGACCGTTATCACTCTGTATTGTTAGTGGTAATCCCCATGTATAGAATATTCTATTTAGCGCCAAGGTAGTACTCTTTGCGTCTAGACAATTCTTCTCGGTCACAACTAAATACCGTGAGTATGTATCCACTACTATCAAAAACTCTCCTGTTCCACAACCTGGTAACGATAAAAAATCTATCTGGAGTACCTGCCATGGTCCTTCAGGAAGTTTACGATTGATCAGAGGCACCGGTGGGTTTTTTTTAGAAATTGCTAAACAGGTTGTACATTTTTTAACGAAGCTCTCCACTTCCTTGCTCATGTTAGGCCACCAAAAATACTCCCTCATAATGCGTTTCATAGCAGAAATCCCAATATGACCTTCATGAGCCTTCTCCAAGATTTTCATTCGTAATTCAGCAGGTGGGATAATTTTATCCTCCTTGAATACCATTGATCCTAACAATCGAATCGATGTAGACTCTGCCTCATATCTTCTAAGATTTTCTGGCCAAAATCCGGACTTAATGGCAATTCTTACGGTAGTAAGTTCCTCGTCATTTTCTGATGCTTGTTCGATATCTCTCCATGACACGCTCAAGAGTCCCTCATCCAGAGTATAAAGAAGGTGCTTATCATTATCCTCATCGAAAGGATCGTCTTCCTGAGTCTGGGCCAACAACCGCGATAGAGCGTCTGCTACGTTCAAATGATCCGGAATGCGCTTCACAGAGAAGTCATAGGACTGCAATCTTAATGCCCAAGCTTCAGCTCTTGTAATTGCCCGCTTGCTTTGTCGATAACCCTCACCATATATAAATTCGTTAGCTTCGGAATCCGTACGGATGACGAACAACTTACTTGTCAAATAAAAAGCAAATCGTTCTACTCCCCATACGATCGCCAGTGCCTCCCTCTGGGTTTGAGGGTATTTTTGCTCCGTTCGGGATAGCGCTTTTGAAGCGCAAGCAATTATACGTGGCTTTCCGTCCGTACTAAACTGAACCAAAACGGCTCCTAGGCCCACAGGAGATGCGTCTACATAAAGCTCGGTCTCGTCCTTGTAGTTGAAATAGCCTAATCTAGCAATTGGTCGTAAAGCCTCGTATTTAAGAAAGTTAAACTCCTTTTCCTCCAAATCTGACCAGTAAAAGGATTCAGATTTAGCTAGCTCGCGTAAGTGTTTTGTTTTGTCAGCCCGCATGTAAATAAATCTTTCTGAGAAATTAATGAAACCTAAAAAACTTTTCACTTCTTGTACGGACTCCGGACGACGAAAGTTATGAATTGCTTTCAATTTATCCTCTTCAACACAAAGACCCTTGTCTGACATAAGGAAGCCTACGAACTTAACTTTTTTCTTGCCAAAAATGCATTTGTTTGTATTAATACGCACGTTATGCGTTTTTAGCTGGTAAAGAACCGCTTTCAAATTTTTATCATGTGCTTCTTTCGTAGTACCGTGCACCAATGTATCGTCTAAATAACATATCTGACCTTGGCATCCTGACAATATCTTTGTTTGTAATATTTCCTGGAATATGTCTGGAGCATTGCACAGTCCGAATGGGAGTCTTTTAAAACGATATGTAGCATTCCCTGCAAAAAACATAGTCAAGTGCCGCGATTGTTCCGCAATTTCCACGTGGAAAAATGCGCTGGTTAGGTCGATAGTGGAAAACCATTTGGCACCATGAAGATCAGCGAGAATTTCCTCTAAAATTGGCATCCTAAATGGAGTACGTATGATGCACTTGTTAGGGCCTCTCAAATCTACTACCAGCCGGATATCGTCTTTGCCTTTTGGGACGACTAGCAAGGAAGAGCAAAAAGACCTATCCATTGAATCCGTGACAATCTCTATGATGCCTGTAGCTAGAAGGTCTTGAAGTCGCCGTTGAGTTTCCTCTCGGAACGGCAGAGGAATATTCGTAAAGATCCTACGAGATGGTGGTTTAGTAGTGTCATATGATAAGATTACTGGAGGGACATTAAATTTAGGAAATTCGTCTGTCGCTGTCACAGCGAGAATTTCACCAGGAAATCTAATAGGATAATTTACATTGTCGACATCGCAATTGACGTTCACGGCAAGCCCTAACTGTAAAACGCTGTATCGGCGAGCTGTATCTCTTCCAAGGAGTGGTTTAGCACCTTTTATAACGTAAAATTTTTCGTAAAAAAGCGGTCTGTAATCGGAAATGAATAACTCTGCCACAAAGGTTCCTGTCACTTTGATCTCGCCCGGACTGGCGTATGCACGAAGCGGTTTATCTGTACCACTTGAAATACAGTAGAGTTGCTTCCTTGAAGTTTCGTCGTTCCGCAATTTATCGAATGTATCCTGATCCACCGTATTCACTTCCGCGCCGGAATCTATCAAAAATATCACGGATGTAGTGCCTGCAATACGGCCGAGGATACATCCTTCCTTGACTTCCAAATCGCGTAACCTATTAACGGCCAAAGGAGTCTGTTCGTCAACCTAAAATTAATAATCAAAGATATTAATTACCAATCACGAGTTCGAAGTATTCCGAGTAATCAATAGTGACATAGCTTCTACTTCCATTTACAACTTAGAATTAATTATTTAGTTTCCTTGTATATTTCAGAATATTGGCGAATTCAAAATACCATGAAATACAATGTAATGGCCAGATCAAGTTGAACAATCACTTACGACGTTCATTTCGTCCTTTTCATCCTCTTCCTTTGTAACCGTTGCGATTTTCTTTGACGTTGCCGCTTTGACGTTGTCATCGTCTCGGCCGATCCGTCGTTTTTGTGTACCAGGAGTCGGTATTTGTTGGCAAGCTCGTTCGATATGTCCCGTTTTCTTGCAGTTTCGGCAGACCTTACTTACTGCATAACACTTTGACGGTGCATGAAATCGGCTGGTACACCTCCAACAAGGATTAGAGCTATTTTCGACTCTCATGCCGCTTTGCCCATAATTGCTGCCTGGACCTCCAAAGTTTCTCCAGTTTGAACGACCTTGATAACCGAAACTTCGTCCTCGCATTCCTGCAGAAAAACCAGGCCCGATTCTTTCGCGTGTAACCGCAGCTACTGTAACTTCCGTTGCTGGTTGATGCGTCTTTTTGAAGATTTCTTCATTGGTTTTATCCACCTCGTACCCCCGAATCTTTGCCACCAACGCCGCAAGAGTACCTCCTTTGCGCAGAATTTTGCGGCCAGCCTCGCGGACTTTGATGTTGAGTGCGTGTAATTGTATGACTTCTGTCACACTTTCTGTGAGTTTATTCTCGTCGAAATCGCACAGTTTAGCTGTTGCTATCACTCTCTTCAGATATTTTAAGTCTGATTCCTCCGTATCTAAGTAAGTGATCTGAATTTTTGCCGTTGTATTAGACAGTATTCTCGGGACCCAAAGAAACCTTTCAAACGTTGCATTGCGTTTGAGTACGGAGCGATTGATACATCTGGAGATGATTGTTTTGGTGTTTCTTCGAGAACTTCTAAGAGTTTTGGTCCTGCCTTCACTTTAAAGACATTGTTTTTGGTGAATTCGTCTGTAATCCCGGCAAGGTCCATGGATGCCTCTAACAATTCCTTCCAATCTTCGAAAGATTTTCGATCGATTTCCTCCATTTTATCATTTGGTTTACAAACTGGGATGTTAATTGAAACCGCTGATAACGAATTCATGGATGTAGCTAGGATAGAATTATCTCGACCCTGTATATCGATTGCTGTCGAATGCATCGGTGCTGGATCAAAAATTTCTTCAAACGGCTTGATCGCACGACTTTGCTTCCCATTACTCCTCATTTTCTTCAGCCTAGCGGCCAGCAAGGTATTACGTTTCCTTTCTGCCTCAAGAGCCTTCCATAATTTGATCACTTTCTTAGGCTTCCTGAAAAAAAACATTAATTAACATACGGAATAATAAATCATTTGTTCAAGACTTTAATCGATCAAGCGTATAGTCATCCCAGAGGAGTGTCTATATCTGTACTTTTTCTTACATGTAGCCCTCCCAGAGGCGTCCATGTATTAGATTTACTAATATTTAGCCCTCCCAGAGGCGTTTCTTTTTCTTTTATGTAGCCCTCCCAGAGGCGTGCATATATCTGTATTTTTCTTACATGTAGCCCTCCCAGAGGCGTCCATGTATTAGATTTACTAATATTTAGCCCTCCCAGAGGTGTTTCTTTTTCTTTTATGTAGCCCTCCCAGAGGCGTGCATATATCTGTATTTTTCTTACATGTAGCCCTCCCAGAGGCGTCCATGTATTAGATTTACTAATATTTAGCCCTCCCAGAGGCGTTTCTTTTCTTTTATGTAGCCCTCCCAGAGGCGTGCATATATCTGTATTTTTCTTACATGTAGCCCTCCCAGAGGCGTCCATGTATTAGATTTACTAATATTTAGCCCTCCCAGAGGCGTTTCTTTTCTTTTATGTAGCCCTCCCAGAGGCGTGCATATATACGTATTTTTCTTACATGTAGCCCTCCCAGAGGCGTCCATGTATTAGATTTACTAATATTTAGCCCTCCCAGAGGCGTTTCTTTTCTTTTATGTAGCCCTCCCAGAGGCGTGCATATATACGTATTTTTCTTACATGTAGCCCTCCCAGAGGCGTCCATGTATTAGATTTACTAATATTTAGCCCTCCCAGAGGCGTCAATATAATGGATTTCCCATGTAGCCCACCCAGAGGCGTCCATGTATTACATTTAGTACGAAATGTAGTCCTCCCAGAGGCGTTCATAAACTGTACAGCTTTTCTAATTTACTCACTTCACCATTCAATATTCTTCTCTACATATATTTTTGCATGTCGTTTTTTTTTTACTATTATTTTCGTTTAATTTGTGTCTTCAGATAGATATTCACGCTTTTTACTAGGTTTTTCAATTTTTTAAGGCTCCCGAGCCACACAAAATACTTAATAAATGCTTCAGAATAATTCTTAAAAGAATCGCGCCTTATTGGTTCACGAACGAACGCGTTGGATCCAAGATTGGCAGACAAAGCATTTCATTGTTCTTTAAATCGCACTCGGCGGCCATACTAGTTCGCTGAGTAAAGCATGCGATTCGGCCTATAAAGAAACTGTGTAAGTGCGCCGGATATCTGGTGACAATCCGAGCCACTTTGCGGTCACAAATCACGTGAAATGAAACCCACTGTGTAAATAATTCTAGCATTCAAAATCACTACGAAACAAATTTCACTTTCCTTCGTCATTCAAACATTTCTGGTATGCGTGCATCCGCGCTCGCGTATGCGATCTTCCAATTAATTCACTTGCAAATTAGCACCTTTCTCAGACCGAACAATCATCAAGGCACTTTATACTTACAATTTGGGAGCATGGTTTGCGCCATTGTCGTGACTTCCACCCATCTCTTTATCTGTCCTGACCATTTTCAGCAAGACAAATTCAAATTTTAGAATCTTTCCTTTTTTTCCTTTTTTTTTTATTTTATTTACGACACGATCCGTCCACTTACACGTCCGTCCAAAAACTGACTGTCCTTTCGCTAAACTCACTCATCGTCGCTCGATCCTCTCTCCTGAAGGATCTTTTTTCGTTTTCTCACTCAGGATTTCCAGATCCTCTCTTGTGCAGCTTCTCTCACGTGTTGACAGCTAATCCTCTCGCCCATGATGAATTTTCAATTTTTTTCTCCATATCCATATAATTTTCTTCATATCCCCAATTAGCTTCAACACCAGACGACTATAACCATTCCGGACCTTGGAACCATTCTGCTTTGCCTAAAAGGTTCGCGGGCAATGAAACCCTTGACACAATATCTGCTGGATTCTCCGTACCCTTTACATGCAGCCATCTATGGTTGACACTTTCTTCTTGCACCAAGGCCACATGATTAGAGACGTAAGTTGTCCATGTGTAAGAGGGTGCTTTCAGTCAATGAAGCACTACCATTGATTCCGTCCAGAAAAAGGCTGGTGCTTCGGCAAGTCTCAATGCACTGCTAACTCTTTTCCAAAGCTTTACTCCTATAACCGCATCGTATAGCTCTAGTCTCGCCAAACTAACTCGCTTTAAAGGGGAAGATCTTGACTGGGCAGCTAATAAAATTGTGTTTTATCATTCCATTCCCTTCAATTGATCGGCCATACAAACAAGCACCGTATGCCGCTTCTGAAGCGTCAGAAAATCAATGGAATTCAAACGATGCCGCTTCCACAGTAATGACGTGTCGTGGAACTACTAATTTTGATAATAACCAGAGCTGTGTCTGGAATTCGGTTCATCTTTTAGCTAGCTCAATGGTTAAGGGATCATCCTAACCTTGCGTCGCAATCCATAACTGTTGCATTCTAATCTTAGCCCACGAAACAACCGGAGCTATCAAACCAAGAGGATCAAACCAAGCGACCATAGAGTATGCTAAACGTTTTGTGAGGGGGACTGATGTAGAATCAATGTTCACAGTGATGCATAAATTGCCCGATGCAGGAAGCCAAGATACGCCCAACGTCTTAACATGTTCTTCCAAACCAAATGATACTTCATCTTTAGCTAGCTATAGTAGTAAACGTGTAACCAGAAAAGATGATGGTTTGAGTCCAAACTTAACTCTCTGCAGCTCGTAGGTGTCGACGGGTTTCTTTTCAGATGACCGCCAAAGAATGCGTTGAAGGGAGGTTTGATCTGCATGTACTTTAACTTGGAGGTACATTTTCTCTATATCCGCTACTAACGCTACACGCTTCATTTGGAAACGAAGCAACAGATCCAACAGCTGATCTTGCACGACTGGACCTACAAGTAAAATGTCGTTTAAAGAGAAACCTGATGAAGTTTTTGCTGAACCATCAAATAGTGGCCTGAATTTTGTGCTCGAGCTTCATGACTTTAAGACAGGATGATGCGGCAGGTAGCTTACAGGATATTCGATGTTACTCATTTCGAATGTTACCTTCTTGAGATATCCTCGTTGAACATACTCATCGATAACAGCTGTGTAACCTCTTTGCAATTCAGGGTCGCGTTTGAATCGTCGCTCCAGTTGAAGGAACAGTTTTAATTCTGCATCTTTCGAATCTCCAGCCAAGTCCTTGAATTCAGCCTTACAGGAAAGCTTAACTATATATCTTCCTTCTTCATCTCGTCGAATCACGTTCTTCTTGCGATTGTGTTGTGTTGTTGTACATTATGGACATCTTCGACTGTCCATAACCGTTCGATCTGCCTAGCCAAATCATACTCATCGCTAACTGTGCAAATACTGGTTTCTAGCATATTGTTGCTTCGTTCATCGCTCGGCATCTTTCCCATGGTAATCAAACCAAACACAATTTTAACGAATGCTGGAAGCTCGTTCGAGGCTTTCCGAATGAAAGGTTGATTTCCTTCAGTGGTCAGGAAATCTAGGAAAAATTCAGAACCCAATAACAAATCCACATCTTCGGATTGCACGAAGTTTGGGTCAGGTAAATCGAAATCTCGCCGTAATTTGGCTTTCATTGCAGCTACATCTAGATTCGGTTGATACCGCGTAATTCTCGGCAATAGTACAAAATCTATCTGCTGTTCGTAATTCGTAATGATGTAGAAGCGCATCGTCTTCCAACGCCAAATAACCGCATGCCATTTGACAGCTGCGACAAACCAAGTTGCTTACAAAGGGTTTCTGTCATAACGTTGACTTGTGCTCCGTTGTCAAGAAGTGCCTTCGCTAAGCTTCATCTCCCACTAGCACCTTTAACCTTGATGATCGCTGTCGATAACAACACGTGTTTAGATCTTCGGAGATTCTAGCAGCTGTCAAATTAGAGATTTCTTCTGGCTTGACTACGCGTTGATCTTGTACCATTTGCGTTTGCTCATACCTTTGATTTAACTCCAAGTTAGCATGCGGAAGAGTGTGATGCTTGCCGGAACAATGCGTACAACGAAATCTGGATTTCGTGCAACGAAATTAGATTGCTCATTCGTTGTTAGTTGCTTAAAGTCCTCACATTTCCATAACTGATGCTGCTCGTTGCATTTCTCACACGTTGGTGAAAAGCTAGAAGCTGCCACATTTGCTACAAAACGCCGTTGTACCTGTCTACCTGGAGTGCGCCTAGCTGCGTTAGCAGTTTAGTGTGTCTTTTAAAACTATCCACTAAAGCATGTATTGAGTCAGTGCTTTTCGCTTTTAACTTGGGCCAATTTATCAATGCATTTACATGCTGTTTCATCAAAACGTTCTTGTTATTGTACCGTTTGTTCAACGTTTCCCATGCGACCTCGTAACTCGCATCACACGTTGGAAAGGTGTCAATGACCTTCAATGCCTCACCTTTCAAAGAGGATCGCATGTAGCACATTTTCTTTGTTCCACTTAAACTTTTATTATCGAGCACTAACACATGAATTGAGGAATGTGAGCCAATCCTCAAACCTGCCAGAAAATTCCGGTATGGTGAATTTTGGAAGCCTCATGTGTTGAGCCCCATTATCAGCCACCATTGGCGAAGCTTTCTTCTCGTCATTGCAGTGTTCACCTGATCCTTTGGCTGCTCACTTATATTTTCTTCAAACCGTTTATACGTATCGTTGATATTCGGCCGTATCGGGGAAATCGATCGTTCCGCAAAGGTCGTCGCGCGGTGTAACTCATTTTGTAGCACAGCTATCTGAGAGTATTTGAACAAACAGTTATGCACTGAGTTGAAAGGCAGTTTCGTTGTGAATTGATATACCTTTTTATGTCATTTGCGTACTGAAAACAAAAAACCTGTTTATTGTTCTCAAGCTACATAAAATATGAAATTTAGTTTCGTGGGTTTAAGTAAAACATGTAAAAATTCGCAATTAAAACATATTTTTGCTAAATTTTGAATCTCCATAAAGCTTGCAACACCATTCATGTTCTATAACAGCAGTAGAAATATTTAAACACAACCATAAGCAAAATGCACCCCGAATCCGCTGCTCAAAAAGTCGCGGATTTCTTTCCATGCAAATGGGAACGGTCGTCGCCGTGTATAACACTTGTTTTCAAACATATTGCGTTTGCTTCAATCTAGTAGGCGCTTTAGTTTGAATGAGTGTAATTGAGTGGTTCCGTGAGTTGAAATGAGTGTAAATGAGTGCACCGCGGCGACCTTTGCGGAACGATCGATTTCCCCGATACGGCCGATTTTGTCTAGCTGACATTTTATTACGGACTTGTCCGCCTTCATTTTGGTTTTCAGAAAGACCACATGGTTCTCCAATCCCAATCGGACGTTTCGAATGAATTTCGGCATAAGTTGCGACCTATTTTTCGTATATCGAAATGTTTGCTGAAATCTTTTCCGAAAATCAGTCGGTTTCGCCCAAACAGCAGGAGGACTGCACGATTTTTGCAGGATTTTTTTAGCGATTTGACATGTGAAAAATCGTGCTGCTAATGGCGAGCAAAAAGCTCAAATTTAAATTAAAAAGCACAAAAAGCACATATTTAGAAAAAGAGCCCAGCGGTCAAATTCTTCGTTAAGCGGGCTTCTTAGTGGCTTCTTAAGGACATTAAGAAGCCGCTTAACGAAGAACTTTTTTGCGTATGTGTTAGTGTGTAATGCCGCGTAGGTATGGGTGCGTTATTGGCTATGCATAGTGGAAAGTTGTCATCAATTAAAAAGGACATAAAATGAAATGTTTTTTTTATTATTATAATTTTATTCACAAATTTCTCGCTTACACTTCACTTGCTGGAAAATGCGGGCAAATGTGTTGGTCTGTAAACAAAAAATAGTTGAAATTAGCAGTTATTTCAATAAGTTTTCTGTAATATTTCGAAGTACGTACTTACGTGGTGTAAAATGTTGTCCTCTCTGCATGGTACTTCGTACACTGTGTTAGCGTGGTTTTCTGTGGTCCGTGCCAATAAATTGTTTCGGATGTACCTGCAATTGTAAAAGCGTAATGTAAATTGCATGTAATTGATATAATTCGTTGCATTAAACGCCTTACCAGACTCTCAGCAGCTGTAACAGGCTTTGACTTTACCTGTTTTGTCACCTATCTTATCATCGGACTTTCTTCCCGTTCCATCACTTGGTGGAAATTAGTGAAGCGCGGATATATCTTACTGACTTTACGAACGTTGGACACATTGAGACGTTACTCAATGGTCTGGAAATAAACGGACACAGATTGGTTACGTTCTATGCCAAGTCCAGATTAAGTCTGTCTTACTTTGGCCCGGTACTCATTTATCATTTAAAAAGTATGCTTAAGATTGACGCCTTTGTCGTTCTTGGGCGGAGCCTCGCGGGTTGACCTACTTTCTTGCGCTTAAACGCTTTTGTCATAGCGTGGACATGTTTTGCCTCGTAAACAATTTTGGGCTTCGCTGCGCGGGTTAGTTTTGATTTTTGATTTGGTGTTATTAAATAATCATCCGGGTTCTACCTGTTGACGTTTCCAATGGTTGTGGCCAATGCTTACGCAGCACATGTATGTAGCCTACTTGCATTGGACTCATTTACTTTATGTGGGTCATTATAAATTTGGGTTGCATACTTGTGTTGTCTATTTCTTAAATACCGATCCCAAATTCTGATTTCTGTAATAGCTGTTACTTTAATACTAGCTGTATAGCAGATTAGATATTATCTGCTACACAGCCATGAAACAGTTTCAGCACCACTTTGTTCCGGAGGCACGCTGGTCAAGTATCCTCCTTATTTCCAAGTGTTTTTTCACTCCATATCCCTAACTAAACTATCCAGTCACTTGAAAAACGCGTGCTCTTTTGATTCGAAGCCATTTTTACCCTTTTATAACCATTTTATCTCCCTGTTCTATGCAATAAACTAACCAAACCTTGTGAAAAGAGCGAGACAAGAACATGCTTGACGAACGAAAAAAACAGAGATAGCTTGTGTTGACACGCAAAAGTATAGGCCAACGAGGGTTAGAAGGGAATGAAACGAGGTGAAACGTATGAAAGCTTGACCGCTGGGAGAAAGGAGAAAAAATTTGATTTATTCGTTATATCCTTCGTTCTTGCTTGCTCTTTGCTTATGCTAGGACCGGCCGCGGTTGGTTCGATAGCTCTGGTTATGTTATGTACTTGTTTGGTGGTATTGAATTATTGTATTTGCTTTGGGGCTTTGGGTGGTGTTTCGCTTTTCTCTTTTTGTCTAGCTGCACATCGCATTGCATCTAGTTTTGCATCGCGTTCGTTCCGCTTGTCGCGGTGCTGTTGAATCCGGACTTATTAGCTATCTATCAGTGTGGGTCGGTTTTAGCTAATGTTTTTTTTTCTTAGGGCGGCTACCTTTGGTGTATCAGCGCACCTTTGCCACACGTTGGTGATGAGTGTTGGGTGTACCGGTAGTAGTGAATTTCTAAGGAAAGTATAGTTTGTTTACTGTAGAACAGGTTGTCATCACTCCGGATAGACCATCAAGCCGTGCCAGGTGTGTATTTTTTTTGTGAATATAGTAAAGTTGATTTGGGATTTGAACCTCAAATGAGGAGTAGTTCTTATGTAGTGAATATTTACCGTGCTGTGAGAAGTGTCCGCAATCGGATAGTGCTATGGATTTAGCGCCAAAATACGTAGCTTAAGGCTAGGTTTTGTTTTACGTTTCGTGTGTTGATCGCGACGCCGGGCTGTGACGTCATTGGCTGTTGTGTTGTGGGTGGTGATGATGTTTAAATAGTGTGGGAGCGATAATAAAACATGTCAATCGTTCTAAGAGTAAAGCGAAACTCACTACATTTATTCATATTTAATGCCACCTCGGTTGCTCTAACCAATGACTACTTGATTCATAAAACAATGCTAAAAGCAATCCACCACAGAGTCCCGCTCAGTTACGCCAAGAACCGAACACGGTGACCGGATGGCGTAACTTTTGTTGTTTCGTCATCTTCATTTGAATCATTTTCGCAGATATATGCTGGCTTGACACGATCGATTGAGATTCTTTTTTTTTTGCCGTTCATATTTATGTCCATATATTTTTCGTGCCTTTCGATTATTTGAAAAGGTCCTTCGTAGGGGTGTGTTAGAGGTCGTTTGACTGAATCAATTCGCACAAAAACGCTTTTGCAACTCTTCAAATCCTTCGGAACAAATACCGACCGTTTGGAATGATGCGAATTTCTGATTGGTCCGATTTGTTGCATGGTATGGCATAGCTGCTTGGCAAATTCTGAACGACACATTTCCGTCTTTGAAGGTTCCAGAAAATCGCCAGGAATTCGCAGTGGCTGCCCGTATGTCATCTCGGCGACGGAACAATCGATATCTTCTCTGATAGCAGTTCGCAAACCGAGGAGAACCATCGGCAGTTTATCGCACCATCGTTTCGAATCGACACAGGTTAGCGACGTTCGATGAAAACGTTCTATAAGTCCGTTAGCTTCGGGATGATACGCTGTAGTACGAATACGAAGGGCCCCAAGAAGTCGCGACAATTCCATGAACAATTCGGATTCAAATTGTCGTCCTTGATCCGTCGTTATTGTTTCTGGAACACCAAACCGCGATATCCAACATTCACAAAATCCTTTGGCGACGGTTTCTGCTAGTATGTCTGGTAAGGGAACTGCCTCCGGCCATCGACTAAACCGGTCGATCATCGTTAATAAATACCGTTTTCCATTTGACGTCGGAAGTGGTCCAACCAAATCGATGTGAACGTGGCGGAAACGGCTTTTGGGAAGATCGAATTCGTTGAGTGCCGCAGATGTGTGACGATTGATTTTAGATCGTTGACAATCGATGCAGGATCTGACGAAGCGAGCGACATCCCGATTCATTGAAGGCCAAACATACCTTCGTGCAACCATTTTTCTCGTTGTTCGAACACCAGGATGAGAAAGGCGATGAATGCTGTTTAGAACTTGTAGCCTCAACTTCTCTGGTACATACGGTCTAACATGTCCGGTATCCGAAACATCACAATACAGCAATTCGTCAGTTGAAACAGATTCTCTTAACTGTAGATTCATTGATGAAGTTCGATCAGACAGTAGCTTCTGTAATTCTGTATCGTCTCGCTGCGCTTTTGATAACAATTCAAAATCTACTGTACAAGGAGCTGCGATAATATTGACTCGAGATAATGCGTCTGCAGCAGAATTGTCTCTGCCACTAATGTGCCGGATATCTT
Source organism: Anopheles funestus (assembly GCF_943734845.2). NCBI lineage: Eukaryota > Metazoa > Arthropoda > Insecta > Diptera > Culicidae > Anopheles > Anopheles funestus. Next base: position 47,435,446 of record NC_064599.1, read on the forward strand.
TCGTGAAACTCGAAATGTACTGTAAATACCGTTCTTCGTGAGGAAGGTGATTCGAATTAGAATTCAGAGCATACGTGAGCGGACGGTGGTCTGTATAAATAGTGAATTCTCTTCCTTCCACGAGGTATCGAAAATATTTCACCGCTAATTTCATAGCTGTTAACTCCCGACCGAAAACAGAATACTTTTTCTGTGAAGGAGAAAATTTCTGCGAGAAGAATCCAAGCGGTTGCCACGCGTCACAAACGTATTGTAACGTAGCGCCTGCTGCTGTATCCGAAGCATCAATCATCAGGCCCATTCGTTTTGACGAGTCGGGATAGGACAATAAAGCTGAATTTGCCAAACTTTCCTTGTATTTCACGAAGGCTTCATCTGCTTCGGTTGTCCATTCAAGTTTGCGTGTGTCATTTTTTCAATTTCCAATGATAAGTCCTTGCAATGGCTGTTGCAGTGAGACCGCATTTCGTATGAAGCGTTTGTAGCCGTTGAGCAGCGCCAAAAATCGTCGAAGATCCTTCACAGTAGTGGAACGACTGTAATCAACAACGGCTTGAACACGATTCGCTTGAGGTTTGATACCAGATGCATTGATATGGTACCCCAAAAAATCAACTTCTGTTTGTACAAACTTGCATTTGTCTAGGTTCAGTACTAAACCGTTTGATTTGAGACGCTCGAAGACAGTTCGCACATGCGTTAGGTGCTCTTCCTCATTAGACGATGCAATACATATATCATCGACAAATACCACCACAAAATCCAAATCACCGAAGATATGGTGCATGAAGCGCTGGAATGTCTGGCTCGCGTTACATAAACCAAATTGCATCTTGGTAAATTCGAAGAGCCCAAACGGAGTGATTACAGCAGTCTTGGGAACGTCACTTTCCTCGACCGGAACAAAGTGATATGCTCGTACCATATCTAAAGTGGTAAAACAATTTTTACCCAAGAAATTGTTTAGCAAATCGTGGATATGGGGCACAGGATAACGATCTGGCACAGTAATCCGATTTAAACTTCTGTAATCTCCGACGAAGCGCCACTGACCATTCTTTTTTGGTACACAGTGAAGTGGACTTGCCCAACTACTCTTGGAGGGGCGACAAATCCCGAGTTCTATCATAGTCTCGAATTCTTTTTTAGCCGCTTGTAGTTTATCTGGAGGCATTCTACGTGGTTTACAAGCTACTGGAGGTCCAGTAGTTTGAATGTAATGCGTTACATTATGCTTTACCTCGGTGCGCATTGTCGGCGGGGCGGTGATTTCTCGAAATTCTCCTAGTATGTCTCGAAAAGGATGATCCTTTGCAATAGTTGTGACACCGTAGACTGCAGATTCCGTTATTTCACAAACGGTGTGCAATTTCGTACCACCGTCGATAAGTCTTCTATTTCCAGGATCTACGAGAAGACCAAAATGCGCGAGGAAATCAGCTCCAATGATTGCAGAAGTAACGTCGGCTTGCGAAAAATTCCAAGAAAACTTTCGGCGTAGTCCAAGATCCGCGGTCAAAAATTTGCTCCCATACGTTCGTATTCTCGTTCCGTTTGCTGCGTGGAGTAAAAACGGTGATGGTTCTCGAGTTTTCTCGATCCTAGATGCTGGTATTATCGATACATCCGATCCCGTGTCGATTAAGAATCGAATAGCAGAAGATTTGTCGAATACTTGCAGACGGCGATTGATTTTTGATCCGCTCACCTCGCCAATTTCAGATGAGCGAAAATCTAGTTTTTGACTGACTGTACCGGCAAGGGCTTCGACACCGATCAGCTCGATTTCCGTACTTACGATGATACCAGCAGATGTTTTCATTGGTTCGATTTCGAGACGAGGAACGCAATCGTCCGCTCTCAGATTGTCGTGCTTTCACTTGACGTAGTTCATACTTTCAGTTCTACTTTCAACTTCTTCTGCTAGTGTCACCGACAGGGTCACTCCGTTAGAAGCGCACGCCGCGTGTGAGACATAAGAGCTGCATCAGCAGTCTGGGTGCAGTGATTGATCGAGTTTCGCGCCCAAGCCGGTGCCGCGGTTTTCGCGGCGTCAACAATTTGGGTGCTACGATCAATCGCAGCCCAAAATGCTGGTGCATCGTTGATCGCACGCACCACGAACCTTGCCACGGCTTTGCATCGTCGGCAATTTGAGTGCCGTGCAACGATAAAATAAGCCAGCAACAGGTGGTACGCGTATGGTAAACATTATTGTTAAGTAAGCAAAAATTTAGTATTTAAGAACGTTAATTTTAACCAATAAAGGCAGTATGTCTAAAAGTACCCCGGTGTGGAGGCTTCAGATATTAGTGCTTGAGTCGGCGTGAACTGCGCCTGTCTCGAGAAGGTTTATCCGAAAACTCGCATAAACTACATGGTGGCTCCAGAGAGGAAAACTTCCTCACGCCTGAAACTCTCCCGCGGTGGTACCTTAAGAAAGACAAACTCCCTCGGGACGCATCGATTCGCGCGCGTCAAACCGTGGTAACGGCCGTCATAGGCAACATAACGCCGACGAGCCACGAAAGGTCCAGCTCTTGTGCGATTAGTGCAACACCGGTTAAAAGTGAACAGTGAAGTTCGTCAAGTGATATTGACGCTTAAAGGTCACATAGGTTCGTGACACGCAAGAAACTGTTCACTGAGAGGTGCCAGGAGCAAGAAGTGCCGAATAAAGTAAGTTGGGGGATCAACCCAACGACATCATAGTGAGAAGTATCAGCGACGAGCGGACAGCTCACAACGCCAGCTGAAGCGAGGAGAACCAGATAGCGACGAGCGGACGGCTCACAACGCCATCTGAGGTGAGAAGAATAGGTCAGCGGTGAGCGGACGGCTCAACCTGCAGCGACCTCATAGTGAGAAGTGTGAGTCAGCGGTGAGCGGACGGCTCAACCCACGACGACCTCAAAAGTGCAAGACAGCGGTGAGCGGACGGCTCAATCAGTGACGATCTTGTGAAAAGTGCCTGAGCGGACGGCTCGACCCGCAACGTTCCAGAAGTGCGCAGTGTTAACGACGGTGAGCGGACGGCTCACGGTGAGGTGCTTTGAAGCGGAGGACGCCAATCTTGAGCGGACGGCTCAACCCGCAGCGTTCCAGAAGTGAGCAGTGTTAACGACGGTGAGCGGACGGCTCACGGTGAGGTGCTTTGAAGCGGGGGACGCCAATCCTGAGCGGACGGCTCAACCCGCAGCGTTCCAGAAGTGCGCAGTGTTTACGACGGTGAGCGGACGGCTCGCGGTGAGGTGCCTTGAAGCGGAGGACGCCAGCCAATTGAGCGGACGGCTCAATCTACTCCCTGTAACGACGCACCGTTTGGACCTCACAGAACAAGCTATCCAGAGTAAGTAAAATGGATTACAAATATAAGAAAAACCCAAACGGGCACTGTAAGCTGTGTGTCAAAGAAGATGAACAGGGAAAAATGGCAGAATGCAAGGAGTGTGACAGATGGTTCCACTCAGCTTGTCTTAATTTAAAAACGGTTCCTAGCAAGTTCACATGTCCAAAATGTGAACAAATGAAGTTAGAAAAGGAACAAGCTAGGCAAACTATAATGCAAACTGAACGCCTATTATCAGAGAAGATAGCAGCAGAAGAAAAAGAGAAGAAAGAAAAGGCAAAATACGAAAAGGAAATTGAACGGCTAGAAGAAATCATTAGGGCAGAGGAAATCTTAAATCAATCAGGGACAAGCCAACACGACTTTCACGAGCTGACTAAGAATGTCGATAAATTGGTAGATGCTTGGAGCCTCGGCCCAAGCTGTCGCAAGAATGCGTTACTGGAACTCCCAGAGTTCTACGGACGCAGTAAGACCTGGCCAAGATTCAAACTGCTTTTTAAGGAAACCTCGAAGACGGGAAAATTGACAAATTTGCACAATCTAAGCCGACTTCAAAAACATTTAAAGGGAGACGCCCTACGAGCAGTCAGCGGTCTATTGCTTAATCCAGAAAACGTTGACGCGATTCTCGACCGATTGGATAAACTCTATGGCAGTCCAGCTAGCGTATATTCGGCGCTATTGAAGGACCTAATGGCAATTAAAGGAGCGACCTTAGACAATCCAGTAACCATAATAGACTTTTCAAATGCATTAAGCAACATGGTTGAAAACATGGCAATGCTAGGCCATGGGGAATATTTAATGGACCAAAGGCTCCTCCAAGATTTGGTAGCGAAGTTATCACCGGAACTGAGGAATGAATGGCTGAAAGAAGCATTGAAATCCGAATCGAAGGAGGCAAAAACGCTTACTCAATTTTCCAAATGGTTGAAACCAACCGAAGAACTAGCGATCGCCCTCCTTGCTTCGGAAGGAAATCAAAGATCGAAACCGGTGAAACTGAACTACCATCAAGCAAGGTCACGCGGGGAAAACAAAAAGGCATGTGCCGTTTGCGGTAGTCATCATAAAACTGTCGAGTGTCGCAAACTTCTAAGTATGCCTAGTCAGGAAAGATGGAAGGTGTTTAAGGACAAGAAAATATGTAGCAATTGCTGCGCATCAAATCATTCAGCGTACGATTGCCGCTCTGCCCCACAGTGCACAATTGCCGGCTGTGGTAAAAGGCATAACACCGTCCTACATCGGCATGACTCTTTCGGACAAACACGTTTAAACTGTCACCAAAACGCAGCGGAATATCTATTCCAAATTATCCCGGTAACAGCGTACAACGGAGATAAATCTGTGAACACCTATGCGTTCATAGATCCTGGTTCTTCTTCCAGCTTAATGACCGAAGAGTTAAGATCTAAGCTAGGAGTACAAGGACCTCGGAAGCCACTAACACTTGCATGGACGAACGGAACCTTCCAAGTAGAAGATCAAAGTACCTCGGTCGGAATTCAAATCCGTGGACCAAACAAGAGGCTACTGGACATAAAAAACGTTCGTACAGTAAAGGAGTTAGATCTACCTAGACAAAGTATCGATTCAAAAGAAATGAAGAAAAGATTCGCTTATCTTAAAGGGATCAGCATGAGCAGTTATTCTAACGCTCGTCCCACAATTTTATTAGGTCTACCTCACGCCTATTACACCCAAGCCTTAGGGCACCGAGCGGGGGGACCTGACGAACCCGTAGCACACAAAACCCGACTAGGATGGGTTCTATTTGGCAAAGACACAGCCGTTAGTGAAACGGATAATTATCATATCTTCACAATGGTAGAAAAAGTAAAGGAGGAAGAAAAAACTTTAAACGACCTAATGAAAGGTTTCTTTTCGACGGAAGAGTTCGGAGTGCGGGGAAACAATGAAATAATAACCTCAAAGGCTGACGCGAGGGCACTCGACACCATGAAAAAGACCTGCAAACGAATTGACCAGGGATACGAAATAGGACTACTTTGGAAATATGACAAGCCTACGCTTCCTAATAGCTACGCTCAAGCCCTTAGCCGTTTGAAAAGCCAAGAGAGAAAAATGAAAAATGATCCGAAGCTAAAAGAATGGTATTTCAATGAAATCTCCTCATACGTCGACAAAGGGTATGCACGAAAGGCCGACCCCAAAGAACTGCTCCAAACGACAGGCAACATAAACTATATCCCTCATTTTTCGGTGGTTAATTTAAACAAACAGAACCCGAAACCAAGACTTGTGTTCGATGCAGCGGCGAAGAATGAAGGTATATCACTGAATTCGCAACTCTACTCCGGACCTGATAACACAACCCCTATATTCGGGGTGCTATCGCGCTTTAGAGAACATAAAATTGCATGCTCAGGTGACATAAAGGAGATGTTTCACCAGGTTAAGATCAGAAAAGAAGATCAATGCGCGCAGAGATTTCTTTTTCGAAAGTCTCCCTTGGAAGTCCCTCAGGTATATGTCATGCAAGTCATGACCTTCGGCGCCACATGTTCGCCAGCTTGCGCTCAATACGTAAAAAATAGTAACGCGCTACAATTCTCTGCATCGAACCCACGAGCAGTGAAAGCCATCACGGAAAACCACTACGTCGACGACTATCTCGACAGTTTTCCAGACGTAGAATCGGCGGCGCAAACAATTGAAGAGGTTTGTGAAATCCACAACAAAGCCAATTTTTTTATACGGAATTTCATATCGAATTCTAAGGAGTTGGTAGCAAAAATTCCAAAGGACAGGGCTTCGGAACAAAAAACGTACGACCTTCATGATAAGACCCAAGATTTTGAAAAGGTCTTAGGGATGTACTGGGACACGAGGAACGATGTATTTCGTTACAAACTTAAAAACCTTTACGAACAACCATTAAGTAAACGAGAAATGTTAGCGTATATCATGAGGATTTACGACCCCCTTGGGTTATTAGCAAATATTATAATTCAAGGGAAAATCTTAATGCAGGACTTATGGAAAGCCGGCATTAATTGGGACGATTCAATCCCCGAACATCTACTTGTAGGGTGGAACGGATGGCTCGAAAGAATAAAGAAAGTCGAAGAAATTGTAATACCAAGATGCCTTTCGCAGGCATCATCGATTAAGATAAGGGAGATGCATGTTTTTGTCGATGCATCCGAAAAAGCTTTCAGTGCGGTAGCATATATGAGAACGATCCACGATCAAGGAGTGGATGTTAACATAATCGCTGCCAAAACGAGGGTTGCCCCGACTAAACCTTTGTCAATTCCGAGGCTTGAGTTACAAGCCGCCGTGCTCGGGGTCCGACTAGCCGAAATGATAAAGAAGGAAGTCAGAGTAAAGATAGACAATGAATATTTTTGGACAGACTCCAAAACAGTTCTGGCTTGGATAAACTCAGAAGCGAGAAATTACAAACAATTTGTCGCGCTACGAATTGGGGAAATTTTAAACGATACCAGAGCATCGCAATGGCAGTGGGTAGCTTCCAAAAGCAACCCCGCCGATGAAGCCACAAAGGTGATCCTAGAAAACTCAAAATGGTTAAAGGGGCCAGAATTTTTACAGGACATGGTAATAAACATGACACAACCGAAACTATTCGTAACGTTCGAAGAAGTGCGCCCAGTCCATACCATAAAGACGATAACGAAGATCGACTGGAACGTTATCGCAGTTGAGTGGTGTTCAAATTGGCACAGGCTAAAAAGATCGTTAGCGATCGGCTTAAAATATATCGATTGGCTAAAGGCCAAAAATAACGGCACCGAATTTTCCAGCACCATCACCAAGGCGGACTTAGACAAGGCCGAACGATACCTTCTAAGGAAGGTACAATGGGAAAGCTTCTCGGAAGAGATGACGCATTTATCACTCAAGATCCCGACGGCTAATAACAGCAACATTCGAGGTCTATGCCCAATGCTAGACGAAGAAAATCTGCTGAGATCACGGGGTCGCTTGGAACACGCAAAATACATGACATTTGAAGCAAAATGTCCCATCATTCTTCCCAAGGGACATCATGTCACGAACCTTATAATTGCCCATTATCACGAAAGGTACTTCCACCAAAAGGCAGAATCAGTCATGGCGGCTATCCGCCAGAAATTTTGGATACCTGACATAAGAACTGCATTGAAAGGCATCATCAACAAATGTCAATATTGTAAAAATCAAAGGGCCAAACCGATACCTCCTATAATGGCGCCGCTGCCAGAATGTAGAATGGCCGCTTTCCAAATGCCTTTCAGCCACACCGGCGTGGACTACTTTGGTCCTCTGAATATAACTATTGGAAGACGAGTGGAAAAGAGGTGGGGTGCGTTATTTACGTGCCTGACGACAAGAGCAGTATATTTGGAAGTTGCTCACGATCTAAGCGCAAACACATTCATAATGTGTTTACGCAACGTTCAACATCGAAGAGGTAAAATTGAACACTTATATAGTGACAATGGCACGAACTTCATCGGAGCAAATAACCAAATAAAGTCATTAGTGGAACGATGCGCTTCCGAAGGGTTCACGTGGCATTTCAATCCACCAGGAGCTCCTCACTTTGGAGGATCGTGGGAACGCCTGGTCAAGGAAGTAAAAAGCCTTCTCCCCACAGATAAGAACTTCCAGGAGGCCACTCTTAGGGCCGTATTAACCGAAATAGAATTTATTATGAATAATAGACCCCTCACCCACATTCCGCTTGAACAAGAAGATGACGAACCGTTGACACCGTTCCATTTTCTAATAGGTCATTCCGGTGAAGCAGTACCCAGTACTGCTGGTAAAGAGCTGTCACATACGACCCGAACCAACTGGAAGGCTGCGCAAGCGATAGCGGAGCAGTATTGGAAACGTTGGATTAAGGAATACCTACCAACAATCTCGAAACGAGAAAAGTGGCTAAAACTATCCAAGCCGGTGCAAGTAGACGACATCGTCACATTCCCCGACGAAAATAGGATAGGAAAGTGGATTAAAGGGCGAGTCACAGAAACCTTTGCTGGTCAAGACGGGATCGTAAGATCGGTCAGACTCAAGGTAGGGCAAAACGAGTATCGTAAGGCGGTGGTGAATCTAGCAGTTTTGGACGTAAAACCAAGCGACCAAAACCAAGACAACTCCCCACCAACTTGGGGAAGGAAACGAAGCTTAGACCTAAAGCTAATTAAAGAGAAGGCAAGCGCACTAAATCAAAGTATATCAAAAAAACGTCCCAGAGTGACAATCAATCCCGTGACATGGCAATTGTCATAAAATTCGTACTTGTGGTGTGCTGTGCCGTATCCGCTCTTAAAATAGAGCCCGTTTTGGAGGCCGGGTTGTTCTTCGATCACGCGGGCACGTTACTTTTAGAAAGGGGCAAGTGGGATACACTATATTTTACTCGTATACGTCCTGAGAACGATACGAAATTAATATCTACAATCGAACTAGAGCTGAAGAACGCCGTGTTGGCAACCAATGAAACAGATATAAGGGTTTTAAACCTAAAGACGTCGCTAGATAATGAATGTAGATACGCAAGGAAACTAATCCAAGACAACATCAAGTTCAGAGAAAAAAGAAGTCGAGGAATATTCGGAATCTTAAAGGACTTTTTATTTGGAGGCAGTGATATCGACGAGCAGCTCGCTCTGTTTCGAACTTCAGAAGATCAGAGGCTGGCAGTTATTACAAATAAACTAGAAAGAGATAACGATAACCACAGCAAGGTTGAAAGTCACTTGAGCACAAGAATACATCGATTACAAGACGGAATAACCGCATTAAACAAAGCCGTAAATGAAAATAAAAAACTCCAAATGTCCAAATATATCGAAGAAACACTAATTCTAGCAAATGTAGTAATTCAGGGAATTATAACCAAGTATAAGGCACTAACCGACAACCCATTAACAAACGAAGATCAGAATGCCATGACTAAGGAGATAAAGACACAACTTCCGAACAACGAAGTTCTGAAAAACCCCTTTGTAAAGAACAAGGCTCTCATAAACGGAGAGATTATTCTTCACGTAGAATATACAATACTTAGCAATGAGCATTTCGAAATACTAAACGTCATTCCGATTCCATGCATGCAGAACTACTCAATACTGAACATCAAAAATGAACGGATAGCTATAAGCGACAACGGTAACTACTTATACCCAGAAAGCTTTACGATCATAAATGACACGCACGCCTTATCGCACGATACGACGATTCGTAGGAACTTAGATTGTATTGTAGCGGCGATATTGCATAAGGAATCTAATATTACGTGCATGGTATCAAAATTAAATGTCCCGTTTACAAAATTTGTTACCCTGCACTCGCCGAACAAAATTTTGTACTATACGACACAACCAAACAAAATTTATTTAAACTGCAATCGAACAATAACCAACCCTGCTCACAATATAGGGGTAATCACGCTATCTGAAACATGTAGCGTAGAAACAGATGAAATAACCATCCAACCAGTGATAGCAAGGCAAAATATACTCCACAAAACATATTTTAAATCACTTAAACAAATGTCGTCGGTTTCGCCAATAAACGAAAAGAAGAGCGAAGATCCAATAATAGCGATAACAATAGGAATAGCCATAGGCATGATATCCGTTGCGATGATAATAGCATTCGCTATTGTAAAGTGGCATCCCCGAAATCAAAAGAAACCATTCCCCCTACCGTCAAATGATATAGAATTGTAACCCCTCTGAAAGGAATTACGGGGGTGGGGATGTCACCGACAGGGTCACTCCGTTAGAAGCGCACGCCGCGTGTGAGACATAAGAGCTGCATCAGCAGTCTGGGTGCAGTGATTGATCGAGTTTCGCGCCCAAGCCGGTGCCGCGGTTTTCGCGGCGTCAACAATTTGGGTGCTACGATCAATCGCAGCCCAAAATGCTGGTGCATCGTTGATCGCACGCACCACGAACCTTGCCACGGCTTTGCATCGTCGGCAATTTGAGTGCCGTGCAACGATAAAATAAGCCAGCAACAGGTGGTACGCGTATGGTAAACATTATTGTTAAGTAAGCAAAAATTTAGTATTTAAGAACGTTAATTTTAACCAATAAAGGCAGTATGTCTAAAAGTACCCCGGTGTGGAGGCTTCAGATATTAGTGCTTGAGTCGGCGTGAACTGCGCCTGTCTCGAGAAGGTTTATCCGAAAACTCGCATAAACTACAGCTAGGTTATCCGTCGAGTCCTTTTTTACGGAAGTAAAAATGGCCGATGTTTGAGGAACCATTTCCATAATTTTATCTCCCATTTCCGCCAGTTTCGAAAGACTGCCATCGTGGACGCTAAGTATTGCACGTATATGACTTGGGAGTTTTTGCTAAAATAGCATTTTCAATAATGAATCATTCACATTCTATCCCGCAGCTAGTTCATGCATCTTGGTCAAAAGATGCGTAGGACGTAGTTCTCCAAAATCATAAGATCCAAGTAGCTTATCCATTTTTGCTTGTTCCGTAAGCTCGAATCGAGAGATGAGGCGTTGCTTAATGGCGTCGTACTTTCCAGTCGCAGGAGGCTTTTTCACATAATCAGCTATATGGCAAAGCACAGATTGGTCGAGTTTAGCGACAATGTGATAAAATTTTGTTTCATCCTTATTCACATTGGACAGCATAAACTGGGCTTCAGCTTGAAAAAAACAAAATTATGGATCCGTCTTCCAGAATTCCGGTAGTTTTACTGCAACTGCTGCAGTAGCAACGGAAACTTCTGCTTCAGAAACGTTTTCGGTAGACATATTCGTTCAAAAATTTTCAAATTGCGGAAACTAAGAACAATCCGGAGATCACGTCGGGGTCACCAATGTGGGAGCGATAATAAAAGATGTCAATCGTTCTAAGAGTAAAGCGAAACTCACTACATTTATTCATATTTAATGCCACCTCTAACCAATGACTACTTGATTCATAAAATAATGCTAAAAGCAATCCACCACAATAGCATCTTTTAATAGTGTTTTTTTTTCATTATGTTTCTGTTTCAGAACGAATATGTCAAACAAAAATGTCAAACAAAGAAGCTGCCCACCAGGCCATCGCAAAGCTGAAGCGAAGTAAGTAAAGTGTACTGCAGCGTTTTATTTTATATTTTATTTACATTTTTTTATTCTAAACCGTTTTTTTTGCAGTGCCGTGTTTGACCATCCAAAACAATAAAACTAAGGCTACGACGGTACCTGCTGCATCGTCCAGCGGCAGCAATAATAATATCACACAGCCCGTTGCATTAGCTGCTGGTAAGTATAGATCACTTGTTGCATCTATAAAGTTTACATGTCCTTCCTTATATGTGGTTTGTATTTTTCAGCAAGCGTCTATGCTGCCGGCTCGAATGCAACGGAGCAATATGTTATGTTGCCGCTGGACGTAGATATTATCGAAGAGGATGCATCGGAGAACGGTAAGCAAAAAGCAAAGCTTGTCACCAAGAACTTTTTTTTAATAGTTTGTTTATACATTTATTTAGCTTACGAAAACCCCACAACATCGCCACCGACACCGACGCCGATGGTCCGACGACGCCGATGGCCCGACCAACACCAACGATCGGAATGTCGAGGTTGGTCCACTCGATACCAACGATTGGAACGTTGGTCCGCTCGACACCGACGGCCGGAACGTTGGTCCGCTCAACACCGACGGCCGGAACGTCGACGTCAGTCCGCCCGACACCAACGGTCCAACCAACACCGACGGCCGGAAAGTCGACATCGGTCCGCGCGACACCTACGGAAATCTCCGAATTGTCCGACCAGCTGCGCAAAACCCAATCGGAGCTGCAGAAAGTAACGGAAGCGTCGAAGGAGATGCAAGCCCAGCTAAGTATGTTAGTTAGCAGCTCTGCTCGGCAAAGGCAAGCATTAGAAGAATGCTTGGCAGCAAACCGGCCGCGGCGAGAGCTTCTCCCTCGGTCGGACTTTGAGTTAGTACCGCTGAAGGATCAAGAAGAGCTAGCGACTCTAGAATTGGCATTAGGGACAGATCCAGAGTATAAAGGAAAAGTAGAGGAATATTTGTTGCGGCAAATATATCGCGCGGATGTTGATAATCACTTGCATCAGGCAATCGATTTGATTTTCGCCAAACCTTTTTTTGCCCAAATCAATTGAACTGGTGTTAGTAGGACCGAGGTACGCAAAGTACCGTTGAACAAAAATAAGAACGTTTTAGAGTTATTTAGAACCGTAGGAGGCAACGAATCGCTTTTCCCGACAGCGAAATATGTGGCAGATTTTTTAAAGCGAAAGATAAAGCACGCCAAAGAACGCGTGCATATACCGGCAACAAGGGTGACTTCCAGTCATAAGAAAGCTAGATTTACCTAGCTCGCCCTTGTTGCTGGTATTTCGCTTAAAAAATTTGCCACATATTTTGCTGCACACGAAAGACGTTCCGTGCTTTCTACTGTTTTAGATAGCTCGAAGACAGTTTCGCATTTGTTCAATTTTCGTTCCAGAGTGCTGCTGACACCAGCCATTTGATTTGTGGTGAAAGAAGGTTTGTTGCCAAATGTTTGCCGATCGGGCGATTCTTTCCATCTGCGCGGATATTGCAGTAGCTTTTCCTTATGCCCCGGATCTGTGCCTATTGCTTTATAATTCTTCTTCATCCTTCAGCGGTACTAATTCAAACGTCACGCATTCTTGTAATTGCCTTTGCCGAACATGTGTTGCATTGGCTTGCCATCTTCTGCTTCTCGCTTTGCTTTCTGCAGCTAAAATTCGGTTTGTTTAGCAGTGGCTGGTCTTGCAAACAGGATAATGGATCGGTTCGGAAGGGATTTAGTACGGACAGTACCGGTCGTATCATGCGAAAGACTGACGCTGCTGCCACCTACATACAACACATCCCACTACGTAATCTATGATTATGTTTACGTCATAGTGGATCCCTCTTCCACTAGTTTATCGTCAGCTAAAACGAATGTGCCATTTTTGTTCGATCTCACACGACATAACGACAGTCATGTATAAAGTGAAGCCGATAGGAACATTTTCTTTCACGATCATGTATAAAGTGAAGCCGATAGAACCATTATTCTTGTACATCACGAAAAAAGCTGTGATATGTTAAAATATAAGTAATGAAATAGAAGTTAGTTACGGACTACATCAACAAACAGACAAAATTGTTATTTGTTGTTGATGTTGATTTTTTTTTATTTTCAGTTTTATTTTACTCCGCAAAAGTGTGCAGCAAAGGCACCAGTGTCAAATCGTTGCCACGCTTAGTTACAACCATTTTGCAGAGCACTTCGTCCGTGCGAAAATTGACGGCAGCATTGGCCGACAGGTCATGGATGGATCCCTTGAAAATAAGCATATCGCTTGAATCCAAGGGATCATCAAAAGCGGATGTTGGGCGTTCCTGCTTTTGATCGATGATGATGATTTGGCCAGCATCCGCATCCATGACCATCGCCGTTGATTGCATTTTGACAATGCTGCCGTCTCTCGTCAACAACCAGCAATTTTTACGGTTGTTCATTAACGTCAGCTTTTCCCTTACGAATACTTTAATCATCCTACCTCGTACGCTGTACGACGGATAGGTTATTCGCAGGGCGGCCTCTTGAATACCGAACTGCTCCACCTCCGATATTCTACCGATCGCCTGCTCCAAACTTTTCCACCCGCTGCGCATCATGCGCTTCAGATGCTGGAGCTCGTTTTCAAACCTGTACGTCGAAATGGAGGCCAGGGAACCAAAACGAACCACTTCTTCGTGCACATGCAGCAAATTGTGGACGTTGCTGGTCATGACCTTTTCTCCGTACAAGGGTTCAGCCAAGCTGACTAACTTCTCCAGCATCTGCGCAGCGAGTGGCCACTTTGCCTGGTGGACCTTTGCAGACAGCAAGGTGATCGCGCAGAACAGCAACATAAAATGTTCGTAGCGGCTGGGTGAAATATACCCCTCTAACACTACAAAGGAGCTGTAGTGAAAGAAAAAGGCTAATTCCGAACCCTTCCAATACCCCAAATATTTTAAGTGCCGTATCTTGCGATGCACCTCACAAGGCTGTGCTGTCTGCTGCAAAGCCAATGAAAAACTGTGGCGCTTTCTTTCGTTCCACTTCGTCTCGCCTAGCGTCCCGTCTCGCCAGCCCATCATCAACCGACGGACGTTGCCCAGGTCCAGCAGGTGCAGCCGATCGGCCACGGGAACATCTTCGATCATGTCGAACCCGGCGCAATCCAGCAGTGGCGTAGCGGTTTTGCGATGTCCGGGCTAAACATCATCCCTGAAGCCTCGGTCGGTCCGTTTGGGCGCGTTTGAGTACGGGAACACCATAGTTCGTGCCGTTGTGCTATGGTGTCCTTGCACCGTACATTTCAGGCAACTACCGTAACTGGTGTGCCCTATAACGCCTAGTAAAATGAAAAGGAAAAAAATTACTAGTCTGTACATGTAAACGATTTTTAAAATTTATAAAAAAAACTCTTTTCTATTACCTTTTACGAACGACCTCGCAGGAGTGTCTGCGACAATGACGCGAAGCTTGCAGGTAATGAGTTTCCCCTTGATCTGCAATCCGTTTCTAATAAGCTCGTTGAGCTCAGTCACTTCTGGACGCAAATACTGTTCGACACTATCGGGCTTTTCCAAGCCGCAATAAATTGCCGCTGTCAGCACCGGCGCTCCTGGCAACTCATCGACGGAGAAAAGCACCGGCCAAAACTGGCACGAGCCGCTTCTGTGCAGCGGTAAACCGTCGACAGATAGCGTCAACGTGAATTGGCCAACCGCTGGTGGATCCTGGTTTCTGTAACACAAAAGAAAGATAAAACAATTGTCGCTGTTTCTATGCACAAATGCTATTAATTGCACTCACCGAAAATAAGTGGACAACGTTTTTTTAAATCCGTTGTACCAGTTCTGTCCACCGGCGAGTTGTGCAATCTCCGTCGATGGATTTTGCCTCGTTTGCAGCAGCGTTTTAGCGGTAACGGGCACTCTAACACCTGCCTTCCGGAACAACTTCAAGACCATGTCGATGGATCGATGCGTGGCGTTATTCGACAAGGCCCAGTATCTAATGCCATCGACAAGCGGCAGGTTTTCAACTGTCCGGACACCGGCGTCGGCGTCGCTATCGTAGGAAAAGCTATCACTGTCGCCGATGTAATCGGACAACGGTTCGCTTGCCTCCGATAGCGATGCTTCCGGATCCAACGGCGGCATTTCGGGCGGGGAGTCCACACTTGCCGGCGAGTCAGTAACCGCTTCGAAGGGAATTAAAAAAGAACAGAACCATGATTCACACAATTCGCACAGAAAACACAACACACTCGAACTTGCCACTTTGGCTAGGGCCCGCTTCCCGATCATCTTCTTCGGGCGCACTTTGCCTTTGGAATTTGGCCGATCGTCGGTAAAATCCACCGGATTTACGTTCGCGGTTTAAATCAGACATAATTGCGATGGTTGGAATAACGTTTTATGGCACTGAAATAAAACTCGGGAACTTTTTCACTGTATACACTTTGTAGCAGTCCGTAGCGCAAAAAATAGAAAGCGTGTGGTGAATTTGAGACCGGTAACGATTTGATCGAGCCCTTTCATTCGGATTAATTCGGTAAGGTTTGAATCTCAATGCGAGAAATCAAACCGAGTGATATACGCACTACTAGATCGTTGGAGGCTGTAATGGTAATTACAAAGAGTGCGTGTTCTCATCACGACAAACTAATTAGTTTGCCAATGAAAAAAACTGCAACGGTAAAAATGAGTAAATGTAGGCTTATGTAGGGAATTTATGAAACATGCCATTTTCCATCATCGTATCCTGTGGGTGGGATAGCATAACATTACATATTGCGATTCGAATCTCGCTGCATTGATTTTGCATACGATTATTAAACGCTCTGCAGCGATAACGATTCGCATGTGCTGTGTGCGGTTGGTGTGGAACACGTGAAGCAATCGCGCGATTGCATACCCTCGCTCGATACAGACGCTGAAGTAGAACTTAATGTGTAGAGAACACTGTGTGAGGGAGCAAACAAGACTTGCGCGAGCAAGACACCATGCGTGGAATGGGTACGAACAAGAGGGAATGACGCAAGAGAAGCGAACAGCATGAGAAAAATCATCCGACCGCAGTCTAACTCGACTCGAGCTTTCTGAGCGACTTTCGCTCGGTGTAAGTGCGAGCAGGCACGGGATACTGTTTAGAGGGAGACATTCCGGCATTTGCTCGTGTCAAGTCGAAATTTTCTGCTTGGGAATGCTACTATACTATTGTATACAAGAGAGATGGTTTTCTGCTCTGGTACATTCAAACACTTGCCAAAAAATACATTAGCTGGCCATTTATCTTGACTTTCCCGCAACCAACCAGGACCGATCCACCACATACCATGGTTCATAAACTCTTCAGGCATACATCCTCGTGACACTAAATCTGCTGGATACTGTGTACCTGGCACGTGACGCCATTTGCATTTCTCTGTAGCTCGTTGCACTTTGGAAACCCGATTTGCTACGAATGTCTTCCACCGATTCGGTGCTCCACTCAACCAATGACCAAATGTCATGTAATCCGTTCACACAAAACACTGAATAGGACTTCTCAATGCCTTTATGATGCCTTGGTACAAACAACTTCCTAACACAGCAGCGCAGAGTTCTACTCTAGCAATAGTTGTCTTCTGAGACAGCGGCGCAACTTTGGATTTGGATGTAAACAACCTCGAAGTAACATATGATCCATTTTTGTCACAACGTAGATATGCACATGCTCCGTATCCCCGTTCTGAAGCGTCAAAGAAAATGTGAAGCTGTGTATCGTCTCGGTCAGCAGAATAGACTAGCCGTTTAAATGCTGCATTGTTCAAACATTCTAGTTGATTAACAAATCTTGCATGTCTTCTGGAAGAGCCACGTCCAGACACTACCTTCTGGGATTCTTAGTGTCAAAATCTGTTGCATAAATATCTTCGCCTTCATCTTCACTGGGTCTAAGAAGCCTAATGGGTCATAAATCATTACAATGTCGGATAACACAAAGCATTTTGTACTAGGATTGGTGGAGTTCATTGATCGTACCTTAAAATTCAACTGATCCAACATTGCATCCCAATACAATCCAAGGGTACTGATCGGACTTAAACTTATCGCTCTTGCCAATTCAGGTATTTCGCTCACTACAGCAGGTTTATTTGATGCCCATTTCCTAAGGCTAAATCCCCCTTTCTTCAGCAGGTTGTCCAACTGGTCCCTTGTCTCCCTTGCTGCTTCTTCAGTATCAGCTCCCGAAATCAAATCATCAACATAAAAGTCACGCTTGCATAATGCTGCTAAGGCGTATTCTCCACCGTGATCTTCAAATGTTTGATCCAATGTTCGTATCGCCAAATACGGTGCAGATGACGTACCGTACGTTACAGTGTTCAATTCAAACACTTTAATCTCATCACTCGTGTTGCTTCTCCATAATATTCTTTGCCATTTGCGATCATCTTCGTGTACTTGAATTTGACGATACATCTTTTCTATATCTCCTACAAGTGCCACTGCATATGCACTGCATATGAATTGTAGGTCCGATGTTAAGAATATCATTCAGCGATGCACCTGACGATGTCTTACAAGACGCATCAAACACGACTCGACATTTTGTGGTCGTGCTTCCCAACTTCAGAACGAGATGACGAGGAAGATAATAGGCAAGTTCTTCATTCGCTACATCAATCTTGCGCATGTGACCCAAATCTTCATATTATTTCAAGAAGCTCTTGTATTGTGATAGTGTGCTCTTCCATTTCCACATCACGTCTTATCCTCTTCCCAAGCGCTATAAATCGTCGCTTCGTTGTATCCAAAGAATTTCCAAGCGCACAGCAGGCAGCTTCTTAAATGGAAGTCGAACAACATACTTTCCATCCGAATCACGAATTGTCGTGTTTCTGTACAACTCTTCACACTCCTGCTCTTCTTTGCTTAAAAGCGATTCTACTGTTACTTCTGCAATCTTGAAGAGTGACTCGATTAGCGACTTAATATCCTCGCTCTCATCAGCTTGTACCATGGTGCATACTGTCCTCCCAGGCTCAGAGTAGCATGCTCCGCTAACAATCCAACCTAACTTCGTGTTTCTCAAAGATAGACCCATACTTGGCTGCATGACGTATGACCCTTCTAGAAAAAGGTATAGACACACCTCTGCTCCTATCAGCAAATCAATCCATTCCTCTTCATTGAACTTGGGATCAGCTAGCTGAACATACGATGGAAACTTCCACTTAGATATATCCACCGTTGTCGATTCCGGAATCGACTCCGGAACCGACTCCGGAATCGATTCCGGAAAGTGGTTCCGGACCTACTTTCCGAAATCGATTCCGAAAATTTTCGGAGCTAGTCGGAATCGATTCCGACCAAAAATTCATTTTTCCCATCACTAGTACCGTCAATAACGCGGTTTGCATAACGCAAGGCGTAACATCCTCCACCGGTTTTCGTTGTATGATTTTGAAATATCTCATCCAAACAGCAACTATTCTTCTCAGTTTTGAATACGACGAATGCTTATTAAATATGGGATGCAACCACAAATCACTTTCAGCAATCACAAATGTAGCTGATGCTTTCGTTCGTTTTCACATTCAGTAAGATCTGTCAATGAATGATCAACTTGCGGGCAGTACTCTTCGGATTGCGCTAGCCACTCTGGCCCATGCCATCGTAGTTGGTCGTGTACAATTTGTTCCGGTTTCATACCTCTTGAGACTAGATCAGCTGGATTACAGCTACCCGGAACGTGACTCCACTGTTGGTACTTTGTAGTTTGCAGTATCTTTGAAACACGATTTGCAACGAATGTTTTCCACGTGTTGGGCGATGCGTTTAGCCAATGCAGAACCGTTGTCGAATTAGATTAAAAATGAATGATTTTTGCATGCGATGTAATAGATGCAGCCACCGCTTTTAACAATCTACTAGCCAAATGAGCAGCACATAGTTCGAGTCGAGCGATAGTATGTTTGATTGATAAATAGGCCACCTTTGATTTCGATGTCAGTAGATTAACTACAATCTTACCATCTGCTCCGCGGGATCTCACATAGCAACATGCTCCGTAACCCTTCTCAGATGCGTCACACAAGATATTCATTTGTATGTTTGTATTTGTATCCAAAATCCTGATTTGAGTGGCCACCCTCAGAAGTGGTTACATGTAACATAGAATGGTTCTCCCATGCTAGCAAAGACGCATCATCCAACTTTAGAAATAGTAGAGCACATTCAACTTTTCTAGTCCCTTCACATGACGAATAAAATCGTCTACGAGTTGCATCAAACTATCCACACATTCCGAACGGATTGATGGCATCATGTGAAGTGCTCTGGTGTATTCTCTTATGAGAGACCTCTTGTTATCATAACGTTTAAGTAACGCATTCCAAGTTAAGATGTAGTTGTCTGCTGTGATGCTGGTGTATTCAAAGCGCGCTGCTGCTTCTCCCCTTAGAGAAGCTACAAGATATCGCAACTTCATAACTGCAGGTATCTCCGACGAGACATGTGTCATCACGGTAAACCTATCGCGAAATGTAAACCACTTTGTTCGATCTCCGTCAAACACAGGTAATTCAATCTTCGGTAATCGTAAATACAAATTGTTCGATTGTCCTGCGTTGCATATTGTAGTGTTTAGAGGGGACGCATTCATAATCGCAGTGTCACTTCCCATTTGGCTTAGTTGGAATTCCTTAATGCTGAAATACCTTGACATGAAATCTGCTTCTTCTTCTATTCCCGTCTGAATATTAAACAACGTGTCAAGATCCTTTATTTTTTCCATAGTCTTTAGAAACTCTTCTCTTGTTTCTTCTACCCACTCTTTTATCTCTGCGATTTCCTGCTGCTCTTCGGATGCATTGTATTTGTCTTTGAACACTTTGAGAGCAGACAGCCTACCGAAAAGCTCTTGCTTTTTTCGTTGGCAAACACTTAGCTACTTCTCACTCATGATGCAATTATTGTGATATAAAATGTTCACACTAAAGTTTTTATCTCACTAGTAACCCTGTCTTTAGTCTTTCACGTCGATTGCATAATTGCCGCCAAATTGGCGTCACTTTGTACTTCACAAATACGAATTTATGCGTTGCGTTGTTGACTTGCACTTTGTGTTATTGCGCTTCTCTCACGCTTCACAAGGTGTTAGTGTGATTAGTATTCTGTGTTGTATTTTTCACTTTCGAGCTTAGATTTACTTTTCTGTTAATATGTTAACGAATTCTACGCACTTCCAGACGCGCACAACACAGCTTCAAGACGGAACACTCATTTAGCGTCAGATGGAATTGTATTGTATTGAATACGCAATTTGTGTTAGTGTACGCGGACACTATACGCGTTGCACTTCGGTTGATGTCCTGACACGTTGCACGTTGCTACGATCGAAATTATTCTCACACCCACAATCACATTTGCTCACGCATTTGTGCAAATTCTGTATGCGCTGAGATTGTCCTAGGTAGAATGCACTTGACTTCAGAATACCCGAAATCTCGCCTTTTCTAATTTACACTCCGGCTTTTCGGTATCCGGGTTTGTAGTGTCCGGCTTTTCAGTATCCGGCTTCTAGTTTAAGACTGTTTATTCGACTGTCAATTTGATTACATGGTTTTACAAAATTCATTATAGTTCATCATAGCAAGTTCACACAGTATTCGCACTAACACTTGCATGCAATCTTGGTTAAGGCACTAATGTTCGGATCGTCTTTCTGGTGTTAGTCGCTAACACCAGTTAGTGTATATTCTGTACACTACATCTACAGTTAGTTAGTGTAGATTCTGTACTCTTTATTGTGCGTGTAGTCGCTTCGAGGATCTCCTACGTTGTGACGAGCTCTCACCGATTTGTACTGCAATGAACCTCTCGATGATCGTATCTCCTGACTTATAATCCTGATATTTGTGAGAGCTGTACGAATACTATCTCACCCAATGGGATTCACCGCACAATCAGCACGGTCTCGGTGGTTTCGATGCTGGTGAATTTTGGTCTGCACTACTTCCCTCAGGCCTCCGCTGTTTGTTATTGTTGTCGCCTCGCTGATCTTTCTGCGCCTATCGTTACGTGTTCTCGCTGTGTAGAGCAAGAATATTGTCCTCTCTCCCGGAAGCAAAAATCTCACTGGTTTCTTTTAGGGCCATTTAGCCATTGACCTTCGGCGGAAAGCTGTTCCAGTGTCCGATCCGCTCGATCCTCGATGCAATGCTTTTACCGTCTGAAGACACCTTTATCGCCTATTACTAAGTAATTCCACGTTTCCGGAAAGAACCTTCAGCTTGCTTAACGTCTTGTCGAATGTGAGCTTGCGGTGGTGGCAGAGCAGCATGTAGTTGGCATACTGCTCATGTTTCAGTGTGAGTAACTTGGCGTCACTTTGTACTTCACAAATACGAATTTATGCGTTGCGTTGTTGACTTGCACTTTGTGTTATTGCGCTTCTCTCACGCTTCACAAGGTGTTAGTGCGATTAGTATTCTGTGTTGTATTTTTCACTTTCGAGTTTAGATTTACTTTTCTGTTAATATGTGTTCCGTTCCCATCCGGAACGGAAGGGTAAAACACAACACCCATCACTATTGACAGGAGCGGGGAACTGAATGTGAAATGTAACAAATAAATAGAGTCTAGTGTCAACCTCCAAAGAGAATAGATTGGTCCTTCGAAGAAGAAAGAAAACCAGAAGCGTTCGACCCACAGCCAGGCTCGAACATTTTGGTCCGATCGAACCGGATAACTAGTAGAATCGCGGCCTGAGACCACCGTCCGTGTGTGTTTGTCAGTGTGCCGTATCCGTTCGAGTAATCGCCAGCGTTACTCGAAGACAAAAGAAGTTTCAACAACCACCGCCCGCGTGCGTTGTGTGACCGCCCGTGTCACTAGAGACGTTTCCAACAACCACCCCCGTGTGAGATGTGTGACCGCCCGCGTCACAAGAAAAAGTAGTTCCGGACAACCATCGCCCGCGTGCGTTGTTCAAAAGTGCGTGTGTGACCGCCCGTGTCACAAGAATAGTGTTTTCCAACAACCGCCATCTACGTGCGTTGTGTGACCGCCCGCGTCATTGAAAAGTGTAGTTTTCGAAAACCATTCAAGCCGAAAACCCTTCGAAAACCAAAACCATTCGTGTGTGTGGTTTAAGAGTGCGTTGTGTGAGCGCACGCTTAATTTGAGGAACATTTCCCGCGAAATCGTGCAAGCGTCTGTGCGCGTTGTGTCCGCAGTCTTGTATGTGCTCGTGTGTGTCGCTACTGTTACGGCGACGTGTGTGCTGAGACAGCTTTTGTTCTTAGAAATCATACAGAAGAAACTCTTGCAATCTGTGTGCTCATGTGCTGTGATTGTTCCTGGGATAGCCGCTAGCTACGTCAGTTTGCATGTGTTGGTGCGCTGTTCGCAGAGGTTACGCTACGAGTTGCTTGTGTTTGTGCGCTTTGCTCAGTTTTGTTCACGGAAATTTGGCGCAAAGGACTCGCTTCGCTAACCGCGTTCGGTGTGCATCATACGTCGCAGGTTTCAACGTGTTGGTGTACTGTGCTGCTTTTACTAATCGCTCGTGTGTGTGGTTGTGTATGGGACCAGAGACGCGATCGCAAAAACGCGCGGAAGTGGACAAAATGGCGACCAAGCAACAGGAATTGGAAAAGGCGATTCGTTTACGATCACATGTAAAGAGTAAACTTCTGCGCTTGCAAAACACGCTGTTGCAAGCTAAGGACATTACGCATCCACAATTGCAAGTATTTGAGCAAAACGCTACCTCGATCTATGACGATTATTGCAAATTCCATACGAGCATAATCGGTCTGATTACTGACGATGCGATGGAAGAACATGAGAAAGAATATACTGATTTCGAAGAACTGAACAATACTGCCTTGACCAAGATTTGTGAGCTGAAACTGTCGATGGAAACGAAGGAGGAAAAGATAACCTCACCACCCCAGGTGATCTTCCAGCAAAAGCCGCTAAAAATCCCGATTCCAACCTTCGATGGTACTTATACAGCATGGCCTAAGTTCAAAGCCATATTCCAGGACTTGATGGCCAATTCTGGAGACAGCGAGGCCGTAAAGTTGTACCATCTTGATAAAGCGCTCACCGGAGAAGCTGCTGGAATATTAGATGCGAAAGTGATGAATGAAGGCAACTATGAACACGCATGGCAAATACTAACCGAGAGATACGAAAACAAGCGAATCATCATCGACACCCATATTCGTGGTTTATTCTCCCTGAAGAAAATGACATCAGAAACTCATAATGAATTGCGCACCTTGGTTCAG
Organism: Anopheles funestus; assembly: GCF_943734845.2. NCBI lineage: Eukaryota > Metazoa > Arthropoda > Insecta > Diptera > Culicidae > Anopheles > Anopheles funestus. The sequence goes on from NC_064599.1 coordinate 47,459,143, forward strand.
GAAGCTTCACGCCATGTGGAGAGTTTGAAATATCTAGAACAAGAACTGCTAGGAATTTCAGACCTGATGATAGTTCATCTGTTAGTGGCAGCACTTGACAAATCCACCCGGAAGGCATGGGAGGGTACGCAGAACAAAAGAGAACTGCCAAACTATCATCAAACGATTGAGTTTTTGAAATCTCGGTGTCGAATTTTGGAAAATTGTGAAACAGCCTTTCCAGTTACAACCAATAGTAAGCCTAAGCCGCAGCAGACCAGCCAGGTTAAGAATATACCACAGAAAAGCCATGCCGCTTCCTCTATTATTCCGCAGTCATGTGAATTTTGTGGTGGCTCTCATCGAAACCACCAGTGCACTGAGTTGAATACCCTTACTTCCACTCAAAAAATGGAACGGATTCGCGCTGCAGGAGTATGTTTCAATTGCGTACAGAAAGGACATCGTGTTCGAGAATGTCCATCTACAATGAATTGCCGTAAGTGTCAACGACGGCACCACACAATAATTCACGAAGAAGGCGCTCTCCAGCGAACTACCAGCTCCAATTTGACTCAACCTGCTGAATCCGCAGACAGGTTGCCATTTGTTCCTGCAACGTCAACCCTGAAGACAAATCGTGTTACCAATCCTGTATCCAGCACCTGCTCATCGAATTTGGTCCAGTCATGTAAGACAGTTCTACTTCAAACAGCATTGGTACAAGTGTTAGACTACAAGAACCAGCCTCATCTTTGTCGAGTCCTTCTAGACAGTGGCTCACAAGTGAATTTTGTGTCAGAAGAACTCAGCAACCGCCTTAGAGTAACAACTGCACCAGCGAATGTACCGATCTCAGGGATCAACGCCTTACGAACCCTTGCTCGCGAGAAGGTACAGTTGAGGATTCAGTCGAGAGTGTCCGCTTTCGAAGTCGATTTGGAGTTCCTGATAACCCCGAGAGTCACCGGTATTATTCCGTCATCCACGATTAACGTCAGTCATTGGTAGATTCCAAACGGTATCATATTAGCAGATCCCAACTTTAACCAGCCGGATAAAATGGACAACATACCACAGCTGCGGGACACTCACTTCGGTTGGATCGTGTCGGGAGTTATCACTGAACAACTGTCCAATCTTTCGTTACAGCAAACCAATCATGCTTCCATCGAAGCCGTGGAAGAAATGATGCAGCAGTTCTGGAAAATTGAGGAGGTTCCCGACGTACCGAAGCTGGCCAAGGAGGAAATGGCTTGTGAAGAGCATTTCTTATCAACCTACAACCGTGATGAAACCGGACGTTTCGTGGTCCGATTGCCGTTTAAGGATACCCTTCAAAAATTGAATTCTTGCCGTGCACTAGCACAAAAGCGATTCCTTATGCTTGAAAGACGTCTTGCCCGTCATACTGATCTACAGAATCAGTATAAGGAGTTCATCCACGAGTATGAGGAGCTTGGACACTGCCATGAAATCCACGAAGCCCAAGATCCCCCAGAACAACGAGCATATTACCTGCCCCACCACGCAGTATTGAGGCCGTCCAGCTCAAGCACGAAGTGTCGAGTGGTGTTTGATGCTAGCGCCAAAGCGGCGCCTTCTGAATTCTCTCTCAACGACGTGCTGCAAGTGGGTCCCGTAGTACAAAACGATCTACATTTTATTGTGCTGCGGTTCCGTAGAAACAAAATTGATGTTTCCAAGATGTATCGTCAGATACGTCACGCTGAGGAAGATCAACGATTCCTTCGTATCTTTTGGAGAGATCATCCGTCGCAACCATTGCGAGTTTTGGAACTGAGTACTGTCACCTACGGTACTGCCGCTGCACCGTTTTTAGCTACAAGGTGTCTGGTGCAATTGGTAGCAGAGGATGGTAATGCGTTTCCTGTTGACTCGAGAATCGTCTTGGAAGAAACATACATGGACGATGTACTGTCGGGTGCGGACTCAGTAGACGAAGCGATCGAAGCTCAACGTGAACTAAAGCAGCTCCTAGAGCAAGGAGGATTTCCTATCCGCAAATGGTGTTCGAATTCGCAAAGGTTTCTCGAGCAGATACCTGAAGAGGACCGTGAGAAAAAGGTGAAGCTGGAAGAAAAAGGCGTTAACGAAACTGCAGAAATCTTTGTCACAATTGCACCGCATAGCAATTCCAAGATGTGTAACTTTCGATGGAGTAGTTGCATGTGAGATACATGGATTCTCCGATGCCTCATCTTACGCATACAGCGCATGCATCTACCTTAGAAGTCTGTTTCCAGATGGTTCAGCAAAGTTACAACTCCTAACTAGTAAATCGAAGCTTGCTCCACTGCATGACCTCTCCATCCCACGAAAGGAGTTATGCGCAGCCCTCTTGCTTACCAGACTGTTGAAAAGAGTACTACCAGCCCTGAATATGAAGCTCCGAGAAATTGTGTTATGGTGTGATAGCACAATTGTTCTGGCCTGGATTGGTAAACCGCTCAATCAATTGCAGCTGTTTGTTCGTAATCGGATCGCTGTGATTCAGGAAGAGACGAGTGGCTGCAAATGGGAATACGTCCGTTCCCAGTTCAATCCAGCCGACGTTATATCCCGAGGGCAACTGCCCGAGGCTCTAGAAGTAAACAGTCTTTGGTGGAACGGTCCCGAAATGCTGCAGCGAGTAGACTACGAAACATCCTCGCTACCCCCCCTCGCAGATGATGAATTGCCTGAATTGAAGGATGTAGTTTCGTCTGTGGTTGTAAGTATCGAGCCACTAACGTTCTTCAACAAATTCAGTCATTTTAGTAAAATTCAACGGATAATGGGATATGTACTCCGATTCATTGAAAACTCCCGTAAGCCTGCTCCACTACGAGAACTTCGCCGTCATTTAACTGTTAAAGAGTTACGTCTTTCGACCGAAGCAGTCATCAGAGTAATCCAACACGTTCATTTGGCGGACGAGATACGACGAGTAATGGAAAACCAACCCTGTAAGAAGCTAGCAAACCTTCGCCCAATCTATGTCGACGGGTTGCTACGTGTAGGAGGTCGCTTAGATAAATCCTTGCTTCCGTTCGAAAATCGCCATCCAATCATTCTACCCAATAAGGATCCAGTTGTACGTTTGCTGATTCGACAGATGCATGCGGAACATCTGCATATTGGGCAAACGGGTCTATTAAACGTACTGAGACAACGATATTGGCTTATCCACGCCCGTTCTACTATTCGGGCTGTTACGAGAAATTGCGTGAGATGTTTCCGACTGAACCCGACAAACACTAACCAGCTGATGGGAGATTTACCCGCTTCCAGGGTTGTACCTTCACCGCCATTCGCTATCACGGGATTGGACTACGCTGGTCCAATCATGATAAAACAAGGGTCACGCCGTCCAGTGATCACCAAGGCCTATGTGTGCGTATTTATATGCATGACTACCAAAGCTGTGCATTTAGAAGCAGTATCCGACTTAAGCACCGATGCTTTCCTGGCTTCCCTAAAGCGTTTCATCGGTCGTCGTGGAATGGTTCAGCAGCTTAACTCTGATAATGCAACAAATTTCAGAGGAGCCAACCACGAACTCAAGAGTCTTTTTGAGCAGTTCCACAATCAGCAGTCGGTGGATGCCATTCAGGAGTTTTGTCGGTCCAAGGAAATTGAATGGCATTTCATACCACCAGATGCTCCCGAGTTTGGTGGCCTCTGGGAGGCTGCCGTGAAATCTGCAAAGAACCATCTAAAACGCATCGTCGGCAACGTCAAGTTGAATTTTGAAGAGCTGAGCACGGTCTTGACTGAGATAGAAGCAGTTCTCAACTCTCGTCCATTATTCGCTGTGTCCAACGATCCTGCGGACCCGATGGTAATTACCCCCGCCCACTACTTGATAGGACGACCCTTAACCGCCCTGGCTGAGCCGTCTTTGGAAGATGTACGAGCCACCCGGTTGTCTCGTTGGCAGCATCTTCAGCTCATGCGCGAGCATTTTTGGCGCGCATGGAGCCGCGACTATCTCAACACTCTGCAGCCAAGAAAGAAGAACCTGCGAGCCATGCCTAACATCCGGAAGGGTGTGGTTGTTCTTCTTCACGATCGAAATCAGCCACCTCTAAACTGGAAGATGGGTCGAGTTACGTCGGTCTACCCTGGCAAGGATGGTTTGGTTCGCGCTGTTGACGTGTTCACGGGAGGAGCTACTTATCGCCGCGCTGTGAACAAAATCTCGGTACTACCCATCGAAGATAACTGTTCCTGAATTCGTATTTTGAGTAAACTCAACGGGGGGAGTATGTTCCGTTCCCATCCGGAACGGAAGGGTAAAACACAACGCCCATCACTATTGACAGGAGCGGGGAACTGAATGTGAAATGTAACAAATAAATAGAGTCTAGTGTCAACCTCCAAAGAGAATAGATTGGTCCTTCGAAGAAGAAAGAAAACCAGAAGCGTTCGTCCCACAGCCAGGCTCGAACAATATGTTAACGAATTCTACGCACTTCCAGACGCGCACAACACAGCTTCAAGACGGAACACTCATTTAGCGTCAGATGGAATTGTATTGTATTGAATACGCAATTTGTGTTAGTGTACGCGGACACTATACGCGATGCACTTCGGTTGATGTCCTGACACGTTGCACGTTGCTACGATCGAAATTATTCTCACACCCACAATCACATTTGCTCACGCATTTGTGCAAATTCTGTATGCGCTGAGATTGTCCTAGGTAGAATGCACTTGACTTCAGAATACCCGAAATCTCGCCTTTTCTAATTTACACTCCGGCTTTTCGGTATCCGGGTTTGTAGTGTCCGGCTTTTCAGTATCCGGCTTCTAGTTTAAGACTGTTTATTCGACTGTCAATTTGATTACATGGTTTTACAAAATTCATTATAGTTCATCATAGCAAGTTCACACAGTATTCGCACTAACACTTGCATGCAATCTTGGTTAAGGCACTAATGTTCGGATCGTCTTTCTGGTGTTAGTCGCTAACACCAGTTAGTGTATATTCTGTACACTACATCTACAGTTAGTTAGTGTAGATTCTGTACTCTTTATTGTGCGTGTAGTCGCTTCGAGGATCTCCTACGTTGTGACGAGCTCTCACCGATTTGTACTGCAATGAACCTCTCGATGATCGTATCTCCTGACTTATAATCCTGATATTTGTGAGAGCTGTACGAATACTATCTCACCCAATGGGATTCACCGCACAATCAGCACGGTCTCGGTGGTTTCGATGCTGGTGAATTTTGGTCTGCACTACTTCCCTCAGGCCTCCGCTGTTTGTTATTGTTGTCGCCTCGCTGATCTTTCTGCGCCTATCGTTACGTGTTCTCGCTGTGTAGAGCAAGAATATTGTCCTCTCTCCAGGAAGCAAAAATCTCACTGGTTTCTTTTAGGGCCATTTAGCCATTGACCTTCGGCGGAAAGCTGTTCCAGTGTCCGATCCGCTCGATCCTCGATGCAATGCTTTTACCGTCTGAAGACACCTTTATCGCCTATTACTAAGTTATTCCACGTTTCCGGAAAGAACCTTCAGCTTGCTTAACGTCTTGTCGAATGTGAGCTTGCGGTGGTGGCAGAGCAGCATGTAGTTGGCATACTGCTCATGTTTCAGTGTGAGTAACTTACGAATTTTTGCTGATTCATCGAGCCACGAAGCATCTCGTTTTCGAACATAACGTTGTTCGAAACCGTCAAGCGTGGATGCGTGGATCCTCTGCTTGGATGCTTTCTAATGTTTGAAAATAATACCTGCGTTCCGATACGCACTTGATCCGATTATCTCTTGTTCGCACGATGTGTCATATGGGAGCGTGCGAGGAAGAGAATTGATATTGCGTAAAATCCTCTTACCGCTTCCTGCGTAAGCAGCTAAGTATGTATAATAAGCTACGTGCGGTCGATGGAAATCTAATATCACTTTTTGCGTGTACCAAAGACGACGGACTACAAGCCGTAAAGCTTTAAAATTTATTAAGAATCTGCACATAAACATTATTATACGGCTGAGTGTACATAAAACAGCATCTTTTACGAACAGATCCTCGAATCGCAAGTACCACGCGCGAAATGTGGCTCTTGCTTCTGCGTCCTAGCGAAGCTCGGTGATGCTTGCCGCTAGGGCGTTTATAACCAGCTCGAGATGGAGAATTTACGTTGCATCAATTGGGCCATCATCTGCTGCAGTTGCATTAATTACAACATTTGGCATAGCATCCCTTTCAGGGACTTTCAGGACTTTGTGGCGCTGGAATTATATTGTAACATATGCGTATACGAATAATTGCACTATAATCCTTTTTTCTCTTAGATTATATTTCCCGAGCGCAGTTATAGTTGAATGGTGAAAATAATAACTTGGCACCGGATGAACACTTAACGTAAACTAAGGTGTATTATAAGTTTTACTTGGACACGCTCGCTATAAGCGAAGAAATGTTTAGTCCGCTGAGCGTTCTTTCGAACCGGTCGATCTAATCCGAAGTAACATGGTCGGCGCGAACCCTGACCTCTCGGTAAATCTCATTAACACATCAACCTGGACCGTTCCTGTCAGTGGAGAGTTTACGTGACATATCTACCTAGGAAAGGCTGGACCATAACAGTGCCTATAATGGTTCTGTTCTTTTTTAGTTCCCTTTGAAGCGGTTACCGACTCACCGCCAAGTGTGGAGTGCCAACCCGAAATGCCGCCGTTAGATCCGGAAGCATCGCTATCGGAGGCAAGCGAACCGTTGTCCGATTACATCGGCGACAGGGATAGCTTTTCCTACGATAGCGACGCCGACGCCGGTGTCCGGACAGTTGAAGACCTGCCGCTTGTCGATGGCATTCGATACTGGGCCTTGTCGAATAACGCCACGCATCAATCCATCGACATGGTCTTAAAGTTGTTCCGGAAGGCAGGTGTTAGAGTGCCCGTTACCGCCAAAACGCTGCTGCAAACGAGGCAAAATCCATCGACGGAGGACAGTACAACTCGCCGGTGGACAGTACTGGTACAACGGATTTAAAAAAACGTTGTCCACTTATTTTCGGTAAGTGCAATTAATAGCATTTGTGCATAGAAACAGCGGCAATTGTTTTATCTTTCTTTTGTGTTACAGAAACCAGGATCCACCAGCGGTTGGCCAATTCACGTTGACGCTATCTGTCGACGGTTTACCGCTGCACAGAAGCGGCTCGTGCCAGTTTTGGCCGGTGCTTTTCTCCGTCGATGAGTTGCCAGCAGCGCCGGTGATGACAGCGGCAATCTATTGCGGGTTGAAAAAGCCCAATAGTGTCGAACAGTATTTGCGTCCAGTAGTGACTGAGCTCAACGAGCTTATTAGAAACGGATTGCAGATCAAGGGGAAACTCATTACCTGCAAGCTTCGCGTCATTGTCGCAGACACTCCTGCGAGGTCGTTCGTAAAAGGTAATAGAAAAGAGTTTTTTTTTATAAATTTTAAAAATCGTTCACATGTACAGACTAGTATTTTTTTTTTCCTTTTCATTTTACTAGGCGTTATAGGGCACACCAGTTACGGTAGTTGCCTGAAATGTACGGTGCAAGGACACCATAGCACAACGGCACGAACTATGGTGTTCCCGTACTCAAACGCGCCCAAACGGACCGACCGAGGCTTCAGGGATGATGTTTAGCCCGGACATCGCAAAACCGCTACGCCACTGCTGGATTGCGCCGGGTTCGACATGATCGAAGATGTTCTCGTGGCCGATCGGCTGCACCTGCTGAACCTGGGCAACGTCCGTCGGTTGATGATGGGCTGGCAAGACGGGACGCTAGGCGAGCCGAAGTGGAACGAAAGAAAGCGCCACAGTTTTGCATTGGCTTTGCAGCAGACAGCACAGCCTTGTGAGGTGCATCGCAAGATACGGCACTTAAAATATTTGGGGTATTGGAAGGGTTCGGAATTTGCCTTTTTCTTTCACTACAGCTTCTTTGTAGTGTTAGAGGGGTATATTCCACCCAGCCGCTACGAACATTTTATGTTGCTGTTCTGCGCGATCACCTTGCTGTCTGCAAAGGTCCACCAGGCAAAGTGGCCACTCGCTGCGCAGATGCTGGAGAAGTTTGTCAGCTTGGCTGAACCCTTGTACGGAGAAAAGGTCATGACCAGCAACGTCCACAATTTGCTGCATGTGCACGAAGAAGTGGTTCGTTTTGGTTCCCTGGCGTCCATTTCTACCTACAGGTTTGAAAACGAGCTCCAGCATCTGAAGCGCATGATGCGCAGCGGGTGGAAAAGTTTGGAGCAGGCGATCGGTAGAATATCGGAGGTGGAGCAGTTCGGGATGCAAGAGGCCGCCCTGCGAATAACCTACCCGTCCTACAGCGTACGAGGTAGGATGATTAAAGTATTCGTAAGGGAAAAGCTGACGTTAATGAACAACCACAAAAATTGCTGGTTTTTGACGACAGACGGCAGCATTGTCAAAATGCAATCAGCGGCGATGGGCATGGATGCGGATGCTGGCAAAATCATCATCATCGGTCAAAAGCTGGAACGCCCAACATCCGCTTTTGATGATCCCTTGGATTCAAGCGATATGCTTATTTTCAAGGGATCCATCCATGACCTGTCGGCCAATGCTGCCGTCAATTTTCGCACGGACGAAGTGCTCTGCAAAATGGTTGTAACTAAGCGTGGCAACGATTTGACACTGGTGCCTTTGCTGCACACTTTTGCGGAGTAAAATAAAACTGAAAATAAAAAAAATATCAACATCAACAACAAAAAACAATTTTGTCTGTTTGTTCATGTAGTCCGTAACTAACTTCTATTTCATTACTTATATTTTAACATATCACAGCTTTTTTCGTGATGTACAAGAATAATGGTTCTATCGGCTTCACTTTATACATGACTGTCGTTATGTCGTGTGAGATCGAACAAAAATGGCACATTCGTTTTAGTTGACGATAAACTAGTGGAAGAGGGCTCCACTATGACGTAAACATAATCATAGATTACGTAACGGGATGTGCTGTATGTAGGTGACAGCAGCGTCAGTCTTTCGCATGATACGACCGATGCATTGAAGCCAGTGGCGGTAGTATCAACACTTTCTGAAAAGCATGTAGCATCCACGCTACTTTCAACCAAAGAAAACAAAACGGATCAGGTCCGTGCATCAAAACGGATCACCTTCGCGCAATTAGCGAGCGCTACTAAATAGTATATAAGCAGAACAAATTGTCAGGTCAAGGACCAGAAGGTTTTGGCAAGCCAGCGAGTGAGGGTCTCCGATCCTGATCAAAATAAAAAAGAAGTTCAACCCCACTTCAAGCACAAAACACATGCGAACGTAATATATGCAACAAGTGATCCATACTTACCAGCAGTCAATGTAACCGGCTGAATCATATCGCTGAACAACGCGTATTGTAACGCGTTTTTGTATAACAAAACTTAGCTTAAAAACAAAAATATTGTGTAAACATTCTTAAAAATTGCAATTCAAATATTCTCGCGAATCAACACGCTAAACGTAGAATAAAACCTAGACTGTAGCACGCATTTTGGCGCTAAATCCTTAGCACTATCAGATTGTGGACACCTCCAACACCACGGCAAATAGGCACAGCATATTAAACACGTCTTATTTCAGGTTCATATCCCAAAAAAATTATTAATAAACTAACTATCCTTATAGAAAAAATACAGATCTGAGATATCGTGTAGCTCCCTCCGGAATAATAATTCAGATCCGCAATAATCACCTTCAGGACGCACGTGCTTTGGGATTAAGAAAATTTTGAATCTGTTTGTACGTGAATGATGCGCGTAAGATTGCAAATATGCGCGTTTGCTTTGTGCAGTGCAATATGCTGACGATTGCTGTGATTATATAGAATTTATGTGCCTTTTCACGCCTTTCGTGCTTGCTTCGTGAAGCGCATTAAATTGTAGTGAGGGTAAAAAACTTTCGGTACATATTGTGAAAACTTCTTCCCTTTTTAACATGCCGATGAATACATTTGGTGTGTGAAATTGTGATTATTGTTCTAGTTGATCTTGTGTTCTACGACCAACAAGCCGCAAATTAGTTTAAGCATTGATTTTGGTGACAAATAGTGTCAAATATGTTGTACGAGCAGCCATTGCAATTCTATGCGGTACAGGATGGTGTTTACGTCTTCTCGTCGCCTTGTGTGTTTCTTGCCCGCGTCGTTCCCCGTTCGCGCACTCTAATCCCGCACACTAATGTTCTCTATCTCTTTTTGACTTAACGACCTCCGAGGTCATGCCGGGCATTTCTGGCCAGTGTGACCAGAACTACCGATTTATCTGTATTCCTACCGATTTTTGATAAGCTTACCGATTCACATACGAGCACCCTGCAACTACCGATTTTTCATGAGTCCTACCGAAAATCACAGATTTTTCTTAATATTGCTGAAGAAGTCATACATTTCATGAATGAACGAATGGCGACGTACACATGATGGCTCATGAGACGTCCAAAAAAGCAGAAGTCATACAAAATTTCAAAAAAATTGGTTCCTATCCTGCCCAGCAAATTTTCTAAATTTTCTTCAGTAATATTTTTTACTGAAAGCTGTTCAGTAATAGTTCGTTTTGCTGATTTGTAGCTTTAATGTCACTCTTTTGCTGGACTTCAGTAAATCAATTTACTGGATGCCTTCCAGTTTTTTATTTTTTCTTCTTCTTGTTGTACGAACGAGACTGTATCCTCCTATGTCACAACCGACCAGTTGATTGAGAACACACACAGAGGCTTACTCGCTCTAGCTCAAGGCCTTCTCTTCCAGACAATCTATGTCAAAACGGATTTCATTTATATTTTGGTACTGTCTCTTTGGTTTATGTTGTTTGGTTCTTTTCTTATTATATGTTGCTGACGGGAACAATTTCGGACTACGGTCCGCCGTTGAGTTGACTGCGCGAAGGACAGTCAAACTGGAAACTTCTAGAGCAAGTTTCCTTTGCCGTTTATAGGCTTTTTCTGTAGATCAGCGAGTGAACGGTTCTAACAATAGGCTGTTTATTGAAATTCAATATAAGTTCCTACTGTGGAGTGCCGCTCGAATCGCTAACAGAAAAGGCTCGTCAGTTCGGATTTCGGATAACAACACCAGTGGCACAAATTCAAAATTTCGACTCAACTCTATGGTGAATTGATGTATCAAACGAAGTTTTTTCACCACAGCTGTGACATTACCGCGGTGTTATGGTGAACGTTCATGTCAACAAAGCAAAGCGAAAGTGGACGTGCTTAGCTGTACAGTTTCATTTAAAAGTGTTGCGGTAAAATGAGCACTACACGATCAACTTCATCTGGCCGCAGGAAGATCCGTGAACTAGAAGGACAACGAAAGTCCGGTGCGTTTTACTGGCGCACGGCACAGATTCCGAAAGCCTATGAAAAGCACCATGGTGAAAAAGGTCAAAAAGGTGAGTCGAAACAGGACTGCTAACCAGCAGCAGTTTCGACTCACCATGTATGGAGTTGTCAAAATTTTCGACCCGCCGAAACTGAGTCGCTATATGAGTCGAAAATTTGAATTTCATGCGTTTTGTGCCACTGGTGAAGTGAAAGTTTATTAAAAATTATCCAGCTTATATACTAACAAAGTGTAATGGTATTAGTTCTTATTCTACACGCAGTAAGTGTGTGTTAGTTTCTAGAACGTAAGGTAGAATCCTAGTTTTACCCGCTAATGTTAGTTTAGGATTCCTTAGCCGTCATCTGACTCGGCCTTTTTTAATTAATTGCACCGAACGCATAGGTGCGTTTTTTCTCCTGTCGATCCCGTGCGTATTTTATCTATATGCAAAGCATGTTACCTGATGGGATGGTTTTAAGGGATCGGGTGCAGTTTTATTGCCCGCCAGGTACGCTACGGCGCGCGGGCGTATGCTCGTTATGCTTATCGCTATTTTCGTATTGCTCTCGTCCGTAGACGGATGATTTTTACCCGCGTCGAAACCTTTATCAATATTAGCATTTTGAGACGTCCCTTTTTTAGCTATTTCGGGTAATCGCTTATTTAAGATATCAAGGCTCGAACAAGGCCAACCCTTGTTACAAGTTGCATTTGTGGGTATGTTGAATCCGCGTTTATTACTTGCTTTCCTATCGCAATGTCTATGTAGGTACAACCTAAGTTCCACGCGATCCTAAATATCGTTCTTGTTTATCAAAACGTCGTTCTGTTCTTACCTAGAATTCTATTGGTTTTTCTAACGTTTACCTAGCCTGGAAGGAAACATGTTTATTTGATTTTCTCACGCGTACGCTTGTGAATTTTGTCGCGTCCGTAACATTCCACCCCTGGTAAAACTACCTGTTAGTTTTACCAAATATCGCGACATTATTACCTAATTAGTTCTCTCTGATACCTGAATTGGACGCGTGCTGATGCTTGGCTGATGAGTTGACGAATGGGCATACTTGTAGGATGTCGTTGCTATGATGACGCTGCTATTGAGGACTATCGATGACGCGTACGTTGGGGTACATCTTGGTTTTGGTGTTTGGAAGGCGAGGTGCTGTTGGTTGGTCATCGTGTGGTTCTAACATTGTATCTGCTTCGGGTTGAGTGTATAGGTGCCGGGCAACGAGCGCTGACAAAAAGGTGACAAATTTTTCAAGTGACAAAAACCGCTTGTCAACTGCGAAAAATAGTTTTTCCCGTGGCCGTGCACACATTTGTACACTTTGTCAAAACATAGCAACCCATGATTGACAAAATCTTCATCATCTTCAACGTACACGAAAATTCAACGCGATGTACAGGGAAACACACATGATAAGCTGCGGAGAGCCCACTTTTGGAAATCGCGCAAGCGAATATGAAAGTAGGGAAGGTTGATACGGAAACACCCAATATGTTAGTAAATCGCCCAATATAGATACGAAATCGCGTGCAATTGATATAAAATGTCAGATTGGCGAGGCGGATTGAATGCTGGGTATATACTTGTCGGTTCGAGAGTTGAAAAATGTAAACAAACATTTTAAAAATATTTTTTTAATTATATTACGTAGTTTGTGGTACGGTGGCGGTGGCCGGCGTACCTTTCCGAGATCGTTCTTTAAGCGTGCGCATGCTGACATTAAATCCAACTTCGCGCGCCACGCCATAAAATTGTGTGGCGTACATTTTCCGATCCTCGATGGTCGTCGGTGCGTTACGCCGCTCCGGCATTAGCTTCACCATCTTCAAGGGGTAGTTGAAGCCTTTTATTTCCCTCGCTATGGCGGTAGTGGAAACTCGCACACCGTGTTCCTGCAACAATTTTTGTGCGAGTGATATTAGCGTCACCGTACAATCGTCGTTGATCCAGCATTGAATATCGCTTATGGCTTGCTGCGATAATATTTTCTGCCCATTGCCACCACGTTTCTTGGCTTTGACCTGAAATGCTGTTTGGTATTTTTTGACAATACCGTAAACTGTCGTTAGTTTTATATTCAGCATTTGGCTAATGGCAGCATGAGTTGCTCCATTTTCATACGCTGTTACCACGCGCTCTATCTTCGTTGCTCGTAGTCTTTCGACGTCGAAGTGCTTGCACTGCCCCGTTCGCACTTTGAGCTAGTTCAGAGCTTTGGCTAGAGCTCGTGTTTACTTATATAAATGAAAAATTGCCGATTTTAGTTACAGTTAGATTGCCTCAATCCTTTGCTCGATTGTAACTTACTTTACTCTTACACGGTACGTTCTTGAAGCAAAAATTCATCGGCAAAGAAATTACTCCTTTCGTACTCGAGCGCCTGTAAGACATGAAAAGGCACGGAAATTTTAAACTTTTACACTATTTTAAATGAACTATTGAACTATTTTAAACGTATACATACCTTCAGGGGCATGATTGTATACACCAAAAACTGACGTACGTTATGCTATTTTGTAAATATCCACAAAGCACACAAAATTTGCCAAAGATTAATCCGTAAAACTGTAGACGCTTCGCTTGTAGACCAATATGAAATATTTTCTATATCCCAACGAATTTTAGCCTTCTCAACAGAACAGTTTTGAACACGGGTGTATATAGGCACTGGTTGAAATCTCCAATTTGAATTTTAGCATGTTTTTGAAATACAGTTTACAGTTATAGTTCGCAATTTGAGTTTGAGTGAAATAATATTATAATAATATTATTAAACAATAATTTTGATTCGATTTTCGAATGCACACCTACTTAATTTAATTAAAAATTATTTTAAAAATATTTGTTTACAGTTTTCAACTCTCGAACCGACAAGTATATACCCAGCATTCAATCCGCCTCGCCAATCTGACATTTTATATCAATTGCACGCGATTTCGTATCTATATTGGGCGATTTGCTAACATATTGGGTGTTTCCGTATCAATCTTCCCTACTTTCATATTCGCTTGCGCGATTTCCAAAAGTGGGCTCTTCGCAGCTTATCATGTGTGTTTCCCTGTAAGCAGTTTTACAGTAATTTTGGCTTCAAATTAATTCATTAAGATGGTGTGTGTCCTTGCAGGGATGAAATACAGTTAATGCAACAAATGAGAACACCGCAATGGTCAGCAATTCACGATATACTATCTTTAAAGCGCGCTTGTTTACGTTTTGAGCGAACGTCAAATTTTTGTCAACTTTTTGTCACCATTCTTGTCAACCTTTTTCGTGGATTTTCTACAAAATAAAATTTTGTCAAAAGCTCAAAAAAGTGACAAAAGCTCCGTTTTGACAAATTTTTCACCTTTTTGTCAGCTCTCGTTGCCAGGCACCTTATGCGTTCTGGCCCATTGCCATGTGGTTCCGATGCGATAGCAGATTCGTGAGCGAATCCCAAAATGAAGCTAGGAGTTGCCAGCCAAGTCCGTAGATATCGTATAGTATTCTGCCGTGTATCATGGTATCAACGATGAATTTGAGAGCTCTTACAAAAATGTAGATTCCAAGTGCCGTTGAAGTAACGTTGCCCAGCCATGTTGACCATGATAGGAATTTAGACCAGTACTTCTCGAGGGCGTTGTGGACTATGTTCTCGGATACTAGTGCTTCGAACGAGACGCCTTGGAGATTGGGGTGTTGACCGGATATTATTTTGTGTACGACTGATGAAGCGACCCTTTTATCACTTTGCTCGTACACCTTGTCCTTCATTCGCTGCAGATTTTCATAATCATACACACCACTTTCCATTAGGCTTGGCAAGGGAGTGTACGACCAGCTTGTCACGACGTCCGTCGATATCTCCTGCGGCGGTGTAGTTTCCCTCAGTCTCTGATCTGTCGTATACCATCTACCGCCAATGTTGAATTTAGCGGGCAGTAGCGGAGTGCAGGCTATTTCGGTACCTCGGAGTTGCAACATTCTGGTTACCGGAGCAATGAACATCGATTGGTTATTGTATTTTACTGGTATCTCTTGATAACATTCATCCTTCTGTTCATAAGTGACGAAAACTGGCTTGCATTCGAGGATGTACAGCACTTCCGCTGTAACTACTGCCGTATGCCCTGGTCGTTTTATTAGATTGGCGGCGAATTCATGAGGGTTCAGGCGCGCTAGAATTAGCTTCGTTTCCATCAGCGCCTTGTCCACCTTACATATTTCGGTCATTACTGTGGTATACACATCATTTAGTTTTTGGCCGAGATAGCTTTCCACTAACGTTATTTTGGAGTTGAAGTAGGTAAAGAGATCCAGGTTTCTCCCATTTACCGCTTTGCGTTTAAACGGCGATTGATAACCGTTTGATTCAAGAATAAAGATTCTTGGGTGATCCGTATCGTAACTGTCGAAGCCGCAGATCTGCTTTATGTCTCGTGCTCTGATTGAAAACATCTGCTCGTATACAAGGTATACACGGCATTTGCGCGATCGCCTCCGTTGGTGTCGAACGTTTTGTTGACCGTACCTTCGTAGATGATGTCGAAATCGGTTCTCTCGCACAGCTTTTGGTGATCTATTTCCCAGGTGAGATAGCCGTGTTCCGCGTCCAAACACCAACCAACACTGTACGTGCACACGATCCCATTTCGAAGCGTCACTCGATCTTCCTCAATGTCCGCTGTTGCCACGTAGTCGTACATGCTGATTTCGTATTCGTAGTACACCAACGCCTTCGTCCACGTGTAGGATGGTGTTGAATAGACGCCCCCTTCGCATGATGAACCCGAGACGCTGCCGATGATTAACGCTTGTCCCCTGGTGGTATGGTTGCGACGTAGTTCCCTAATCTTATAATCATGAGAGAGCGAAATTTCCCCTACTGTTTGAGCGTGTTGACATTCGTTTGGAGTAAATTCCGTTACTATATACGCAAATCCATATTCATATTCAGAGGTGTGCGACCAAGCCCCGCAGTGTTTAATCGAGCGTTTAATTATTACCTTACATTGACGTACGTGAGTTAATGTTTTCGGGCTACGTTGTAATACCTGAATCTTTGTTTCGACCGTAGTTACGTTTTCGCCTGTGGCATGCAAGAAGCTACTTTCATCAACGAATAGCTAGTAATATTTATATTATCATTTGCGCAATCGTACGCGATTAGACCTTTGATCGGACTACCAAATGCTTGGGCTGCAAAGAGAAGACATATTATTAAAATGCTCATATTTAATGATAATATTTTAGATTTGTTTTTCTTTTCTTGTACTTGTTTGTTATATGGGGTGATGGCAGTAACATATTTTGTATTTGCCTGCAAGTTTTTTAATCCCCAATTACAAGGTCTTACCCTTTTTTTCTTTTTTCCTCTTACAGGTATGTTATCCATCTTCCTTCTGAGGGTTCCTTCTTGAAAAAAAACCCAGGAAGTCATGTTCAACCGGATCTTCTTTAACTGATTGTTCATCAATCGGTTTTTCATCGGCTACTTGTGTTTTTTCGTCTTGCTTGTTATAGACATCCAACACAGCTATGCCAGTAACTGGGCGACAGTATGTGCCCTGCAAGGTTTTTATCTTCGCTGATCTGATTTCACCGTCCTTTCCCTTATGGAGTTCTATTACGCGCCCCTTTAACCATGCTCCTATCTTGTTGGTCGAATCGGTTATGACGACGATATCGCCTAGTTTAATGGGTTCCGATCGTTGGTTCCATTTTGGACGTTGAGCGATTAATGGAAGATATTGTTTCTTCCATTTTTCCCAAAATACCTTCCCATAGTGTAACGCCAGACGCCGTTGGTGTCGTTCCAAGTCATGGGTTTGAAACTCTGTTGGTACAGAATAAGCTCCCGCTCTCCATATGAGAATGTGGAAAGGCGTTAATGATTCATCGTCCTCGTGATTAAGGGGTATATGTGTAAGCGGTCGTGAATTTAAGATAAATTCCGCATGTATCAATGCGCCTCTTAATGTTTCAATGGTAGGTGGACGATGCGCTCTGCAATATATCATCTCCTTCAGATTGGACTTTATTATGCGGATTAACCTTTCCCAAGATCCTCCGAAGTGCGGTGCTACTGGCGGATTGAAATGCCAGCTAATATTCATTTTCATTGCCTGTCCGCTTGTCATTACGGAATTGATTTGCTTCAGTAGTTGCAATAATTCATTATTTGCTCCCACGAAATTAGTTCCATTATCGCTGTAAACATGCGATACTGCTCCTCTTCTTCCTTGGAAGTTCATAAAGCAGAGCAAAAATGAATCAGTGTCTAATTTTTCCGCTAGCTCGATATGACTGGCACGTGTTGTCATACATGTAAATATTGCGCCCCATCTTTTCTCGATTGAACGCTTAACGGTTACCTCAAAAGGTCCCAAGTAATCAATTCCTGTATGTGTGAACGGATAGACAAAGGCATCTGTTCGACAGGTAGGTAATGGTGCCATTATTGGCGGTATCGGCTTTGCCCTAGCGTTCTTACAATGCTGACATCTAGCCTTTACATACCTGAATACTGTATTCAGTCCAATTATGTAATATTTTTGATGCAGAACGGATAGAACTATTTTGTCCGATTGATGGTTATACATTTCAAGATACCATTGTATGATGAGGTGCGTTATGTGGTGGTGTTTGGGCAGTATGATTGGTACTCTTGTTTGTTTTGGCAGTTGTTCTGCGTATTCCAATCTACTCTTGAATCGCATAACCCCCTTGTCATCTAATATAGGGGAGAGTTTTGACAACGGTCCAATTGTTGTTAACTCTTTATTTTTGATAAGGTCTTCTACCTCATCAGGATAAACATCCCTTTGGGCCTTTCTATACAGTATATTTTCTGCTCTAATACGATCCTCAACCGTATAAGCCTTACTGAATGATTTACGTTTTAGCCCGTATTCGATGATTTTCATTATCATGCATACGCGAATTATCAATTTCCACCAATTGGAAAAATTCATTTCCTGTATATAATTCGGTTGTTCGACATGCTTGTTCACGAAGCTTGCTTCTTCGTGTGTTTCCGTAATGCTTACCTTTGGCCACTCACCTTCTGCGGCCTTAAGGAATTCGGGACCGGTTACCCATATTGATGGCCTTGATACCTTTTTGGTAGCCTCATCTGCAGGATTTTGATTTGATGGTATCCATCTCCATTGGTCCACGGTAGTTGACTCTAGTATTTCACCAATTCTATAAGCGACAAATTGCTTGTATTTACGGTGTGCGTAGTTTATCCAAGCTAGCACCGTTTTGGAATCACTCCAAAATATCGTTCTAGAAATTTTCAATCTTGTCTCTTCCTTGATGGTATCGCAGAGTCTTACTCCCAATAATGCAGCTTGTAGTTCCAATCTAGGAATAGATAACCCCTTTATTGGTGCTACTCTGGCCTTAGCCACAAGAAGCTGTATATGCGGTTTTCCGCTAATTCCTTTACTTCTTGCATAGATTACTGTTGAAAATGCCTTATCAGATGCATCCACAAAAACGTGTAACTCTATTTCAGACACTGGCGCGTTAAGGATCCATCTCGGAATTTTAATGTGGTTGGCTTGTTTAATACCCTCAAGGCATAAATCCCACATCTCAAATAATTTTTGCGATATCGGAGTGTCCCATTCGCTCGTTTCCTTGTGTAATTCTTGCATCAACAATTTCCCTTGAATTGTGATGTGTGAAATCAATCCCAACGGGTCGAAAAAACTCATAATGAAGGATAATACTTCTCTCTTGGTAGGTGGTCTTAGCTTATTGAACACCTCCTTCGGAAGAGCCTCCAATCTGGATCGAAATCCTATTTTATCTTTTGCGGTGTTCCAGTATATGCCTAAAATTTTAGAGGAATTTTCTTCCTGTTCATCGAGCATCCTGATAGCATCAGGTTCTACTCTATCCGCAGGTATTGACGCAATAAGTTCCTTGCTATTGGAGCAGAACTTAGTGATGAAAAATCCACCCTCATCGTGAGCTTGAATTACTTGTTTAACAGTTTCTACTGCATCATTAAGGGAATTAAAGCTATCATTGTAATCATCAACATAATGTTGATTGATTATCGGCGTGAGAGCTAACGGATATTTATCTTTCAATCGCTCAGCATTCGTATTCTTCGCTGCTTGAGCGCATGATGGTGAACATGTTGACCCGAAGGTCATTACCTGCATGACATATATGTCTGGATACCGATTTTGACAATCGCGCCAAATGAAACGCTGCGCGTTTTGATCTTCCTTGCGGATTCTTACCTGGTGGAACATTTCCTTTATGTCCCCACAAATTGCATATTCCCCTTCACGGAATCTTACTAGAATTCCAAACAAGGAAGTTGTACTATCGGGGCCCGATAGTAGCGTGCAGTTAAGGGATTGACCGTTTACCTTGGCTGCCGCGTCGAAAACCAACCGTGGCTTAGGTGGATCCTTATTTTTATTTATTACAATGAAATGTGGCAGATAGAACAGTGGTGATACTTCCTTTATCATTTCCACAGGTTCTAATTTTCTTGCATAGCCTTTATCCACATAGCTCTTAAAGGTTGTTATGGCCCATTCCTTTAGAGCTGGATCCTTGGCTAGCTTATTCTCCATGTGCTTTAGTCTTGACATCGCATTGTCAAGACTCCATGGAAATTCGGGTTTATCATTTTTCCATAATAACCCTACCTCATAGCGTCCATCCACAAACTTTAAAGTGTTTTTTAGGATGGCCTTCGCGCGTTTTTCATCTTCAGATTCCGGTAGTTTAGCTACTTGTTTTACTCCGAAATCTTCAGTTGAAAAATATTTTTGCATCAAGTCACGCATGTCGTCCTCTTGGACGATCATCGTGTGATCCTTATTCGATTTTTCTTCACTGCTCAACTTACCGAAGACTAGCCACCCTAGTCGCGTTTTCATCCCTATTGGTTCTCCTGGCCTACCGAACCGGTGCTTGAGCCCCATCAACAGGTGATTATTGTTTAGTCCTATCAAAATGGTAGGACGAATATTACCAAATCCCTTTATTGGCAGCCCTTTTAGATGAGGATACCTTTCACTCATCTCTTCATAAGGTAACGATTGCATGGGTAGTCTCAATTCTTCAATCGTTCTAACATCCTTTAGTAAAAAACCCTTTTTGGTTGCACCTTTTACATGCAGTTGTACCTGCTCGCTGGTTTCCTGAACTGCCTTTATTCCTTGAGCCCAGTTCAGTTGTAGCGGTATGTTTGGCCCAGTCAAACTTAGTTGTCGAGCGACGCTCGCTTCGATCATGGTTAAAGATGAACCAGGATCTAAAAACGCGTAAGTATTCAATGATTTATTCCCATTTATTAATCTGACCGGCAAGGTCTGATAATGGGTCGTCCATGTAACCTCCACATTGTGGTGGTTATTCATTTGCTCCAACTGTACTGGAGCTTCCTGCCTTACATGTAGCATCTTACTATGCTTCTGTGAGCATCCATCAATTCCACATGGAATTGCGCTCTTGCAGTCTCTTATGCCGTGTTTATTTGAGTTCAGACACCCAAAACACAATCTTTTTTCATTTGCAACCTTTAACCGTTCCGACGGTACCTTTTTTACAAATGTATAGCATTTAGTCGTTTCATGCGGCTTGTTACATATCAGACAACTTTTCTTTGCCTGTGTTACATTCTTTTTTCTTTGATTTGTGGCTGGTCCTCCTGATGTTCCCAAATCATGTAAGTGAAAATTCCCCTTTTGATTGTGAACCGTGATTGTGTTCATCATTTCTGCCGTCTTGGCATAGGGTTTGAGCCATCGACAAAATTCCTCAAGATTTTGAACACTTAGTGCTGATGATGCGGACGCCATATGTTCCGCTCTCTTCACCTGAATACTGTGCGGTAACTTGCCCGTCAATTCCAGCACTAACCTGTGATCATGCAAATATATCGATGTCCCCATTAAATTCACATTCTTGATGATGTTCTCCAGTGCACTAGTCATGTCCGAGATTATGTTTCTTGAATCTTTTCGTAATTTTTGGAGATCGCTCAGTAACTCCAAATATACCAAATCGGGTCTTCCGAAAAGTTCATCCAAACGATTTATAATCTCAGGTACATTTTCGGCTTCCATCATCAACTGTTGAACGCTTTTATAAGCCGTTCCATGCAAAACCTGCTTGAGACGATTTAAGTTTTCTAAATTAGAAAACTCCCCTTCTCGGGTTGTGTCTTCAAATGTTTTCTTAAAATTTGGCCATTGTTTGGGACTGCCATCAAATCTAGGTAGTTGCATTAGGGTCTGTCTTCTGATCAGGACTCCCATTTTGGCGGATTCTCCACCATTAGTTGCCATCAGTTTAACGAACTCCTTCGTTTGCTGTTGTTGGCTAACTATTAATTGAGAAATCATTTTCCCAAGGGATGGTTCCTGTTCTGGACCTCCTACTACTTCGGTTGATTCCTGTTCGGCAATTTCAACCTTATTTGCGCCTTCTGTTAAGGCCCTGAGCTCATCCCTATTTTTTGCTTCTGCTTCCTGAAGCGCCTTTATTTCCTCCTTATTCTTGGCCTCTCTTTCCTGAGCAGCCTTAAGTGCGTCCTCTTTCCTATTGAGTTCGTACTTAATTTGCTGGCATTTGCGGCATAACCAGCACTCTTCAGTTGATGGTTTCCGCGTTAGCTTGGCACATTTCAAGTGAAACCATCGGTCACACTCTGTACAAGCAACCATACTCTCTTCAGCGGTATCCTCCGCTGTGCAGAGTCGGCAACAGCCGTTAACATTCGAAACAAACGGAAAAGGCATTTTGGACGAATCAGAGATTTCCAGCCTTGCTTATAAGAATATAATTCACTTACCTGACTCCTTGGTCTGAATTTCCTTTCTAAGCACCGACTGGACTCTTGGCGAAGCACAAACAACGATTCCTTGCAATCGTTGTTTTTCGGATGACTCACTAATTTTCTTTCAAAGTTTCTCAATTGTTTTCTTTCGTAAATGTTTCTTTCTGTGTGTTTTTTCTTTCGGATAGTGACACTTATGATAGTCTACGCACTGATTTGAGTTTTTTTTTATTGTTTATTTAACCATTTCACGCACTTCACCTATTCCGCTCTACAAACACTGATACTGCAGATGTACTATCCTAGGGTACGCATCCCTCGGTAGTATCTTGAAGTTGACGTAGCTGTTAAAGATATCCTCGAGCTCTTCAAGGACATCAATTGGAATTGGACGGCCTTCGTTCAGCGTCTGCGTGATGGCGCTTATAGTCGTCGCTATCACTTCGTCCGTGTCGTCGTAGGTGGGCACGCGATAACGACTAAAGTAGTATTCGTCGTCGTCTGATTCTACCTGAAATTCTTGATAGTTAAGAATTTCTGGTTCCTCGGGATGCACGTCTTCGTTGTCTTCCGGTTCTCCCGTTGACGTGCAAGCTCCTCAGCAAATAGACGATCCCACTCGTCCTCGTCCCAACCGCCGATGTTACACGGCTCGCCTAGGTCTTCCGGTTCCGCAGCAGCTGGTTCCTCAGCAGCTGGTTCCTCAATCTCTTCGATCCACTGTTGATCGTTTCGCGGTCGAACCTCCAGGATATTTTCTCGGTCGAGCTCCTCCTGGTCGCGTGGCAGACACATCTGGATGCACACTTCACTATTTATTTCTTTTACACACAGCTGTTCTTGGCGACAGCACACCGCACTTTGTGAGTTCGTTCCTCGAGATGCAAATACGCTCAAGCTATTGCACTCCTCTCTGGAGCCACCATTTGTTGCTGACGGGAACAATTTCGGACTACGGTCCGCCGTTGAGTTGACTGCGCGAAGGACAGTCAAACTGGAAACTTCTAGAGCAAGTTTCCTTTGCCGTTTATAGGCTTTTTCTGTAGATCAGCGAGTGAACGGTTCTAACAATAGGCTGTTTATTGAAATTCAATATAAGTTCCTACTGTGGAGTGCCGCTCGAATCGCTAACAGAAAAGACTCGTCAGTTCGGATTTCGGATAACAAGTGAAAGTTTATTAAAAATTATCCAGCTTATATACTAACAAAGTGTAATGGTATTAGTTCTTATTCTACACGCAGTAAGTGTGTGTTAGTTTCTAGAACGTAAGGTAGAATCCTAGTTTTACCCGCTAATGTTAGTTTAGGATTCCGTAGCCGTCATCTGACTCGGCCTTTTTTAATTAATTGCACCGAACGCATAGGTGCGTTTTTTCTCCTGTCGATCCCGTGCGTATTTTATCTATATGCAAAGCATGTTACCTGATGGGATGGTTTTAAGGGATCGGGTGCAGTTTTATTGCCCGCCAGGTACGCTACGGCGCGCGGGCGTATGCTCGTTATGCTTATCGCTATTTTCGTATTGCTCTCGTCCGTAGACGGATGATTTTTACCCGCGTCGAAACCTTTACCAATATTAGCATTTTGAGACGTCCCTTTTTTAGCTATTTCGGGTAATCGCTTATTTAAGATATCAAGGCTCGAACAAGGCCAACCCTTGTTACAAGTTGCATTTGTGGGTATGTTGAATACGCGTTTATTACTTGCTTTCCTATCGCAATGTCTATGTAGGTACAACCTAAGTTCCACGCGATCCTAAATATCGTTCTTGTTTATCAAAACGTCCTTCTGTTCTTACCTAGAATTCTATTGGTTTTTCTAACGTTTACCTCGCCTGGAAGGAAACATGTTTATTTGATTTTCTCACGCGTACGCTTGTGAATTTTGTCGCGTCCGTAACATTCCACCCCTGGTAAAACTACCTGTTAGTTTTACCAAATATCGCGACATTATTACCTAATTAGTTCTCTCTGATACCTGAATTGGACGCGTGCTGATGCTTGGCTGATGAGTTGACGAATGGGCATACTTGTAGGATGTCGTTGCTATGATGACGCTGCTATTGAGGACTATCGATGACGCGTACGTTGGGGTACATCTTGGTTTTGGTGTTTGGAAGGCGAGGTGCTGTAGGTTGGTCATCGTGTGGTTCTAACATTGTATCTGCTTCGGGTTGAGTGTATGCGTTCTGGCCCATTGCCATGTGGTTCCGATGCGATAGCAGATTCGTGAGCGAATCCCAAAATGAAGCTAGGAGTTGCCAGCCAAGTCCGTAGATATCGTATAGTATTCTGCCGTGTATCATGGTATCAACGATGAATTTGAGAGCTCTTACAAAAATGTAGATTCCAAGTGCCGTTGAAATAACGTTGCCCAGCCATGTTGACCATGATAGGAATTTAGACCAGTACTTCTCGAGGGCGTTGTGGACTATGTTCTCGGATACTAGTGCTTCGAACGAGACGCCTTGGAGATTGGGGTGTTGACCGGATATTATTTTGTGTACGACTGATGAAGCGACCCTTTTATCACTTTGCTCGTACACCGTGTCCTTCATTCGCTGCAGATTTTCATAATCATACACACCACTTTCCATTAGGCTTGGTAAGGGAGTGTACGACCAGCTTGTCACGACGTCCGTCGTTATCTCCTGCGGCGGTGTAGTTTCCCTCAGTCTCTGATCTGTCGTATACCATCTACCGCCAATGTTGAATTTAGCGGGCAGTAGCGGAGTGCAGGCTATTTCGGTACCTCGGAGTTGCAACATTCTGGTTACCGGAGCAATGAACATCGATTGGTTATTGTATTTTACTGGTATCTCTTGATAACATTCATCCTTCTGTTCATAAGTGACGAAAACTGGCTTGCATTCGAGGATGTACAGCACTTCCGCTGTAACTACTGCCGTATGCCCTGGTCGTTTTATTAGATTGGCGGCGAATTCATGAGGGTTCAGGCGCGCTAGAATTAGCTTCGTTTCCATCAGCGCCTTGTCCACCTTACATATTTCGGTCATTACTGTGGTATACACATCATTTAGTTTTTGGCCGAGATAGCTTTCCACTAACGTTATTTTGGAGTTGAAGTAGGTAAAGAGATCCAGGTTTCTCCCATTTACCGCTTTGCGTTTAAACGGCGATTGATAACCGTTTGATTCAAGAATAAAGATTCTTGGGTGATCCGTATCGTAACTGTCGAAGCCGCAGATCTGCTTTATGTCTCGTGCTCTGATTGAAAACATCTGCTCGTATACAAGGTATACACGGCATTTGCGCGATCGCCTCCGTTGGTGTCGAACGTTTTGTTGACCGTACCTTCGTAGATGATGTCGAAATCGGTTCTCTCGCACAGCTTTTGGTGATCTATTTCCCAGGTGAGATAGCCGTGTTCCGCGTCCAAACACCAACCAACACTGTACGTGCACACGATCCCATTTCGAAGCGTCACTCGATCTTCCTCAATGTCCGCTGTTGCCACGTAGTCGTACATGCTGATTTCGTATTCGTAGTACACCAACGCCTTCGTCCACGTGTAGGATGGTGTTGAATAGACGCCCCCTTCGCATGATGAACCCGAGACGCTGCCGATGATTAACGCTTGTCCCCTGGTGGTATGGTTGCGACGTAGTTCCCTAATCTTATAATCATGAGAGAGCGAAATTTCCCCTACTGTTTGAGCGTGTTGACATTCGTTTGGAGTAAATTCCGTTACTATATACGCAAATCCATTTTCATATTCAGAGGTGTGCGACCAAGCCCCGCAGTGTTTAATCGAGCGTTTAATTATTACCTTACATTGACGTACGTGAGTTAATGTTTTCGGGCTACGTTGTAATACCTGAATCTTTGTTTCGACCGTAGTTACGTTTTCGCTTGTGGCATGCAAGAAGCTACTTTCATCAACGAATAGCTAGTAATATTTATATTATCATTTGCGCAATCGTACGCGATTAGACCTTTGATCGGACTACCAAATGCTTGGGCTGCAAAGAGAAGACATATTATTAAAATGCTCATATTTAATGATAATATTTTAGATTTGTTTTTCTTTTCTTGTACTTGTTTGTTATATGGGGTGATGGCAGTAACATATTTTGTATTTGCCTGCAAGTTTTTTAATCCCCAATTACAAGGTCTTACCCTTTTTTTCTTTTTTCCTCTTACAGGTATGTTATCCATCTTCCTTCTGAGGGTTCCTTCTTGAAAAAAAACCCAGGAAGTCATGTTCAACCGGATCTTCTTTAACTGATTGTTCATCAATCGGTTTTTCATCGGCTACTTGTGTTTTTTCGTCTTGCTTGTTATAGACATCCAACACAGCTATGCCAGTAACTGGGCGACAGTATGTGCCCTGCAAGGTTTTTATCTTCGCTGATCTGATTTCACCGTCCTTTCCCTTATGGAGTTCTATTACGCGCCCCTTTAACCATGCTCCTATCTTGTTGGTCGAATCGGTTATGACGACGATATCGCCTAGTTTAATGGGTTCCGATCGTTGGTTCCATTTTGGACGTTGAGCGATTAATGGAAGATATTGTTTCTTCCATTTTTCCCAAAATACCTTCCCATAGTGTAACGCCAGACGCCGTTGGTGTCGTTCCAAGTCATGGGTTTGAAACTCTGTTGGTACAGAATAAGCTCCCGCTCTCCATATGAGAATGTGGAAAGGCGTTAATGATTCATCGTCCTCGTGATTAAGGGGTATATGTGTAAGCGGTCGTGAATTTAAGATAAATTCCGCATGTATCAATGCGCCTCTTAATGTTTCAATGGTAGGTGGACGATGCGCTCTGCAATATATCATCTCCTTCAGATTGGACTTTATTATGCGGATTAACCTTTCCCAAGATCCTCCGAAGTGCGGTGCTACTGGCGGATTGAAATGCCAGCTAATATTCATTTTCATTGCCTGTCCGCTTGTCATTACGGAATTGATTTGCTTCAGTAGTTGCAATAATTCATTATTTGCTCCCACGAAATTAGTTCCATTATCGCTGTAAACATGCGATACTGCTCCTCTTCTTCCTTGGAAGTTCATAAAGCAGAGCAAAAATGAATCAGTGTCTAATTTTTCCGCTAGCTCGATATGACTGGCACGTGTTGTCATACATGTAAATATTGCGCCCCATCTTTTCTCGATTGAACGCTTAACGGTTACCTCAAAAGGTCCCAAGTAATCAATTCCTGTATGTGTGAACGGATAGACAAAGGCATCTGTTCGACAGGTAGGTAATGGTGCCATTATTGGCGGTATCGGCTTTGCCCTAGCGTTCTTACAATGCTGACATCTAGCCTTTACATACCTGAATACTGTATTCAGTCCAATTATGTAATATTTTTGATGCAGAACGGATAGAACTATTTTGTCCGATTGATGGTTATACATTTCAAGATACCATTGTATGATGAGGTGCGTTATGTGGTGGTGTTTGGGCAGTATGATTGGTACTCTTGTTTGTTTTGGCAGTTGTTCTGCGTATTCCAATCTACTCTTGAATCGCATAACCCCCTTGTCATCTAATATAGGGGAGTGTTGACGCGTAGACGTCAAGAGGGCCATTTGACGAAAGCTAGTTTCGTCAAGTGAGTAGTGAGAAAATAGTGAGTAGTGAGATGGTCTCTCACGATAGGAACACTCATGAAAAAACTTATAAATAGGGCTAGAAAAATGGAATAAATCCTCTTACATTTTGGAACCTCGAAAAACTACAACCTGTTTGGTAAATATCGCAACAAAAAATCGATCCGAAATTTCGCGAAGCTGTTCATGGTGCCGTGACCAGGATGGTACTTGCTCCTGGTTTTTAATCGCGAATTTCGATCATCACACCGTTACCGTAACATCGTTTCCTGCTTTCGTATCACATTCGTCGTGATTTTGTGAAACGCACAGCTGATTTTGCCGCCGCACGCAAAACACTGTCAATCCCACGCACTCATAGTCACTTACGCAATGCCCGTGCAACCCGTTGTCTTGGCGTCCCGACGGACAATTTTGTTGGTGTCTCTTTCGCGGTACGAGAAGTTTTTGGAGGATTTCGTTCCTGAACGGGACCAAGCAGAGGTGGAAATACGTGTAAAAAGGTTCGAGAAGCTATGCCTTGATCTAGAAAGTGTTCAGCAAGGTTTGGAAGATTCTGCTGCCACTGCAGAAGAAATAGCGCAAAATGCTGCTCTAAGGGAGAATTTCGAGAATAGGCTGATCTACGTACAATCGCAGTTACAGATTAAGTTACCATCAGAACAAGTTCCGATCCCACAAACGAGCACCGGATTGAATCCGTTAAAGGGCATCAAACTACCCACTATTGCACTGCCCGAATTCACGGGAGATTATATGCAATGGTTGACATTCCGCGATACCTTTGAGTGCCTGATACACGCAAACATAGATTTGCCGGCAATACAAAAGTTCCATTATTTGCGCGCCGCGGTTAAAGGTGAAGCGGCTCAAGTGATAGAATCTATCACCATAAGTGCAGCTAATTATGAGTTAGCATGGAACACGCTAACCGAGCGATACTCAAACGAGTATTTGCTGCGAAAACGCCATTTGCAAGCAATGTTTGCCATTCCTGCTGCCCAGAAGGAAAGCGTTTCAACACTGCACCATCTTGTGGATGAATTTGAGCGGCATAAAAAGATTCTACAGCACTTGGGAGAAGACACGGACACTTGGGGTAGCATTCTTGAGCATCTGTTATGCACTAAACTCCCAATAATCACCTTACGCGATTGGGAAGAGCACGCATCAAATAACGCCGATCCGAGTTACGATAGTTTAATTTCGTTCCTTCACCGTCGTATGCGTGTATTGGAGACGTTGTTAGTAAACAACCGTCATACGTCACAGGTTCATGACCTGAGTCACTCACCGAGAATGTCCTTTTCACGCCAAGCCAGTTTTGCTTCGACATCAAATGAAACGCCAAATTGTACGTTATGCAAATCCGCGCACTATCTTTTTAAATGCCCGCAATTCGAAGGGATGGACCCGAAGGAGCGTCACCGTTTTACCATGTCCGCGCGTTTATGTTTGAATTGTCTGCGAGAGAATCACAGGGCTCGTGATTGCCCATCGCCGCACAAATGCCGTTACTGTAATGCGGCACACCACACGAAATTGCACTACGTACACAACACCACTAGTACTACTGCACTTCCGCACCACACACCCGACACCACTAGAGATCACACAGCCACCAACAACGCACAACGCACTTTTGCAGCAGCTTTGCAGCAAGCACCCGAGCAGGTCTTACTCCAAACTGCGTTGATCAACATTATTGATGATTTCGGAATAGCTCATCCTGCGCGAGCGCTGTTGGACAGCGCATCGCAGCCGAATCTAATAAGCGATCGACTCGCTCATCGGCTACGTTTAAAGAAAAGTAATGTGAACATTACTATTGTTGGAGCTGGGCAATCTACAAAAACAGTACGTGAATCCGTACACGCCCAGATTGTCTCTAGATCCAGTTCGTTTACGGTGAACACCGAGTTGTTGATCGTAGACAATTTGATTGCGAATATTCCGACGCGCGATATTGACCGCAACGATTGGACCATACCACCTGGTTTCGCTTTAGCAGATCCGTTGTTCGATAAAGCTGCCCCCGTTGACATCATTCTTGGCGCTCGTCATTACCATACAGTTTTCGAGAATGCATCTCAGTTCCATCCAGCACCTCATCTACCCGTCATGATAAATAGTGTCTTTGGTTGGGTAGTGAGCGGCGCAACGTCCGTTGGAAGTTCTGCACCTAAAACCGTTTCCAACGCTTCGTATAGGGTCGTCTGTATGGCATCTTTGGAGGAGTCGCTACAACGATTTTGGCAATTAGAAGATTTAACGGTGAATGACGCATACTCACCGGATGAACGGTATTGTGAAACCCTTTACAAGACCACTACCAAACGTGACGACACCGGCAGATATATTGTACGCCTACCAAAGCAGCCTGACTTCGATCAAAAGCTCGGCCTTTCTAGATTACAGGCCATCCGTCGTTTCGAGCTTCTTGAGCGGAGATTGGAACGCGATCCTGCACTTCGAGAATCATATCAAACGTTCATGAAGGAGTATTTGGAACTGGGGCACATGTCTCGTATAAGCACTGAATGTGACGATACAGCTGCTTATTATTTACCACACCATCCAGTTTTTAATGCATCAAGTACCACTACAAAGGTTAGAGTTGTGTTTGATGGCTCAGCTAAAACGTCGACTGGACATTCACTGAATGAAGCTTTACGGGTTGGACCCATAATTCAGGATGAACTCATCGACATCATTCTTCGTTTTCGTACCTACAAGATCGCTGTTGTAGCTGATATTGCAAAAATGTATCGGCAAGTCATTTTGCATCCCGATGATCGAAAATTGGTTCGCCTCTTCTTCCGCTTCTCACCGCATTCGCCGATTGAATTGTACGAGTTGAATACTGTGACATATGGTTTGTCTCCATCATCGTTCTTGGCCACTCGTACATTGTTGCAGCTGGCGGAAGATGAAGGTGCTGATTATCCACTTGCTACACCTGCGCTGAAACACAATTTCTACGTTGACGACTTCATTGGTGGAGCCAACAGCGTGGATGAAGCTCGCAAGCTTCGTCAGCAGCTATCTGAGTTGCTATCCAAGGGAGGGTTTGAGCTCAGAAAGTGGACATCCAACTGTTTGGACGTGCTTACCGGTTTACCAGTGGAACACATCGGCACACAGTCATCGCTGCAGTTTGCGCCGAACGAGACGGTAAAGGCACTTGGCATCGCTTGGAAGCCCGAACTCGACGTTTTGTGTTTCGAGTCGACGGTAACAATGGAAACCACCAGCATCACCATGCGGTCCATATTGTCAAACATTGCTCGAATGTTTGATCCTCTTGGGTTGATCGCTCCAGTCATCATACGCGCGAAACTGCTGATGCAGGAGTTGTGGCTGCAGAAAATCGGGTGGGATGATCCGGTTCCTGCACATATCTGCAACAAATGGAAATCGGTTACTGACGACTGGAAGGATTTGGCTGACTTCAAAAGTGAACGTTATGTGCTTTTACCTAACTCTGAAATACAGTTCCATATATTTGCAGACGCGTCAGAGGTTGCATATGGTGCCTGTATTTACGCTCGTTGTGAGGACCAGCAGGCACAGGTACGAGTGACTCTGCTCGCGTCGAAATCTCGGGTGGCTCCACTGAAACGTGTTACGTTACCGAGATTGGAGCTTTGCGCAGCCGTGCTAGCAGTACATCTGCATCATCGTGTTCGACGGGCGATGAAAATCGATGCGACCGAATCGGTTTTCTGGTCGGATTCAACTGTGACGCTAAACTGGATTGCGTCTCCACCCAACACCTGGAAAACATTCGTGGCGAATCGTGTTGCTGAGATCCAGAATTATTCGCATCCCCGACAATGGAAGCACATTCCCGGTACATCGAATCCTGCAGACCTGGTGTCCCGAGGGATGTCCGCAGCTGAGATGCTGAAAAGTTCGATGTGGCGTTGTGGTCCCGATTGGTTGGCTTTACCTGCCTCTAACTGGCCTATTTCGAATCCATCACTGGCTACTGAAACGGATATGGAAACTCGTCAGGTGAGTGCTGCAGTCGCCAATATACATACCATTCACCCTTGGTTCAATTTGTCGTCGTCATATACCAAATTGTTACGCATAATCGCATACTGCACACGTTTTATACACAACACAAAACACAAGATACGTACGCAACCGTCAGCACCGTTTACCTCCGCTGCATTGTCGATTACACCCAAGTTCATCGAAGCAGCGAAAATCGTACTATGCAAACTGGCGCAGCAAGACGAGTTTTCATCGGAAATCCGACTACTGAAAATAGGAGAAACCGTGGGAAAACACTCACCTCTAAGACGGTTGAATCCATTTCTCGACGAAGAAGGAAGAGTACGAGTGGGAGGGCGTTTGAAGCTTGCACAGCTTCCTTACCAGTCTAAGCATCCCATCGTGCTCCCCAAGAACCATAAGCTAGCTCATCTCATCGCAGTCCACTACCACGAAAAGCTTATGCATGGCGGGGGAAGACTATTGCTTTCCCAGATACGAGAGGAGTATTGGCCACTCGACGGACGACGTCTAGTGAAAGGAATAGTAAGGAATTGTTTTCGTTGCATACGACAAGATCCGTCGCTTACGCAACAACAAACGGGACAACTCCCGTACCAACGCATCACCCCAAGCCGGCCGTTCTCCGTAACCGGAGTGGACTACGCCGGGCCGTTTTACCTCAAACCAACACACAAGAGAGCTGCTGCCACTAAATGTTACTTGTGTGTGTTCGTGTGCTTTTCAACCAAGGCGGTTCACCTGGAGCTGGTTGGCGATCTCACCACTGCAGGATTCTTGGCCGCTTTGCATCGGTTTACATCCCGGCGCGGATTACCATCTGATATACACTCGGATAATGGGAAAAACTTTGAGGGTGCAGCACACGAACTTAATGAACTGTTTGAATTGTTTCAGAACGAACAGCTACAAAACGTCATCGCATCCAAATGTTCCGACTTGGGTATCACTTGGCACTTTACCCCACCTAAGGCCCCACATTTCGGTGGATTGTGGGAAGCCGCGGTAAAGACGGCCAAACGACATCTCTATCGGCACCTAGGCAGTTCGAGGCTGTCGTATGAAGGGTACTGCACCATTCTGCAGCAGATAGAAGCGGCAATGAACTCGCGTCCTTTGTTGCCGCTGACGGATGACCCGAATGATCTGGCGGCGCTTACTCCTGCGCACTTCCTTATTGGCACGTCGATGCATGCGGTGCCTGTTCCCGACTACACCCGCTTGAAGGCCTACACGTTAGACGAATTGCAGAGCTGGCAATTGCTTGTTCAACGCTTCTGGAAGCATTGGGCAACAGAATATCTGCAGGAGATGCAGAAGGATAACAAGGTGGTGAATCGTAGTGAGATAGTACCTGGCAGACTGGTCATCCTAGTGGACGATTCGCTTCCCATCACCCGATGGCCCCTCGCACGCATTGTCGAAATACATCCCGGAGAGGATCAGCTTACGCGTGTAGTGAAGCTGAAAACGGCGAAAGGTATAATTACGCGTCCAGTAACTAAAATTTGTCTGTTACCTGTTGCGAAGCCGTCTGCTTAGTAGCACGTGTAACTTGTTTTGTTTTCTTTATGACGTTCTGTCATGGGGGGGAGTATGTTGACGCGTAGACGTCAAGAGGGCCATTTGACGAAAGCTAGTTTCGTCAAGTGAGTAGTGAGAAAATAGTGAGTAGTGAGATGGTCTCTCACGATAGGAACACTCATGAAAAAACTTATAAATAGGGCTAGAAAAATGGAATAAATCCTCTTACATTTTGGAACCTCGAAAAACTACAACCTGTTTGGTAAATATCGCAACAAAAAATCGATCCGAAATTTCGCGAAGCTGTTCAGGGAGAGTTTTGACAACGGTCCAATTGTTGTTAACTCTTTATTTTTGATAAGGTCTTCTACCTCATCAGGATAAACATCCCTTTGGGCCTTTCTATACAGTATATTTTCTGCTCTAATACGATCCTCAACCGTATAAGCCTTACTGAATGATTTACGTTTTAGCCCGTATTCGATGATTTTCATTATCATGCATACGCGAATTATCAATTTCCACCAATTGGAAAAATTCATTTCCTGTATATAATTCGGTTGTTCGACATGCTTGTTCACGAAGCTTGCTTCTTCGTGTGTTTCCGTAATGTTTACCTTTGGCCACTCACCTTCTGCGGCCTTAAGGAATTCGGGACCGGTTACCCATATTGATGGCCTTGATACCTTTTTGGTAGCCTCATCTGCAGGATTTTGATTTGATGGTATCCATCTCCATTGGTCCACGGTAGTTGACTCTAGTATTTCACCAATTCTATAAGCGACAAATTGCTTGTATTTACGGTGTGCGTAGTTTATCCAAGCTAGCACCGTTTTGGAATCACTCCAAAATATCGTTCTAGAAATTTTCAATCTTGTCTCTTCCTTGATGGTATCGCAGAGTCTTACTCCCAATAATGCAGCTTGTAGTTCCAATCTAGGAATAGATAACCCCTTTATTGGTGCTACTCTGGCCTTAGCCACAAGAAGCTGTATATGCGGTTTTCCGCTAATTCCTTTACTTCTTGCATAGATTACTGTTGAAAATGCCTTATCAGATGCATCCACAAAAACGTGTAACTCTATTTCAGACACTGGCGCGTTAAGGATCCATCTCGGAATTTTAATGTGGTTGGCTTGTTTAATACCCTCAAGGCATAAATCCCACATCTCAAATAATTTTTGCGATATCGGAGTGTCCCATTCGCTCGTTTCCTTGTGTAATTCTTGCATCAACAATTTCCCTTGAATTGTGATGTGTGAAATCAATCCCAACGGGTCGAAAAAACTCATAATGAAGGATAATACTTCTCTCTTGGTAGGTGGTCTTAGCTTATTGAACACCTCCTTCGGAAGAGCCTCCAATCTGGATCGAAATCCTATTTTATCTTTTGCGGTGTTCCAGTATATGCCTAAAATTTTAGAGGAATTTTCTTCCTGTTCATCGAGCATCCTGATAGCATCAGGTTCTACTCTATCCGCAGGTATTGACGCAATAAGTTCCTTGCTATTGGAGCAGAACTTAGTGATGAAAAATCCACCCTCATCGTGAGCTTGAATTACTTGTTTAACAGTTTCTACTGCATCATTAAGGGAATTAAAGCTATCATTGTAATCATCAACATAATGTTGATTGATTATCGGCGTGAGAGCTAACGGATATTTATCTTTCAATCGCTCAGCATTCGTATTCTTCGCTGCTTGAGCGCATGATGGTGAACATGTTGACCCGAAGGTCATTACCTGCATGACATATATGTCTGGATACCGATTTTGACAATCGCGCCAAATGAAACGCTGCGCGTTTTGATCTTCCTTGCGGATTCTTACCTGGTGGAACATTTCCTTTATGTCCCCACAAATTGCATATTCCCCTTCACGGAATCTTACTAGAATTCCAAACAAGGAAGTTGTACTATCGGGGCCCGATAGTAGCGTGCAGTTAAGGGATTGACCCTTTACCTTGGCTGCCGCGTCGAAAACCAACCGTGGCTTAGGTGGATCCTTATTTTTATTTATTACAATGAAATGTGGCAGATAGAACAGTGGTGATACTTCCTTTATCATTTCCACAGGTTCTAATTTTCTTGCATAGCCTTTATCCACATAGCTCTTAAAGGTTGTTATGGCCCATTCCTTTAGAGCTGGATCCTTGGCTAGCTTATTCTCCATGTGCTTTAGTCTTGACATCGCATTGTCAAGACTCCATGGAAATTCGGGTTTATCATTTTTCCATAATAACCCTACCTCATAGCGTCCATCCACAAACTTTAAAGTGTTTTTTAGGATGGCCTTCGCGCGTTTTTCATCTTCAGATTCCGGTAGTTTAGCTACTTGTTTTACTCCGAAATCTTCAGTTGAAAAATATTTTTGCATCAAGTCACGCATGTCGTCCTCTTGGACGATCATCGTGTGATCCTTATTCGATTTTTCTTCACTGCTCAACTTACCGAAGACTAGCCACCCTAGTCGCGTTTTCATCCCTATTGGTTCTCCTGGCCTACCGAACCGGTGCTTGAGCCCCATCAACAGGTGATTATTGTTTAGTCCTATCAAAATGGTAGGACGAATATTACCAAATCCCTTTATTGGCAGCCCTTTTAGATGAGGATACCTTTCACTCATCTCTTCATAAGGTAACGATTGCATGGGTAGTCTCAATTCTTCAATCGTTCTAACATCCTTTAGTAAAAAACCCTTTTTGGTTGCATCTTTTACATGCAGTTGTACCTGCTCGCTGGTTTCCTGAACTGCCTTTATTCCTTGAGCCCAGTTCAGTTGTAGCGGTATGTTTGGCCCAGTCAAACTTAGTTATCGAGCGACGCTCGCTTCGATCATGGTTAAAGATGAACCAGGATCTAAAAACGCGTAAGTATTCAATGATTTATTCCCATTTATTAATCTGACCGGCAAGGTCTGATAATGGGTCGTCCATGTAACCTCCACATTGTGGTGGTTATTCATTTGCTCCAACTGTACTGGAGCTTCCTGCCTTACATGTAGCATCTTACTATGCTTCTGTGAGCATCCATCAATTCCACATGGAATTGCGCTCTTGCAGTCTCTTATGCCGTGTTTATTTGAGTTCAGACACCCAAAACACAATCTTTTTTCATTTGCAACCTTTAACCGTTCCGACGGTACCTTTTTTACAAATGTATAGCATTTAGTCGTGTAGACAAGATTTCGTTGATAACCGCTTCCGCAGGTTCTAAAACTATATTTATCAAAATTATTATTAAATTCACACTCTTTCACTCCCGTAGCGCGACCTACATTTCTTGTCCTTTTATCGACTTGTTTCACTCGTTGCTTTTTCCATACTCCTACTCTCGATCAGTCTCGATCCTACTCTCCTACATTTCGCACTAGCACTTTTCGCCGTGCCAGGCCTGTCCACGCGTCTGGGGTGTCGAACGATTTCCGTCGTAACATGCCCCCACCCGTGAACTCACACCGCTATCGGTTTCAATGCTGATTTGTGTTCACTGCTCTGCACGACGTCCACAATAGCTAGCCTCGCTGCTGATCGTCTATGCAATCCGTTCGATGTACGCACTAAAGCCTGTCTTATCCTCCCGTCTTTCCCCGGAAATACTTCCTCTATAAGACCTCGTGGCCACTGATCTCTTGGTGAGTCTCCAGTCACAAGCACGAGATCACCCACTCGCAACTCTCTCACTTCTTCGAACCATTTACACCTACGAGTGATGATGGGCAAATACTCTTTGAGCCACCTTCTCCAGAATTGTTCCTTAATGTGTTGTGCAAGCTTCCAGCTGCTTCGAAGTGTAGCGCGCTGTTCCACTGGCGATGATAGGAAGTGTCTAGTGCCGTCCGAGTTCCCCAGCAGGAAGTGATTAGGATTCAACGACTCCTCATCGGCTGACTCTAGCGGGATATACGTGAGGGGCCTTGAGTTGATCATCGATTCTGCTTCCAGCATCACTGTCTCGAGAGTTTCGTCATCTGGTTTCCGGTTAGCTTCTGCTATAGTACCAATCGCTGTTTTTACTGACCGGACCATCCGTTCCCATGCACCTCCCATGTGTGGTGTTGCCGCGGGTATGAATTTCCAGCTAGTGTGAGAAGTTGTAAAAGCAAGCGCGAGAGCGTCATGTCTTTGTCTCATTTCTGCCTTCAGTTCGTTACTCGCTCCTTGGAAACACGTAAAATTGTCGGTCCAGAATTCCAAGGGTGTACCTCTGCGTGCGATGAAACGCTTTACTGCCATGATACACGAGTCAGTGCTTAGGGTGTGTACTACTTCGAGATGTATTGCCCTTATTGTCAGGCACGTGAAGAGCGCTACCCATCTTTTTACATTTGCCCTGCCTACTTTTACTAGAACCGGCCCAAAGTAGTCCAGTCCGGTGTACGTAAATGGTCTAACAAAGGTTGCTAGACGCATTTCAGGAAGTGGGGCCATTGGTGGTGGTCTTGCTGTTGCTTTCGTTATCCTACAGACTGGGCAGTTTCTGGCTACCTTTTCTACTACGGCTCTCAGGTTGGCGATGTCGAAACGTTGACGGATTTCGTTAACTATAGTCTCTCTATTCGCATGGCGATAGTTGTAGTGGTACCAACCTACGATGAGGGAAGTTATCTGATTATTCTTGGGGAGTATTGCAGGGTACTTAGCTTCATTTGTCGCGTAAAAAGATGCACCAATTCGCCCACGCGTCCTTATTATTCCATTGTCGTCCATAAATGGCCACTTTTTGTAGATGGGACTGGCTTTGCTAACGGTGTTGTGCCGTCTCTCTGGTGTGCCCTGGGTTTTGGACAATTTTGCGGTTTCATCTGG
The DNA here is from genome assembly GCF_943734845.2 of Anopheles funestus. NCBI lineage: Eukaryota > Metazoa > Arthropoda > Insecta > Diptera > Culicidae > Anopheles > Anopheles funestus. The sequence goes on from NC_064599.1 coordinate 47,497,210, forward strand.
GAAAGCTTCACGTTGCGCAATCTTCCATAATATTTGCTCTGCCCTTTGAAACTCATCTTGCTTAAGCCCTTCCAGCTCAAGTGTTTTCCCTGCTTTTTTCCTTAGCAGGTTGTCCAAATACCGAACGATGTATGCAGTGGAACGATGTAGTTTGCGCCAGATACTAAACCGAGTAACATCTATGATTTGCACTGTTGATCCAACATGTAAGTGACTAGCACGGATTTCCTCGTTCGTATCCGGAAAGGTACGTTTTGTCGGCCAACAGTCTTTGGGCTCATGCAAGAAAGCAGGCCCATGGAACCACGGGTTTTCCATGCTCAGGTCTGGTCCATCATTCCATTTTGTTGCTAGGTCGGCCACGTTGAGCTTAGATGGAACCCATCGCCAGTCTTTAGGATCTGTTGTTGTCAAGATTTCGCCCACTCGCACTGACACGAATTGTTGATAGCGACGATGGTTTGTCGATCGAATCCAAGACAGACAAACTCCTGCATCGCTCCACATATATTGTTGATTTATCGGAAAGGAATGGTATTCTTTTATTTTGGTGAGCATGCGACAACCTAGGAGTGCAGCCTTCAACTCCAATTTGGGGATGGATACCGTCTTCAACGGAGCAACTTTAGTCTTAGCGCCGATGAGTCCTACGTGGATCTTGCTGTCGGCTTCTAGACGAAAATATGCCACAGGAGCGTAAGCTGCTTCACTCGCATCTCTAAACACGTGCACTTCTATTTTCTCTCTCTCTCTTTTCGACGCGCTTGATGTCGCAATGGGTTTAAGCTGTGACGCCAATGAGCTGGAGCTAGAGGGGATGTCCTTACTTGTTACTGGGATTCCTCTAGTCATTCCTTTGCTCGTATTGAGCCAGCAAACTACCTTTTTCTCACTCCCTCTTTTCGACGCGCTTGATGTCGCAATGGGTTTAAGCTGTGACGCCAATGAGCTGGAGCTAGAGGGGATGTCCTTATTTGTGACTGGGTTTCCTCTAGTCATTCCTTTGCTCGTGTTGAGCCAGCACACTACCTTTTCACTGTAGCTACTCTCTGAACCCATGTGGCTTGCGCGTGAGAGTTGCAGCATCAATTCGCGTCTCTTCTCTAGCGCCTCGCGGCGCACACTTTGTTCTAATGCTTTCATCTCCTCTTCGGCTTTCAGCTCTCTCTCCCGAAGGATACTTTCTTCTTTGGCTAGCCTTTTTTTCTCTTCTAGTTGGCGTGCCAATTCTGCATTCTCTTTGCGTTTGAGTTCTCTTTTCTCCTCGATCTCACGCACTCTCAAACGTTTCTCTTCCTCTAGTATTTGTATCTGCTCCTCGACGTTTACTGAGAGGCAAGTGGACACTACACTAGCTGGCGCTATTTTGTCACTACGTTTCGCCGTCGAGGTCGTTGACACTTTCCTGCTCCTCGTTGAAGGTTTTAATCCAGCAGCTTCCCGATCTTCGCGGAACTTTGCGGCCGTGGTTTCCTGCCTTACCTTGCACTTTGTACATACATACCGAAATGTAGGATCGTTGAAATCGGCTGAATTCAGTCCTGCACACTCCATATGTTCCATCTTCGTACAAAGGCAGCATTGTGCCATCGTGGCGTCGCTTTCCTCCGGTCGGTTGCATTGCTGGCACTTCTTCTTTCCATCCATCCTAACCTCGTGTAGTAATACGTGTAGTTTATTATTTCCTCAGCGAAGAAATTTTTAGAATTTTGTAGACAAGATTTCGTTGATAACCGCTTCCGCAGGTTCTAAAACTATATTTATCAAAATTATTATTAAATTCACACTCTTTCACTCCCGTAGCGCGACCTACATTTCTTGTCCTTTTATCGACTTGTTTCACTCGTTGCTTTTTCCATACTCCTACTCTCGATCAGTCTCGATCCTACTCTCCTACATTTCGCACTAGCACTTTTCGCCGTGCCAGGCCTGTCCACGCGTCTGGGGTGTCGAACGATTTCCGTCGTAACAAGTCGTTTCATGCGGCTTGTTACATATCAGACAACTTTTCTTTGCCTGTGTTACATTCTTTTTTCTTTGATTTGTGGCTGGTCCTCCTGATGTTCCCAAATCATGTAAGTGAAAATTCCCCTTTTGATTGTGAACCGTGATTGTGTTCATCATTTCTGCCGTCTTGGCATAGGGTTTGAGCCATCGACAAAATTCCTCAAGATTTTTAACACTTAGTGCTGATGATGCGGACGCCATATGTTCCGCTCTCTTCACCAATATACTGTGCGGTAACTTGCCCGTCAATTCCAGCACTAACCTGTGATCATGCAAATATATCGATGTCCCCATTAAATTCACATTCTTGATGATGTTCTCCAGTGCACTAGTCATGTCCGATATTATGTTTCTTGAATCTTTTCGTAATTTTTGGAGATCGCTCAGTAACTCCAAATATACCAAATCGGGTCTTCCGAAAAGTTCATCCAAACGATTTATAATCTCAGGTACATTTTCGGCTTCCATCATCAACTGTTGAACGCTTTTATAAGCCGTTCCATGCAAAACCTGCTTGAGACGATTTAAGTTTTCTAAATTAGAAAACTCCCCTTCTCGGGTTGTGTCTTCAAATGTTTTCTTAAAATTTGGCCATTGTTTGGGACTGCCATCAAATCTAGGTAGTTGCATTAGGGCCTGTCTTCTGATCAGGACCCCCATTTTGGCGGATTCTCCACCATTAGTTGCCATCAGTTTAACGAACTCCTTCGTTTGCTGTTGTTGGCTAACTATTAATTGAGAAATCATTTTCCCAAGGGATGGTTCCTGTTCTGGACCTCCTACTACTTCGGTTGATTCCTGTTCGGCAATTTCAACCTTATTTGCGCCTTCTGTTAAGGCCCTGAGCTCATCCCTATTTTTTGCTTCTGCTTCCTGAAGCGCCTTTATTTCCTCCTTATTCTTGGCCTCTCTTTCCTGAGCAGCCTTAAGTGCGTCCTCTTTCCTATTGAGTTCGTACTTAATTTGCTGGCATTTGCGGCATAACCAGCACTCTTCAGTTGATGGTTTCCGCGTTAGCTTGGCACATTTCAAGTGAAACCATCGGTCACACTCTGTACAAGCAACCATACTCTCTTCAGCGGTATCCTCCGCTGTGCAGAGTCGGCAACTGCCGTTAACATTCGAAACAAACGGATAAGGCATTTTGGACGAATCAGAGATTTCCAGCCTTGCTTATAAGAATATAATTCACTTACCTGACTCCTTGGTCTGAATTTCCTTTCTAAGCACCGACTGGACTCTTGGCGAAGCACAAACAACGATTCCTTGCAATCGTTGTTTTTCGGATGACTCACTAATTTTCTTTCAAAGTTTCTCAATTGTTTTCTTTCGTAAATGTTTCTTTCTGTGAGTTTTTTCTTTCGGATAGTGACACTTATGATAGTCTACGCACTGATTTGAGGTTTTTTTTTTATTGTTTATTTAACCATTTCACGCACTTCACCTATTCCGCTCTACAAACACTGATACTGCAGATGTACTATCCTAGGGTACGCATCCCTCGGTAGTATCTTGAAGTTGACGTAGCTGTTAAAGATATCCTCGAGCTCTTCAAGGATATCAATTGGAATTGGACGGCCTTCGTTCAGCGTCTGCGTGATGGCGCTTATAGTCGTCGCTATCACTTCGTCCGTGTCGTCGTAGGTGGGCACGCGATAACGACTAAAGTAGTATTCGTCGTCGTCTGATTCTACCTGAAATTCTTGATAGTTAAGAATTTCTGGTTCCTCGGGATGCACGTCTTCGTTGTCTTCCGGTTCTCCCGTTGACGTGCAAGCTCCTCAGCAAATAGACGATCCCACTCGTCCTCGTCCCAACCGCCGATGTTACACGGCTCGCCTAGGTCTTCCGGTTCCGCAGCAGCTGGTTCCTCAATCTCTTCGATCCACTGTTGATCGTTTCGCGGTCGAACCTCCAGGATATTTTCTCGGTCGAGCTCCTCCTGGTCGCGTGGCAGACACATCTGGATGCACACTTCACTATTTATTTCTTTTACACACAGCTGTTCTTGGCGACAGCACACCGCACTTTGTGAGTTCGTTCCTCGAGATGCAAATACGCTCAAGCTATTGCACTCCTCTCTGGAGCCACCATTTGTTGCTGACGTTAACAATTTCGGATTACGGTCCGCCGTTGAGTTGGCTGCGCGAAGGACATTCAAACTGGAAACTTCTAGAGCAAGTTTCCTTTGCCGTTTATAGGCTTTTTCTGTAGATCAGCGAGTGAACGGTTCTAACAATAGGCTGTTTATTGAAATTCAATATAAGTTCCTACTGTGGAGTGCCGCTCGAATCGCTAACAGAAAAGACTCGTCAGTTCGGATTTCGGATAACAAGTGAAAGTTTTTAAAAAATTATCCAGCTTATATACTAACAAAGTGTAATGGTATTAGTTCTTATTCTACACGCAGTAAGTGTGTGTTAGTTTCAAGAACGTAAGGTAGAATCCTAGTTTTACCCGCTAATGTTAGTTTAGGATTCCGTAGCCGTCATCTGACTCGGCCTTTTTTAATTAATTGCACCGAACGCATAGGTGCGTTTTTTCTCCTGTCGATCCCGTGCGTATTTTATCTATATGCAAAGCATGTTACCTGATGGGATGGTTTTAAGGGATCGGGTGCAGTTTTATTGCCCGCCAGGTACGCTACGGCGCGCGGGCGTATGCTCGTTATGCTTATCGCTATTTTCGTATTGCTCTCGTCCGTAGACGGATGATTTTTACCCGCGTCGAAACCTTTACCAATATTAGCATTTTGAGACGTCCCTTTTTTAGCTATTTCGGGTAATCGCTTATTTAAGATATCAAGGCTCGAACAAGGCCAACCCTTGTTACAAGTTGCATTTGTGGGTATGTTGAATCCGCGTTTATTACTTGCTTTCCTATCGCAATGTCTATGTAGGTACAACCTAAGTTCCACGCGATCCTATATATCGTTCTTGTTTATCAAAACGTCGTTCTGTTCTTACCTCGCCTGGAAGGAAACATGTTATTTGATTTTCTCACGCGTACGCTTGTGAATTTTGTCGCGTCCGTAACATTATACGATCTACATTTCTATTTTGTTTGTTTTTTTAAATGTTGCTATTTTTCTCCACATTTCCCCTGATTTGTATTTCCATTTTTCTTTTAGTTTTTTTATTTTCAGATCGTTCCTATGTTCTTCATATTTTTTACATTCGAATATCCTATGTCTTCCCGTATCTGGGACTTCACATGTTTCGCAGGTCCCTGATTCTTCTATTCTCATTTTGTTCAACCAAAATGGCGAAAGATCATGTCCTGTTAATATTTTGTTTGCTAATCCAATTTCTGTCTTTGTTATGTTAATCTCTTTTTCCCATGGCACACATTCCAATTTCTTTTTTATACCAGCTTTTTGCTTCTTTAATCATCTTTTGTTGTAATTCTTTGTGGACATCTATGTACCTAATCCTTTTTTTATGGTTAGTTCACTGTCTGTTCCCTGTTTGGGCAGACGGTCTGCCCATTTGTTCCCTAGGATGCCCACATGTGCGGGTATCCACCAAATTTCAGCCTTTGCCTTTTTTCCTAATTCATAGATATTTTTTACAATTCCTTCTATTTGTGTTTCTTTTTTGTCATGTTTTAGTATGGTGCAACTACTTAAGCTATCAGTATGAATTATTGGGTGTTGTATTCCTAAATCTACTGCTATTTCTATTGCCTTCTGAATGGCTGTTATTTCAATTGTTGTTATTGATGCCTTATTCATTATTTTAAAGTTATAGTACCATCTTTTGTTTTTATCTTTTATGTATATACCTATTCCCATATTTTCTTCAATTGCGCTTCCATCTGTATAAATACTTGGTCTATTTTTTATGTTGCTTTCTATTGTTTCTAACGTAATTTGTTTTATCACAGCTTTGTTTGTTGTTTTTTACTTTCTATTTTGTCCTTGATTTTAGTATTTATATTTATGTATTTTTCGGTATCATTTGTTTTTGCTACTGATATTTTATCTAATATTTCTTTGTGCTCTTTTATTAGTTCCTCTTGTTTTATTTTCGTTCCTTTTTTTGAATTGTTTTTGCTCATTTCATTTATCTGTTTTCTTACTTCGGGGCTAAGTGTGTACGCATTTGTTGTTTCTTTTAATATTATGTATTCTCTTCTTATCTAAGCGCTAGTTAAGAGTCAACGTCATCGTCAGCAATATCGATGTCAGCAACATCGATGTCCGTTGCTGTTTCCGACCGCATCCAAATGCACGGACAGCATAAAACCGATTAGCAACAAAATTGCTATTCGGCAGAACTAGTGCATCGATACAATTCTGACGTCGTCGCAGTTCGGTACACCTCCGTTCCCTCCCTTCCTCCATCCACCCAATTATTGGCTGTAAAGGCAATAAACCAACATTCAGTAATCGGCACTCGAAGCGTTAACAATTATTTCATCCGCTCATCATTCGTCCGAAACTTAACTGGCGCCCGAATAGGGACCTGATAAAAGTGAGGTGTTAATATAATATCAAACCTGCACAACGCTCGGTAGTTAAAGCAGTCGTGTCGTGTTGTGAAAAACATCTCCAAATAAGTGAGGATAAATCCATCCTGCATCAACGGAGTGGAACGAGTTCGGGACATCTCTCTCGAAACAAACTGAAGGCCCCCAGTAGAACAACACATCAAAAAGGATCACCTGAAGATTGGACGTTTCCGCCCGAAGGAGGATTGAACAACCCACAACCTGCTGCATACCATAGAAGCGATCAGAGTTCATCTGGACTGGATGATGATGTCGGTTCGTTCGTTGCTGATTCTGAGTCTGTAAGTTAAGTGACTAGCATTAAAAATATTATTAATCGATAAGTGAATCAAGTGTGCGTGAACTATCGGAAAAAATATTTCAAGTTAGTGTAAATTTAACTGCATTTGAAAATTGAAAAGCGTGAACTAGGTATAACCATCATTTTAAAATTTTCGGCATCATAAATTTACCTTTTTTTATATTTTACGTAAAATAAAAAATTCAAAATTCCATTTTCAAAACAACGAGCAAATTTGCAAAACAGGAACAGGATGTTGAATCAAACTATCATCTCCAATACCATGAGCCGCGAGGAGTATTTGAACATAGGGAAAGTGCCAGAGTATGTCAAAAAGTTACCTGTTTTTTGTGGTAAAGCCTCAAGCTTACCGAGTTGGATAATGGAAGTTGAAACCGTTCTTAGTTTATATGAACGGCTTCCTAAAGACTCCTCCGAGTACCAGATAATCGAAGGTACTATTAGGAGAAAGGTACAAGGTGAAGCCGCTGATGTTTTGAATTCTAACTGCCTAGCAGCAGATTGGAATACAATAAAAAGGACTCTCCTCCTTTATTATAAGGACAAGAGAGACCTTAAAACGCTTGATCACGAACTGACAATGATACGAAAAAGACCATCTGAATCTATCAGCAGTTACTTCAGCAGGGTTAACGACCTACAAACTGCTATTGTAACACAAATTCAATCCGACCCCAAGTATGCGGTTAACAATAGTGTCCACATACAATTCTTTAGGGAAAAAGCACTAGATTGTTTTATCCGAGGTCTTGATAAAACACTAAGCTTGCTTTTGAAAAACTACGACCCTAAGTCGTTGAGCAGTGCATTCCAATATTGTTTAGAATATTACAATATGGACATGCGGTCTGCACCCTTTAACGACAATAGGATCATAAAAATTCCAAAACCAATTGGCCTAGAAACCCATAACCATCAGAATCACTCGTATCAAAGAAGAACAGCACCGGTGAATAAAATTCAACCGCCAAATTTCACCAATACCAGACCATTCGCAAACCAAGGTAACCCTCAGCAGTATGTAAATCAAATTCATACAGGAAATAGGTATCCCAACGTTAACGGTTTTCAGCCCCAAAATAGACCAATAAGATTTAACACTTCAGTGCCCATGGAAGTTGACCGTTCTATGCAAACAATCAATCAGGGAAATTTCAATGCAAAACGACCCCGACCTGCGTCATCAAATCTTAGACAGGCTTACGGAATCGATGCTCCATTTGCACAAACCAGCAAAATGTCACACATTAGTTCAACGGAACCGTCACTTGATTATATCGATGGCTCCAGAAAATTAGATGAAGTAAGCTGTGAATCAAAGTCTATATTCCAAACGCCTGATCAACATTTTTATGGTACAGAACACCCCGGATATGAGCAATCTAATTTTCCACACGAAAATAATTTTTTAGAGTGGGACGCGAGTTGGTAAAGCCATTTCACTTCTTTATCAATTTGCGTACTAATGTGGGAGAATTCCCCTTCTTAATAGATACCGGATCAAATATAAATTTAATTTCAACAAAACTAGCAAATACTTACAAATTGAGTAAGCCATACCCTTTTTCGGCAAATAGTATAGCGTCTACGAACGGAAAATTTAACACATCTTCTGCAATAGACATAAAATTTTTTGCACCAAGAACAATGAAATCATTTCAATTTATAGTACATGATTTCCATCCATTTTTTGCTGGAATAATCGGAACAACAATTTTGAACACCCTTGAAGCCGATATATCATTCAAAAATTCAACACTTCAACTTAAAACCGATAATGGCACCACTTTCACTGTACCATTAGAAAAATACTCATTCAAAATGAGCAATGCTTTAGCAGAATTTCGTACCGATCATTTGCATTCTGAAGATAAATGCAAGCTAATTAAAATATTGAATGCAAATCGAGCTACCTTCCACGAACCAAATGTCAAATTGACCTGTGCTACAAATGTAAAATGTGCAATTAACACTACAGATAATTTACCTGTGCACCAAAAGGTTTACCCATACCCCGCGGCCTACAGAGAAGAAGTGGCTGATCAGATCAAAACGCTTCTCAATAACGGAATCATTAGACCGTCGCGATCTGCTTGGACATCCCCAGTTTGGATTGTACCAAAAAAGGACGACGCCTCAGGAAAGAAGAAATTCCGTATGGTCATAGATTATAGGAAATTAAACGAAAAGACCATAAGCGATAGGTATCCAATGCCAGAAATCTCGTATGTCCTTGATCAACTACGAGGCCAACAATACTTTTCAAATCTTGATCTTGCATCAGGATTTCATCAAATTCAGATGAATGCACAGGATATTGAAAAAACTGCATTCTCTATCAACAACGGTAAATATGAATTTACAAGAATGCCGTTTGGTCTGAAAAATGCACCAGCCATTTTTCAAAGAGCCATTGATGATATACTTCGCGAACACATAGGCAAAATCTGTTACATCTATATGGATGATGTAATTGTATTCGGGAGACCGGTTCAAGAACATTTGGATAATCTAGATAAAGTTCTTTCTACATTGAATGCTTCTAATCTGAAGGTTCAATTAGACAAATCCGAGTTTCTTCACAAGGAGATTGAGTTTTTAGGACATATTATCTCAAGTGAAGGATTGAAACCAAACGTTAAAAAGATTGAAGGCATAAAATTATTTCCCCCTCCCAAAACAATCAAACAATTGAGATCATTTTTGGGATTGACAAGCTATTATAGAAGATTTATTAAGGACTATGCGAAAATAGCGAAACCTTTAACTAATAGCCTACGAGGTGAGAAAAATATAACTTCAAATAGCAAAATAACACTCTCCACGGAACAATTGAAATGTTTCGAAAAATTGAAAAACATACTTTCCTCGTCAGACATTCTAATTTATCCAGACTATAATAAGCCCTTTATTTTAACAACCGATGCTTCTAACTTTGCAATTGGAGCAGTTCTGTCCCAAGGCGACATAGGAAAGGATAAACCAATCCATTTTGCTTCTCGTTCTCTGTCAAGAACTGAAGAATCTTACTCAGTTCCGGAGAAAGAAATGTTAGCTATTATATGGGCTCTTAAAACATTTAGAAATTATTTATATGGGGCAAAATTCACCATTCTAACTGATCACCAACCCCTTACATTTACATTATCGGAAAAGAATACAAACGCAAAACTTAAAAGATGGAAAGCCTATCTAGAACTGCACGATTACAGTATTGTATACAAACCAGGAAAGACAAATGTGGTGGCCGACGCTTTAAGTCGCATTTGCTGCTCTATGATAGCAACCCAGCATTCAGCTCCTGACTGTGATTTGCTATTTATACCTTCAACTGAAGGACCACTAAATGCTTTCCGTCATCAGGTAATAATACAAGAAGGAAAAAATAAAATTGAGGAAATAAGTATTTTCGATCGTTTTAAAAGAATAGTCATCACAACAGATGATACAAGTGAAGCAAATCTTCTTAAAATACTGAAAAGTAATTTTGATGCTTCTAAATTGAATGGTTTGTACACAACTGAATCTATCATGGGAAGAATTCAGGAAGTCTACAAGAACAATTTTGGTAGACAAAATATCTTAAAGATTCGATTTACTCAAAGAATACTTGAAGACGTCGAATCTTATTCAAACCAAATGGATATAGTGTGTTTAGAACATAGTAGGGCACACAGAGGTGTCGAGGAAAACAAGCAACAAATCCTCCGGAAATATTATTTTCCTAAAATGACTGCAATCGTCAGAAACTTTATAAAAACATGTGCAACGTGTAACGAATGCAAATACAATAGAAAACCGATCAAAAAACAAATCCAAGAAACGCCTTTACCAACACGGCCGTTTCAAATTGTACACATCGACATCCTCTTCCTAGAAAAAAATTATTTCTTGACTTGCGTTGATAAATTCTCTAAGTTCGCACAGGTTAAGAAAATTGAATCAAGGGCAACAGTTGATGTGTTACCCGTTTTGAAGGAAATGCTGCTTAAATATGAACCTCCCGATACCATCGTCATGGACGGAGAAAAATCGTTCAATTCAGGAGAGATAACAAGCTTCTTTAACACATTAAACATTACTCCCTATGTTACTCCTACTGGCCACAGCGAAGTTAACGGAATCGTAGAAAGGTTTCATTCAACATTCCTGGAAATGTATCGTGTAACTAAAACAGACAATCAATTAACGAAATTAATTGATCTCGTTGATCTTACTGTACATAAATATAATAATTTTATCCATTCGGTTACAAAATTTAAACCTTTCGAAATTATTAATCCTTCAGAGAAAAGTACCGCTATTATTTTACAAGTACAAAAAAATTTGCGTCTAAAACAGGAAAAAGATTTGCATTTCTTTAACAAAAATAAAGTAGAAATTCCGATACCGGATTCAGCATTAGCTTTCGTGAAAACAAAAAGAAGAATGAAACAAGTCAAACCCTTTAGACCAATCAATATTAAAAAAGTAAACAAAACAACCGTTACCACTAAAGACGAAAAAAGGATTCATCAAAATGATCTTAAAATAATTAATGTCTAATACCCTGTTATGTTACAGGATAGTTTTGGCAGTATGGACACAGAATATTTCAATACTAAGCCTAGAAAAAATACCACTACTGGCCTTCGATAGAGGTGTAGCTAGGATATCAACAGGTAACAATTATTATATTCACCATTTTCAAGTAACCGATATAAAAAATCAAGTGGAATTATTGCATGCCGAGTTCGATAAAGTAATGGAAACCCAATATACCCATATTATTAAGAACGAATTTGATCAAATTACAAGCCAACTCAACACCATCTTACCCAACCGTCAAAAACGATGGGACACAATAGGAACGGTCTGGAAATTTGTCGCAGGAAATCCAGACGCTAATGATCTAAGATTAATTAATACTACCTTAAACAAATTGATCATAAACAATAATGCTCAAGTGAAAATAAATGAAGGTTTGGCGACTCGGTTGAATGATAGTCTAGCGAAAATAAGAGAAGCTATTACCATATTTAACAGTTCTTCCATGGAGCTTTACTCCATAAACATTTTCTTAAACTTGAAACACTTATCAGAAAGGATAAAAATCATTATCGACAGCATAACTTTGGCAAAATTGGGAGTAACCAATGTACAGCTCCTTAACAAAAAGGAAATAGACATAATAGTAGCAGACATTAAGCGGAATAATCTTCCAATACATACAATCATAGAATCCCTTTCGTATACAACTACAAAAGCTGCTATTAGCAATTCAGAACTAGTTTTAATAATTACTGACCCTAGGCTGGAAGATAAGATTTATAAGAAAATTCAAGTTTACCCTGTCACAAATAGCAATAGAAGTATTCATGTACCCAATCCCTATTTCCTATCCTATCAACACTATATTTATACCGTACCGACATTGCGAAAAGCCATATATCAACCTGAGGACCTGCAGGAAGAAGAATCATCATGCGTTGCAGCGATTTTGAACCAAGAACAATCAGAATGTGATATGGTTTATCAACCAACAATAGCGGAAGTTGTGTGTCCGGATGCGACACATCTATTGATAAATACTGGTACTACGTTCATCATAACAACCAACTGCGGCTTGAAAGAACGAGTATTCAACGGACCGCTATTGATAACATACGCTTCTTGTACGATTCTAATGAACGGGAAGGAAATTTCGAATAATCGCACCGATTTACCAGGATCACTGATACATCTTCCACTATACGGTGTACAGATTCAGCCAAAAAGCAACATCACGAATTTGAGTTTGGATAACTTAAATGATCTACACGTTGAAATGCGAAAAGAAATGGACGCAATTAAACTAGAGTCAAACAGTTTTACGTGGACATGGAAGTGGTCACCTCCCTTCTTCATTACGTTACCATTCATCATTTTCATCGGTTGCCTCATCGTTCTACAGCTGAAAAAGAAATCTAGTCGAATCGAAGTTCAAGTTACCAGCCCAACAGAAGCAGCAAACTCCGAAAATATTCGAAGTTTTCAACCACCCACAATCCAAGATCTCTTTCGTACGGAGCCTCAAGACTAAGAGGGGGCAAGTTAAGAGTCAACGTCATCGTCAGCAATATCGATGTCAGCAACATCGATGTCCGTTGCTGTTTCCGACCGCATCCAAATGCACGGACAGCATAAAACCGATTAGCAACAAAATTGCTATTCGGCAGAACTAGTGCATCGATACAATTCTGACGTCGTCGCAGTTCGGTACACCTCCGTTCCCTCCCTTCCTCCATCCACCCAATTATTGGCTGTAAAGGCAATAAACCAACATTCAGTAATCGGCACTCGACGCGTTAACAATTATTTCATCCGCTCATCATTCGTCCGAAACTTAACTCGCTCTTCTTATTTCTGCGTTCACTGTGTGTAGCGAATTGGTTGGTGTGGTTTTTGTGCACCCTGGACATTTTCTTAGTGCTGTGTGGGTGACTGTGTTTAGTTTGTTACTATTTGTAATGCTGTTGTTTAAAGTTAATGATGATCCCCTTTCTATTAGACTTCTTATTGTCGCTCTATACAGTGTTCTGACTTTTTGTGGAGAGATACTGTTTGAGTTTGTGCATACAATTTTGAATATGTAAAGTCTTTTGATTGCTTTGTTTTTTAGCTGTTCAATGTGTTTGTTAAAGCCTAGTTTTTTGTCTAATATCGTACCTAGGTATTTGTACGTATTTACTTTTTCTAAGTCTTTGTTATTAATTTTCAATTCTATATTTTGTTTGGTTATTCCCATCACCATGAGTTTTGTTTTTTTCTGTGTTAATGTTTAGATTGAGCGATTCTATTTCATTTTCGAATTCCTTCAGGCTTATTTGTAGGTTTCTTTGTAGTTCGTAGTCATTACATCCTGCTGTAACTATCGTAAAATCATTTGCGTATTGCACTAACTGTATGTTTTTTAACCTATTTAATCTTTTATGTAATTTTCTATTATAGATATTGAATAACGTTGGAGATAATACATCTCCTTGAGGGAGCCCTTCAGTGATTAATTTTCTTACAATTGTATTATTGCTATTGATTTCAATTGTTCTATTTTTTTAAAATTCTATAATCCATTTAACTATTGGTGTATGTATGTTTGCGTCTATTAAGTTTAAAGTTCTAAAGTTCTTTTAGAGTTACCTTGTTATATGCATTTTCTAAATCTATAAATATTATTCCTGTTCTTAAATTTTTATTTTTGTTTTCTTTGATGATATTATAAAGACAGTTTGTGTATGTTTGAAAAGATCTTTTTTCTTGAATCCGAATGATGTTTCTGGTATTATTATATTTATTGAACAATGTTTGTTTAACTTTTCCAGTACTGTTGAATTGCTCACCTTTATGAGTGTTAATATTAGAGCGATTATTCTATAGTTCTCTATTTTTTTGAGTCTCTTTCTGGTTTTGGGATCGCTATCTCGCTATCGCTTTTATTGTTTTGTACTGTTTTTTTTTTATTTTTCCTCTCTGCCACGTGTCGTTTATTTCGTTTACTATATTTTTGTTGTTTTTAAATCTAGATGTTTTAACATCTCATATGTAATATTGTCGACACCTGGTGCTGTATTTTTCCATAGGTCCATAGTTCTAGATCTATCAGTTGATCTTCGTTAATAAATTGTGGGAATTGTATTTCTTCTATACGGAATCCTTTGTTTTTGCCATATGTTTCGTCCAGTAATTATTTACCTAATTTTTCCTCATTGTGTATTATATGTTCTGCTTTTGTAGTTTCACTGTTCTTGTTCTTAACTTTTTTAACCAGATTACAAAGTTCTTTGGTGGATGTGTTTTGGTTTACTAGATTTATCGTGTTTTCAATGTATTTTTTCTTCCGTTTTTGGATTTCAAATTTTAGTTTTGCAGTTAGTTTATTTAACTGTATTAGGTGTTCTGTCGTTCTCATGCAGTTGAATTGTCTTCTGGCTTTGTTTTTTTTCTATCCAAGCCTTTCATATTTCCCTATTCCACCATAATTTAGGCTTATGTTTCAATTTATAACTATTCTTTTTTACTATTTTATTTAGTTTGGCTGATATTTGTTTAAAACTTTCTCCATTATCACAGTTTGACTTATTCAGGTACTCTAATATTTTGGATTTTTAATAAATTATTTTTTCCTCTAGCTTCGTTTCCTTATCTACATTGATCTGTATTATTTTGTGTTGGCTATTGCCTATGTACTGTTCCGTTATTACTTTTTTGATATTTGACTATATGTCCTGTGTTACTATCGTTAGATCAATTGCTTATGTTCTCTTTTGTTCCTCTATCCTCTATTCCTCCTATCCTCTTTTGTTTATGTCTCTTGGGATGTTGGTGGCTGTCTCGTTTTTCATGATGATCATGTAAGATGGCTCTATTTCCTCCATGATAATTTTTCCCCATCTATCTGTTTATTCATCACCCCAATATGTGTGGTGACTATTGAAGTCTCCTGTTATTATAGTATTTTCTGTGTAGTAGCTGACTATTTAATTCATTGCATTCTGAACTTCTGTGTAGTCGGCTTTATTTGAAATGTAAACTGATAATATTTTAATCTTGAGTTCTATTAGTTCTACCGCTGTAATTTGAATAAAGTTTGTACTTTTTTTCTTCATTTATTTTTTTATATTTGAGCTGTTTTTTTAATAATATGCAACTACCACCATAGCCGTCTTCTCTATCTTCTCTTACTATATTATATCCAGGTATTTTAAATGTTGCATCCTTGTTAAGCCATGTTTCCTGTATACAAAAAAACTTACGTTTTTTCTTTCTTAAAATGTTCTCTGTTTAATATATCTTGTATTTCTTCTTTACTATTTTTTATGCTTTGAACGTTTGTAGAATTTTTAAACTCATTCCACTGTTTTTAACGCTTGTTTGCTCCATTTTTATAGATAACTTCTACCTATTATTTCATTATTTCATTTGTTATTGTTGATTTTATTATTTTCATTCAGCCGTTTTTTTAGGGTGTCAGCGAAAGTCTTTTTTATATAGTTTCTAGGGATTGCTGGTGTTTGTTCTCTCCTTATTGCTTCTCTCATCGCTACTCTCTGTTGTACTTGATTTTTTTTATCTCCACTTCGTATAAATATATTGGACAGTTTCTATCTAGTGTGTTGTGCTCTTCTCCACACTCTGTACAGTAGGATTTGTTGTTGCAGTTTTCGTGATACTCCTCAGCGCACATGGCACATTTTTTGCTACCTCTGCAATATTTTTTGTTATGCCCTAACCGCAGGCAGTTCATGCACCTCATTGGTTTAGGGTAGTATTGCTCTACCTTCACATCGTAGTAGTAAGCGACGTTAATTCTCCTGGGTATCCTTGTGCCGTCAAACGTTAGTATCGCTGTTGCGTCCAGCAACAAAGATTGCGTCCAGCAATCACAAATTTCTTTCCCTTGATTTAATCGCGACACGCAGTTTTTTTTAACTAAAACTAGGTATATTATATTAAAACACGTGTGTTTTGTGTCTTGGTGTTGGTAGCGTTTGTAGAGTTGGATTGTATGTTGTGTGTGGATTGTGTGTTAAAAACCTCTGCGTTCTTGCTGAGTCGTTAGGGAAAGAGCCCTGGCACCAGCTTCGGTGGGCTTTTATTCAGCGGCACTCATCTCGCTCAGCAGAATGGCCTCGCTGAGCCGAAGCTCACTCAGCCGAAATCGCTTTATGAGCGCCATCTAGCGGGAACGCGACGTGGCAGTATCGCAGTCGCTGTATTCGTATTCACGTATACGCCTTCGCTGTTCTTCCTTTTCACTATACATATATGCTTTTTTCACCTTTTCTTTCTTCAATCTTTCGACTAAGTCTTTTTCCATTATTGTCGCTATGGCATCACATTTGATTACACCTTTTGATGTGTTCAGTCTATCATGCTCTTTCACGTGTATTGCTATCCCTAGGTTGAGCTTGTACTTTGCTAAGTGCGTTGCTTGTTTTTTGCTCTTCACTAATACTAAGAGATTTCCATCTCTTAGCATGGTTACTTTTTTAGGGTTTTCGCCGAGTGCTGTTTCTAGGTTCTTTTGAACCAGAAATAGGTTTACCGCCTGTAGGATTTTATTTTGTCCATGCTTTCAATAACCATGAATATCTCCTCGTCGGAGTTATCCAGTCCTATTTCTATTCTTTCTCCTCTGATTCTTCTTTTTTTATTGCTTCTTTTCGGTGAGATCGCTAATAGCGGCTCATAATATGAGCCGAAGGCTGATCCTCCTCTTGGGTCCTCGACCCCCATCCCCCTCTATCTTTGCTCCTTTGTCCCTTTACTGTTCTTGTTTCTTTCACTCCTTTCTCAAAACTAATGTTCCGTATGAAATTTATCGTCTGTCCGAAATATCTTAAACATTTGTCCGTAAGCTCCATATATTCACAAATTCACTACCGGTAGGTTTGAACCCGCGAATGACAGTGATTAAATTTTGTCAAACTCATCCAAAAATCGTAATGCGAATCGCATGAACATGTTAAATAATTTGAAATGCGAAAAACACGTTTAGTTCAAAGTTCTTTATTGGTGAGTTGCTGAAAGGATACAATACAATAGTTCATAACGCGGAGCTCTTATATAGTAGTAGGCAGTGATGCCAAACTAAACGTTCGACACACAGACGTGTCGAACCATAGGAGGTGTCAAACCTTAAACGTTGCTTAATACCAACACTCCTCCTCAACGTTTACATATTTTAGGAAAGATTCATAACCTTACAAAACTTATCATGTTTTGTTGCTCCTAAAGGTTTGGTCAATATATCAGCCGTCATCTCTTCAGTGGGACAATACCGCAGGGTCACTATTTTCTTTTCTATTAAATCCTTCACATAGCTCTGTTTAGTTTCTATGTGTTTCGATCTTCTAGTTGCCTTTCCTGATCCTGCAAAACTTATACATGATTGATTGTCTTCATGTATTATTATTGGTCCACTCGTATTTTCTCGCATATCTTCTAAAAGTCGCTTTTGCCATACTATTTCTTGACAGGCTTCTGTTAGAGCGCAATACTCCGCCTCCATGGATGAAAGGCTTATACAACTCTGACGTCTACTGACCCATGATATAACTCCTCCTGCATAAAGAATCATAAATCCCGTGGTGGATTTCCTGCTACTAACATCTCCTGCCCAATCTGCATCGGAAAACGCTACCAGACTTTGATACGTTTTGCCTCCGAGATGTAAAATCCAATCCCTTGTACGTTTTAAATACCGCACTACTCGCTTTGCCGCTACATAATCCTTCTCAGTTGGTTCACTAAATTTTCTTCCTAGAATACCAACACATGCGGCAATATCAGGCCTAGCGCAATTTTCAATGTACAATAGACTTCCTACAATGCTTCTATAATTCGTACCATTTTTCAGGACATTACTAGGTTTCTCGTCTCGTAGAAAACCTGAATCCATCGGGGTCTTTGCCTCTTTTGCATTCTCTAATCCGAGTTTCGTAATTAGTCCATCAATATGGTTCTGAGCACCAAGACAGAAAACTCCTTCTTCATTTCTGAAGACCTGCAGTCCCAGAAAATTCTTAACTTCACCTAACATATTGATGTCAAAATGGTTTTTCAGTTGATTAACCGGTTATTTCTTTTTCGTCCTTACAAACAACTAACAAGTCATCCACATAGACTACCAAAAATGTTAATAGCTTCTTATCAACACGCGTGAATAAACAAGGGTCTGCCTTACTCGCAACGAAACCTAACTTCTCGATTACATTGCAAAGTGCCTTATTCCAACATCTGGCTGATTGTTTCAATCCATATATACTCCTCCTTAAACGGCAAACTTTCCCTTCTTGGCCAACGGTTTCATAACCAGGAGGTTGTCGCATATATATTTCTTCCTCTACGTTGCCATGCAAATATGCTGTCGCTACATCAAGATGTTTTGCGAACAATTTGTCTCGCCCCGCAATTGCCAACAACGTACGTACCGTATTGTATCGTGTTACCGGAGCAAACGTTTCATCGTAATCAGTCCCATAAACTTGGCTAAAACCCTGTGCCACAATGCGCGCTTTGAAACGAATAATTTCTCCTTTTTCGTTTCTTTTCTTTTTGAACACCCAGCGACTACCGATGACTTTCTTACCTTGTGGCAAATCCTCCAAATCCCACGTACAGTTCTTTTCGTGTGACTTAATTTCATCGTCCATTGCGGCTTTCCAGGAACGGGCATCTGATGAATTCATCGCTGCACGCCATGTTTTTGGTTCGTCCTCGATCAGCTTCGCCATACCGACCACATAATCGTCCAAGTACCCAGGCTGTTTACCCCGATTTCGCCGAACAGCTGGTAGTTCTTCGTCTTCGTTGACGTCCCCTTCCACTAGTTCCGAGAATCCGGTAGTGGTGTCAAGAAACAATGAGTCTTCAGAATTCGACCCTTCTGTAAGATCTTCATTGTTCGACGCGACACACTCGTCTGCTTTTTCTTTCTCGGTAACTTGCTCGAAAACAATAACAGTATTTGGGTTTACACACTCACTGGTACTGACCGGTTGCTTGCGCTGTACGTCTCGTTCCAAAATCTTAACATCACGACTTATTGTGATTCTCTCGTTTGCCAAATCCACGAAACGATATCCCTTTTGTTGCTCGGAATACCCAACAAAAGTCAACTTTCGAGCTTTGCTTTCAAATTTGTTTCTTTTTGTTTTTGGGACGTGCACCCATGCCCCGCAACCAAACACGCGAAGATGGTCCACTTTTGGTTTTCGACAGAACCACTTTTCATACGGAGTGCATTTCACTACACTTGAATACAGTCTGTTCTGCAAATAGTTTGCACACAGAACTGCTTCACCCCAATATTTCGTGTCCAATTTCGCACCCAACAACATAGCCGTTACCATTTCTTCCAGGTACCGATTTTTCCTTTCCGCGACACCGTTTTGTTGCGGCGAGTATGGAGTGGATGTTTGCATTAGAATACCTTGTTTCCGATAAAAGGCTCTTAGTTTATCGTTAATGTACTCACCACCTCCATCCGACCTTAATATTTTCGGTATTTTGCCAAACTGGTTACGCATAAGGTTAACAAAATCTATTATTTTATCTGGAACTTCGGCTTTTGTTTTGACCAAATAAACTGTTGCATATCGGCTAAAATCGTCTATCAGGGTAACGAACTATTTATTTCCGCTTGGTGTTGTTGTCGGCATTGGACCGCAGACATCGCTGTGCACTAGATCAAGCATTTCTTTTGTCTGGTGTTCTGATATCTTTGGAAACTTTGTACGTGAAAGTTTCCCTTCCAAACATGTTTCGCACTTCAAGTTTTCCGGACACGACCGCATTTTTGCACCAGTCACTAAATTATTTTCAAACAGCAACTTAATCGCGGAATCTTCCCTATGCCCAAAATGCTCGTGCCACAAATGACAGCAATTTTCACTATGTTGTCCTGTTCGCACTACATACGCCGACTCCTTATTTTGCACATATATGCTGCCGTTTAGAAAGCCTTGTATCACAACCCGGTCATTCTTAATAATGTTACACAGTTCCTTCGTAAACATTACATCATAACCATCAGCACACAAGCAAGACACTGATAATAGATTACTGCTTAAACTGGGAACATATAAAATGTCTTTAACCATGATTTCACAAGCTGTTCCTTTGTCATCAATACCGTGAATCACTCCACTTCCAATACCGGCAGATTTGATAGTTTTACCATCAGCCAACGTTATGGAAACTACACTGTTCCTTTGATGTTTCACAACACTTTTAAACAGATCTAGATCACCGCACATATGCCTACTCACACCGCTATCAACCACCCATCCTTTTTCGCCCTTAACTGACGAAAAATTGGCGACAGCTTTTTGTCCTGCTTTGTGTTTCTTTAACAAAGCACAATCCTTCCGAAAATGGCCTGGTTTTCGGCAATGGTAACAAATAGGACCATTCACTTTTGGCAACTTCACATGAAGGGCTTTATCTTCCGGTAACGCACTGCCAACTTCACTTTCAGTTCTCCTGCGGTATTCTTCGCGTAGCTTGCTCATCGCGAACTCAGATGTTAATTCGATTTCAGGACGATTTTCAAGTGCTACTATCAGATTACCGTAAGACGGCGGAAGGCTAGACAAGATCATAGCCATGAATACTCGATCTTTTAGTCCTTCGCCCACCATTTGAAGACGCGTGTTCATTTTTACCATCTCACTTAAATGAGCAGGAAGATTGCCACCTTCACTTAATCTCAGCGAACATAGTTTTCGCAGTACACAAAGAACTGACGGGAGGCCACTGCTTTCATGAACAGAACAAAGAGTGTCCCAAATCTCTTTTGCCGTAGTTTTATTCAATATATAAACTACTTGGCTATCCTCGACCGTCGAACTTATCACAGCACGTGCTTTTGCATCACCGGCTATCCACTTTTCATTCGGCTCTTCCGGCTTGGCCTCCAAAATGTAGGACACCAAATCCTGCCGAATCAATTCCATTTCCAAACGGAATTTCCATATCTCAAAGTTATCGTCTTTCAGACGTGGAAGCACAATTTGATACGTCGTCATTTTTTTAACAAGAGCCTTTCACTCTGGGCCCATAACCTGTTAAATAATTTGAAATGCGAAAAACACGTTTAGTTCACAGTTCTTTATTGGTGAGTTGCTGGAAGGATACAATACAATAGTTCATAACGCGGAGCTCTTATATAGTAGTAGGCAGTGATGCCAAACTAAACGTTCGACACACAGACGTGTCGAACCATAGGAGGTGTCAAACCTTAAACGTTGCTTAATACCAACAGAACAGTGACTGCACTTGCGATTCGCATTGCGACGAAATCGTATGCGACGCAACCGTGACTCCAGCCTTACTCCGAAGTTTTGATTTGTTTATACTCCTGATTTCTGGTGTATAGGCATTTCCTCCTGTACGTCGTGTTTTTTTTAAACGGCCTTATTCCGGGCCTGCTCGGACCGGAAGCCGATACCTAACTCTACCAGTATTTCTTGTCTATGTTACTAAAATGTAATTCTGTTTTTATGAATAAAATCTATCACAGCTTTTATGGTCCCTACCTTTCTGTCCTTCCAATCCTTTCTGAATGTATCTTCATTAATACTTGTAATTTTGTTTCTCTCGAAGCTGAACTTAATGCAGTGGAAGACTTTATGGGTTCCTGTGTCCAGAACATTACCCATTTCGCAGTCGCCTTGTCGGATAATTCTCATTACACTGAGCCAGTAGTTCCCGTAATCATGGCCAGCTAATAGTCTGGCCATGGATAGTTATGGTTTGGTCTGAGGTAGTGGCTTCCTTTGCGAGTCCGTCCGCTTTTTCGTTACCGTTAACGCCCACGTGGATCGGGATCCACTGGATTTTTGCACCAAGCAGTGTCCCGTTATTTAGGATTCTCCCGTCTAATATTGGCTCTTTCAGTGTTTTTTGGAGAATGGTGCAAGCCGATTTGCTGTCCGTGTAGATGACCGGGTTTCTGATGTTTTTCTCCACTGCTAACTCTAGTGCCTTGTCGACTGCCACTAGTTCAGTCGTGCAGATGGATACCGAGTTTTCTAATCTGTACGAAGCAGCTATCTCCTCTGTGGCGCTCAGCTCCATCCCTATTCCACATTCGTCTTCCATTTTGCTCCCATCTGTATATATGCATGTCCTTTATTGCTCCTCGTTGACTGTTTGTAGCACGAGTTGTTTGAGTGCATTGTGGTTGGAGTTGCTCTTGCTGTTGTTCATTCCCTTGATGTTGGGAATGATAACCATTTGGAATTGGCTGTGGCTAAAGAGTAGAAAGAGCCCACAAGTTGGTAGGTGGTTCCCAGGTTGGACCATTGCTCCGCCATATTGAAAGTTGTATTGAAAACGAATGCGCGTTGCATAGATACAGGCGTTTTGCCGATGCGTTGCGAAATGCTTCATTTTTTTTGTATAACGCTTGGAATTTGAATTAATCTCATCATATGGCGGTTGGAAATGTTAAAATATTTTGGTTTTTTTAAGATTTAATAAGAATTTCAGCGTAAAGGTTGTTAATAAATTATAACGAAAAATAGATTAATTGATCAGTAATACAGAATGGATGCCAAATTTTTTAAACAGATAAAAAATAAATAAATGACGATTTGTTTAATGCATTAATTAATTACTTATATAATTAGATGATTAATTAATTAATTAATTATTATTAAGCATTAATAAAAGTATTAAAGTAATGTGAAAATATGAGGTTAAAATGCTCGTAGCTTTTGTAATTAAGTTTCATTATGAGTATTTCTGAATTTTTATACATGATTGTATATATAATTATATAACATGATTTTATGAGCTCGACTTAACAGTTAAACTGTAAAGTGTACCAAATGTATCCTACGATTCTGCGTGTATCCGCGAAGGATTTGTTATAGATTTAGATATTTATATTTACACGATATAATTTTATATTTTAAACTAAAATATTCTACGTATATTAAGGAGTAAGTTTCGAACCCAGGTCTACTTAACGTTGTAGTTCAGATCATATTAGGGTATTGGATTTTTCGTTCAATTAAAATTCTATGTCCCTCTTTACTATCCCCTAATTATCATGGAGTAGTCAAATAATACATTCATTAACCGCATTGCCTGTTCGAATGAATCCTCGAACCTGATTAAGTGGTTGATTGGTTTGAGTGAAAATGCTTATAACTGAAGCCATGGGACAAATATGTAGATTCATGCTTCCATTATGTTCATGGCTTCCAGGATCCTAAAATTCCCATTCGTCCCGCCTCACTAGAAACATTCTAATTTATTTATTTTGTACTTCTGAGAGTCTCGTTCACTACTTCACGACCATAAGCAATCAAAGACTAATTAGCTAATACAACATAATATTTTAGCTACAGGGGGTGGATAATAAGAGAATACCCCCAGAAAAACATGACAAGATGTGTAAGTTTTCTATGATTTAAAGGAAATATGTTTTCTTATGGACCATAACAGTAATATGACTTTTATTTTGAGTTTGATTTTTTGGATCGGTATTTTTTTGTATTGCTTTCTAATACAAATTGCATTATAATACATCACAGAAAAGTAAAATACATAGATATTTATGGTTTTCCACGAAACAATTACGTGCGCTTGTGAAGGTCAAATGGATGTCACACAAAACGCATGTATGTTTTTTGGCACAATAATATTTTAAAGTTTTTCTTTATTCGTTCAGAAAGACATTAGCCGCCTTTCACATACGTTTAATTTTGGTATTTCGTTTCGAAAACATTGTTACAATAATAATTGAACAATCGGTAACGATTCTTGTAGATGGGAAAAATATTTCCCTAGGTCGTGAAAGGTTTAAACAAGGATTCAATTATTTTGATGAAAATTATGAAGTTAATTAATTAGTAACAGTCCTTGATGCCAAATTTTATCGAAAGCCTATTCGCTATTCAGAAAAACAAGACCTGTTGATTTTCTTGTATTCTGTGTATTATTTATTCTGTGTATCTTGTATTCTGTGTGATCTGTGTATTTGATGAGGACTTCCCTGTAAAAAGTTTTTCAAGTTTGAAAATCAAAATCATACCCCGGAAATCCGGTTGCAGAGTTGACGATTATTAGATTCAACTAACTAATCAAACTCGTACGAATTTTCGTACGAGTAACACTCTATGATTTTTTGATTTGGTTGATCCTCTCCCTAGCTTATCTCATAAATTAACCGTAGTGTCAACGACCAAATTTACACCCTCAAGTCTACGACCAGCATACCCGGGTATGTCATACATTTTGTATGGGGATTGGGACTTTTTCATCTTAAAGCTGTAATAATTCAGGCTGTATTGAATATTTGAATAATTTTGAATTTCGTACACAACTACATACATTAGTTTTCTTTCTTTCGGAATATAATTGGATTTTTTTTGACTCGTTTGTTATGGTTTTTTGTTCAACCTTTTCTAAATGACAACCACGTTGATATCACTGTCCACGGCAATATCATTGTCTATCAAAAATGATCGACATTTCACATAACGTGTTAATTACAACAAACAAAACAAATGTTAACGCAAACGTTAATGTTTCGCATTACAATTTTGCACTTCTATGCTGATGAAAATCTATTGTCATTTGCAATGTTTCTCGTCCCATCAATTTCAGAAGCTCTTTCATTCTGCAAAGACTACAAAATTTGTTTCAGGACCCCACCACTGATTTTTGGTTTGAAGGTAATTCTTTTATCCTAATTTTTGATAAGGCAATAGTTTGAGAAAACTATTTGCTAAGTTTAAGGTTTTACCAGAACTCTTTTATAGATCGTAAATTAGCAGTCCGGGGAGAGTTAGCGATGTGTGACAAAACTATTGACATAATGACGACAAGCAATGTTTTCCAGAATAATTCGCGAGTCCTATGATGGGTACGGTGTAAAAATGTTTCTTGGTTTATGGCCAGTGTTTACGGCTTATTGCCGGCGATTAGAATTGAATCGGGTATGGTGTGTGTGTGGTAATTTAATTGTACGTTGAAGGGTCTCTAAGAGAAAAATGTGGTTGCGAACATCGTTGCTTTGTCATGTATTCAATGAGCATCAAACAATATTCTCAATGCTCATTCGTAACCTGATCTGACTAACGACCAAAATAGTAGTGAAGGTTTCAAAACTCTTAAGTTCCGTTCGTCATTCCACGGAACCGGTACCATGTCCTACAGGTTAGCGAAAACGACTGTAAACATTGATACCTTCGCCTACAAACTTGGGTTTTAATGGTATAGAAGCTTTAGTACCAGAAGGACCAGAAGGATCGCGCGTGATCTTCTTAGGCGTTTTATGATAGTTTGGTTTTTCCATTCAATCATCGCGGAAGGACGGCACGACGTTCCCACAACGCCGCTAAAATACTCAAATAGCATGAAGGAGCTACAACAATCTGACCTGTTTTACAAAACAGGCTTAGGCTACCGTGGAGTACTCATTTATTTTTTATTAAAATATTAATTTCTTTTTTTATTGTTTAACGAACAATTAGGCCGTTTTGCTTTGATTAAATATTACTAATACGAATTAATTAATGTCTAAGCAGATCTAAAAATTCATACAAATTCTTAATATTATTATCATACGTTTTTCAATAATATGAGCGAGTAGAACGGACAATAAAATTAAAATTATGTATCTTTTGACACGTAAAATTTATTCCGACTGGTAATCGTGCACTGTTTAAACTGCGCAATGTGACCGTTCGTTTCATTTCTAGTGATGGATAACTTTGCGCTAAAGGTCAAGTTCAAGTTCAAGTTCAAAGAGGAAAAAGGACAGATAGCTATTTTTTGAGGGAAAGGCAGACAATGTACTTGTAAACAAATACGGCTATAGTCAGAAGGAAAAGGATAGCCATTATGACCTTCCCAACCAGCCAAACTAACATGCTTTCTCGCTTTCGCAGGTTTGATTGTTCATAAGACAGAACGGGATCCGTATCAAGTTCAAATCTTATTAAAGCGGTCAAACTTTTTTTCTTTGCATAAACTTTTAATACGCACGATTTATTCGTATTTTGGCAAGATTATGCTTTTAATATGTGTATTGTTATGGCCTTTGTTGTTTTATTTTTTTTCTTCCCATTTCCGTTAAAACATTAATTATCAAGCATTCAATGGTGCCGCGGTGTAGTAACTAAATGGAGGAAATATTTTTGAAATAATACTTAGCTAGTAAATACTGACACAGCGACATATTCTCTCTGATCACAGCTATCCCATCCTCCCACTTGTCTTACTCCCGCTTAATATGTATATAGGTATATATTTTAGTGTATAACTTTAGCTTATACGCTACGTTGTAAAACCATACAGGTGAAACAGTTAAAAGAAATACATACGCAAATACAAATAACAAAAATATGAGCAAACGATCAACAATGGTCAGATCATCGATTTAGCTGGCTGATAGATTGAAATTCTGCCTGAATATATTATTTATACAATTAGGTAAACGATATGTAAGGAAGATTTCGTAACGCGGCAACAGCACAGAAACAGCAATTACTGTTTCTGTAAACTGTAATATATTTATACTTAATATAAAACTGTATTATATTTATCATATCGGTATCGGACTCTCGATGCTTTTGAAATAACAACGCAAAGGTACGTGTTGGAAACCCAGTTGTGCAACTGACCACTAGCGGATTTGCTTTATTTTATACTAAATATTGTAATTGTGTATATGGTTTTACACAAGTTCTTATGCATCAAATGTATCCTATTCATGTGTTTCTATTCACTTGTAATCGTTACTGATGCATTTTTTTGTTGGCAGCTAATTAAACATTGCACGTTGGCCATCTGCAGGAAGAAATAAAAAAACATCTTCCAACTAGTGGCAAACCAAACACGGTTTTTAACAAGATTACACTAAGAAAAAAAAAAACAAGTCTCTCGGGTTTCTGTCTGAACGAGTCAAAGTCAAAGTCAAGATTTGTGAAACTTTGGCAAACTTTAAATCAATGTAATTTATTAAATACTCGATCGATTTTGATATTTTTTTGTGATTTAGAAAGAAAATTCAATATTGTTTATGCATATAATAATAAGTTGTGGTTCTCCCTTTTATAAAACACGTCTTTATTCCATGCGTTCTGGAGGTGAAGAGGTCAAATAGGACGAGCCTTGCTCTCTGTTCAACCTGACATTTACATTACTGTCAGGTGAACAAGGTTTCTAGTTCGGTATACCATTACACTAAGGTTACATAGTGTAATTATACCAACTATAATGTTCATGTTTCTGATTTGTGCAGATTTGTGCTGTTTGCAAAAAGTCCGTGAAAAATATCATGTTTTTAAACTTTGACTTGAAACCATTCTGGGAGTTTTGTCGATTTGCGTCCCCATAATAGTCGATTTGCGTCCCCCCCGTCATTAGTACCCCATAATAGTGTAACATGTGTACTTTCATGTGGTAAAGATATATTGTGCGAAAGTTTGCGAACGCGATTTTTATGACAGTTTTTTCAAACTAACTTTTTTTCGAAGAGGTACATAAAGTACTGGGCGTCCCCATCAGACATCGATTTTGTTACAGCGATTTAGTCTGAAAATATTTATCATTTTCTTTTGTTTCGCCTTTCCTTTTTTAAGGTATAATTGTTGATATTTTCCTAACCTGTACTCTATTCATAGTAGTCTTCTGTATTTTGTGTTATATCCAGATACGTGTGTTCCTAGTGTGGTTAACTGCGCTTTTTGTAGTGGGCTGGCAGTCAACAGATGCACATAAGTACCTGCTTACATACTTTAGGGTAACACATAAAGTTGGATGGTATGCCCGGAGTAGAGTTCTAACAATATTTGAAGGAGTTCTATATCAGATATGATTCCATTAGAAGTATGAGGTATAATCCGTATCTGTAACGCGTAATAAAAGGTAAACCGGCATCTCAACAAGGCGTCATCATATCTACTTATCTGCCCAGTTATGCATTATTTTTCGTGTGTGTATATAGATGCATAAAAAATTACGCAGTTCAGTCAAACAAATATCTTTAAAGTGTCAAGATAGTGTCGATTAGCTACAACGATATCTATCAACAATTTCATAGCGACAAAAATTTAGCTTGGAATCTTAACAAGGAGAGTGTTCAAAAGAGTTTTGAAAAGAACAGAAGAAACAAGCTGCGGTTTCTGAAGTAATCCAGGTTGTGACTGGAAAAATAATTTTATGTTAGTGAATACACTAACGATCAATCTCAAGCAGGTCGACCAAATGAAAAGTTTAATGATTTGTGCTTGCGGAATAAGCGTCGTCGTGTGGCTGTTGAGTGTAGTAGTGATATAAACGGTAATGTAGAAAAAGAATTGTACACAGTGCGGAGTTTTGCACGTAAAGAAAAATGCAACCAAAACATCTTGTGAATGATTTTGATGTCAATGAAACAGCTGATACTCATGAAGAAGGATTATCATGTTTTATAGGCAATGGTTTTACCCAATCTCAATATGCGAATATTTATGAGGTATTAAAAAAAAGTTTCCTTCTTATGATTGCATATAAGTTTTAAAAAAATCTGCACCAAGTGACGAATTCATCAGTGTGAGTGAAACTAAGGCTAGTGTTAATTTTCAAGCCCTAGAGAATCCTAACGCGAAATATCAAACTGTGCAATAAATATGTTACTATGTTCTTGGGGAATTGATGGATCCAGTGACCAATTGGAGTAGAATTTGTTAAAGAAACAAAAGAAAAAATGTTAGAGAGTGTAAAAGAAATTTATGATCAAATTATGGGCATAATGCCTCTGAAAATATGCTTAACTGATACAGTTGAAGTGATAGAGTCTTTTAATTTTTATATGAGTCTGATAGATGGGAAAGTGTTAGCCTATGTTACTAATACTCCATCAATGCAAACTTGTTGTATATGTGGCGCTAAGCCAAGCCAGATGAATAACTTTAATGAAGTGGAAAATGGATTTTGTGCTAAACCTGAAAATTTGAACTTTGAAATTTCTCCGTTACGTTGCTGGATGCGTTTTTAGAGATTATAATTGATATAAAATGCCTTCTACTGTTCACAAAGTTCTAGCCCATGTCGATGAAATTGTCATGCATGCACCAGCACCAATTGGGGTATTGGGAGAAGAAGCAGCCGAAAGCTGTCACAAATTTTACAGAATAGACAGACGAGAGCATGCTAGAAAATGTTCAAGAATTCTCAAACTAAAGGACATTTTTATGAACGCTCTCTATTCATCTGATCCATTAATCAGTTGAATTTCGCTACTTACAAGGTTGAAAACTAAGAACGAGTCTGACTTTCCAGATGTTAAAACGTTTTTTTTTGTTACTAAATCAAATATTGAAACAAATTTACAAGCACTGGTATGACCACACGGTCGCATGATCAGCAACATCAGGATCTGAGTTCTGATAGCGATTCACAGGACAGTGCAAGGCTTGGAGAAGTTATGGCTGAATTAGATACATTAAATATAAGTTTTGCAAATGATATAATTGTTAGTTTGCATCCAATCAACTCGATTGAACTATAATACCAGTGTATATCTTTAGATGTTGTTACAATACCTGGCTTAAGGACCAGGCACCTCCATTACGGTAAATAACAATTTTTTTCAAAGGTACCTGTGATCTCGATATTTTTGCCTACCTAAATAGTTCCTTTTTGCCACATTAGCCAAGACACCTTAGTCGAGACACACTAGCCAAGACACCTTAGTCGAGACACACTAGCCAAGACACTTTAGTCGAGACACATTAGCCAAGACACATTAGCCAAGACACATTAGCCAAAACACATTAGCCAAGACACGTTAGCCAAGACACATTAGCCAAGACACATTGAACTTGATACGGATCTTACACCGAACCGGCTCTGTAGCAAAAACCCAACTAGCCATATCAACAAACCTTCTCGTTCTGTCTTATGAACAATCAAACCTGCCAAAGCGAGAAAGCATGTTAGTTTGGCTGGTTGGGAAGGTCATAATGGCTATCCTTTTCCCTCTGACTATAGCCGTATTTGTTAACAAGTACATTGTCTGCCTTTCCCTCAAAAAATAGCTACCTGTCCTTTTTCCTCTTTGAACTTGAACTTGAACTTGACCCTTAGCGCAAGCGCATCACTAGAAATGAAACGAACGGTCACATTGCGCAGTTTAAGCAGTGCACGATTACCAGTTGGAAGCGAGCAAGGATATATAAAATGCAGCCTCAGTTCCTGTAGCAGATAAGTTGCACATGGTTTTAACATTTGAATAATAAATTCTACGAGTTAAAAGATGCATAATTTTAATTTTGTTGACCGTTCTATTAACTCATATTATTGAAAAGCGTAAGAAAATGATATTAAGAATTTATACGAATTTTTAGACCTATTTAGTCTTTAGCTAATTCGTATCAGTAATACTTAATCAAAGAAAAACGGCCTAATTGTTCGTTAAATAATTAAAAAAGAAATTTATATATTTTAATAAATCGCATCTAGTTCATCCATAATATTTTCTCCTGAGTAATGAAATGAGTACTCCACGATAGTCTAAGCATGTTTTGTAAAACAGGTCAGATTGTGCTTATGCATTTGCTCGTTCATACTATTTGAATATTTAAGCGGCGTTGTGCGATTACTTAAATTCGTCCTGCCCTGCTTCCGCGATAGTTGAACGGAACAACAAAACTATCGTAAGACGCATAGTACAATTCATCTCGAAATGTTCAGCATCTACAGCATACACATATTTTGATTAACATTTTTACAAAAGTCATAAAAACTTCAATGATAAATTTTACATAATAAAAAAGTGATTAAAAATCAAAATGTGAAAAATATTCATATGAATTTTATTAAAAATTGATTTTCGGTAATTTTAAATTCATTATTTAAAATTGTTTTAATAGAGTCCACATACAGAGCTATCAGTTTCTATGGCCGCACCCCAAATTTCTTGGGTTTTGCTATTTCTTCAAAGGATAATTTGTTCGTCAATATAGGAATTTTATTTGTTATTAAAAAAGAGGAATTTATCACATTTTTGATGAATTTTATAGATATTATTTTTTTGTTATTTTTGTTAGTTAAAAACGTATATTTAACTTGTTGATATTTTTTCCATACGGTTTTATTGTTTTTAAATATTTTGTTGCATTTTCTGTACCTTTCATCACCTGGAAAATTCTTGGAAAAAATGTCAATATGACTTAAAGTACTGCGGTAAACGAAAAAGAATAGAGCATGGTTGAAGTGTTTAGGCACAAATCTGTTTCATTATGAGAAATTCCAACGCGAATCGGTAGATCGGATAAAGTAATTAGAAATTACTTAAAAGATCCTGCCAATTATGGTTTAGCAAAACGAAACCAAACAAAATCGAAACTACCCCCGAGGGACAAAAGACGTATTCTGAATTTGGCAACCGATCATCCGTTTCACTCGCAGAAATAAAATTATCACTGTTATAGGTTTGATTTTCTGTAACCGCTTATGTGCGGTTCTGAAACTGAGTTTTATATTTCCTTCGATCTGTTATACTATTTCTTACATTTCTCGCCCCTTTCTGCTATCTCAAACTCACTGACTTCTGGATCTTTACTGGTTCTCACTGACTTCTTTACTCACTGGTGGTTTTATTTGATTTGGCGATCTCGCCGGAGCCTGCTTCGGCCTGTTTCGCCCTATGTTTCGCCCGACAGGCGCGTCGAACGATTTCGTCGCAACAACTGTGCTTACCAGTATACAGCGAAACTATTCGCACTGTTTTAAAAAACAATACGAATGTAATTCGTTCTACATTGAATGGGATTCCAAATTTGACACTGGTACACAAACAACTACGAGTGACTTACGCAAAGAAAAACGGGGCACGTTAGAGGAACACGGTATGATTATCGTGATAATTTAATGATAAAGAAAAATTGTAGTGGAGATATACCAACTGCAAGTGATCATTTCTCACGAAAATTTTTACCTTGATGTTCCAGTTGGGCTAAATGGCTATTGGCAAGATCTTAGGAAACATCCTCAATTCTTTTCCAAATAAAATTTCGGTGAAGAGTCGATAATGGCTTGGATAGGATTTTGTTCGAGAGCAAAATTAAATTTAACTTTTACGCCGTGTAAAATGAATCTCTTCAACAGTAATGCCGTGCTAACAAGCTGTTTAGTACTATTTATTTGAAAAATCTCAGGAAAAAGGACGTGCTCCAACAAGATAACTAAAAGTAGCTGTTTCCGAAGCATGGGAGTATTTAGTATATCGAATACTGAAAAATTTGGTTCACCACATGCCAAAGATAGTTTTTCAAGTGATTAAAGGTGCAGGAAATATCAATAATATTTAAATAAAAAAACAGTGAAACATACACCGAAGAAAGTAACAGTGAATTAAATACATGGTTCAAATTCAAAATTAAATTCAAAAGATCAAATTAACAAAAAAAATGAAATAAGTGGAGCTACTCGCACGATAAAACTCATCAAAAACCAATCCTTTGAAGAGATAGCAAAAACCCAGAAATTTGGGGTGCGGAAGCTTATAGCACTGTAGTAATGGTATGGAAAACAATAGTTATGATGTTATAACTCGAGCAACATTTTGGGGAAAAATATGAAAAAATATGCAAGTACGTTTGCATTGCATTTTACATAAATCATGTGAACATTGTTTTTGTGTATCTCTTCAAAATTTGATTAATTTCATGAGAACCATGCGAACATGTATGTATGTTCAATAAACCCATCTTTTATTGTCCTCTTTGAAGGTTGCTTGATATTTAATGGCCCACCGAGAGGAAAGTTAAAAGTCCTAGCTTGGTAGGTACTTCTTGTTTAGGGTGCAAGAACAGCGATAAAACTTAAAATATTATTTGAGCTACAACAATGATAACTACTACAACATTCTGAATTTGTTAAAGAATTAGATTTCCTTTTCGACAAGTTTTTAGCTTTCGCTCGTATGTGACAAATATAATTAAATGTGTTAATAATTTCTTTCCGAATGACCGAAGAATCAAATCACTCTGAACAGCCACAGCGACCGGTAAACGAAATATAGAGTTATATGCCAAGGAGAAGGCATATCGGTACTGGACCAGAGCAGAGGACTAGGCGTTATATACAGGCGATACGACACTCATAACTGCATGTGCGCACGTGTGTGTCAAAGAAACAGCATCGTGCGATCGGTAGCCGGTAGAATCGTCCTCTTTTTGTGCGAATCATCAAGTAATAAACACCTCATCGAGCCTCGACTCATCATTATAGTAACCAGCATTAAAATTGCCAACATTTTACTTGAGATCTCCTGTTTGGTATCTATTTTGTTAAACTTTTTAATATTTGAAATTCAAGCAGTTTTTGTTAGAGTGTTTGAATGCGATAAATGAATGAAATGGATAAAACGCTATTTAATAAATGCATGGCCAAAATCAGCGATTGAGCATGAACTGGTGCGACCAGCCGAAACAGTCTGTCAGTCTAACAGTCACCTTTGTCACTGATTAATATGATAAGATTAATACCCTAGTTCTGTACCAATAATTTCGAGATTAAAACGATAGTAGAGCCTATGTGCTAAAGCTGTAAAAAAATAATCTAAATTCCCAAATACAAAGTTTAAAGCAATGCATATTTCTAAATTACTTTTTCATGTTTTGCAATTTAAAAATTCGGTCTGAAAGTTGCTATCCATGTTTTTTGTTTAAGCGTTAATTTGATCATAGGGAAAGGAACGGCCTGTTTAGAAGTACCGGGTGTAATTTTCCCTATAAAAAAACGCTAACAGATCCCCTCCAGGCCAGTGCATTGTTGCAAAACTCTCCATTCAGGACTGGTAGCTATAAGTGCAAGAAGGCCAGTACCTTTAAGATTATTGTATCTTAAATACGAAAATCTTACCAAAGCTTGAAAATCATTACTAATGACTAATTATTTACTGCACTCATTTCGCACCGCCAGCACATACTACTTTATAAATGCATTGCATAATGCATTGCACTGCCAACACATACTAATTGATAAATGCATTGTATAATGGTAAACATTCAAGAAACAATTAAAAAATCGTTACGCCTTGCTTGGCCCCAATCAAGGAAAATGTTCTTAAAATCGTAGGCTAATGGAAATTGGTTGAAAAATACAATAAAATCTGTTAATGCAATGAATAAAATACAATAATAATAATTTTAAAAAAGATGGGGCTGCCCGGTGATGTATGTGATAAACGGCGCCGGTTGATAGAACCAGGCTTCAAATCTCATCCGGACCATCCAAGAACTGACTATCCTGTTACGTGGTAAAACAAGTCTTGATACGACCAGGCCGTTCTAACCGAACAAAAAAAAATTAGAAAAGCTGATAATAAATTATTATCAATCAACACCTAATATTAAAAGTATGTGTAATCTATCCAACGATCAAAAGCACAACATGGAAGCATTTAAAACAAAAAGGATTCAAGCTAAAAAGTCGACCCTAAAATTATTTTTTTACTGTACTGTTTTTTACTGTCTGACCTGGGTCAGACCTGGCTAGGCTAGCTTTGCCCTCTACAAATGAATTTTAATGGAGGAAGTAGTGATGTTGGTCTATAATCGTTTTGTAAAATTCAATGTGAATTTTAATTCAATGTGTATTACCTTACTTATTTAAAATTCATGATTTCTGGCTTTGACCGTACTGTCAGCCTCAAGATGCTGAAGTGTACAAATTTCACAAGGCATTTTCCAGGGCATATTCGGCTAAATGTGTTTTATCTCTCACCTTTCAAAGAATTTCCGATTTACACGACTGTGCAACAAACACCATTAATAACAGGGCAAGGTCTCTTCAGAGAAAATCCCTCAAAAGCTCTGATGCTGCTGTAATATCGATTGATATTTTTTCTAAAATAAAACACATTCAACCTTATTTTATTTAATTATGTGCCACTAGGCCAAACATGCGGATTCTGACTTAAAAAGTGACTTATTATTAATCTCATATCTAAAAACCACACAAAGAAAACGTCATACAAATCAATGCAGACATTTAAGAGTATTTATCTAATGAATAGCGTGACAAGAGATTTTTATAGCTAAATTAGTCATTTTTTGAACTAGAAGCAGCGCAGCACCCCTTCGATCACTGCAAAACACCCTTAAAAGAGGATGATCCGCTGTAATTAAATTGATTATTTAGCTTAATTTAATTTATTACAACGCCACCTTATTCAATATAAAATAATATGATAAATAATTAATAACTTTTCACACTGTTTCAGAAACTATTTCCAATTTTAAAACATTTTTTTTTTGCAAAAGATTTGCGAAACAAACCGAAATAATTATAAATGGTATAAACCGTCGAATATCCAATTATTTGAATTTCCAAGCGTTACAAATTCTAAGCGTTATACGCCGTCAGTATATGCAATGCGCATTGCACTCCGCTCGAAATCCAAGATGGCCTAGGGATGGGCGTACTTTTTGCTGTTTTGCGTGCAACTTGCACGCCGGTAAAACTTGTGGGCTCTTTCTACTCTTTAGCCTTGGCTGTTGTCGTTGTATCAACATCGCTGTACTGGAAATTTGCTATTGAATCAAAGATAACTCCATTACTAAGATACACTTTGGCTTGTGCTGTTAGTTTGCTCCTTGACGTTGATCGAGTTTGTCTCAGTAGTGATTCTTTGGTTAGTGCTGAGTATGATAGGTTGTTTACAAGCTCTTTGCTCATTAAGTATTTTGACCTTATTTCCAGCGGCGTTTCCGCGGCAATTGTCATTAAGGTGTTAATAGGTGTTGTTTTTGTGCACCCAGTGGCTTTACGTTGCGATTGATTGATGATCTTCTTTGCCGCTTGGTGGGTGGCCTTGTTGGCGTTGCTACTTAGGGATAGACCATATTCTATGGTTCCCCTGATCAGTGCCCTGTGTAGTTGTATTGCCTTTTCGGGGTTTATGTTTTTCCTGCTGGAACACACCATCTTCATAATGTTTAGTCTGTTGTTTGCCTTGTGTATCATATTTTTCATGTGATCGTTAAATGTTAGTCTTTGGTCTATAGTCACTCCAAGGAATTTGTATGAGCTGCACATTTTGACTCTTGCTTGGCCAATCTTTACGTTTAACCTTGGCTCAGGCTTGGGGAAACACATCATTGAGCATTTAACGCTATTAACCACGAGTTCCAAGTCTTTGATTTTGTCCGCCAGTAATTTCGCCGATCGGCGTGGTTTCACCTCTACATGTCTCCATGATACCCCAGATTCCAATAGCACGATATCATCTGCATACTGTACTACTCTAGTTTTGTTGTCGTTCATGTCATGAATGTCACTTGTGTACAAGTTAAAAAGTGATCTTTGAACCCTCGCTAGTGTTTAGTTCAATTACTCGTTTTCTGAGGTAGTTTCCAATCCAGGCTACTACTTCCTCTGGCAGGTAGCAGGCTCTCAGCGGCCCTATCCATTTTTGAGCTGACTCAAAAATGCTGTGGTCAGTTTTTTCCTGTTGTTTGCCTGAATCGTGTTCGTGATTCGGTTTACGGCACTGGTCGTAGATTTTTTCTTCCTGAAACCAAAAGTAGTTTCGGGGAGCAATCTATATTTATCTAATGTTAGATTCACCTGCTCTAGCACTGCTGTGTTGATAATTTTCAGTGGTGTAGGAAGGAGCGCGATCGGTCTGAAATTATGAACGTCCGAGGGGTCTTTCCCTGGTTTAGGAATGGCTATGATTTTTGTCCTTCTCATATTTTTAGTATCCTTGCCTTTCCTCCAGATGTTGTTAATACTTTTCACTAGTGCGTCTAGTGAATTTGCCGTTTAGGCTCCTCCAAATGTTGTACGTGATCCCGTCTATAGCTGGGGCTGTGTTTTTCTTCCTTTTTAAAATTCGGTGCCAATCCTTAACATCTATCAGGTCCCTGTCAGCCATCACATTAATTGCTTTGATAGCTTGTTTCTTCTTTGTAGAATTGAAATTCAAATTTAGGAATTTGTTTGCTTCCGTTTTCGACTTGTGGACGATGTTTTTTTTCCCTGGTAGTTTCTGTGTTGTTGCATTTTTTATAAGGTTCCACAATTTGTGTGGAGACGCCTGGGCGTCGATTTCTTCGAGATGGTTTTCCCAACTTGTTCTTTTGCAATTTTTTTGGCGTACCTGAATTTAGCCAGATGTTTTTTGAACTCAATGTGGTTAGCAATTGTTTTGGCTCGGTTGAATTTTTTTCTTGCTTCATTTTTCTCTCCATAATGACTGAAACTCATCTGTCCACCATTCTTTTGGCTGATATTTTTCTACTCTTTGGTTTTTTTATAATACTATTTATGGTTTTGGTGGCTAGGTTTAAATCTAGGTTTGTGTCGTCCATCTCCTTAATATTTTGGTATATTCTCCCAAGGACTGGTACTTTCCTTTGGATTCGTGGGGAGTCAAGCTGTATATCCATTGATATGGTTCTGTGCTGGCTGTTGCTGGTTGTGATTATTCTGGACCGTTCTTCGGATTTTGCCTATTAGGTTACTTGACGAGATGATTAAATCTATGACTGAATCCCTTTTGTTCGAGTCCGTCGAGATGAACGTGCAGTTTCTATTGTATAAGATGGAAACTTCTCTCTCATTAGTTTCCTCCATTAATATCTTCCCTCTTCTGTCACTGTAATGATCTCCCCAGTTTGTGTGGTGGGCGTTGAAATCTCCTGTAATCACACAGAATTTCCCTTTTGTCACATGTGCAAGTAGCTGACTGTATATTTTTGTAAAGTGGTTGTGACTCGTTCTGGGGGATACGTAAGTGCTTGTGATGGCTAGGTTTGTTTCATGCAATTTTATTGCTGCTGTTTGAATCGTGTTTCCTCATAAGCTGTGAAACGCTCAAACTTGAGATTTTTCTTTACTATTATGGGGCTTCCTCCGTACCCATCATCTCTGTCGTTCCTTATACTCTGCTTAATGTTTTTATCCTTTGCATTTCCATTTCGTCCTTGAATACAGGGCAGTCTTTGTTAAACAGTTAATTATGTATTCCACACGAGATTCTTTTCTCTACTAAACGCCAAGGATGATCTAGGGGTCCTTTTATAGGTCCAAATGCTGTCGGAGCGTGATCAACTCGACTACGCGAGGTTGATCCGTCAGGACAGCATGACCTGAACCAACATATGGCTCTACTCTGATTGGGTACCATCCAAAGTTGATCGACCTTGGCAGCTGTGTCGACTTGAAAGAGATCATTGTTGTTTTGGTGTTTATCAGTGCGTTGTCTTTTTTCATTTTCATGATTACTACCTCTGTTACTATTTGTTCAGATAGGCCGGCTAATACCTCGCTTTCCGTTAAATGGACCAGATCGGGACTCCCAATGACTCCCTTCGTGATATTTTGCGTGGGATGTTCTTTCACCTTGACCGTTATCGCATTAGTCTTGTCTGGTATGGCTTTTATGGTTTTCAGCC
This sequence comes from Anopheles funestus, assembly GCF_943734845.2. NCBI lineage: Eukaryota > Metazoa > Arthropoda > Insecta > Diptera > Culicidae > Anopheles > Anopheles funestus. The sequence goes on from NC_064599.1 coordinate 47,535,961, forward strand.
TTTTTGCCTGCTTTTCGTTTCTTACCTCGATAAGAAGTTTCCCTCCTATCAGCCTACTTACAGTTTCCGAATCACCGCCAATGCTGTTGGTGATGATCTTTTGTACTAGGAATGGGTTGCATCTGCTGAGGTCTTTCTCCGCTACTGTCGAATTCATTACCAAAAATAAGGAATCTTCTGAGAGATCCCTCACGATTCCGACTGTGTTATTATTTCCCCTACCTACTTTTCTGCTCGGTTCTTCCAGGTGCTGGAGCTTGTGCTGTAATGATAGAGAACATTGGATTAGAAATTGGTGTAGAAGAAAGTCATGCTTACATTTGCGCCATCCGACCAGTCGATGAGCTGGTACGTTGTGTAGCGTATATAAATGAAGCTGAATGGGAATGGATTTTGTAGAGTTCTCTTTATTTGTATTCGTATATCACGGTAATGTATCCTCTCGTGGCGACTGTTGGCATCCAACTGCCGCTAATCCTACATTCCCCCAAGTCCGTCGTTTACAACCCGCTCTCAAGCAGTCGGCTTAATGTTACTAGAGTTTACCTCCTATAGTCCAATACTCTACATCCCTCACCTAGCCCTACCTTTTTTTTTTTTTTTTTACTCGATTTCTTGTTTGTATGTGCAATGTCCAATGTTTTATATGCCGGATTCCTTATATCTCACAGGAACTTTGGTACTCCGCTTAGGGCGTTTTAAGGGAGGTGTTACGCAGTGATGTGGTTGGGTCTTTTCTTCATGGTCTACTACTTCTGGGATGTTCTCCCCATGTTGTGACCCCGGCCATCTTTTCAGATGGGCTATAGGCCGGCGGTATTTTACTCCATCTGCACTTTCGACTACTACGTCCGTTCCTCTCCTTTGAACCACTGTGTATCGTTCTGGCCGAAAAGTGGGTTCTAGTTTCCCCATTTCGTGATTGCGAATTAATACTGGGTCTCCTACCGCTATTTGAGACTCCGTAGCATGTCGCCTTGCGTCCGCGTAAAGCTTTCCTTGCATTTTTTAATGCGATCTCTGTCCCTGGTTTCTTCATCACGATACCAATATGGGTCTGTTCTTAGTGACGGGAGCAAATCTTTTACAGGTCTTCCAGTCAGCAGTTCCATTGGTGACTTACCGGTAACCGAGTGTGGCGTGGTGTTATAGGTGTAGACATATTCGTCAATAGCCTTCCTCCAATCTTCTTTCATTGCCTTGGCTATTCTTAGAGTTCGTAGGATTCCTTGGTTTTGTCGTTCTACTAATCCGTTCATCTGCGGCCAATACGGGATTGTACGCACTAGACGGATATTTTTACCCTGGCAATACTTAGTAAATTCTTCACCCGAAAAAGGTGGCCCGTTGTCAGCTCTTATTGTTTCCGGGTAAGTATGATGGCGAAAAACGCTTTCAAGGGCTTCTATTGTTTTGTTTGCATTAGTGGTTTTCATCTCGATGACAGAAAGGAATCGGCTGTAATAGTCAACAACGACCAGAAATGTGGCACATTCTTTCGCCGAAAAGAAGTCTATTGCCAGTTCTTGCCATGCCCTATCGGGCATCTCTTTCCGCTGCATTGGTTCCGGAGGATTTTGTTGGCTCACCATAGCACAGCCAGCGCATTCTTGTATCCACTCTTGCACGTCTCGATCCATATACGGCCACCAGATTTTATCTCGTAAATTTCTCTTCATCGCCACCACTCCAGGATGACCACGATGTGCAATTTCTAGTGCTCGCTGGCGTAAAGTTTCTGGCAGAATGATGCGATCATTCCTTACAATTATACCATTGATTATCCCTAACTCGCTGGCGAATGCTTGGTATCTCAACAGAGTTGCTGGCCATGTTTTAGTCTCAATAGCCTTGGTTACCGCTTTTAATGTCTCGTCCATACCTGTTTGTTGTTTAATTTCCTCTAATGTAATGGCTAGCTGTTCCGTAGTGATTTCACATACGTAGTGTTCGGTAGCCTCGTCAAAAGGCGTACTGCCAGGTGGACACAATCTGGAAAGGATGTCCGAGATGTTGTCGGACCCTGGGATATGTACCACTTTAAAGTCATAGGGCTGTAGTCGCAATGCCCATCCTTCCGCTCTGGAGCAAGCCCGTTTCCCTTCTTGATGTTTGCCACCAAAGATATACTCTAGAGTCTTGTGATCCGTAAACACCGTAAAGCGTTTCCCAAAAAGATAGTAGTGGAGTTTTTCAACGGCCCACACGACTGCCAGAGCTTCTCGCTGGGTTTGTGGATACACTCTTTCCGTTTTCGTAAGCCCCTTTGAGGCAAAGGTGATGATCCTTGATTGATGTCGACTATTCCTCTGGGTCAATACCGCCCCAAGGCCCACGGCTGATGCGTCTACGTATAGTTCCGTTACATCATTCGGATCAAAGAACCCCAGCCGGTGGACCGTGCTTGCTAATTCTTTACGGAGGTCGTTGAACGCCTTCTGTTGATCCATCCCAAACGATTCCGCTTCTCCTCTTATAAAGCATCGCAAAGCTTCCGTTTTCGATGACAGATTGGGAATAAACTGGCCAACAAAGTTGACTAATCCTAGGAAACTCCGAACTTCTTCCTTCGTTTCAGGTAGTCTAAAGTTCTGTATGGCCAGGATTTTATCTTCCGTAGGACTTATGCCCTGTGCATTGATCTTAAAGCCCAATATTTGAAGCTCCGGAACGTTGAATACGCATTTGTCATTGTTAAGCAATGCGTTATTTTCTTTTAGTATAGCAAGTACCTTGCGTAGTCGTGTGTTATGCTCCAAATGCGTCGTTCCCCACACCACGATGTCATCAATATAAATTAACACCCCATCTACATCGGCAAGCATTTCACACATAATCCTTTGAAATATCTCTGGGGCGCAATTAATACCAAACATAAGTCTTTTAAATTGCACTAGTTAATAGGCCCGGTTACAGGGCTACACAACAGATCTACGTAATGCCGAGGTATGTTCTATGGAGTTTTCGTCACATCTAGTAAAAGTTTTTTTTATCAAGCTGAAAATTTTCTGATGTAGTTACGGCTTACATTGGCGATACTACGGTACTTACAGTGAAATCCAGCCTTACAGACTGAATATGGCAATTTGCTTCGAACATCAGGTGTAAAAACCAAAGGAAAATATAACCTGTGAAAATATTTTTTATCAAATCGAAATGTTCCTTACCCTTCATCGCGAGCTACTGATATCCGATTTAAGAATTATTCGTTCTTTTTGCAGATTTCAAAGTTGGTCAAGGCTAATGTTAGCCCGGCCATCGTGGTTTTGAATTGCTTCTTTTCAACCATCTAAAGTTTCCAATTTACTATCTCTATTAATTTACCATTGCGCAATGAACTTGGCTCAGTCGGAATTGCGCACAATAATTCCACTACAATCGCCAAAATAGGGAAAATTCAGGTATGGAAGATTTTGATAGAAGCTAGAAAAAACTACATTTGAGATAGACTGGGCGTCTCTTCAATCCTGATTTCATAATGTGTCATTATAGGATCGACCACGGAAAAGGAATATTTTCGGAGCGCATGACATGTATTCCGTTTCCTGTAACCTAAAAAATAGTAACTTCTTGAATAAAATGTCTAAGAAAATCCAAAATTCCTTACCCCTCACCGACAACGAATGAGATCGGCTTAACGCAGTATATTTATGAATGTTTTCACTGTTTTTCAAAATTGGCAATGTTCAATTGCGTACCAGTGGCCCGGTTCCCCGGTCCTGGTAATATTATCACCATCTTCACCAGCTATTGCTTTTATCCTTAACAGGCATCTTCACCTGGTATTGAGTTCACTCTCTTTTTTTTAAATTCATTACAACTTGAAGAAGTCTTGGCCAGTCGTTACTGGCCGTAGCGAGACAGTCAACCCTGCGTACAGGGGTTTGGCCTGGATGGGATTTGATCACCCGTTCTGTGGTGTAGATACGTGTGCCACTACCATCCAGCAATTCCCGCTCAGCAATTCAAAAAAGTCAAATCTTCGTGCAATATTGCTTCAATATTCTGGTGATAAAATGCGGTTCATTTTGCGCTCTTGAATACTTTCACTTGGCCAACACACTCTGGAAACCGCACCACTTGTACCATTTGCTGAGCCAGCCTACTAAGGAATATTTAGCATCGTCCTACCGTCAACCATCGTTTTAAGCATTTGACTGTATCGATTCACATTTTGATAAGTTGAAGTAGGCTTAGAACCTGTGCAACAACCAAAAAACGATACCGATCTAGTGAACATACAGGGTTTGTTGATTGAGCTTTCATATTGTGCAAATTATAGTTTTACAACAGTGCCTTAGAAAAACAGCTATAACAACACTGCAGTAACGCTGCGTTACTGCACGAGTAGAATTTATATAGCGATTATACCTTTCCCAGTCATGAACGTGGTAATCTTCCTTGAGTCTGGATGTAGTTCGACATGATAGTAAGCTGATGTTATATCCAATTTAGAAAATATTACTGCTCCTTTAAGTTTGTTAAGCAACGTATCAATTATAGGGAGTGGATAGTGCTCACGTTGGATAGCTGTATTTGGATAACGCATGTTGATACATATCCGGATATCGTCAGTCCCTTTAGGAACCACTACCATTGGAGATATCCAACTTGCTGGACCGATAACCGGTTCAATAATATCCTTATCCAGCATTTCTTGAAGTTTCCGCTCAACCTTCTCCTCCATCGCGAACGGAATACGAAGGTATGCAAGCTTCTTTGGGGTTACTTTGTGGTCAATGCATAGCTTTAGCAGTATGTTCGGGAACTTCGGAAATGGTTCTTTTTTCTGTCCGATATTATTGACTTCCAACCCGACTTTTAACACTTTAAGCTCTTCTGCCGTTCTTTTGCTAAGCAGACTTCTCTGCGCTCCCTTTATGACGAAGAATTCCGCATATGTTTTGGGTTTGCTCTCGTTGATGGATATAAAAGCCTCAAAAATGGTCAAAACTTGCAGTGGTTCTTGAGTCGCGTATGCTGTGATCTGCCGGTCACATTGAAATTTTCTCTTGAATATTCTAGCATTAGTATTTACCAAATTAGTCCACACTTGTTCCGTGATTGTATTGATCATAGCCCCCGAATCGATTAAAAATTCCACTGCAAGTTGATCAATAAACCCCATAATCATTCCGTTATTATAATTTGTGTCTCGCTGCTAAAAAAAAAAGAATAAAATGTTAGGCGAGTGGCTGTTCATTTTTTTTATAATTATTTCATTGATACCATATTCCTTCCAACTTCTATTAGTGTTCATTATTATTTTAGTATAAGAAATGTACTATGTAGATATAGAAAAATAACAAAAGGAAACAATAAAAAAAACAACATCATTCTACCTTGGGTGATGCGCAGTCCTTACGATATCCACAAAGCCTTCCTTGCTCTGCAACATCCCCGTCATCGAGCAAGGCGTTGGCAACTTCCGATCTTTTCCAAGAAAACCGACTCGTTCTTGGTGTGTATCGATTGCCTGCACACTTCCTTGCGAAATGTCCCAGTTTTCCGCATCTGCTGCATTCTTGAGATGTACGGTTAACCTTTTGCGAGGAATAATTTCTTTGTGATGTCGTCTTCTTGTTCGTGTTCCGATTGATCCATGCCACTACTGCATCTTCTTGTCGCATTGGGTGTGCTTTCTCTTTTTGCTTTAGTATCACCTCTCGATTCATGGCATAGTTGATCAGACTGTCAAGGTCCATTGTGCCTTCGATACCTTTGTCGCGTACCCTTTCATCGCTTGCCCCTACCGTTATTTGATGTAAGATTTCTTTTTCTTCACGATCTTAAAGTCGCAACAAGCAGCCTGCGTACGTAATCTCAACATATAACGATTGAAGGTTTCCCCGTGTTTTTGGGATAGCGATCGGAAAATCTCCAACTCCACCCGCTCATTTCGCTTCCCTACAAAGAATGCGTTGAGGCGTTTGACGGCGTTGTCGTACTCAGGAGTCTCTTGGGGAGCCATTGGTACTTTAGGAGGCTCCGGGTGTATTTCCCCCGTTACCGGCGCAAGATGGTGGTAAATCCGTTGTAAGCCTCTACCGCCCTTTGCAAGCATGAAAAGAAGCTTCTCGTGCTGTGATTCCAACCGCTTCAACTCTATTACGATCTCGCATGCCCGGTGCCATTCCTCCCATTCTCTACGTAGTCCTGATGTGTCAACAGCGTCGTTGAACGGTTCCAACGGAAAGTTCTGCTTATTGTCCATCTGTTAGTGAAAGCACAATTATTAATGTATGCTTCTTACTTAAAATATGCTACTTGATCTAACCACCCTGAAGGAATTTTATGAACCACTATTTTGCGAGTTTTTCCGTTATGTCTTTGCAAGTTATCTACCACTGTCCACCTTTAATTTTCTTTTTAATCGGCCAATTTATATAGCCATGGATCAGTTTTTTCTTAATGTGCACTGCGGTGCTCAACTGGACTCGTATTTGTTCTTTCCTTTTAGTGTGCGCTGCGGAGTATTACCGGTCTCGCATTTTTTTTGTTTCTTAGTGTGCGCTACGGTGTTGCTACCGGACTCGCTTTTTCTTTCTCTTTTCTTTTTTTTTTTAATGTGCGCTACGGTGTTGCTACCGGACTCGCATTTTCCATTTTGTTTCTTAGTGTGCGCTACGGTGTTGCTACCGGTCTCGCATCTTCTATTTTGTTTCTTAGTGTGCGCTACGGTGTTGCTACCGGACTCGCTTTTTTTTCTTTTCTCTTTCCTTCTCTTTTTTTAATGTGCGCTGCGGTATTGCTACCGGACTCGCGTTTGTTCTTTCTTTCCTTCTCTTTATTCTTTTTTCTGTGTGTGTGCCTTACCCCACGCCACATATAGATGAGTTCATTACATTTATCTACTCTGGTCTCAGATTTCGTCCTATTTACTAAACACGGTTTCCAAGAAATGCGACAAGAAAATCGTTTGGAAGTCACTGCAATTCTTCGCTTGCAAACACATATAACTCGCTAAATTAAACGGTTTCTTTTCACACTCACCGTCGATCCTACCGGCTGCGCCAATTGTAGAGTTCTCTTTATTTGTATTCGTATATCACGGTAATGTATCCTCTCGTGGCGACTGTTGGCATCCAACTGCCGCTAATCCTACATTCCCCCAAGTCCGTCGTTTACAACCCGCTCTCAAGCAGTCGGCTTAATGTTACTAGAGTTTACCTCCTATAGTCCAATACTCTACAGATTTCACTGCACGTATGATGCAAAAAATAATTCTTTCGTGCTTTTAGGCATTTTTGGGAAAAAAATATTGCATAACAGGTTTGTTTCCTACCATACAGCCGTTCCGATAAAAAATATTAGACCGATGTTTGGTCCTTTTTAACTTTCCTTAAGGTGTGGTTTTATGGAAAATTTCTTTAAACACACAGAACTACGAGGTAGGTGCTACACGTGCTAATTTTTGCCCATGAGCGTTCAGACAGACGACAGGTAACTAGCACTGTTCGTTGTCGCTACGCGCCTATGCGGAAGGTGTTACTGGTTTTTTGTAGGGAGGTAATGAACACAGGATGCTATGTAGGTGCGACTAGGGGAAACCGAATACCTCTGATGAGAATTGAGTCATACCACAAGGCATTGCTTGGCCAAGAAATGCTTACCGGTTAAACACCAACTCGCGTACCAGTGATGCGTTCGGGTACATAGGTAAAGGATATGAATGTAAAAGGATGCGTCGATTAGGTGTCGCACGATGGTACTAGAGGCAGTGAACGATCAATTTAAAAGCTGTTCAGAAGCCCTAAAATTTTCAAAACAATTGTTCATAAGTAGCTTAACACTGTCCTTTACACCTTTATCCAAATCGTATGTTTGAATAAATTTAAAAATTAAATTTGTGACGCTGAAGCAAACCCCGATATATTTAATCAAAATAACATGGTTAATTAACTGTGTAAAAATCTGCAAACATCTTAAAAAGATACGAAATGTTATTCTTTACAACTTTGTAGAACATCATTTTCGTCTAGCTCTTCAAGTTTTTTAGTTATTCGCTAAAAACCAGAGCCAGTACGTTACATACGGCCGCGAGGAAATAGCTAAAGCAAGGCATAGAATTGTAGCGAAAGATACCTTGTTTTTGTCATTGAATTTTAGTATTATTTTATCAAAATACCACACGGGAAAATCTTGCAACTATTAGCCTAAAGTGTGGCCAACATATTGTAATCGGTCGTTTGTAAATAAATAATAATTTTAATACAAATAAATGAAGAAAACTGAACGCGCTTTTGCACGCTACGTTACGACCACCGCGACCATAACACCGTACGCTGCGAGCGGTCTTGTAGCTTTCCACATTGACCATTGATCCAAAGGATCATCATTCACCCGTACGCTGCGGACGTGTTGCTTTCCACTTGGACTCATTCACCGGCATTAAACATTCACCCGTAAGGATCGTGCAAGCGCCCGTACACTAATGATGGGTTCTCTGAATCGCACCCACGGCTCCGAACCGCTTCCGAGCATAGCAACTCCGGCTCCAATTCCGGCTAGGTTAAAACCACGATTCCGCCTGGAGCCGCCCGGAACCGTCCAGAGCCGTCGGAGCCGTCCAGAGCCGTCGGAATCGTCGGAGTCGTCCGGAACCCTCCGGAGCCGTCGGAGCCGTCTGGAGCCGTAGCAGTCGCTTATAAAATAAGCAAATGTTTCATTTCCACTCGTTATTTTTACCACATTTTGGGCCCTAACTAATGAACACCGGGCGATAAATTTGTAGTTGCGATGACCGGGGGAGGGGGGAATTAGTTTGGGTACTCCACAACCGTGTGCTAGCACTATACTTCCAGTGTACTGCAGTGTGCTGGCAATGTGCTAGCTCTGTTCTAGGTGTGCTGTGTGCTAGCACAATAATAGGTGTGCTGTGCTGCGCACTGTGTGCACAGCAGCACATTACCCAACACTACTCATGAGACGTCCAAAAAAGCCGAAGTCATGCAAAATTTCAAAAAAATTGGGTCCTGTCCTGGATGCGTCCACAAATCGCGAAGCGAAAAGTGTTCGGGAGCTATACCATCTTTCGCGAAGTGAAAAAGTATTCGGAAATTATACCTGCGATCCACATTAGAATACATACGCTGCATTCGGAGTAGCAATCAGTAAAGCGTTGTTTTGCTTAAACGTGCCGTAAGCATTCTTCTTCTTCTTCTTCTCTGTGAGGTATTCCCTCGGTATGGCTAAAGAATCCAGCTTCCTGGGCCTTCCTTAGCTACTCCGCTGGTCTGAGCCGGAAAACCGCTCAACTTCCTCTAAGGATCTTGGATCGGCAACTACTGGCCATATATCCTTGTGCCGTAAGCATAGAATCCTGTTTACCTATTATAAAAATTATTGTTTTTGCTATACATATAGGGTAGTCAGGAACCGTCAACAGGGGGCCTGTGTAGACACTCCTATTGACGTCATTAATTGTACTGTGTTGTGTTGTGCGATTTTGTAACCAATTATGGCACAAATGATATTACTGCTCCGTTATCTTCTTCAAGATATGAATAATTATTACTAATAAAGCATTAGTTGATCTATTTCGGATAGCGATATGTGGGTATACAATCTTTTAAATCCTCATGCTTGGATTTTGCTGTTTATCATCAGGCAAGCTTGAGTGATTGCACTAAGATTTATTGCTTATTCATGTCTAAGTATAAAACATTGGGACGCTGTGTACAGGCTTAATATACGAGTACCAGGCTAAATGCAGCGAGTAGGTCTTTTGAGCTACTGTTTTATTCCTTGTGGCTCCATTGAGGCGGACGCTTTTCAACAAAGCTCTTGATGCCCTCCCGTCCATCGACTGTTGCTAAATTATCAACCATTATTTGTTCACCGTGCTCATACGCTGTAGAAACGTCCATTGCTATTTGTTTATAAAAAAATGTCTTACCAAGTGCAATCACAGCACGACTTTTCGATGATATGGCTTTACAAATGTTGTCAACCTCTTCGTTGAGCTGATTTTTCGGAACTACTTTACTTACAAGTCCTGCTTCTAGAGCTTCGTTTGCGGTAATAGGAAGCCCAGTAAATAGCATATAGGCTGCTCTCATGCGAGGAATGGCTCGCACCACCGCGACTCCAGGTGTGGAACAAAATATACCAAAGCTGGCACTAATAAACAATGTACGCATCGTGAGAAAGGATATGTACGGGTAGATAGCATTATTCACTTAACACGTTGTGTGCCATGTCTATCATTTTTGATAGACAGTGAAGTTTCCTTGGGGGCCATGTCTATCATTTTTGATAGACAGTAGTCGTCATTTTAAAACTGTTATTTTTCCGCGGTGGCTGCACTTTTCTACTTACAACCTTCGGCAAATATTAAGATAAGACTTTTATGAAACTAATTACATAGTTGGTTTTCGCAAATCTTCAGTCCATCAATTTATAAAAGTATATTTTTGGGATGCCTTTTTTCGAAAAATCTTAACGTTTTGTTCATATTGCTATCTCTTATGTCGCGCCGTTTGATCGTCTGCAGTGCGAGTGAGACAAATATATGCTTGAACAACAGACGATGGAACGCCGCTTCACAAGAGATAGCAATATGAACAAAACGTCAGATTTTTCGAAAAAAGGCATCCCAAAAATATACTTATATAAATTAATTTACTAAGGGTTTCTGAAAACCAACTATCTAATTAGGTTCATTATAGTCTAATCTGCATATTTGCCGAAGGTTTTTTGTAAAAATGTGGTATCTCCGCGGAGAAATAACAGTTTGAAATTTACATTTCCTGGGGGGCCATGTCTATCAAAAATGATAGACAGTCAATTTGTAAACAAAAACGCCGTGGCCTGCTAGGAAACATCACCAAAATAAGCGTGGCACACAACGTGTTAATCTTACCCGGGAGTTGAGAATGTGCTTATATCACTGCAAACCGCCATATCACAGGACGCTACCAGCTGACATCCAGCTGCGGCAGCTAAGCCATCAACTTTGGCAATGATAGGAACCGGCGCTAACCGGATGGCATCGATCAATTCCGAACATTTGTGAAACACTTGCTTATGGCGATCGGCTCCATGTTCAGCGGTTAACTCTTTTAGATTATGTCCGGCTGAAAAAACACGGCCTTGGGCTGCTAAAACGATACATCGCAGTTCGACGTCGTTCTGATTGCTAACGATATGCCTATGAATACTGTTCATCATGTCCAGCGAAAGTGAGTTGCGCGTTTTCTCATTGTCCAACAAAATAGTGCCAATTCCATCTTTAAACGTGTATGTCGACAGGGGTCTTTGTAAGACACTGATTGGATGAAACTTTGTCTGTAGGATATAAGGTTTGTATCAGTTTCGTACAGCGATAGGCAACACTTGCAAAACTTACCAACAAAACGCTTCCGATCTTTGTTATCATTTTGCGATCATCGGGTCAATTGGTCTCTGTGAACCGTTCTGCTTACGACAGAAGCATATCCCAAGCGACAGAGCAAGCGATATACGACGAGTTGAAATGTCATTTGCTCTACGGCTCACACACACATGTACATTTCAAGCGTTTAATCTATGTAGGCTGTTTGGTGCGCTAACGCAACTATTGTTTTGATGGTAGAATACGTTGGTTGTTCGGTTCCCACAGAAATGGTACAGAAACTATTACATTTATTTAGTTTTTTTTCTAGCCATTTGTGTAGTTGTTGCGTTTTATCAACAATTCCTGAAACAGTAGCGATTCAGATAATGGAGAAAATAAGTGCTAAATAGTCAAAAGTGTGCAAAAATCATTCCGATGCGTCGGCATCGGCAAAAGTGAGATGCACTGCATTTAAAAGATGTAATATTCTTCAGGATCAAAAACGAATTCATCCAGGAACGACCAGTGTGGTGGACGAAAATGGATACCTTCCCGAAATATATTCGCAAACCCGAAACAAATCACGGATAACATTCATTAACGATGGTAGAAAGTGCTTGCGTATCAGAAACGGTGGTGTGTGCGTTCACAGAAAAAAAATACAACGTCAGTACGACACGAAACAGTATTTATTTTTTTCTATGGGTTCAAGAGATACGGTTGTATTGAAAAGACAGAAGGAAAGAAAAATAAATATGTTTTTACATTGTTTACCGTGTATACAATTATTCATTATTTAATACATATCTAACATTGGCAACTAAAAACACAATCGTTACACAATGTTTGCCATTTCGAGATTCAGGTTCGGTTATATTCATCGAACCCGAAATTAGTTTCAAATTCCTGCATTGAATTCAACGTTCATTCATCTTTTGAAATAATGTTGCAGCAGGCGTGCTTCTTCTTGTGTTGTGCGGTGCTCTTGCTTTGAAATATACAAACCGCTCATTTTCATCACCCTTCTCTATGAAGCAGCGTATTCAAATCAATAAATGCATTAGAACCAACATGTGGGGCCTTTGATCAAATCCAATATGAAACACAAGATAGGAGTATATAGAAAAAGTTTTAGTTAGAGTTAAAAATAACATAACAGGCGTAGGTGAAGGAGAATGAGGAAGCAGAGTGAGGAGCGTGAGAGTGAGCATAAGGGGTGGTGGGGTTGGGGATGAGTATATTTTTTTCTCATTTCGTCAAGTTTTGAACTGGACACTATAAACGTACAATATTCGTCGAAAAAGTACTTCCCTTCGACGTCGAAACGACGTCGTTTCGACGTCGGTTGCTAAGCGTTTTAAGCGTTTTTTGTCGGTTGGGATGACATGTTGCAGAAACATTTATACCGAGGGGTTCAATGTTTCATTTAAACGACGAAAAAGGGCAGAAAACCCTCTGGAACGTAGATTGGTTCTTTTTTCGTAATTGGTTAGCTCGTACTCACTGATGAAACTACAAACTTTGTCATCTCGACCTTCTGAATAGCCATTTATTGTCATACTTATCCATAATCAAGCTTAGCTTAGGCGTGTATGCTAGAAACACAGTTATTACGACTTATGATGTTTTGTGTGAACATATGCATGAAATGAAATCGCGAATAAATGACCGTTTATTCAAGATTAAAAAGCTTATCCTTCGGAGTAGAAACTGATACGCTATGCAAAACGCACGCGAAAGTTATTAAAGATGCCTTAACGAGTGCATAACGCTTGAAACCAATGAGTAAATTATTGTTTGTTGTCGAAACAAATGGAACCAGCGATCGGTTCACCAAAGAACAAAATTAAAATCAAATCAAGTTCAAATGATTGCATTAAAACAAAAAGAATATTACTCTGCAAGTAAAAACGCTCTATGATTCCACCTATACCTCGGTGATAGGTCTCTTGGCAATGTAAGCCTTAATATTTTCATTGTCAAGCACCTTATTGACCACATCCTGCAAGTTCGGGAAATTCTCAAGCAGATTGGTCTTGGTCAGGTAGTTCAAATAGTCTAAGATGCCAGCAAAATAAACATCAGCCCAGGTCGGCTTGCCAAGCACCAGGTGGCCGTTGTTCTCCTTAGCAATCACGTTCAGCTTAGTCAGATAGAACGGAATCACTTCGTTGTTCAGGGTGATCATTTTCTTCTCCTTCACCATATCGTCCGGCTCGTAGGCAACAATTGCAATTTCTACGAAGAGAGAATGAAATCAATCATCATTTGTATGATCGCCGGTTCGTATGCAAGTGTCGATCAGTACTTACTTAGACGGAAGTCATTGATCGTATCAACAATTGCATCGATTTGCAGTGCCTCTAGCGGATTATCGCCGGCCAAATTGATCTGCTTGGCTACATATCGACACATGGCCAACGATTGATGAACACGCTTACCATCGACCTCCAACACCGGCATCTGGCCCATGGGCATTGCTAGAAAAAGAAACACGGACCATTGGACGGGTAACGGGCAGACGAAAGGGAAAGAGAAAAAGAGAAATAGCGGTTTTAAATTTTAATAGTAGCTGGATTTGTACGGGATGTGAATTTTGTTGCGTTCAATTTTTCGTTTGCTTAAACATCGTACAAATTTTTATGTAATGTTTGTTTCAGTTGTGTTTATTTGAGATAAGCAGCTGAATCTTGAATCCACAGTGAAGGTAAAAGAAATAGAATGAAAAAAATACATCTTATCACAAAACTATATGACGCGTGAATAGAAATGATACAGCAAAGGAACCACACATATCAACAAATTTGAAATAACAACACAGAAGAAGGATCTATCAACACGAAGCTTGCATGACTCGGCACACCAGGCTCCGAGGCCGAGTAGACTGGTTTGTTAGTAGATAAGATTATGAAACGAACTATGGCAACCTATGGAACTGCAGCAAGGAAAACGGAACGATCTTTTGATTTTTTCTACATGCTTCTTTGCACTCACGAGGAGGGCAAATTTGTTTTTACAGGTCTTATTTGTCCATCCCATCACGGACAGGTTTATTTCCATCTCTTTTTTTTTAATATATTTCAGTTACTTCGTCGCATGACTCTTTTCATATAAACGTTCTGAACTTTTTGAGTGCCTCGCGATAGTGCAATCGATTCAGGGAGTATACTTTGAATGTATATCGATGACACAGTTCGTAGAGGCATCATGCAATCTGATATCAGACATGTGTTGCCGATTTAGATCTCAGTCTTTGGTCGTTTATCAATCCAGTTTCGAATGGATTCGATCGATGTGACGTTGTCAACCACTTTCTGCAGATTCGGATGATTCGCGACCAGATCAGACTTGGTCATGTAGTTCAAATAGTCCAAAATTGCGGTGAAATAAATGTCGGCCCAACTCAGCTGGAAAACAGAGGGGGAAAAGAAAAAGATAGAGAGTTGATAATGGTGAATTTTAGCATGCGATTTGCCCGAGTCTGCAATCGAACTGGCTGTTCGATAGAGCATTTACTTTAGAATTTGCCAGGTATCCATTATTTTCGCGTGCAATGTCGTCCAGCTTCTCCAGATAGAATGGAATGACCTCGGTGTTCAAAGTAACCAATTTCTTGTCCTTGATATCATCGTCCGGTTCATACGAGACAACGGCAATCTCTAAAATATTACAGGTTTTAATAGGCGAGATTCAGTTTGGGAATTGTACAGCTAGCTGTCCCTTCTGGTAGGAATGATTCAATCGGCCATTTTTTTGTCTAATCTTTTTTGCATCCTTTTCGTTCGAAAACGTTTGTTGCTTAATGGCTTAAGTTATTCAAGAATGGATATTCAAGAAAAACAAATCATAAGAAGTTGGGAACTCGAGCAACACGCACGGGTCCCTACAGTACATTGCAATGTTATGCACACCTTCTACAGCTACAAAACGTCCTCTCAAAAAGGATTGCAAACATCTGGCCGGTAGAATGATCCATCCAATTTGAGGGCACTTCGGAAGTGCCTTCGGAAAAATCAGGGACACCGTATAAGCGAACGCTTACTTAGACGGAAATCGTTCACCGTGTCGACCACGGTGTCAATCATCAAGTTCTCCCAATCGTCAGCGCCGGCCAAACCGACCTGGTTGGCCAAATAGCGGGACATTGCGACCGATTGGTGCACTTTTTTGCCGTCAACCTCCAGCACCGGCATCTGACCCATCGGCATTGCTGAAACGAAAGATGGAATTGTTGGTTCATGGTAACTGGAATGAGACCCTTTGCACGATTCGTGAAGATATCGATGGCATATACGAATTAAAATCGCGGTGAAAATGGATGAATGAATAAAGCGAACTAAAAAAAGGAGGAAAATTTTATGTCAAACGGACACCTTCGCTTCCCAAAAACAAAAATTGTAAAATAATAGAACTGCAAAAAAATAAACACATTTTACAGTACATTTCAGATTCAGCTGCTTACGATAGAAGTTTTCCGATTATCTCGGTTTAGTGTGTGCATGTGCCTTTGATTGAATGTAAAATCGCATATCGAAATGTAAAGGGTTCAAAATCCAGCCAATATTAAAATTCAAACTTAACCTAAAAGCTGTTTAGGCTTTGTACTTTCTAATTACAACACATTCGTTTTCTTTGCTGCATTTAACACAGGTGGTTAACAACATAAAACATACGCAAACTGATACGTACATAAACTAAACCAGGTTAATCACATTCCACGTGATCTTCGTGAGTTATTTTAGCTGAACCTCATCACCGCCAACAGTTACCGAAACAAGACGAGTACGCATTAGGTTCGAATGGGATCAATCGATGGCTAAAATTATAGTACATCAATCGACGACAATGACGGTTTCGCAGAATACGACACAACGAATACTATTCTAACTATCTCGGTTAGAAGGTCAATTCAAACTGTGCCACCAATCGTGACATCAGTCTTTTCATCACGGGAATATGTATGGTTGGGAAAGCACGCAAGGAGCCGTTTTGTAGCGGGCGGTAAGTAGGTAAAGCATGCAAAGGTTACGGACGAAATTAAATAATCATGAGACATCGATGTGCTATCGATCGGATGAAATATACAATTTTAAAAATATACTCTAGTGCATAAAAGCTAACGGTATTGTACGGGAAAAAAGCAGATTTTAGAGCTTGTAAGTTGACTCACTTGGCTTGAGTGCTGGCCATTCTTCGCGGGTGATCCTCACATCATCGAACGGTAGATTTCCGTAGGACAGCAGGAATCGCAGAGGTTCGCCCAAAGCTTTCACGTTGAAGTAATACACCTTGTAATCCGGCATGATGTTAACGGTAGGTGAAGATCTTTAGGTGAAGAAATGTTTAAAATAAATGTTACTACTTATGGAGAGCGCTAGCAAAACAATATGAAACGCGTGTTTGTTATCTTTCATTACACATTGTAAACTGTACTAATGTTTTTTTTTTATAAAAAGCTGTGTCTATATCAAACAAATACTCGTTTTGTTCTTCTATCCTTTCTTCTTAAATGGAGCTCGGTTTTTTGTTGTTTTTTTTTGGTAGAATTTTTTCGACGGTTCATAAACTTCTAACAGATGATAATTTTGTTGATCGCCATTGTCTACCGCAACAAATATAAGTATTTATGCATCATTTTGCAATAATGTCAAGAAGAAAATTTTATTTTTCTTGAATTAAACAAATCAAAAATATCACATCCGATTTCTTTTATACAGAACCAACGGATCTAGGCAATGTACCCTCTTCACAACACCGGCACAATAGTTTAGATGGCTAATTGATTTAACCTTGATCATGTAATTATGATGTTTGCTTCTTTTTTCCTCTTAACCATGACGTCCGCGCGTATCACTCTGCAGTATTTGCAACCGGATATTTTGCACAATTCTTGAGGCAACTCTACTTCACTATAATCGAACTCAGAACAAACGAAACATTTCTTCACCACTTAACACTGCCAAGCGTTTTAATGATCGTTTGATTTCATATATCGTAAAGGGTCTGGTTTTGCACAATTTTTCACCGGTAGCATCTTTTATGCCTCCCTGCTTGAACACGCCCTTTCTTACCTGTTGATCGAACTTGAGCTAAGAATATGGTCAGACTAAAACAAGCGCACGTACCACACGCTTATTTATCCCCAAACAGGCACCCGGTAGTGTAGTATTCGTGCATATTCGGAACAACTTTTATTGCGCACACTCGTCGCCGTGTTACATGTGGTGGTTGATCAGACGTTCAACCTTATCTACGTATTGTGTGCGCTATCGCGACGAACTAGGGGGTTTGTTCCATTCCCGAACTTTTATCAATGCGAAGCGTTTGTTTGCTGAATACGGTAAAAGTAAAGCTGTACGATCAATTGCTTTAACTTAATTGTGATAATATTCTCTATAGCGACTCATATTCATAAAACGATGGCAATTTATCATGTGTATGATACAATAGTAAAAAAAAGACATTTATGGCTACTGCCTCAGGAATTACAGTACGCGTAGAGATTTTTATGAATTATGATAATATGAAATAAACGAATAATACAAACGTATCTTCAAGGCTGGCATGAAACATTACAATCGAGCGTGCTTCAACTTCCTGGACCTATTTTAATCATCGGTTAAAATTGATAAAGTTTCCGTGATTGTTGCCGAAACGCATATTCGTTTACAAGACCCAAAAAAAAACACATACCGCAACGCCCTGTTCTGTGCGTTGACAAAATGTGCGTTAACATACATTTGCCCATAGCAAAGAACAGTAAACGATGTCAACCAACTGATGAATCAATCACATGGCCTACATCACGGAACGTTGATCGTGAAATAGTTTTTGCACTTGTTTTAATGTTGAGGTAGATATGGCACTGTGTCTGTTTCGTAGTTTTATTTTTACGTATCAGTATACCCATCCGACACTAGCTAGCTAGCTTCGGTCGTCCTCTGTTACATTTTCTTGGTCAGCATAGGATGTTTTGTTCAGATCAGAGCGATGTTGCTCATGTACACACATTTCGCTCGTTCGCATTATGCAATGTGGCACCAAAACTGCAAATGTTTCGCGAAAACAACCTAAACCGATAATGTATGCTGATATTATGCTCGGGTTTCATAAAGTCGCATATACAGCAAGTAAATTATTTGCTTCATTAGAACATTCTTTATCATTTCAAACGAAAATTTGGCAACGATTGCAAGCGTATTTTTAATAAATGATCTTTACAATGTGACAAGATAAGCTTATCAAACATTGATACACAGATACGGTGTATTTTTCATATACTGTCATGCTAGGTTGGGCGTCTGTAAATGTTTTTCTTTTTTTTTACTCAGTCCAACCCTCCACGGAAAATACACGTGTACAATATGCTTATCATTAGACCGATTTTTTTTGTATTCACGACTTGTCTATGATGTCATTTCGATTTGAACCATACCCTGATATCAATGATCATGGGACGTGCTAGACTGCTATTTAAAGCTTATTTTTATTATGAAATAGAATGCAAGTGTTCTTAGTTTAAGAAACATATTAAATATTAAAAAAGGAAATTGTAAACATGTTACATATATCACAACATCTTTAACGATGTCCGAACTTAGGTCCACTTTATAACACGTCAAGTTCCGGCGGTAGTGGTATCTTTTTCGAAATAGCAAATTTCCGTAATGCCTCGTATTTGTTTCGCAGCGAATCTGCCTCGTCCTGCAATCGACCAGTTTCCTCGTGCATTAGCTCCATATCACGCCATTCTTGTGATTTCTCCGTCTCCAACTCATCCTTCTGCTCAATGCGCTTTATACGGCAACTGGCGGCGTATCCTCGATTTTTCAGCGTACGACGCCGTTGCTTCATGCGAACAATTTCCTCACGCGTCAATCCTCGCATTTTCAGCGTACGGTTCAGATCGCGTACCGTTATCGACACCAGCTCATCGTCACTGATATCCGGGATAGGACAGGGAGATAAGGGTGCCTGCAATCATAATGGAAAAAAACAGGAATGTTACTACGGAACGTTGATCAAACAACGTGGTACTCGATGAAAATCGAGATTCGGATAATTACTTCATTCCAGTGAATAGATTTCGGGCGCATCATTGACTACAAATACAGAAAGGGGTACACGGTGGAATGGATATGAGATTAACTCTTGTACATGATGAAACGGGCGGCAATTGTCACGCATTCACTGTTAGCAACCCACTAGCAACACTTCCGTACAATCAGTCTAACTCAATAGACTTGTTGTACAATATTTAGCAGTACAAATGCGGATAGAATATTACCTGTGTACTTTTACGCTCGCGCTTGATTTCCTGTGGCATTTTTCGCAAGTTCTTATACACGACAGTACTCGATGGTACTTGCTAGAAGACGGAAAACAAACAACTATCGATCGAATCGAGTGATTCCCTTGTACGGGTAGCAAGTTTTATGCGACGCCTAACCCTGGAAGGAGAAAAAAGGTAGAAGTTATGCTAGCATCATGAGAAATAAAGCAAACTGCAAGTCATGGTGGATTCATTATAGGTGCACCCTTACCCTAAGCAAGAATCGATGCACGCCAGCACAAATGAGGCACAGCTTCACCGACTATTTACAAATCCACAACCCACTAAAACAACATTAAATTGACAGGAAAATTTACTGCAATAACAGCAAATTGTACTTTAGAAATGCCTCACTTTTGTTTATATGCTTTCTTATGTACAAGATCAAGGCTAGCTAAACTTTGTTTCGATCTTCGATTTGTAAGCAAAGACCTTCAACGCCTAGGTTATGTCATGCGCAGCATTCTGACATTTGGTGTGCTCGCCAAAATAAATTATATTCCACAACAAAAATCCTACTCAAATTGAGATTGAGGAACTAAAAACCACAAATCACGTCATAAACAGGAATTCAATAACCTTTTGAAAATAGTTCACTGTGCATTGAACTTAAATAAAATTGTTTAATTGCCTTTCATTAAAAAGATTCGGCCACAAGATTTTAGATTCCATTTGAAACCCGGACACGCTGATATAGACAGAGCCACAATTTCGTACAATAACAATTCGGAGAACGTTCGCAGAGTATGACAGTTCACAGTCGCGCCATTTTCTCTGGCGCTCAACATCTGCTGTGTTGACGGCATAAACAAGCAACAGTGGAAATTTGCGATGGACGCTACGAATTCCGTCTCAAAGGTTTGTATTTACTAGCACTTTAATTCATGTTGCTTATGGTTTGTTCCTGCCATTCCGCTAATAATGTCTTTCTCAGGGTGTATTTGTGTTTAAAAATGGAGCAACACGGGCTAAAGGACGCAGAAAGGTCCAAACTTGCAACAGCTTTCTGGCTGAAAACACAACCAAACAGCTTTGGTTTCGGATGTACAAAAAACACTGGGAACGATCGCGGCAGATGATTTTAAAGCTGCAAACAAGCAGCTACGGCAAGATAATAGATGATCTGTTAAAGTTTATAGAAAGCTGCCAAAAATCAAACAAATATGAAGGATTCATTCCGACCGCAGCATTGCTGACTGGCATCAATCAAATCGATCATCTGTCCCAGTTTGAGAAGCTCGCAGCCGATATACACAATAACACACTCTCGGTAGTGGTGCTGCTGCCAGCCCGTGATGGGACAAATCTGAAGCAAGCCATTGAAACAATTGTTGGGAAGTGCATTGAGAGCCAATCCAAGGATCGGTCCGACGAAAAACGATTTCGTAAAAACCAGCTGAATCTAGACGTTTTACAGGCGTGGTACCTTGAAACGCACGGTACGTTTTGTGATGCGAGACCAAAACTTACCATTATTGTGCCCGATTTTGAGCTGTTCAACCCAGTCGTTCTGCAAGATCTCATAGTCATTTTAGAGTAAGTACTGTCGCAGAAAACAAATCTAAAGCGCTCGTAAAATAATGCTGTTTGATACACGTTTTCCAGTTCGTACGCTGCAAAGTTGCCGTTTGTGCTGGTGTTTGGTGTAGCAACTGATGTATCAACCATCCACAATGTGTTACCATACCATGTGACAAGCAAAATCAAGATATCCGTTTTTCAATCAGAACCGTCCGCTACAAATCTCAACAAAATTCTAAACGAAGTGTTGCTAACGCCATTCTGCCCGTTTCATCTGTCGGGCAAAGTGTTTAAGCTGCTACTAGACATTTTCCTTTTTTATGATTTTTCTGTAAATGGATTCATCGAGGGCTTCAAATATGCCTTCATGGATCATTACTTTCAAAACTCGATCAATGCATTGAGCGCAATCGTCGACGATGAGGACGAGCTGAAAGCAATAATTAATGATCTATCGTCATCAGAATTGGAGCAAATACGTCAGTTGCCTTCTTTTCGACCATACGTGGAGTCCCGTCCAAATCCGCAAGATGTCGTGGATCTTCTTACGAACGACGATCACCTGAAGCGATCGCTAGTACCAATGGTAATGCAGGTGCACAATTATTGGTTTACTTTTCATTGTTCAATGCACATATTACAAACTCTCGTTGGCGATCTGCCAAAAGCACCGCTGGGAAAGCAAATCCGTGAGCTTTATTGCTTGTGTGTTGCTTCAGATGTAACCTCACTGCCCGAGTTTAAGGAATGCATCCAGTTATTATCGTTTTTATCGAAAGATGAAATGCTGCAAAAGATTAAACAGGTGCTAAACGTCGTGTTGCTGTGGGTGGAACGAAATGATCAGTTAAGCATCGAAGGCTGCTTAGTGTACGATGTAGCACCATTGGAAGAAATAGCAAATGGTTTGGTCTTATTGGCCGACGAACTAGTTGACGCTAACCATGAACCTATCGCGGAGGGAAAGCAGCACGAGCAATCGTCGTCTCTGCTCTCTCCTCATATGGGACGGCAAGAGCTGCGTGAAAAGTTGCTTTCGGCAGCGAAACATTCCAAAAGCGAGACCACCGTAAGCCGTGCTATTGGAAAGATAATGGATTACTTTGTTAGAAATATCTTTCAACGTTATCTTCGTCCTGCAACCAGCCAAACGGTGCCTTTAGTGGAACTGTTTATTTACAACGACAGCACTTACCTCCGCCAGCACATTGTTGGTGCGCCTAGGGCAGCAGTTCACATTGCTCTTAATAATCCCCAATACTACACACAATGTGATTGTTGCATTCTTGATGAATCGTCCTGCATTGTTCCTTCTCTGCCGGATCTTTCAATCGCATACAAATTGCATTTAGAATGTGGTCGGATGATAAATCTTTTCGATTGGCTTCAAGCTTTCCGCATGATTATCGATGATAACAATAATGACGAGATTGAGCAGCAAGTTGATCCAACAATTCAGTAAGTATATCGTAAATTCCTTTCACTGCTTCATGCTTAGTTGCAATAATAATTGTTTGTTTATTCTTAAACAGGGCCCGCTTCACCCGAGTAGTGGCAGAGTTGCAGTTTTTAGGCTTTATAAAGACATCCAAAACCAAAACCGATCATGTCACAAGGCTTACGTGGTGAAAATGTTAATTTCCGAATGGATCACATTCGCTCATATTTGGGCATATATCACGGTCGGGTTGGGAATTCATGCTAAACATTTTCTTATACTATTGTACTGTAATGTATTTATTACACATGAGTTGTTAAATGTAAACGTACAGCAATAATTAAATGATGAAGAAAGTATACATAGAATTCAGTAATTCGTTGTGCAGTTTTGAATCGATTAATTTTCACATTCACATTCGAAATAAACCTGTAGGTAGGAAATTTCGTTTTAATTGGCTGTTACTTCAAAACTCCTCCCAACTAGCAATATAAACATACCTTCTCGTTCTGTCTTATGAACAATCAAACCTGCCAAAGCGAGAAAGCATGTTGGTTTGGCTGGTTGGGCTTTAACATAACGGCCACCGCCAGAGATTTGAAACAGTCAACTCATGTATGTAGTATTTTCACCAGGAAACGCAGCTTCGTATTTGGCCCAAAAGTTTGACACTGTCAAAGATTACACAAGGGTTCAGCAGTGTTGGAAGTGTTTATGTTTTTTTCAGCTATCGGGAAAAATAAAACCGGCTCTTCGGAAGTAACAACAATTAATTAAACACGTGCCGAATGTCTGGATTTGTAAAGCGTCGACGTGCTTTAAACATAAAAGGTACGCGGCTATCCGTGCACACGGGCCAGCCGATAACTTCTTTAGGAAATCCCTCACTGGATCATGTTTTTGGTGGCGGATTTC
Organism: Anopheles funestus; assembly: GCF_943734845.2. Lineage (NCBI taxonomy): Eukaryota > Metazoa > Arthropoda > Insecta > Diptera > Culicidae > Anopheles > Anopheles funestus. Next base: position 47,559,484 of record NC_064599.1, read on the forward strand.
CCATCGGTTCAATCATTGGTATCGGTGAGTAACATGCAGTGGTCCAACGACTGTATCGGTTGTTTCTTATGCATCTGGTTCTGTATTAAAAAATGCAACAGGCGAAGACAAACATGGAAGCTATGCAAGGGTATTATCGAAATACTTTCTCGCCGAAGGAATCGTAAACAAACATCCGCTGCTGCTTGGAACGATGGAAGAAGATCCAACGCAACTGGTAGGTGGAACTAACACATTTCACTTGTTCAACGTGTAAGTCGCAGATTAATAATGATTCCTGTTTCTAGATCGAAAAATTACCAACACCCATTGAAGGTAATGCAGCATCGTCGGAAAGTAGCACCGACCAGGAACCAGAAACCATGCGCATCGCATTTCGTTACAATCAGCTAGCACCTGTAGATTCTGAACAGAAATCATCCACAGCTCTTGGACACTATTTCGATCTTACAAAAACAATAAGTTCCACCACGTTACTTGGACACGATATAACGCATTGGAACGGAGATGAAGTACTTGTAAATGATGGCGGGTTCGTGGGTTCGTTTAAAAATCCACAATATGCATCGCTATTGTACTCCATACATCGGAAAGCAAGTGAGCAACAGTTTAATTCCGCTTCGGACGAAACCTCAAAAAATGTGTTACGAATTTGTTTAAACTCAATCGGTTCTCCATCGTGGTATGATAGAAACTTTTCTGACGATTTTCTACGATTCATCGTTTTACTAAAAGCAATCGTACGGAACACACTGTCAGTTTGTTTGATTACCGTACCATTCCATCTGTTTAACCACCTAGACGATATTCAACTGTGCAGGAAAGTGCGAAATTTGTTTGACTTTTCTTTCGAACTGGAAGCATTTGCCGGCCAGCAGGAAGAACAAACGAATCCTGTCTTTAAAGAGTATCACGGCTTGCTGAACATCACTAAAATAGCACCATTTAATAGCTTGGCACCCTTCCATCCCAAAACGCGCGATTTAGCGTTCAAGCTGAAACGGAGCAAGTTTGTGATCGAAAAGTTACATCTTCCGCCAGATATTGCAGATGACGATAGCGCCGCTAAACATTCAGCGCCAACACTTGGTTGCGCTAGTAGTGGAATGAAAAGCAAGTTGGATTTTTAGCTGGATCCTGAAGCAATATTGTTAACAAATATAAGAAATTGTTCTTCTTCGAATTAACACACTATTTTTCTTTTTTATTCACGCTTAGCCTATACAAGTTTTAAAATGTGCCTTTGAAATTGCGGTTCCTAAACTAGGTAACTCTTGGAGATCTGATAATAGTGAGAATTATTGTTAAAAGCCATATCTGGACGTTGTTTACCGTACTCCTTTGGTTGTATGTACGTTTCGCGGATGGTTGGTACGGAAATGGATGAGGGCAGTTCATGCTCGTAAATGTTGTCCCGTACACGACGATTTGCCGGTAGTGCTGGGATTGGAATGTGCGGCAATGGATGCGTGCGTAGCATTTGTGTAGCATGGTTCTTACGCGGAAGCTTAGTACAGCTCAAAATAATGCTAAGCAGGACACAAAATTCAACCACTGCTACAATCAATCCAGCACAAAGAAACAGAAAGTACTGTTCACGGTACCACAGCTCAATCTTGTGCAGGCAACCCTAGGTGGGGATTAAACGAAGCCAAACATTAGATCACATTAGTATAAAGGAAGAGACATTATTCAGTAAATGATTTGCTTGCAATTAAACTCACATCCAGATGTCGACTTTTCTCATAATCTTGCGTCTGCAGCGCCTGGCAAAGTGTCACGTTTACCGGCACGGGGTCTAGGTAAGCCGTAAATTCGAACCGATTCACCAGCTTGCAGCAAGTTAAAGGGACGGTCAGGTCTTTCTTGCCTAAACTTTGTAGCTTCCATAAGGCTGTGTCATAGTTGATGCTGGTATTGATGGCACAGCATTCGAAAATCGTTTGCGCCAAATCCATCGCTGCGGTAAATTGTTCATGTCCCGGCACACCATAGTTTGCTTGAAGGGCTTTTACCATTGCCGTTTCGTTGAGGTTTAATCCAAGACACTGGGGCCACGCAGTAATCATAAGACATACACCAAATTCCGCTACCAGTAGTGAAAGAATAATCAGGAAGTACTGGAAGGAGCACATTAAAATAGCTTGTTGTAGCGAATGTGTAGACTAAGCTTAAAAATATTAAAAGCATAACTACCATTGTCAATACACAGTATGTATTCATGCACGTTGCCCAACATCCTAGCAGGGAAGCAATAATAGCCACTAGGCCAGCCGTGGTAAGGGCGAACGCTACGTAATAAAATAAGGGCTGTTCTAGCTCCGACAGGGGTGTCCTTTGCTGATCGGATGCAGATATTAGCAAACGGGATAGTAGAATCCGGGGGGAATCGGTGAACAGATAGAATCCAGTGGAAAGTAGTGTAATACCACACAGCTGAAAAGGGCAAAATCGAAGAGAAAATCAGTTTTGGAGGATAACATTGTGGTGATATTTTGTATTCTTGGGTTAGCTTAAGTGTAGTGCTATCGAAGGTGGAAATATTTTTAATCTAAAAACGACACAGGCCGGTAAATAGTAATGAACATACTTTCGTTGTGCTTAAAAAAATCTTCTACATAACAATAAAAACAATTCGAAAAATGCAACGGTTTATCAATGATAGAGTTTCCAAACTATCAAAATTCGTTCAAATGAATTCAAATCGATTAAACTTTGAGAAGCATCAACCATGCTGTACTTAAGAATTAACGTAGTACAACGACGATATTTTTTTCATGCTCGACAACATTTAACGTATGTTATCACGTTTCGGGCCTTCCTCGCAAAACATCACAAATGAACAGTTGATAAACATTTCCAACCCACTCATTAATTTGAGCATGTACTAACGAAGTTTTGCTGTTTAGTTGTTTCCATTACAACACACTTATGTTAAACTTTCAATGCCACCAAAAGTCCACCATACACCGGCAACAACCGGTGTTACAGTAGGGTGGTACCTTTGACCATAGAATAAAGCTCTCCGTACAATTACTGTTTAATAAATATTGTCATCGCATTGTCGACAGCACCATACTTTTTTATTTACACATGTCATCCACAATGGTTGAACATAAAAGAAGAAAAAAAACGTGATCGGGCAGGTGTAACGTTTGCTCTACATGCATACATTTAGTGAGTTCTTGGGAATGCCCAGTGAAATAAATGTAGCATATGGAAATTTGAACAGCATGGGAAAATTTAGAAGTTTAAGTTTAATATAATGAAAATCGATTTGAATGAAAGAATGTATGCTTCTTGACACACCGGTGTAACTAAATATTAAATACTAAATAACGAATATTTGTGAATAGTTTCTAACGCCCCAATGTACCCCGGTGGCGAATACAAAAATAATCAAACAAACTACAACATTGATTGCAACGTCTAATTGTGCTGTGTCTACGTATTTTTCCTCTACTAATGGAACCATTCGGTAGTGTTAACTACTTTTTTTTGCTGTTGTCGGCACAAAACTCCCTATCCTTTGATTTTGTTTTCTCGATAAAAATTTCAGCGCATTATGTGAAGTGAAAAGCACATGGATGATGTAGGTAGATGAAAATGCCGTCACGAACGACTAAAGTTTGTATTCGGAGAGTTCACCATCTGCTGGTTTTGTACGTTCTGTTTTGCGCGATTTTCACCAAAGCGATTGCGCATCATGCATTTATATTATGCGCCAACAGTTTGCAGCTACGTACGTACGCATTTGCACCCTTCAGTAGTAACATAAACGCCGGCACAAGCGATTCCGGCACGATTTATGAGCACAGATGAACACACACACGTACTTATAATTGGTGTCTACTGTTTTGTGTTTTTTTGCTTTTTTTTGTACACAATTTTGTAATCTTCCGCTTTCCCGATGTTGTGTCCCGTGCGTTGTTTACTCCCTCAAATGCATTCCATTTTCAACGGATTTATTTGGGCAGTCTTTACCGGGGGAGGGATGATGGACAGCGTGTAGCAAATAGCACACGATACTGTACGCAGATGCTTATGGAACTAACGAATAAAATCACTTCACAGGTACGCTTTAAAATCACTCAACCGTATTACAATTACTACATTTTCTATTATTCTGCAGTTGATTTTGTTTTAGACTGCGTTAACCTTCGGTGTTTGAGGGTTAGGTAAAAAAAACTAAAAGTCCCGGTAAGAATATAGTTGTTGACTTGCAACAGTATAGAAACATCAAAGAACGACCGATCATTAATACATTAATATATTGAGTGCTATTAATGCATAAGAGCAATATTTTGTTTTGTTTAATCCAGTTTGGTTTTTTGTATGTTACGGTACGAGTTACATGTCAACGGTACGATGCGATCACGCGTATGATTTAATCCAGCCACGCCACAACAATAGAATGCATTCATACATTTCGAAATGGACAGCAAAAGTAGGTAATGACACACACACACAAAAGTGAGGCACAATATGAATGATAGACAGGATAATTTTACCATAAATATTAGATTGCAGCTTGCCAGCACAAACTTGTGATTAAACACTTTGCTCAGTTTCATGGTGATGTATCGCGCCACAGAACGTTTGCTGTTTGTTGTATTTATGCCATAAAAGCTCGGACCTCCACCGTACGTTCTATCGCGTCCACTTGCAATATTTTAGTAATTAATAGCGATCTACTACTGCACAGTTGGTGCGATCATTGCACCACGAAAGCTGACAAAGAACTGCCGAACATCGTAGTGGACGCACTGGACAACGCACATTGATCACCGTTTGCGTCCGGTGAGTTGTGTGCGCATGAAGCGTTACATATTTGTGGTGTCGGCCCGAATCGCCGGCAAGAACAACGCATACAACGCGTACGGATTCGGACCAGCGCGTGAATGTTTCGCGTCCAAGCCAACCAAATTCGCTTTAGCATGGACATATACAGAACTGTTTTGATCAACCTTTACCTACAGGAACGTGATGATGTACCCTTCTGCATGTGGAACCATGCAACAGCACGTGCTGGGACGTGGGTGAAGCATTTACATCCAAACGTGGTGTTAACGTACGCAAAACGTCTAACGACGGCAGGAAATCGATGCACGGAAAAGCCCATGTAAATAAAAATATACAGTCCCATTTTTAATTGATTGAAACACTCTGTTTCATTGATACTAGAATAACGTACTTGATTTAACATACATATGTACTATGCGGAACCAGGTTTCAAATCCCATTTGGACATTTCCCCAGTATCAAAGACTGGCTATCGAGCATTGTGGTAAAAATATGTCTAGTAAGCCAGAAAGAGGTCGTTAAGCCAAGAGGATAGAGATATCTACTATAGCATAGCCATTTAACACGACTAAGGTAGTTATTCTATATTGTTGACTTATTTGCGTTAAGTTACTTTATTGAGTCTACATCTCAAACCCCCTGTTATGTATGTCATGTGGTACTGAATGATTCCATTCTCTCGGATAGGCAAACGAAATTCAAAATTCAACAAAAAAAAACCTATCCAATAAAAGGTCTGTATTAGTTATTTCTGAAGAGCAAATTGTATTCTTTCCTGCTTCTATAGTACAGCAACCCCGAAGATTTTTGGGTAGCCAACATTTGATTCTGTTGGACTTGATTTACGCGTTGCTAGCTAGTCTGGTCCTGTGTAGTGCAGATCACATTCGAATGAGATTTTGTATTGATGTTGTCATATAAAAACCGACACCGCTGTTCCTTAAGCAGTAGGCAGTTCCGCGAGGGTATATAATGTTTAAATTGATAGAACTTTTAAATATATCCGTAACGAGATTTCATACCCGTTCCTGTCGTGTAGAAGCCGGAGTCGATGCCACATACACCACCAAGTGTAGTTTTTCAATTATCTTCTCATATTGTTTAATATTTTTTCAAAAAAATTATTTCACATCAAAGGATCAAATACTTATTTACACGTTAAGGAGCACATTGATTTTAACGTTATTTATTTCACATAATTCGAGCAAAAGAAATTGCTGGAACAAAAAAATAATATGTACATTTGAAAATATTTGAAAATTGGCACATTAAGAACTAAAATCCACATTAAAATACCTACTATCAAATACTATAAAGAAAAAGGAAAATACTGTAAATGAATTTGAAACAAAATCTAAGCATGTCAATTTTAGTACTGAAATATGAACGTTTTAGTACAAGCTGCATCCAAACTTCCCAATTCAATATGGCTACGCGTGTTCAGTTTTCATGGTACAGCCTTTTCTAGTCCGTCCACTTTTGCCCGTCATGGGCGAACCTGGTATCTGTACATGTTGAAAATTGTTTTGAAAGAAGAAGCTTCAAATGAAACGCACGAGAAGAAAGGTATGCGAGGGTCACCGTCGGTGTGAGCGAGTAAGCTGCTATCCGAGAGTAGGTACATACATAGGAGTCGTGGGTTATTTAACGGTTGTTGGTTGTGTAGGTTGCGTGTGATCTAAACGACGTTAGAACGACAAGGATAGTGTGCACCAAAGGGGCAAGCACCAGTATAGTGTGAGTGCGTACGCTGCTTGCAAAAAGAAGTAGGGGACGTGAGTAGTGTGCGTGTGCTTGGCAGCTAGGGGACACACAACAAACGTACTGGATGTTGTTGCTTAGTTGATATTTCAATCAATCGCTAAATTTGTATCGTACGCGAGTGTAGCATAATTTCCTGCACAGTTCCTGTAGAGTAAGTGGTAGCTGACGATGAAATATAGTGATTGGGCACAGTGAAATCGAACATGCTGATAAGGCTATTTTTGATTGTGTGTCTAGTGAGCGTTTTCCTACCGAAAATTAATCCCAGTGATAGAAATGTAAAACACGCACCGGTGGCAAAGTACAAGCACGGATGGCCACGGTTCGCAGAAGACGTTAACCGACGATTGCGATGTAATACGCACGCATACCAGAGCGAATAACAGAACCGTACGCTTGTTGCGTCGTGTGCGAAACACATCAAGCGCTGGCGATTGATCCGGTTCCTGCCGGAGTGTGATCGGTGTTGATCCTGCGGACAAGTGAAAAGGTGCTAGCGCAAGAATACAAACAAAAAAAAATGCTGGAAACGATACCAGCAGCGAGTACAATAATGGTACAGCGCAGCGCACACACCGGTAGAAGGCGTCCGTTTTCAGTTGGCATGCAGTCAGTCAGTCAGTGTAGCATTCAGGAAGGGTGATGAAGGATAGAAAAAGACAGAAAGAGAGCAACGGAAAGAGCCAGCGGTTCGATAAAGCAGGATGGTCTTACACCACAGGACTTCTACCCTCTCGCTCTGGGTCAAATGACAATGTGGGTTCGTGCGTCCGATGTGAATACTGTGAATAAAAGGATCTTTCCTTGGTAGGAGTTGGATGAGAACGCTGCACTGATCAAATCCCAAAACATATTTGATCAAAACGACAAACGCGCGCGCGTGTGTGTGTGTGTGTATGCGAGTATGTGTATTTGCCTCACATAGAAAAAAAATCAAAATAATATGACAACAGCATTTCCTATAAACGCTACCGTTCACTTTTCTCAGTGCCCTCGTTTTTTTTTGCCTTCCCTCCCATTCTCGCGACACTTTGCATCGTATATGTACGTATGTGTGCGTGCGTTTGAACCGTGCCTGAAAGCGTGTAGTGTAAAACACCGGTGTAATGTTAGAATCATGCATAAATCTCTTCAAAATAGTTTTATTTTTTGCTCACGCTTCCGTTTTTTGGCTCGAGCCATTTCGAGCGCGTAAGATGTGGCCGGGAAGTGCTTTGATGTTGCATTATTCGACATATATTGTTGTGTTTGTTATTGCTTCCGTTTGCAAAAAAAAAAGTTGTTTAAGCGGAAGCGGAATTATAAACAAGACCAGATCCAAGTGATCTGTGGAGAGCTATGGGCCCATCTAACCGATGATGGAATATGACAATTAAAGTAAAGTGTTGGTGCATCATTAACGTTGAACGTAGCCTGATTGATCGTGTACGTGCGCGATGTACCAATAGGGCACACATACAAACACACGCCTATGCGTGATCGAAATTCGGTAATTGTGCAACAGACGAGTGTAGTGTTTTTGTATTAAAATATGTTTCAATGTTTCTTTCCAACAGCTTGATATTTTTAAACTGTTAAAATGAGTATTCGTGTAATGTGTGTGTGTGTTGTGTAACGAAATGAACCAACGTGAAATGTGTACATCGTATTACATATTCAAGTATAAATTATTCTAAACCGGCGATCCATGACGGGGAATGGTGTTTAACATAATGGAATGAATTGACCACACTAGCTCAGAAATCGGTTATATCAAAAATTGGTAAGTGAACAAACATGCCTGCCTTCCAAAGCTTCCACTACATGAAGAAGCAGAAATTTTAAAATTGGGAAGCACTTTATCATAAATGGATTAATTACACCAAAGGGTTTGGCCAAATTTTACACAAACTCCGAACGAATAGATCTGTCCGAACAAATGATAAAATGAAAGAAGCGATTGATTCCTCAACCGCCAATGCCTTTTGTTCTTGTTTTTATTTTCTTTTGGACCGGAGTAGATCACTACCAACATGATTGACTGGGTGGGCGATGATCGTATACGCTTTGATCACACACGCTGGCGCGAAGGTGATGTGTTATGCTGTGTCGATGAATGCAGAACGGAAACACCATCATCATCATAACCAGTGCGGGTCCGTTGCTTGTTTTCCACGTTTCTTTTGGTCGAAATTTTTAGTGGCATGTTTTCTTGGCCTGTGTGTCTCGCCCGCACGTATCCCAAGGAGTAGTAGTACTGGAATGTGCGATCACGTCGACCTTTTTTTTCTTGTTCTATGCCTTGTTCTCTGTTTCGTAGAGCGCTCGCCGAGCAAATCACTGGAACACACCCAAACACACACACACACACTTGCTCACACGGTGCCAGAGGTTGTTACCTGGCTCCCGGTTTTTCGCTTCCATCCCGATAGATTATGCTTCACAAAGCATTGTTTGAAATATCCCAAAATTCAGCAACAATTGGCAGGTTCAAATATGTTCCTTATGAGTTTACGGTTTCTGTGTGGATTAATGTTAACCCTTACTGCCTACACCTGGCCGACGATGCACCGGGTGATGCTTTACCTTGAAAAACATTCCTTCGATGTTTACGAACAAATGCGCAACGAATCGTATTAAATTTATATGAAATCTGCACAAAATAAATGCAGTTTGCAGTTGAACTACAAAAATAGATTTAAAAAAAATATTTTCTGTGTATAGCAATTGATGAGTTCTTAAGTGACAAATTAAGATGAAACACGTTGCTGCTAAATGTGCTCCTTCCTATGCTTTTATGTACACAATCGTTCTATGACTAATCCAGCCGTTTTGTTAAAAAGTATGATTATTCAAATAAAATCATCCAAAATAGATTCTAGGCTATCCAAATGAATTATTTTGTTGGACTTCAAATTAAATGCTCCTCATCATAAAATCGCAAAAAAGTGATCGATATGTAAGGAGTATTTAAAAACAGTTGTACAAAATAATGGACTTTACCAAAAAAAAAAACTTTCTACGAGCACCGCTTGAAACATTCCTTAGTGCACTCGCTTAATCGAAGCTTTAATCCACCACACTTTCCCAGTGTTTTCTTAGAATCGGGGAACAAAGCGAATCAAACGTCTAAGTTCACCGCAAGGGTTTCGACAAAAATGTACATAACGGCAAAACAGGCACACAGCAGCAGCAGCAGCAGCGGCGACCGTCAGAATGGTGGTGGCACGGCTAAACGAAAGAAAAGAGAGAAGAAAAAAAAACCATTCCAAACAACCGCATGAAGTTTGAATACGGCCAAACAGCAAGTTGCAGCCGAGCCAGTGATCGTAAGGAATATATATATCGAAACAGCGAAACGTAGCAAGAAAAGAGACGCGAGAGCATTGTAAGGAAAAGAAGCAAACAATGATAGAGAGCGAGAGAGTGGCAGCTCTTAGGGAATGATCTTCTTGTTTACTGAACCACCACGACATCATCCACCAACACACAATTATCATCCATCGCCGGCATACATTTTTAGTTGTTAAATCTTTTTCCTCACATTTTTTGTTGTATTTCAAACCGTCGACGTGCTTGGTCGCGCCGTAAAGCACCGTTCGTTGCTGTGTGTTGCCAACTGTGCCTTGGTGTAGGTGCATACTGCGTAGTGTAAACATGAACATTATAAGCATATAAGCATAAACCTCACTGTTTCTTCTGTGGATGCTCTCTCTCGTTTAAGGCTACAATCGCTACCATATTTTTATATTACCAGTTTTGATCGTACTGCTTGTAGGGAAGATCATTTAACCTCGATCGATAGCGACTCCTTTCGTGAATGGTGAAATGTGTTGTCGTCAAGGCAGTTCCTGTCTCTAGCCTCATCCTTGTGAAGAGGATTCTTTACTGCCCTGCTGCAGTCCTTTGGATTTTACTGTTTTAAAGTAACAATTTCATAGTAGTTCGAAACGTTGGCGTGTTTTAGTTGTTTTACATTTCGTTCTTAATGATATCTTAACGAACTGTTGTAATATAGAACCCGTCGATAACACAATATGTTTGACAAAAATTCTTATACGCGCTCATCAGCGATGTCAATGGGTCATGCTAGACTAATTCTAAAATAATTGATTCTGCGTAAAACCAAACTTTGAAAAGAACTTTTTTTTATCACTTTCTAGTCTTTGTCGACTATATTGCATTAATTTTCGCAAGCTTTTATATATTTTGTTGTATCTTGCCTATGTGAGGTTTCGCAAAGGACTAATCTTTGTTACAATATTGGAAGATGTTTCGAGGTTCTAAGAAAGTTGATTATAACTGCTATTTGTTGTGAGTCCTTATGCTTGGGGCTGAGTTATTACGGTGCCCTCGAATTGAAGTGGGAGAGTTGGAGTCGTTTATGAATCCTATTCAAATTGAACTGTAATATGTTGAGGAAGGAATCTTTCCGACCTTTTGAAATTTGATTGCAAACTTTCAATACCTATACGATACTGTTCAAAGTTTGGTTTTTGTTCTTTTTTTTTTGTGTTACAATTTTACGCCGGTTATCCGAATGTCAGATTACTCGAGCATCTCGGAAATGACAGTTCTAAAAATGATTTGACATATTTTTTGCAAAACTGATCACAATAAAAAATGAAGGGTTCAACAATGAATGATGCAATATGATCAGGCTCGAACAAAAAGTACATATTTCTTTTGCTACAATGGTCCACAAAGTAAATTTACACCTTGGACTTCAAAAGCACACAAAATTTTAGAAAATATTTATCACCAAAGAAAAATGTTTCAATTATCCGTGTTATCAACTTATCTGGACAGGGTAGAGTTTCGAGGAGCAGGGATAATCGGCGTTTCACTGCATAAAGCTTTTAGTGTGTCAGTAGTTTTGAGGGGAATAGACTAGTGTTGGGTGAATCTGATTCAGATTCAAGAATCTTTAAACTGAGTAAATAATTATGATTTTCTATTCTGAAGATTCATGAATCCTTATTGATACATGAATCCTAGCAGTTTCCGGACAGCCCGATGTTTTATTTGGTAGCCGTCCCGGTCTAATACAAAATAAACGGGAATCAATTCCAACATCATCATCCAACTTTATTCTATTATTCCAACAAAATCCACCTCGCCACCTTTCTAAATCAGATTCATTTGAATTTATGAGAATTTATTAATATTTGACGATTCGGCTTATGATTGGAATGACTTTTCACTGAAGATTCATATGAATGACTCTTGTCAAAAAATTTAATTGACGCAACACTAGAATAGACATAAAGTATATATAAGCTCATAAAACAATCCGGTGCTGTATGTGATAAACGAAGCCGGTCCACACGACAGGACCGGGTTTCAAATCACATCTGGAACGTCCCCCCTAGCAAGGATTGATTATTCGGCTACGTGATAAAAATAATTCTAGTAAGTCAGAAATGGCCAGCATGACCTTAGTGGTCGTTAAACCAAGAACAAGAAGGCTCATAAAATAAACAAACAGTCGATTCCAGCTTACAAAAGGTCCTGAAAATGTTCCCACTTTCGGATTCCAGATCTTCTTATTCGGTGTCAGTACAATTTCAAGAGGCTTTGTTCTGCTATATCTGGCTTTCCTTGATTTAACAGGCGTAGTATGGGGATACGGTCCGGATGGGATTTGATGCCCAGTCGTGTAAATCCGTTACCATCTGCACAACCGACATTTCATTGCTTTTACCGTTCCATTTCTCGAGGTTGCAGAAATTCTAAGTTAACTCGAACAGCAATTAAACTTAGAACTCGAAAAATTTAATGTTATTTAATATATCTGTATATTTAAATTGGTTATAAAGTATGGGTATAGGAAGACTACTGCCAAGCAGTGGTATTATCTATAGTTTGCTCATTAAAAGGCGGCAAAAGGGAACAACTAGCGAGCGGCATGTTTGGCGTCAGAAAGGATCGACGTATAATATGGTCCGGTTTTTGTGACCGGATATATTTATTTTCACAGTTTCTATGCTCGCAGGCTGACGGGCGTGCTTTTGCCAAAAATACGCAACCCAATCGGATAGATCCTTTGCGGCTCCAATTTGGTTCAGTTTTGTCGTACTTCACCTTTTACCACCGTAATAACGTGTGGTATCTAGTGTTCCCGAAATTCGAGAAGTTGGAGGGCTGATGCGCAATGCGCAACAGCGCACTTCGACGTCACGGGTAGCCTTCGAAAACGTTCGTTCCGATACGACCTTTTTGAACAGTTGTGGTCGAGCTTTTTACTACCAATGCGTGCATGTTACATGGTGGACGTTCAAATCGGCACGAACACCACGTACGTGTTCTTCCCATTAAGCGCCATCTATTGGTTTGGTACTACAAAGTTAGATAGATATTTGTAAAAGTGTTTGCCCAAACCTTATAGTCCTTTCTACATCTTATGAGCATTAATGAATAGATGTGTATAAAGGAAAAGTTATCGAATATTGGATGAAAGATTATTAGCTTTATTAAATACATCCATCAAATCTTACCTCTCGTATACAGCTTTGATTGGTAATGGCATGGTCTGTTACAACACCTTGTGACCGTTCTAGGTTTTAATTGAATGCTTGGATAAGGTCTAAATCGACAATGGTTGGTAGAGCAAAAGTGGCTTTGTTGGATTGATTATGTTATTGTATTGTAAGGAAATGCTATTGTTTGTTCATGAATTCGAACACTGACATGGATACGAGCTTTGCATTTCATCTTTTCCATGTGCACAAGTGCGTGATAGGTGTAGATGGAGTTTTTTTCTTCTTACCCAAAACGAGAGTTAATGAGAGTGACAGCCGATGGAGTCGAAGAAGCGTTTCGTTTAACTGTCTTCTTCTCATAATGCGTGTATCGGTAACGAAACACATAAGTCAGCCAATCAGCAGGAGAAATGTGCTTTGCCGAAGCGTGGAAGCGAAAAGCAATCCGCTTGGAAGAGATGTGTGCTCCATCGCCTCGACGGTACATTCACACGTGACGAAAGCTGAGGTATAAGTTTTGCTTTCATTTTAACGTTTGCAACGAAGGTAAGATTCACGAAAAGCTCACCCGAGGGCGGGTGGAGATTCCTTTCGACGTGTTTTTTTTGTTTGTTTTTTTTTTAGTGTGAAGCTCGACCGATACGACGACGACCAACATGACGTGAAGTCGTCGCTGAAGTAAACCGTGCTCCCGTGCTGTGGCCCCGGGGTTGTGTTTCTTCCTGCGGTGAGAAAGCTGCAGAATGAATGAAATGGATTTTTTTTTGTTGTTGCTTAAGTCGAAGAAATGAGATCATCGTGCGAGCCTTAGTCTCGCACGGACGGAAGTGAAAGAGCTCGGTTGTGTGCTCATTGTTGGCGTTGGTTGGGGGAAGATTCGTTCAGTGTTTTTTACCATTTCATCCCAGTTGCCGCTTGTTGCACGATGGAAAGTGTTGCTATACTTGTGTATGTTACAATTACTTCCGGTTGATACGTTGATGAGAAGGTACTTCTAAACTCTATCCTACTGCTTCAAGAAAGAAAAAAAACACGGTAAAACCAATTTAAGTACAATAAACCTTGCTACAATTATTTTTTTGTGAGATGATCTAATGTGTTTTAAAATTCACTAAATACTGTTCCACGGTATTACTGTTGATAGTTTGCTCGTAAGGAGTTGCATTTAAATACCTGATACACCAGTTCGGTGATACCCCAAACCAAAGCTTCGACACAAAAAGGCCACCGGGGTAAAGTGTCGTTCACCGATTTGAAGATTGTCGTACAAATCCAATATCGATTGGGAAGCAGCACAAGTGTGGGAACGGAACAAGGTTCTTGTCACTGGCACTGTTACTCCGCTGTACATTAGGTTCAATATTATGCTTTATCCTAACAATTAAATATACAACGTATGATAAGAAACTGTTGGGGTTTATTTTCATTAACTTTTTCAAACTGTAATAAAAAGAGAAAAATATTTTGCTTTTTTTTGAAAACTACAAATGAATTCATTAAATAGAGCAATTGAGCTTACACCAACACCAGATTAATTTGGATAATTTTCACCCCTCTGTTGCCCGCTTATTGATGTATGGGTGACTTTGGTCGCTTGTGTTAGAAAAACAAGTGGGTATTTTTGAAGTTTTCCTGTGCAATGTGTGTCCCCTATTTATAAATCCTGCCATCCCGACTGTGCCGGTGTTTCCTGGGCTTTTCAGTCTGGTTCCCTTCGAAATCCTGCTTCGAACAACGTACCGAAGCACTGCTGTATAGGCTACATATGGTCTGCGATACACGATGAAAGGCTGTGGTGTGGAGTCACTTTGTGGCATTACTTCTTCGCCTGTGCCACGACCGTACTAACACATCGAGAGGGATTAGCAACGTTTTTCAGCTCAAACACAGCTCGTTTTCACCCCTCTGGGAAGACAGAATGGAAAGTAGTGGCCCGGCATGGGTGTACGTTTGCAACGTTACCGGAAGGGAATTTTCACTCTCCCATCTGTCTCGTGCTCAGTTTTCTTGATCACTTTTCTCTCGCTATATGTAGACAAACGGTGGGTTATATTGCAGGTTATAGGTAAAGTGGGTAAAAGAAAAGTAATTCATCTAAAGCTGTGCTAGTAAAATAGACGATAAAACATATAGGTACTTCATACAAATGTGTCTCTCTGTAATGGATAAAATATAAATATCGTTCAAAAAGAAATGATGTCCGCATTATAATTACGAGTGAGCTTGTCGATATGAAATTTCGGTTACCTGTTTAGCATCTAAAAAGAAGTTGAGTAAACAATTTTTATGTAAAAATCCGTATTCGTAATTTTAACTACTATCAAATTTATGAGTTTCGCATAAAAAGAGCAAAATTATAATCTAAACAGTGTATAGTAATCTGCAGTACTTGCTATAGTAACGTTGGCATTTTATTACAAGAAAGGTACAAGTGTTTTCTGTTGATTTCGTCAAGTTGTCATATACTTTTACAACTGTACTAGTAATGAAACACTATCACAAAAATATGAAATAAAACCTAATATGTTACAATTTTGTATCGAAACCTTTAAAATCGATTGAGTGTTAACATTGAGTGAAATATTATATTTTTGTAATATAACCTGTAGCTTCTACGGTTTTGTATACTGTGAATTGAAAATTTCATCAAATCGTCAGAAATAAACTTTTCTCAATAAAACATCAACTTTTCCTGATTGCTAATATGCATTTTTTAATTCTTAAAAAATTGTTCAAATTTTGTTATTTTGGCTTTGATTCCTTCATTATCAATACTTGTCATTAACGTTTCATGTTCTCATGCTTTGGTTTTGAGTTTTTCTGCATTGAAAATGGTTGGCTTGGGAGGAGATGTACGTTAATTACGTGCTCAGCCGAAAAAAAACTCCATCCAACCAAGAGGTAAGTGAGTGGAGACTGTTCGTCAGTACTTTCAAATTATTCTATCGCTTATGGGCATCTAAACGCTGGGGGAAAAGATTTAAACTGCACATAGATATCAAGAGCAGTATGATCACTACTTTCGGGAAATCCGTAAAACTGTATATTGTGTTATAATAATATTGCATATTATTGTATATGTATATTGCTTAAGTATTAAAGTAGTTTATCAATGAACAGCAGTATGAGCTCACACAATATCATAACAACTAAAGAACAGCTTTTTTTGTTTTGCTAAATGAATTATTTAAAAGAATTTTTTTCCCACACTATTTGAACATCCTCAAGATAATACTACTTACTTTTTAGTGCCACAGTAAACTATTATTCGATTGATAATAATTCGATATTAGGTAGTAGGTATTATATTTTCCGTATCTTTTCACGCTGAAAACTAAGTGATCACGTTTTTAAACTCACAGAGTGGTGCCCTCTGCCGATACACAATACGTATAAAATACGCACGAAACTGCTAACAGGGTCAGGCAAGCGAAAGCATCATGATGCAAGAAAGAGATCGTTTAGGAGATAGTTTGTAAGTGTGAGCGAATAGGAGGGTGCACAGGGATAGCAGGCGTATGCAGCTGCTTTCGTCACAGTTCACATCGCTCTTTGGATGCTTCCCTGTTTCCGCCTAGGGAAGAAGCACAAACAAAACCCTACGTGTCGTACATACCGGTCGCCTTTCGATTGGGTACCCGCGTACATCTTCCGGGACTGTTCTTTGCGATGGCTGTCTGGTGGTCTTCGTAGTCAAGTTGGAATTAACTATGGGTGAAGAGAGCGACCGAATCGAACGAGCGTCGAATGGCGGTCAATGAACATTTTCAGTTATCCATTCCATTTGTACCTTCGCAAAGACAAAGCCTGGCCTGGCCGGTCGTGCTGGGGTCAATCGATGTCCGGTTTTGGATAGGCAGCGTAATGTGAATAGGAGCCAACGCATAACGCAAGTTTTGTCTTTACTGAATTCGAGACATACCTCGCGAAAAGGGTATGACCCCGCTTAAGCACACCAATTTGCGCGGTCTCCAGATAGGACTTGCTAAGCTACATAGGACCTATCTATACTACGATTTGCATAATATACAAAAACAAGAGTAGTGGACTAGTTTATGTGACGTCTTATTCTTGTACAGGTAGTATACCGGGGCGGCCTGATGGTGCATTTGATAAACAGCGCAAATCCACACGGCCGGACCGGGTTCAAATCCCATCCGGACCGTCCCCCCCGTAGCAAGGACTGACTATCCGGCTACGTGGTAAAAATAAGTCTAGTAAGCCAGAAATGGCCGGCGTGACCTGTAAGGTCGTTAAAAGCCAAGAAGAGAGAGAGAGTAGTATACCGTGTCTGGAATACGCGGATTTTTCAGTTTAAAATTCAATTAAATTTACAAAAAATCGTGTTAACGGCTGTAGTATAACACCAAATAGATGGATAATACATACTAAGTTGATTTTTTCCGGTATGCATGGAAATTCGATTGTACTTCGGGAATACTGCAATATTCTAATATCTGTCGATAAAAACTGTTCCCTCGAACTGGCATTTAGATTGGTTATTTGGTTGCAGGATTCTTTCATGCCGGCCCGGTGGTGCATGTAATAAACGGCGCTGGTCCACACGGCAGGACCGGGTTCAAATCCCATCCGGACCGTCCCCCCGTAGCAAGGACTGATTATCCGGCTACGTGGTAAAAATAAGTCTAGTAAGTCAGGAATGGCCGGCGTGACCTGTAAGGTCTTTTTAAAGCCAAGAAAAAGAATTCTTTCATGCAGATTTTTCACTCAAGCAAGACTAAAAAGGAGATCCTTGAGATATTCGGTACCTCTTATACACGGCTTTCAAAATACAACTTTATTTTATAGCTCAATATTTAAAACTAATTAAAAATTTTGATAATCGTAGATAATACCTTTTAATTCAATCAATTATTCGTTAAATAATCTTTGTTCCTCCAAAATGTCGAATACATTACCAGCAAAGGAGGAATTTGATTCTACAACTGTCAAATTACACCGAGGTTCGACATATACAGAAATTCGAGATACGTGGTTTTTTTAAGATCTTTGCGTTCCGTTATAATACTGTTATGTTATGAACTAATTTTTATTTCTTAACAATTTTCCTCTTGAGAAAAATTGGCATTAGCTAATAACAATACTCGTACAAAATACTCTCATAGTTTATTAGATCATGGTAGCAAAGAAAACCTTTTCCAAAATTACAGAGATACTGAGGGTGTCTAAAAGCAAGATTTACCTTGCCTGATACTGTCGTACTAGTGTTGTTCATCAAAAGCCGTCATTTGTAGTCGCTTATGTTGTTCCATCAACTAAAATATCATATAACTTCTATCCTATATATTATAATAACAAGTTAGTACAACAAGTTATATAAAAGTGTGCTAATCAATATAATGAAACTACGTACGTTTCTTGCTTTATTCCATGCACTCGACTCTAAAGATATTTGTATTATTCATTAATAGAAGCATAACTTACAGGCTATGCAATTTGTTTGGAAAAAGTCGATTGAATATGGTGCTTGAGGAACAGATTAATGCTTTGGAATGAGTAAATTGTGCAAGAATCGGTGGTGAAAAAGAGAAGAATTACCAGAAGTAACATAGAAAGAAGCAGAAGAAACCACAGAAATGCATCTGTCATTATTTTGGTTGTGTTTCGTTGTTCATTTTCTCGTTCCAATTGGATTTTTATAACGTTTTGTATGCTTATTGCGAGCGAGAACGCTTTCGTGGTGCAACACGGTTAATGCATGCCACGGTCTGCGTTAGTTTTCCTGTTGCATCGGGCAGCTGTGTTGAAGCATGTGTGCGTTAGCATGCCCAACTGTGTTGTTCCTGCTGTTGGTTTCAAAAGTCTCGCACGTGTGCATTAATGTGCGACAGTGAACAGGGGTCGTAAATGTATATGAGAACGATGACGATGTGTGGCGGGCTACGAAAGAGGCAGGTATAGGATCAACCGGAGGAGAAGGATAACAGGGAATCTTCTCGTTGTCCAGTGATTTAGAAGTGATGTGCCTGTGTTTTCGGGCACATTTTGCCGGTGGGCTACCCTTTTACCAACCATTCAACCAGTTCGAGATATTTTATCCCACTTGCGTATTTGTTTCTTCGTGGTGCTTCGGTGAGGTGGCTAGCTTAGCCTCTCGCATTCTGAAAAAGGTTGTCCGTACTAATACCACTGCAAACATGAGCATTGGGCTGTGTATGGTACAGATGACAGATGAATTATTCCAAAAAAATATGTACATGCTTTACGAAAGTCGTTAAACGTTTCGCTTATAATACTGTTCTTATTTAAATCTTACTTAGTATAATAAAATTGTGCAAGCTAATTATTCTAATTACGACAAGTAATTTAATATTTTATTTAAACTAAGGATCGATAATCCATCTAGTGAAGGACTTCAACGGATTATGGGATGCTTTATGTTTTTATTATTGGGAAGCATTGGACAAACAATTTTTTATGTAACGCCAATCGCTGATCGTTCAAAACAAGCGCATGATCATTTTTCAAGGTCATGTAATTGGAAGTTCACTTTTAATTCTGCATTGCCTACTTCATTAGTTTTATAAAAAATGAATTTAATATATGTAATCAGAATTTTGTCACAGAATCAGAATTTTGATGTAAGAATATCATAAGTACGCAATCTAATACGTACTATTTGTTTTGGATCTAGTTGATGTAACTTAACAATGATAGTGATTGAGAGAGCATAGTAAATAGTTCCTTGAAGATTCTACTTATGTAGAACGTATAGTCAAACATTTTCTACTCATAGCAGAAAGTAAGATTCTGTACTGATGCTTAAGTACAACGTCACACGAAGTAAAGTATCAAATCAAACAACATAGAATCGACGTACAGATTTATTAGTTATTGCTTATTAATATTGATACAGGATTTTCCAAGAGCAAGTGGTAATGTTGGGTTGATTTCTGAAATAATTTGAAGATTAATTGGAACATTTAAAAGTAGATATGAAATCTCTTAAGGGGCGTCAAGGCGGTGTATCTGATAAACGATTCCACACGACAGGACCTGGTATCAAATCCCTTTCAGACCGTCCCCTATAACAAGGACTGACTATCCGACTACGTGGTAAAAATAAGTCTAGTAAGCCAGAAATGGCCGGCATTGTTGTTAAGCCAAGAAGAAGAAGAAGAAATCTTTTACACATGGCAGATCCTGTCATACGGTTTTGTATAGAATCAGATTTTTCTTTCCTTCACTTCTATTAGAAAAGAAAGAGCAAGATCATGCACAGGACTGATTATTAGACTAATCTGTCACTTTCTTAGATTAACCAAGACCTTCAAAAATCAATCAAAGCTTGTAAAGTTTAAAATAAAAAAGCATCTTTATTTTCTACTTTTGTATCTTTTCTGTTCTGTTCTGTTCTGTAAATGAATGGAAACATTTGTGAGTTTAACAACAGCTGTTCTGCTAAGTTTGATTGTCTGAGGAACTTTTCAAAAAATATAAAAACATCACTAAAAAATTTATTAATTCAAAATTTTATAGTATTACAGACAAATTATAGTACTTTTAGCTGATGTTTCTTTTAAAAAAACATAAAATTTTTCATTCCATTAGCGAATTTAACATGAAACAGAGGAGCCAAGGATTATGATTGCCTTATATAACTGATAACAGTTTTTCGTAAATGAGGATTTTCAAAACGATCGGTCTGATTAAAACTAACGCATTGACTAATTAATCCAGACGGTCGCTATTGTCAAGAGCGTTCGGTTCGAATGCATTTTTCGTTTTTGTTTTAGAATTAATCACACGAAGGTTGTGCTAAGATGGTACAAGTGCAGAAAACATGACTACATTACGCCAAAGAAATGACGCCTGTACATGAATTCGATTGAGTGAGCGTGGCATCAACCGCAACCAAAGACGACACCAAACACGAAAAGGAATAACAAAACATAAAGAACCGGGCAGCACTTCGGATCGGAACGAGATAAGGCGCGTTTAGGAGAATAAAATAGGCGTTAAATAAATTGTAACGCGTCGTAGTGGTAATATTGATAACGGCCGAATCAGACACCGGTTGGATGGGCCGGTGTAGCTTCTCGCTGGCACGGGAATGCAAAGAGACGCTTTATCCAGTTGGAAAGTGTTTGCTGCTGACTGGGCATAGCATACCATCTCCCAGCAGCAGCGCGTAAAACCGAAACAGTATGACCCCGCGCGTCGCCACAATCTCATTACATCCGATTTGGCGAGCCTCAGTCAGCAAACCAACCAGCCGGCCAGTTCAGTTCACCGGGTGGTTTGCCTCTTACGTTCGTCTGAACTAAACTGCCTGTTGTGCAGTATCAGGCACGGGTAGGGTTTCAATAGGCCCCCACTGTTGCCGTGAAATATTCAGAGTGCGTGAGCTTCAGGGGTTTAGAAGTGTGGAAGCCAAATCTTCACCACGGCGTGGGGAGTGTTTTACTGTGCTCAGCACATTTCTTCAATGTCGCACTTGCTGCGCTGTCTATCATTGTCGTTCTCTCTGTCTCTCTCTCCTATTTTTTTCTCTGTGTATTATTTTAGTAATGTTTCGTTTCTTGTTACTAGCGATCCTTCCTTAGCAGTCCGCATTTTAAACTCACTGTTCCACCTTGCTTTTTCTTATGGTTTTTAGGGCCGCTATCCCTCTCCGTTCAGCTGGACGCACGTACCGAGCAACAAGAGCCACAATTGTTGAGCGAAATGTTGCTGAAACTCTCCTTTGGGGGAGACTATTTTTCGAGAGCAACCAAAGTTTAATTCATGGCAAAGGGTAAGGTGCAGGGTTTGCATCATGCCAGATCAAGCGAACTGGCAAAGTGGTTTGACAAGGTTAGCGCATGTTTCCTGAATCCTAGAAATATAAACAAACGTTTGATCCAAACGAACATTTATTTTGCATTCACTTAAAAGATATGTGTATTTTTAGTTTAGGATAAATACGACTTATGGATATTCTGCAAGAATTAACTCCGGCGGAATATTATGACACAGCATTATATTCGTGCAGATTAAAACAATTATTTATGCATGATATATACTAATTTAAACTCACTGCTAGAATGTCGTCTTAAATGTTACGCTTTCCAACATCAGTCCTGATAGCAAAATTGATAATAAACGATAAAAAAATTTGCGAATGTTTTATATTGCAACGTTTGTAAGATAGAACTTTTGCAGTAAATGAACTTGTTACAATTTATTTTGACCGAGTCGGTAGTTATCGCTTAACTATCTTTAGCTATTGCATGATTTAATTTAGTTGAATGTCAAAAAAATCGTTTCGGTTACTAACTTAGCCTGAAACACCCTGCAGAAGAGCCACAAAAAATACGACGGTATATCTCATCGCCGTACCGCGTCCAGCTCCCTTCAGTTGGCGAAACGTTTCGTACGTTCCATGCTCCAAAGCAATAGCAGCAGCAACAGCAGTTTTTGAACAGTGCGAGAGCATATAGGCAGCAGTCAGAGCAGCAGATGTGTTTTGGTTTGGATGGAGTGGTCGCAGCAACGCACGAGTCGCCTTTAGTAGTGCCAGACCAGAAGAAGAAGAAGGTTTAGGTGGGGAAGAACGTTTGAAGCGACGGACGGGGACTGAAAGACAGGCATCCCCAACAAACGAGAGAGCTGATGAGCGTAGAGTTGACGAGAAACGAACGAACCGAATGAATCGAGCGGAATGTACAATGTACAGTGAGCGCGTACAACCGGGACGGCATGTGGACGACGAAGCGGAATTACGAAGAAATTGTTCGACGGCAGCGACGAAAGATTGTGCCGATTCAGTCGATAATTGCGCGGCCGCTGAGGTGGTGGAAGAAACTCGTGCCACGGTGTCCAGTGTGTGTGGCCGTTTTTGTATGTGTTGTTTTTCGCTGCCAAACGCAATCAAGTAGTGCAGTGTAGAGTGCTGATTGGTACGCAACAGAACGTGTGCTAGGGATATTTTGTGGCGTACGTTCCTTGGACGGAGGTGATGGCGGATGAAATGGCACAGTGACACGGGAGTGGTGATCACAGTAGGCGGGTGGATGTCCGCGAGGTCGGCTACCGGCCGCGAGGCTTACGCAAGCCAACGGTCTGAAGCGATGGAAACACATTGCAAGCTCTCATGGCAGGATTAATAATTTAGTATGGTTCAATTATCTTGCAGAAATTTGATCATTACGAGCGCACTTAAGCATTGTCGTGCTGATCTCTCGTGATTGGTATCGAGTTCGGTATGTGTGTGTTTAAACAATCAGTGCAACGAAAACGTAGATAGATCTTAAAAATGATTCTTAATTAAGAATCTTCAGATGATCATGACGGATTGTTTATTTAAAACACAAACAATTGGACATACGAACGATAACATGTATCGAAGAATACATATGTACAAGAAATATTACAAATGTCCATTGATAATCTAGTGAAAAAAGTGAAAGATGTATGAATAGCAATGTTCATATTTATTAAGTACTCGCTAGCTACAGTTTAGTATAAAAATTATGTACTTCAAACATAATGTGCATGCGCTCCCGGCTATGTGTTCAATACAAGCCAGCATACGATCGTGCTGTGACAACTGGTATTGTTTTTACGATCAATTATTCGCCTGTTTGAAAGCTTTAGAATCTGTAATGATCGTTGAAGTTCGCCGGTCAAAACAGTTAGAATGTGGGCCTAAAAGAAGATCGCGTTTGGCCGCGTGCCGGAGAGATAAGCTCGGTTAAACAAGTGAGTAAGCGAGCGGACGAATGAGAGAACAGTATCGTAAGCATTAGGTGGACAAGTGAGAAAGAAAGGCGATGCAGCGGCGCACCGAGTAAGGAAGGACATGGTGTGGGGTTCTGGGCAATGCGGAGGAATGGAGCGCTGTTTGGATTTCCGTTTGGGATGAGAAGAGCTTCACTGCGTTTGCTTCGGTAGCGGTAACGTTGTTGAAAACAAAGCACGAATGTGCCGTGAAGTGGCCGACGATGTTGGGGTTTCGTGGGGGATTATCGACACTTGAGCGCGCTTGATTTTGATGGTTTAGTTGATACGAGATAATTGCGTGGAAGCTAATCAGAGACGGGCACTGCACGCACGCATTAGCTTTTTAGCTGTTTGGAGCTTATGATGATAGCGATTCGATCAGTGCAATCTGGTGTTGGGGTGATATAGTTGCGCAGACTATTGTAAAGTTACAACAGCACAGAATGGAAGATGGACATTGTTATGTACGCATTTTCGAATTAGTTTGTTTGTAACGATATTGCAGACATTTTAGGACACCAGATCTACAACGATGAAGAAAAAAATACAACGAGATTACCTGAGATTTGACCTGATCGTCTGGGGATGCTTTTTTCTTAGAATGATTTTCTTAACAGCATTTAATTTTCGTCTTTACAATGGCGAAATAGTAGTGCTCGTTGGAAAAACAATTCAATTTAAGTCTAGCTAATAAATTAATAAATGGCTCGATGTAATTGTCAAATTTTTATTACATCAAAACATGAAAAGAAAGTTTTATTTTTCTTAAAACATCAATATTTTTTTGTTGCTCGTATAAGAACGGCCTAGCCGTATCAAGACTTATTTTACCACGTAGCAGGATAGTCAGTCCATGCTACGGGGAGACGGTCCGGATGGGATTTGAACCCCAGTCATGCCGCCTGGGCCGGCGCCGTTTATCACATACACCACTGAGCCGTCGCAAAAAAAACTTTCGCCTTTAAAACTTTAATATTATATCGTTTTATTTTTATTTTATTTTACCGCTCGAAAACTTGTTTCAAGATATGCCCATGAGTATGTAAGTCTCAACTTTGTCCGCTACTATGTCATAACTGACATGACTGAACATTATATTTTACATACAGTCGTACTATCCAATTAATTTTTTTTAATACAAAATAAAAAAATTAAGCATACCACAGAAAGATAAATTAAAGAGACACATATGTCCGATGAAATAAACCACTTGAACAAAATTCAGAATTTGGAACAAAGTGTTAATACTTTGACGCAAATTGCTTCGTTAGTCAGTTTAGCTGCATGTAAGAAGGAATTTTTTTTATTTATATATTTATATTACATGATCATGGCTTTAGCCGTATTGTCAGCCAGAGAGGACTGAAGTGATTACAATTTTCACAACGCATTTCCTCTTTGTCCTTTGCCTTATACCGGGTATATTCGATTAAGGAAAAAATAATAACTCTAAAAATTGTTCAAGATTCATGTTTAAAGAGATGTGTCTTGTACTCGAGACTGTACCATTCCTGAGACGTATGTATAAACGTAATAAAATATAATAAAAGATGAAGATGAAGATGATTGATTTGAAAAAAAAAAATAAAAATAAAAATGCACTTACGCTCACACTAATCGAAGATACAGTCATACAAATGTATTTTTATTGTTCGCAAAGCACTGAAAAATATCTAATTTTTTGTCACTTTAAAGTGACAGTTCAAAGTTCGCGCTTCGCATACATTTCACTGCAACGCAGGACAAACCATTTTGATTTCTGGTGATTTGAGGTGTAAGGCGAGAAACCAATCTAGGTGTCGGCTCGCTTGCAAAATGTTTAATGCGTAAGCCTTCATTTAATTTATTTAATAAACTTGGGTTGCAGTATATTGCCAACCGCGAAAAGTTTTTAATTCTATTTTGGTAGGTGTTGGTTCAAAACGATATTTATTTGTTTGTATTTGGTGGCACGAATATTGGTACTGATAAAGTTGTTGGAAATTAACATATTAAAGTTCAAACATTTCGATTTTGCTTGTACCTAAATTAGCTTACTTATACTATATATTATTTGAAGACACATTTCTTTTTTATTTTTTAATATAATTTTTGATTTTTTTTTGTCATACTCCTAAAATATAGAAATATATTTACTATATCATTTTGCCAAAGCAGATGAAGATTGTGTGCTTATTTTTTACATTTTTTGTGTGTTGGGTGTGCGTGATATGTTTACATGTAAAGAACTGTTGGGTGTGTAAATGGATCTCAGTATGAACGTTATCAATTAGCTTTAATTGTCATTTCCTTGTTAGCCGCAATTGCGATCTTTTATGGCTTAAAAAATAGTTCTTTTATGGCATAAAAAAAACCGAACGGCGGAGATGGCACTTTTTGCTGTATCGCAATCGTAAGATGGTTGAAGAAAATGTAAAATAAACAGTAAGCATAAGATGTGTGTAAATAATTCGCTGCCTGTGACTGCAATGGCATTGCGGTAATCTGACCGACAAAAGGCTATTACGAATTTATAACAATTACATAAGTAACTTAATAAATAACTGTTTATGATATGATAAGTTTTGGTTGCGATCGAGAAAGTAATTGGTTATTTAACCAAACTGACGTTAGAAAATTCTAGATATTCGATGCCAAAAGAATTTAATCTATTAACGCATCTAACGCTGCCTACATCTTGAATTGTGTTTACACCTTTACCACGTGCAGCAGTATCCTGCAAAAGCATAGTTTTGTGGTTCCGGACATGCAGCAATAGCAGTGGATGAAAGGGATTTTCAATTTGTCGTAGAATTAATCGATTTCTTTTCCGTTGTCACATACCTTCTTGCCGCGTGCTCTCATACTAATGCATTGTTTTTTTTTTCTTCCTTCCTTTTCGATTTCTTCGGTTACCTTCTAGCTTCTTCTAAACTGGTGACAGTCAGCCGCCGCACGTTCGCTCCGGCATATCGCCGTTGTTCAGTGAAGATTTGTTCGCATTTGCGCCGTGTCCCCAGCGTGTTGTTCACGGTAGTATCGCGTTCGGAACTGCTCCCACGTGCGCTACCCTCTCGTGCGGACAACGAGCGCCGCGCGTATGGGTGTATTGGTAGCTGTGTGTGAGTTCAGCAGGACTTCGGAGCAAGAGAGCTCTACTGCTATCGATTATGTTCCTGCGTGCTCTGACACTGATGGAACAAAAACCGGTTCATCATACGGTGACTGCAACAGACGGTTGTAGCTTTCGGAGATCCCGCGAGACCCTAGAATGGGGCGAGCATCCTGAGAAAGAAACCTATCGTTTGCGGCCTGCCATTCAGTACGCCGGAGTGATCGTAAACGTGCGGTGTTCGAATGAGTGCTAGTGTAAATGCGCGACTATCAAGGCACGATCATGACAACCGTGTATTCAACCGTGCATGATAGTTGCAGTGCAGTTATTTTGGCCTTCGAAACGCAAAGCATAGTTGTTCGTCATTGTTACAAAAGAAGCGTATCGCCTGGTCATGGATATGTAAGTTTGTAGTTAAAGTTGAATTCAAGTGCATTACGAAACAGGATAACTTCAGCCATGTTCTGTGAAATGGCATTGCTGGCAGAAAGGTATGCATTGTACCCGTAGGGTCGTGTACCCAACGGTCACCGTCAATCAACGATCGTAGTATAACTTAACGTATTAGATGATCATTTTAGTACCAAGGGCTAAAAGTCCTGTATTATAAATGGATCTCGTTGTGCAATAATTGTTTGCCAGCTATGAGTGCATTATGAACGACAAAAAAAAACGCAACCATAACCACGTCAGTTCAGCACGTGGGGTGAAGTAAAGTTTTTGACTAGTGATCAAAGCGTGTGGAACCATTAGATTTATTTCCGTTGAGTAACATAAAGTGATACGGTAGTGTGTGGGTCTTTGTGTGTATACGAAGGCGGGGGTACTCGCTATTCTCTTTCGGGAACTATCACCTTAGTATTTGTGGGTGCACGCACGCATATTGGCGCGGCGTGACCACAAAGCCACCGGCACCAACGTCTGTATGGATGCGGGAGGACTCCCAGTATTTCCGGGTGGTAATCAGGCCAATCACCTGAACAGTCTTCACCTGCAACAGCAACAACAGCAGCAAGCCCAACACCACCAACTGACGCTGCAGCAGCAGCAGCAGATGCAACTGCTGAGCAACCACAACCTTCATCAACAGCAGCAGCAACAACATCCGCAGCAGCTTCTGCAGCAGCATCAACTTCAGCAGCAGCAGCAACATCAACAGCAACCGTTGCAGCAGCTTGCGCAGGGCGGAGAGGTTCCCCAGAAGCGTCAGGCGGTATTCGACAGGCTGAAGCGACGCATCGAAACTTACCGGCGGCGGCAAACCGATTGCACGCCTCGGTTTGAGCAAACCTATAGTGGGATCTGTGAGCAACAGAGTCTCGAAACGACTGCTCTGCAGAAGAAGTATCTCGAGCAGAAAAATAAACGATCGCTGAAGAAAACGGAAAAGAAGCAGGCCGAACAGCAGCAGCTACAGCAGCAACAGACCCTTTCCGGAAATCTGCAAAGCAGTGTTCATGTGGTAAGTAGTTTTGGATTTTATTACACTAATGCAGTTCTAAAAGTTTGCTACACTTATGCGGTACCATGTTTTATCAAATATTGTACAAAACCACTACGAAACGTATGTGAACAAATGCGAACTTTACAAATGGCGATTCACGCTTGCAATGCGCACTGAATTAGATGCTATCCAAGTCATATGCAAATGAATATCGTACACAATCTGTTGTAGTTCTAAAAAAGTTAACTTTTTTGGATTATGCGCCCTGTGTTTCCTTCAGTATATATGCATGATACACGCAAGCCATAACGATTCATTCACTCACAGGTAACTGTAGGAATCAACGTTCATGCAAGCGTTTAAATTGCGCGATGATGTAGAATCCAATTTTCATTTTCAATTTTCACGTCTGATGAGTTCGTCTCACCTTCTGTTTGCATTTGAACTGCTTCCTGCCGCGTGTGTCCTCGTTTAGCAAGTGTTGCCGGTTGTATTCGTTTACACTGCAATGTCCAGGATTTCAAATGCGGTAGGAGTTTGATTTACTTTACCCAATTTTGGGTGCTATAGTAGTAGTCGTGAACAGTACCCTGGAGCATTGCGGATTTCATTTGAGCCTATAAAGCGTTTTATTTCATGTAGATTTTCAATTCCTAGTCCAATTGCGAAAGTCCTATTTCTATGTACTGTCCTATAATAATGCCCATATCGCTTAGTAAAGACCAGCTATTGGAAGAAATTTGGAATTATAAATAAAATAATCTAAACTGAATTGTTTAAAATAGTTTGCACACAGCCTAAAGTTCCTATTATCGCACATATATTTTTGAACTATTTTAGCAAAACGTTTTTTGAGAAATTCAATGTTCAAATGTATGTAAGTTTGTTATTTGAATAAATTATTCACAAATTGTTACAAAAAAACTGTTTATAAGTATGCTTCAACACCATACTCCTGCAAGGATGTATGTCATCTTAGGAGATCAAACGAATTTGTTACGAGAGTATGTGCTGTACGATGGCACTGTTCTTTATCTGTTCTATTGGTTGACAAATCTCATTTTGAAGTTGCAGATTCGTATCTTAACCCATCATCGACCTTAATATTGGTTAATATATGTATTGGCGAAACTATTATTTTGATTGCAAAATCGGTTTACTGAATCGATTTACAATACAATTTGATGTAATATCCTTGTCCTGAAAACTTGTGTTCTAAATATACGTCAATAGGAGAAATTTCGGTAATCATTTGTTAAGTATAAACTGAAGAATATTGGGCAAAATCATCGTGAAACAGTACGCGTATAAAAAGAACATGCGATCAATTTGTTCCAACAAGACTTAAAGCTTTGATACTAGTATAATAGTAAAAGTTTAGTTAGTCAAGAAAAAGTCAGGTATGTGACAAACAGCGCCGGATCCACACGACAGGATCGGGTACCAAATCCCATCCGTGTCGTCCCAAGGACTGACTGTCCGGTTATGTGGTAAAATAAGTCTAGTAAGCCAGAAATAGATAGAAATGACCTGTAAGGTTGTTAAGTCAAGAAAAAGAATAGATATCCACAGCATCAATCCAAGCCAGTCCAAGCCGGTTGGAAAACCAAGTGAAGCGGTTGGTGGCGGTGCTCAAGAATTTTTACGTTCTCAATTTGCCACAGCAAGGTGCATAGATGACGAAAATGAACATATGTTTCTCTCGTTGTACATTCAAGAGTTTGTTCGATTCAACTTAGTGGCAGCAATAAATAAATTAAAATAAGGCCAGTAAGTTTTTATATTTAATTTGATTATTTTATACATAGAAGCACATCTCATACATTAAGTGTACACCTCAAGCAAAATGGTCTTTAGAATATGTATATGTGCTTCATATTTGATTTCCATTAGTGTAGTGGATTAATTGGTTAGTGTTGGTTGGGTCAAATACGTTGACGTTGACGAAATACGTTGGTAGACATCAGGACGGAAAGCGCCGTAATCTTCCTAGGAGCATTACACTTGGAAAAAGTTATGTAAAATGTATAAGGCGAAACATAGCTATTGCTCTAGCACATATTGAAAGAAAGAAATCGTAAGACCTTGCTCTGTGAAACACGCAGCACAACAGACATTCGTTGGTTGTTTTTTTTTCTAGAGAAGCAACTTGTTGTCGCTTGTGTTCTCACGCTTGGTATGGTTGGCAACAGCTGGAGAACTCAGCAGGTGTCAGTTCTTCTGTTTGAGTGTGTAGTACTGTCTTCTACGATTGTATGTCTCCTGGTTTTCGGGGTTTGTATCGATTACACAGGTTTTTTTTTTTTCATTTTGCTGTAGCTTTCATTTTGATATTGTGTTATGTTGAATATACGTTGGTGTGGTGACTTGATAAGATGATACAATTTTTAAATGATGCAGATTTCTAGTGTTAGTGACGTGAAATCGATCCTAGCAATTTTGTTAAGCAAAATCTGAAGATAGCTTCACTAGGAGGAAAATGATTATATTTTTTGGGAAACGTTTTCTATGTTCAAAGATTTAAAATTTTTGGATAATTTCAAAAAAAAAATTTCTACGACTTGCATAAAGGCCTACTCCTTCCAGTTTGCTGGAAAATGCCTCTACCTTTGCAACCATTGCCTAAATTGAGAAGGGGCAGCCGTTTACGACATGTTGTGCGTTTCAGCAAGGCTGTTGTTTCGTGTAATAAGCAGCAAGATTCATCGAAGACGAACGGTCGCGCGCATTCGCCGGGAACCTCGCGTGTGCCATTGACCTTTCGGGTGACTTTTTAGGAGTGCATCCTTACGAATTGACCTTACGGAAGGGGCTTTATCGCATTTGATGTTTTTCTTAGCGAGTGATATATTTTGGAATGTTGGTCGAACGCATATTTATTGATAGTATCTCCAAAACCCGTATTTGTAAAACAAATATTAACTTTCTACTTTGTCGAGATGTAATAATTATATTTCTGTTGTTTCTTTAGGAAATTTTGAACATATTCATTATAAATTATAACAATTATTTAATGATTTTTATAATTGTGTATGGTTTACTAAAGAAATTGGGATACATGTTAATGATAACATTTTATAAACAAATTATTTGCTCTAAGGTCGAGTGATTTCCTACAGTCTAATAATTATCTATACACATTCCATATGTTAATTTAGATAAAAGAAGCAATAAACAACAACGCAAAAAATCGCTGAATGATTCTAGTAGGTTCAACAGAAGGTCATTTTCTTTTTTTGCTTTTTGCTGTTATTGTGACGCTCGTGTTGTATGGTGCGCAGTAAAATACGAAGTTAATCGTTTCGTGTCACAGCCGACATATACAGGGTGCTTTTGTTCTTAACTTTACTCGTACCATATCGTATGAGTTGATGTTTTGGTAAAGCTTAAATTTATCGATATGCTTGACAACTAGAGAATTTAACGAAATTGATGAGAAATGATAGATATTTAGCAGCGTAATCGGCTCTGAAAAATGAAAAAAAGGTCAAGGATAAATGAGTTAAAATTATACAAACCATTAAACCATGTTGCATTTCCATTTGGAAAAATAACCATTGGGTTCAGGTTTGTTGTTTGTACAGAATATGTAAACATTATTGAAAAATGAGAAGACTACAGTTTCAGAACATTCTTCAAATTTTAAAATGAACAAAATATTTCCAGAAATGCATAATACATTGGAGACTGCGTTCTACGTTATCTTTTGTGTTGCCCTACAGGGTTTTATAACTCATTTTTAATGTAACTAAATTGTTGAGTTCATCAACTAACTTTTTCAAAATCCGATGAATATTTAGTTTCCAATAATATGGATTTAATTTTCGTTACGTTCCATTTCGGCTACGGCACTACAATGTTTACAATTTGTTCATAATGTTTATTTATACAATAATTTCCTAAGGATTAATCAAGAATAATTAATCTTTTTAACAATTAACTAAAATATCTGAAAACAACTAAAAGCTTGTTTGTGTATATTTTCTTGCGTTCTATATTTGACAGTTTAAAGGTTTAAAAGGTTTAAATAGAACGATACGTCAGTTAAATACATTTCTAGGAAAATTAAGGTGTCCAACGGTTGTTTAAATAGTCCTTTAACGAAATGAAAAATGTTGATGATCTTTTAAAATGAGATGTTACAGGGTATTGAATAAGATGAAGATAAAAAAAATCAAATCAATAATTTTATAATACTTTGCAATCAGTTACCTAAAGTGTGTATGTTCTTTCAAAATTTAAAAAAAAACTGACTAAATGTTACAAACGGTTCATCTATGGAACGTTACAATTATTCATTCGTTTTAACTGTACATGTTATTGTTTGAATCCATAGGCAAAACACGCTAGAGAAAAATATTTGTGTGTCATAAACATTATCCATCCTCATTCGCCAACGGTTTTACTGTACTAATGGTTTTGAGGACACTCTGGAAGTGTTTGTGTATTAGCACCCCTCACGTTTTTGCATTTGATACATTCCACGTCAGAAGAATGGATTTTTATGATGATTAAAATTAAAAGCGTACCCGCACAATCAAGAGTGCAATTGTATTTTCTGTACCATCGGGGTACAGTCGTAGGCAGTGGCAACTTGTAACCAACGCTTTAGGCGTGTGTGATTCACGAGCGGTAGCAAGTGCTATAAAATCGATTGAACTGTACATTTCTGACTGGATGATATCAGCAATACCCTTTCTTAGAGGTATATGACTGTTCCTTGTGTTGTAGTACCGGGATATAATGGTCGACAGGGCCATCTTTTCAGAACATTTTGTTGATTGAAACCGTGTTTAGTTGGGGTGGTTTTGGTCCCCTTTTTCGTTCAGTAACTTACCAGTAGTAGCACTATTGATCCTTAGCACGCCATAGGGACCGGGAAAAAAGATCTGGCATTTTGGTTACAGAAAGAGGCGTATCTTCGGCGATGGCCTAATGAAAACAAATTGTTTTTCGTGTGAAAATAAATTTAAGGTCTACGTGTATATATGAATACATTACGCATCAAGAAATAATGCACGAAGAAAGTTTGTTACTGACAGGATACCATGAGTGTTGATGCTGTCCTGAAAGTTAATGGAATTTGAAAAACTTGATGCTGTTCATCTTCTTAATATTTTGTGTGTTCCAGATTTTTTTCTTAATCATTAAAAAGAAGATTTTATAGACGGTCTTCAGTACTAGAATAAAGCGAAAATGAAAAGTAATGGAACCTTCTCACTATTATTTTAAATTTGAATGAATATAAATCACGCTGTTAAGAAAACTCAAGCCATGCCGTTGGTACGAAACGTTTCTAAGATGTTAAAAATGTGTATACTTTATAAATAATAATTTCCATTCATGCACAATACGCAACATTCAAGTATTCAATATATTTGAATGTTTTATGTCATTTCGTCAACGATATAATTCTTTTTTTATAAAAACGTTCCACATTCCATTTGCAGTGTATGGCTCCAAAGTGACCATATTCTGGTTTTGCACAATGAACGCAGACTGGGATAAAAACGGTGTTTTTATATTTTGATACTTGTAATATTTTTGCCTTAATATTTTGATACCTGTACATTAAGGGTCTCAAAGCGAAAAAATGTTCAATTCGTTCCATTTCATAAATGAAAGATAAGATGTAGCGATAATATTTCTTCAATACTACTTTTAAAAAATTCTACACATTTCCAACTTTAAAAAATAAATATTATCTCTTATTATACAAGTTGTAAAATGGGATTTTACAAAGCTGATTTCTAAAAATCAAGCTTTATTGCAACTTTGGAAGAAAATGTCAGTTGCTTGCATGTGGCGAATGTTACAGTCTCAAATTTAACTGTAAGAACACTTTTTCAATATTAATAAGAAAAGCTCGAAATTTTAGTTCAAAATCTTATTTTCATGAGATTTATTACATAAAATACCTCAATTTACAATATAATTTTGAAACGTTGTATTTTACGCGATTAGCATACTTATTTACCGCTATCAATATAGCTGAAGAGCTGAGTTAACTTTTTTAACACTTCGGTTATAACTTTGTTTTGTTTACATGTTTTGTTTTGATTTCATATTAGTTAAAAATTTGTTTATACAATAGTATATTCAGTGCGACATCAGTTTCATCTAGACGAATGGTTTGTTTTATTTCTATTATGTGTAATAAGCATGTTGCGGAATGTTTGCATTTCAGAATCATTTCCATGCAATACTCATTAAAAAAGAACACAAAATCATTTTACGTCTTTTTGAATAATCAAGAACTGCCTCATTTCTTCATTTTTATATACATTTATGAAAAAATGAAATATATTAAAATAGGTTTCTAAAGGAGATTACAAACATTTAAAGATATCGTAATAATACAATCCTGGTAATTGTATGGGCTGCGTCCACTGTGCAATGGCGGTCCTCGTGATATGCCTTGTATATGCACCCGCTATAGTGTAGGACATAACCCTGAATCGATCAGTTTTCTGTACTGTCGTACATGATTATCGCCGCGTTGCACTCATCTCCTGCAAGTCTGCACTAAAGCATAGCCACCCACCAATGCACACAGAGCCGACTCTATTGTGCGGAGTAAAATGAATAGCCAGACTCAAAAAAAGAAAAGCAACTATATGGCGTAGGTTGAAGTGAACGTGATATTGTAGCATTAGGTAGAGAGGGGCCGATTATGGTGACGAAATATATCGAAGGTAGTGTAGATGATGTTCGGCAAAGCAAAGTACAGTGTAAGATTGTGCGTTTCTCAACATTTTCATGGTAGTGCGTACCGAAATGATCACCATAGTGTGATTTCAAAAGACAATACTGTTTTGTTTGGATCAGTGCTGCTTAATTCAAGCTGAAAAATTTAAGTCGCATACGAACCAACGTCGAACAACGAAAGTGTGCACAAGGGAATACAGAGAGCGCGCCGGTTGTGTAACGATGGTCAGGCTTAAGATTTTTTATACATATATAACGATGAGGTGTTGACTAAGATTTATATAGGAAATATTATTTAGCAAATAAAATAATTCCTTAACTCATAATCAACATCAATGATTATACATGCATATTTACAAGGAAGTACAAGTAAAAGGTTGTGGCGAGCTCACTTTAAAGATTCGC
The DNA here is from genome assembly GCF_943734845.2 of Anopheles funestus. Taxonomy (NCBI): domain Eukaryota; kingdom Metazoa; phylum Arthropoda; class Insecta; order Diptera; family Culicidae; genus Anopheles; species Anopheles funestus. The sequence goes on from NC_064599.1 coordinate 47,594,888, forward strand.
GTAAACGAATATGAAATACACGACAATTAATATCGAAACATCAAATATGTTAGCGAATGGACAAAAATTCATATAGAATCTCGTACCATTGATAGGAAATGTCAAATGGGCGGGCAGTATACATATACAAGGTTTGAAGAGTTGAAATGTAATATTATTTACAGAAACTTTAAACACATGTTTTACAAAAGAGGAACTAAATTTTTTTAATAACAGCAATAAACTGCAAACCGTTTAATTTGCTTTAAATTTGAGGTGTAAATTTTAAAAATTAATAACTTAACGAACAAAACACAATAATACAATATGAATCAAACGTTCTACATCAATGACACGCGATTCTATATACATTTTTGTCGATTCGCTAACATATGTGGTGTTTCGATATTAATTGGTGCGTATTTCGTATTCATATCCGCGATTCTCTAAAATTGGCTCGTTGCACGTTACCATTTGCGTTTCCATGGCTTAAAATCCAGATATCGTAAGCTTATTTCAAAATTCAACTCTTCCACAATAAGTAATATAACTTATCAAAGGTAGCTATCATAGGTAAAAAAAATCTATTTTTTGTTACCGAAATGATTAACAAAAAGAAGGATTTCATTCTCGAGTATATCAGTATTCATATACATACTCCTTCTAGCATATCAGTATCAAAAAAGTTTATCAGTAAAGCAACAACCATTGGAAACGCTTTGACCAGCAAAAGCTTCAGTTATACCAGGGTTGCAGGAAAATGTGTTGGGCCTTCTACATATTGAAACTAGAGCCAAAATGTTTGCGATGACAGAACAGATGGAAATTGATTGTTAATTTAGTACGTTTATCGTATTATTCGTAGTAGTTTCCGATAAATGTGCATTAGATATCGAGATGACTGTGTGTATCATTTTCTTCAAATCGTTGCTGTCAACGTACGTTAACCAGTTACGTGAAAAGCATATCTTTCGAATGAAGAAAGCTTTTTGGTCCCAAAAGCTCCTCCAAAGGATGTAATTATTGTAACACTAAAATGAGTGTTTAATTTGGTTTACGTTAGTATTTTAGTTGTACCAGACTTTTATAAAAATTAACAAATTTGCAACCATAATAGGTGTAGCCCGTAAGATTTCATAAAGATTTCATGGCACTGGTCTATATGATCCATACATTGAATGGATTATATTTGATAGTATAAATCATCGTTAGTAATTTGTGACTTAATCACTAGCTCAATTTTAAGTAACGCGCTTTACGAAGTTAAGGTTAGTTTATTGTCGTTGTACGTCCTTTGTAAGTCAATTTTCCGAAAAGCTAGATTAGGATAAAGCTTTTGAATCTAACCCCTACATGTTGGTGGAGTTCGCATGTCTCAAAGTAGCTTTTGGGGAATTATTGATGTCCAAAAAGCTTCAAGTGGTTCGATTTTATTTGTGTTTTCGTTGCACATATTCTCCGATTAAGCGATACCTTGATGCCGTCGTTGCTTTTCTGTTTGATGTATATTGAGGTCGTTGATACGACAGCGGCATCGCGTCCGCATGGATAGCATTGTGGAAAGCTGTCTTTTGAACGGTCTCAGTGCCGCCACTCAACCGCTGATTTCGCTCCATTTAGCACATAGATTGGCGTAAGCAAGAGGCAAACTACGGCGAGGAATTCCTTTCTTTCCTTTCCAATCGTCCATGAGTTTCGTCCACACATCGGCTCAGCTTTACGCAAGCTTCGTGCATTCGCATTGTCAGTATACGTCTCTTTCTGTTGGTCGACCGTGTGCGTGGTTTTTATTTTTGTGTGTGTCGGTATTATGTCTCGCTCTGCCAAAGCTTCGTTTTTTACAAGTCGCGTTTTCTGTGGCTGTTAAACAGGAGGAGAGTTGTAGCAATGCTCTGTATGAGGAAAATTTTCTGCTTTGCCTAAATTTTTCTCAATTTCGAATTATACACTATTGCGTCAATTATTTTAAATTACAACAAACTTTGTGCCAACTAACAAATGATCACGGTTAAAATGCAACAAAAACATGTTTTTCAAATCGAATTGTAATGGGCTTTAAAGAGTATTTGTAATTAAACTATATTCACCTTAAGAACTTTAGTGAGTAAACCAGTGAGGAGTACCCAAGTATGTGATAGTAGTGAGTTAACAATTGTTTGTACATTTAAAAACATATTTGTAATGAAATATTTGTTTTGCTTGATTCAAATCGATGAATTTAGCTATACGACCAGGCCGTTCTACATGAATAAAAAAAGGATTAATTTTAGCTTTACTCACTTACTTCCAAGCAGTTACTATTGCTAGTTTCAATGTCAATATCTCCATAGCAGAGAAATAAACGCCGCCTCACAGAGTCATGCTTGGTTTGAGAGGGCTTATCGGAAGTGATTACACGATACGTGGTCGGAGTAGTTGTAACGGCTTGCAGTAACCTATCATCTATGCTTCATGGCAGGCCTTATAGCTCGTGGTGCCTAGCTGGAGGGGTTCCACCAGCAACGCGATCAAGAGATGTGTATTTGAAAGCGTTCCCACGACACGGTTTCACGGTGGCACTTGAACGTGTTACTTTTTTCCATAAGTATTTTAGTCCGGTGCAGAATGGATACATACGATCGTTAGCTAATGTAGTATAAGCGTTTTAGTTTGGGTATTGGTTAGTGAATTTGCAATGTTTGCAAGTAGATCAAAATAGAGATTTTTTTAACCATCACAGAGGAACGATTTTTAGTTTAACGAATCAATAGAAAGATTTTTTTTATAGCAAAAAAATGTAACAAATAAGAACTTAATTGGTCAGTAGCTCGTTGTGGTTAGGTCATGTACTGTTTTTTTTTTTTAATTTGTGTTGATGTTCTTTTGAAAAGTTACCTGAAGTGCTGAACTACGAGCAAATAAGGAAGTGGCCTCTATAACTTTTGAGTATAAACAATATTACAACCGACCTGGAGATTTGTGGAAATTTGAGATACGGAGGATTTCACGATTTTTGTGATTTAATTTTGATATGCCATCGATGTAACTCGTAATCTAAATTTCGTCATGGAATAAGCTAGTTGCTTGAAAGGGAGATTTTAGTTCAGTATACTTACTAAATTGTAATGTTTCAGTTTTCAATTAAAGAGAATTTTTCATTTGCTATCCTGTATTATACCTGAACTTAAAAGCCGTTTCAACTGAAACCTCTTTTAAAATAAAATGAAAACATTTGAGTGCGAAAGACAAGGATAGGGATAGAAAGTTGATATGTAGCAAAACGAGAGCATGATCAAAGAACTGTTCCATCGAAAAGAGATAAACATGAGAGAATTAGCAAATAGAGAAATTTCGCAAAGTTAGATTCGGCGCATAATGCACCACAATACCGATTGGTCTCAGTCCCTGCGGAAGTACAGTGCTTATTGGCAAAGCTGTTTAGCGGTAATCAAAGGAATTGTGAGGTTTGTTGCACGAGCTCACCAGCATACGATTGTGTGTCCGTTTTTCCTTGGTGAGATTGGCGGTATTTGGCTACGGCCATGAGGGAACATCCACCAGTAACCTGCTATCATGTTGTTTGGTGATTTTTCGGCTCCTGTTGCCTCCTGAGGGGTGAGAATTTTGTCGCTTGGCAATCGCTCGAACCAACAATGTACCACTGCTTCCTTCGGCAGAATCGTTTCATTTTTTTTGGTGAGGGTACGAGTAAGACCGTAAGTTGTTTTACGCACTCCATTTCACTAAACGCGTTCCAAGTGGAGAGAAGGGTCGTTAGGATGGCGAATGAAGTTCGCACCATTTTTCGAGCGATGCAACCCTGATTTAATACACGTAATAGAAGATGGCGATGTTCAAATTATCCCATAACGGCTCAACTAGCGTGTTACACAGCCAGTTAGTTTTTTTTATCTACATAAAATATTCCATTTTTCTGTTTCTTTCGTTTTGATGTTTTTGTTGTTTCCTTAAAAGTGTTGTTGTTTAGTTGTTATTAATTAAACACTTTACTTTTGTTGACCGTTTTCTGTTAACTACAATTTTTTTAAAGATATGTTCATAACTTACACGTCAATACTTAGTTAACAATCGCTATTGTAGTGTTATAAAATTGCAAGCTGCAGATACATAAAGCCTCATTTTACCGATGATGGGAGTAATACGATTCTACCCGGTTCATTGTGGTTGTGTTTATTTGTCATGCTTCAAAAGAAATGCCAACACTTTTGCTTTGAACCTTTCTCGCTGCCTTTTTACCACCCTAGGTGGCATTATTGATGATTCAACATCGCTAGTGATTGGTGTATACACCACCGAAGAACCGAAGACACCCAAATATACCGGATATGCCGTGGTACTTGCTGTGCTGCCCCTCGTTTCCTTACATAGGTTTTACAGAAGTTTACTGATACAGGAAGAGGCTTTAGCAGGTTTGCTGGTTTATGGCATCGTATGTCCGAAGTAAAAGATTTGTGTATTTGACGTACATCTTGTGGCCGAAGCTCATCATCGCACTGCTGTATACGGCTCAGTAAAACCTGTTCTCAGCTTGTTCTGGCAGTGCACAGGGGCCGGGATACGTCATTGAGGCCGACGTCCCAATTCTTCTATTTTTCCATTTTTATTTCAACGCGCGGGACTCGCGTTGGAGTTGGCTGACGATATTTGTATGGTTGTAGCCTTGGTTGAAGTTGGAGCAGCTTCGACCCAGAGCGAGCCTACTCTGCAAGGTAGACGGTAGGTAGGTTGCTTGCGCAACATCGATCGACGTTGAAGAACTTCATCAACGTTATTTCACAGGTTGTTGATCTCTGAAGCGATGGCGTACCGTGCATCATCGCCTAGTCTGCCTAACACGCTCTCTTTTTGGATTTCTCCTTCTCGTGTGTTTAAAATGTGTACCACAAAATAGTGGTGCTTCTAGTGTTAGCATTATTAGGGGCTTTGTGTTTCAATTGATCTAGACAATTTATAACTATTTTTAGTTAAGTGTTAAGTTAAGTTTTCACATAAGTTTCCCATCGTCGTACATATGCATATCTTGCAGGATAAACATATTTTTTTTAGAGATCAATATTTTTCAGACAATTACATTAAAGAAACAAATCATAATTACTTTTTTATACATCCATTACATAATTTCGGAAGTTTTTTCTGTTCCCTGTTGTAGGGCTGGGCCCTTATAATTCACTTTTATAACTTGTTCAGATGGGTACCCTCTCATAAAGAGCTGTTAAAGCTATGCAATATACCAAAAACCATCTCATACTAAAATCGAACTGTTGGTAAATTACCAATTTAACCAGCATTATTTGAACAAATCAGTGGTAATTTAGTGGATTTTCCAATGTTACGCGCCCAAATCGCACTGTCAAATGTTGGAAGTAACACCAAATGATAATACCAATTTAATAATAATCTAGACGACTGTCGCACTAAGCTCAACGCCATCGGTTGCCCCATTATCTTGCCTAACTATCGGCTGCTAGTAAGGGTTTTCATGCGAGCGTACGCACGTCTCAACGCATACAACAATACATACATGTACAGCACAGCGCTCATTAACAACGGAATGAATCTGGCTGTATGACCATGCAATTTTGCTGTCCGAGGGGTATGAACTCGCATACACACCTGCACGATTCGTATTGCAAACGACAGCAAATTCAAAGTGTACGAAGCGAAACAGCGCGGAATTTGCGAAGTGAAAAATTGTACATTTGAATAAAGGAAGAAAAGGGATAACAAGCAAAAAATGAAAAAGAGTTAAACAGAGGGAAAGCGAAGAAAAAAAAAAGACAGAATGAGAAAGAGAGACATGAAGAGCAAAAGAAAAGAAAGAGTGTGTGTGAGAGAGAGAAAGAGAGAGAGAGAGAGAGTTGTAAACCGATTGCAAAAGCGTACTTACGCTTGCAGATAAATATGTGATGCATGCTAAACGATGAACGCTTGTGTGAAAAAAAAACGAATAAAGGCGCTTTGGATTTGTAAATGAACAATTTCCTCCGGTCTCGAAACGCAGAATCTAGATTGACACAAGACAGAGCGATGAAGAGGATTGACCTTCGAGCAAGTGAGACTCCGGTCAGGATGAATGCTAGAAGATATGCACCTAGTAGATGTCAACATAAGAAAGGATACGTATGTAGTAGACTATTGACGACATTAGTAACTGTCCTCTCTAAGACCCGTTCCTTCCTCGTGGAACCGACGTCGTTTGTACCATACACGACCGGGCACGCACCGGAAGAAGGCATTATCAAACAAATTTTAACTTATTTGCTTAAATTTTGTGCTATAAAATTAGTGAACTGTCAAATTTTAAAATCCGATGTGCGAATCCGCACACAAAAGGTACCGTGTATCTCGGGAACTAGTTGTACATGAAATTTATTTTCACACCGTAACTGCGGATATATGATAGATCCACTAAGAGTACAGTAGGTACGGAAACGTTAGATTATTAGCATTACTTACATGATAGATCAACAACAAAGTTGGTAAATTTGTATCGTTTGAAATTCGTTTCTGCTTGCCTTTTTTGGGCGATACTTCGACAAGACGTTGAATAAAGGCAGAAGAAAAAAAACGGAAGTACTCTGTACACAACAATCCCTTCCGTCGGTCTGACGTCTGATGCAACACTTTCGTCACAGTCACAACAATAGACAAGCACCAAGAAACCTTTATGCAGTACGTCTATGAAGGCGGCAAATGGTGCGAGTTACACTTTTATTACGACACTTTACCCTTCGCAAAGGAAACAGCTGCGGTACGGGTTAAAATAGCAGCCCGATGAGGAGAAGGAATAGTTGACGGTATTCTGTAACTGTTGGGCGTACCGCTTCGCTAATACTCTGCGCTGGATCATGTTGCATTGCATAGAAGCCTCATTAAATTGTGCGTTTAACAGCTGGCTTGGGTGGAAATGTGAAAATGTTGGTATCGTAGTAGAGCTATTCGTCAGGTGTCGGGATTTTTCTCTCTTACATTCGATAAACTCTTGGTGTGGATGTCATGGACCGTACAATATTTCGTTACAGTTATACCTCGAGATACTGGTTTAGTTTGTTCCCTAATATTGGTCATATCTCACAGCAAGTTTTCCAATTAAAATTTATTGAAATGCCATTAATCCGTTCCAACTCTCAAAACACTTTTACATGGACACTAATTTTATATATGCCAAAAATTAGCAAAAAATACAAATTTGATATTCAAAATTGTATATAAAAAGTCAAATCATTAGTCCTGTGTTATGTGCCTGCAATATAATTGACGAATTTGTTCAACTTTTTTGGTTGAATAGTTGGCATATTATATGCTGTACTTCGTGTACATGAAGTGTATAATAACTCGTATTTTTGGATAAAATATTGCTCGGTTGGTGGCTCGTATGTCGGAGCACTCGTATCTCGGGGTATCACGGTATTTAACACTAGAACTACCCGACCTGCTCACGCTCGTCAATAATTGCAAGTCAAGTTAAACAATTTCTGATTAGTTCACGCACGACGTTTTCAAATCAATTCTTTATTATGAACTGTAAAAAAGCATTAATACATCACCCAACTATTTGAATTTTGGTTGTAAAGTAAAAACCGCTTTACACGTTTAACCGTAGTGTCTACGACCAAAAAAATACACGTTGTTCTACGACCGCCTACCCGGGTAGGCCATACGATTTGTATGGGAGTTTTCGTTTTTTCGAATTCTGAAGCGTATATCTTTTGATCTGCTCGTCGTATTTGCATGAAACTTTCAAGAAAGATGGGTTTTTTTAGTTTTCCAACTAATATCATTTAGCTGAGAATTTTAAAAATTCGAAAAAAATGCAAACCCCATATAAATCGTATGGCCTACCCGGGTAGGCGGTCGTAGATATAAGGGGTATCAATCGAAAAAAATATTTAAAAAATGGTAAAAATAATTTTAAAATTTTTCTTTTTGTACGAAATGGAGAAAAACATGTTTTTCTAGGCATTTTAAAAATTTCAAGTCTGTACGACTTTCCTATCAAAAGATATTAAAAAATAAAAGTGCAAAACTTACCCAGGTAGGCGGTCATTGACAATAGGGTTAAGTTCAAAAAGAAAGTTTAAGAGTTAATGTAATACTGGTCAACGTTAAACCCTTTATTTAATCTTTATTTAATCAAACCCGTTATTTTATCTTTTTGTACTGAAACTGAATGTTACTATACCATAATAATTAACTGATTGTGTAATACTATAGTGTTTTTCGCCCTATATTGTCTCTCAAAGAAGCGTTAGCGTCATTGTTGCAAATTGGCAACTTGCAATCAATATCATCGTTTTGCCAATGCAGTGTCAAAGTGAGGAATTGATTGTAGTGATGACGAACATGATTCCTGTAACATTGATATAGGGCGAGAAGAGGAAATAACATATCTTAAAAACCCGATATTTTATTCTAAAGTTGCCCAAACAATAGAGATCAATGGTGATGTTTGGCTTTTGCTGCAAACGTACGAATGTAATGATTATTCGCCTTTTGCTTCCGATTCGTTGTCCTCTCTATAGCGGTACAAGATTTCAATATAGACACTTCTTCACACTGATGCAGTTGTTACTCACTGAAAGCAATGTCCATGAACTGTATTATTTGTGCTGGGTTTATAGGTTTAATTAAATTAAAATGATGTCACCCCTGCCTTTGGACTAGAATTCAATCAGCTCCGAGTTCCGTTCCTGAGGAACTCGTTGTTTTTTTTTGTTTTATGTTGTGCATTGCATCAATTTCCAAGACATTGGTTTGTGTCACTTTGGATTTTCGATACGGTGAGGAATATAATGACGGCACAACAGGATCATAAATAGCATGCTAACTTGGAAAGCGTTTATTTTTGTTTATTCAATGTAGCTGTAAATTTAGCAATTAAAAGTATGATTTGTGCTTTAATATAAAACAAAGATTTAGTATAATTGTTAAAAAAGGAAAGCATTAAAAACTGAAAGATGAAATCTTTTGAATCCCTTTGTATTTATGCAATAGATTCTTCTAAATTATTTATTTGCCTTCATTTGACTATTTTTAATTGCGAACGTTCTTTATGTTCTCACACTAAAAGCTATGAATAATCTAGTTTTTAGTTATTCGTTGCCTATTATGTTGAATACACACTACATTTTGAAGCGTCAGAGTGATACAGCATAACATAACGTGAGCCAAGGTGTAAAATTCAATGTAGTTACCAGCTATGTAGACTGTCTGAACATGTGATATTGCTCCAGTGTACTGAGATCTCGTAGTTTGTAGCATGACAGTGCCAGCGATGAACAAGACGAGCATTCGGAGAAAATCGTATGACGCAAAAGGAAAGAGATACAGGAGAACATGAAATGAGCTGCGAGTTGAAAAAGATCGAGAATTCTTACTCACTGCGTGTAAAATCTCATTTTTTTAGTAGTCTGATTTGGTGTGGTGTGGAGCCTTTGCGTGATAGTACAACAAAACTTATAGTAGAGCGGCACGTAACAGCAAATAATGGTCTGTTTCTGGAACACCACGAAAGCGACAAAACGGTACCGCTGTCCGAAGAGATGCGTTAGCGTCGATAACGAACATAGGCGGCGCTGGCCTCAAGTAGACGGTAGCGTAATCGATTCAAAGGACACGAATGTACGATTTGAAAAAAATAGAGATTATTTTAATCTGATACTATTTAACGATATCCTGGTTATAAGTTATGTAATTGTATGCTAATGTAGGGTTGCAGTTGAGCTATAATGCACATAAGTTTTATTGCACTAGTGTACAAATCTTGCACATATATTTGTAATTATACTGTTCATGTAGTAACTTTTAAAAACTATAAATTAAATTTTCTTACAACTCTCAATTCAAAGAAAAAGGTCCGCTAGTCGACACATTTTAGTAGATGTTCTTGTATTAAGTAAATACTATTACTATATGATTTGAGTTTTTGAAGCACCAAACGGGCTCGGCAACATTAGTAGCAACATTGACAGTGATAAATGATTGTACACACATACTGGTTTTTCTCGACAAGAGCGGAGCACAAATAGCAAACTGTGATTATGATTCTGATCAGATTTCCTCTCGTGCCCAATCTGCTTCTGCTTTGTTTCTCGTATACTCAAGCTATACGACTCCGTGTGCCGCGCAACCGGCGAAGCGAGGCAAAGGCCATAAACAATCCTTTCTGGAATGCGCGCGTAACGGAGCCGGGGGTACATTATGGTGGGGTGGTTAGAGGGAGTGGTTGGGTTTGGGGGTGAGTTTGCCCTGATCGGTTCCAGTTGAGGCGAATGTTGCGCCATGCTTCAAAAGAGAGCGAGAGAGGTTTCGATAACGATTGGGGCCATCCGAAGACCCGCGTTTGGAGCGATTCAGAATCGTTTGATGGCAACAATGCCGGAGAAATCTCACGCGTACCATACCACGAAGATCCACACTCTGGTTGATCTGGATGGAAACGTTTTATAGCTGGTTGGAGCGATGTGAGAAAATGTGCTTGCGTGATGACACACTCTCGCGAGTTCTGCAATTCCCTTCGCGTGGGTGTCGCTGAGTTCGTGCGAACAACCGTGTCGACTCGCACACGTTGGTTGGTACCCCCACAGGGGTGGTTCGAATCGACCGGAAACGGACCGCCACGTGTGCATGAGCGAGAAAGGAGGTGGTACGGTTCACGCATTTTGTTCTTTTTTTCTGTTTCATACGTACCCTATCTTGAAGCGGGTTCGTTCACTAGAGCGACTCTGTTTTTGTTTTTCTACCCAACTTTACACGAAAATGACAGATTGCTTACTAAGGTATGAGTGGAGTTGGAGAGACTGGTGCTTCAGTAGTAGCTGTCCTGCAACTCACCAAGCCGTTTGATGTGTACAGCTGGCAGCATGTTACTAGTTCACATCCCCTAGACTGTCTATGAAAAAGGCAGTAACCGCACGAGTAAGTGTCTGTTGCTTCTAGTAAGAAGCGTATCAACAAATGCATTAATTCGCTCGACAGTGGTACTTGAGAAATAATGTTCGAAGCGCATATATTAGGAACACTAGTAAGCAAAACAATTTAGCCTTTGTTTTGTTAAAAAAAATCTTATCACATGTTACGAATTTTGTATGAATCCCCAAGAATAAAGATACCGATTATTACAAAATAAGAAAACCAATAAAAGCCCTCCAGCCGATATTTGCATACTTTTGAGCTAAACGATATTCCATTGTTTAAGAACTATCAAAATTCTCTCACCCGTGCGTTTGAAGCAATTGTCCCCCATTTGTGACGTTTGGCGCAATCATACACCAGTAACTGTTACATGGCCATGCTCTGGCTGGTACTGTTGGTGCTCGCGAACCGATTACCATGCAATACACTCACTTCACCTCGGGCACTCATCCACGAATGCTACTTCCGAACGGCCAAAGATCCGCTTTCCTGGTTCCGCGACAGAAGATCTGCGACCAACGAACAGAGACGAACTGTTTCGTTGAACCGGCCTAACGGAGGACGCTTCCTACCGTTGTGGGTGGGTGCATCTACCGGACTGTAGGAATCATAACAACGATGGGGATCCGTAGCGGGGTGCGGCCGTGTTGGAGTGCAGGGGCCGTATGAATGTAATGTTATAGCTGGGAGGACTCTCTGGCACGCGCGTGTGGAACCGCTGGCTCAGCTCAGTTTATCTGTGCTTGCATTGCGATCGGGCACCGCTCGCTTCTGGTCGGCGGTAATCGGCTACTACCCCGAAGTGAACAGTCAATTGATGATGAGCACGCTGGAAATACTCTGCTAACTGTTGTTTGGAGCGTCGGAAGCTGGCAAGTACGCCACACGCAGTTCATCTTATGCCGTGCGATGTGACGGACGAACTTACAGTTTAGGCGCGTGTGACCGTAGTGCGAATCTCGCGTACATATTCATGGAGCATTTGAACGTGTTTAGAAAGGCATGCATTCTAATATACTCGACAAATATTGGCAATTTCAGAACCCTTTTTTTGTATCTGCGTTTTTAATGGTGATACTGTAAAACAATGGATCTGAACGATCTGAATGAACAGTGCATATGTGGGTGTTACAGTATCTTACTGTTAAAATCATTGTTTGCCGGTTCGATAAGTGTTGTACAAAAAATTGCGTGATAATAACGATCAGATCCTTATTGATATATGAAACGAACAACGTTTGCACAGGCATTACTTTAAAAAATGTTCTCATTCTGGATACGATTTGTGCATTAAATTATTTTTTTGTTGTTTTTCACCTCTATTAAAACTCTATTAAATGAAGTTTTCGTGTGTGCTGTATACTTATCTTGTGAAAAATATTATGTTTTTACGATGTGCAACGAACAATGATTAGTTCGATAAGAAATGTGTTAATTAATTTTATGTGTCACAACACTTCACTAATAGTGTTCAACTTTAAAGTAACTTCTTTCCCTTCTTCACGCGGCTATAATGCGGCTGACGGTTGTTTTATGTTCTGTAAGACCAGTTGCAATTGATATTTGCACTGTGATTGTGTTTCACAGTTGGGCACATTTGTGCGGTATCAATGCAATGAGACTATCAGGCTTTTTCACACCTAAAAATGCTACAGTAAATCCGATTTGATTGCCAGCAACAGCCCGGTTAGCTTGGTATAGCTCAAAGCAATGTTACTAATGCGATAGGGCACGTTTGTATTTCAAACCTCGATTATGTGCTAAATGCATCAATATGATGTTTTCTGTAAATCATTTCATGGCTCGGATGTCTAGTATGGTTATGTACAGAGAAAGATAGAGCATAAAATGTGATAGGGAAAAATGTATCATCGGCTCAAAACTAATTTCCAAACATAAAAACATATCCATGAAACGATTCAGGAATTCGTTGTAACGGTCGTTTCATTTTCAAGAAGGGCAATATTTCGACGACTTTGATCAATAGTGCCTCGATAGTGTCGATAATATCTTGCCGACATATAAAAAGTTTACCTTTTTTTTTGGTGCTGGTGCGTGTCACTACGTCTACGAATAGTCGTGTAGCATATCGCGAGCTACTATCACACTACTTACCAACTTATAACCGTGTCCTATCCATGGAGTAAACTTTAGCACATTGCTCCTTTATCTGTACTCAGTGTTGCGAAACAAAAGTAATGAAAAAACGAGGTTTAAATGGGATAAATGCAACGCTTAAGCGTGATCCACATACTAAGCAACGTTAGCAAACGTGTTAGTATAAACGTCCATTGAAACGCACGTAAAAAGCGACTACTACCAAAAAAAAGCACCACCAAAGTCTATCGCAAGAAAAAGAAAGCGAAAGTGTGAGCATCACGGGTATGTAGTAATAAACGTAGTGAAGATACCAAGTGCCTATTGGCCGCGTCGTTTACAAGAAGCTTTTTTTTTCAATGTTGCGCACAATAATGATGCCTAAGAGTGTGTTTGTGTCGTCATAGTGTGCCTGATGCGTTCAAACGTTTTGTTTAAAACAGTCGGTAAATGATAACTTTAAACACAGTTATACGTACCGTAAGAAAAGGAAACAATTTACCTTCGTATGTGTCTTGCCGTGATACGCCAACGACGATGGAATATGTAGAAAGTCAGAAACAATAGCGCAAACGTAGCATTGCATTTATTTGCGAAAAAACAGTGTACAGCTGGAAACATTTTATTCCACTTGCATGCGATTGGGATACATTTCCCCATGCGAGCGTATCCAGTATCCCCAACGCAAGAGTGAAACCTGCGTGGTTAATGACTGCTAGAAAGGTAAAAGAACATCGAGCCATCTCGATCGACAAGAGCGAAACAAATGGGAAGCATTGAAGTAACACTTGCCTAACAGCGCAGCGGGAGCACTGCAGACGTTTGCCAGTTACGCAGTTTAAATTAGAAGCAAAAAAAAAATCATTATGTTGATTTGTTACAATTTTTATTCTATAAATACTAATCTTCGTTCCGGGCGTGCGGTACTAGTATTGGCGGTATTAGTGCTGGTATGCGATGGTGCGCTTGACGCCATCGGCCAATAGTAAACAAAGTCAAGAAAAGAACCCCCTATCCTAGACTGTTCAAACTTGCCTGGTGAAAGCGGCGCAGTAGACATTTTTCAAAACCCATCGCGTCGTCGCCGCCGCGTGCCCTGTGCGCCATCGACCGGGCGATTGCGTTTGGTAAAATTCGAACGAACCGAAGCCATGAGCTGAGACGGTTGGGTCGTACACCTCGGACAGCAACCGTACCAACAGCAGCACCATCATCATCCGAATTCACCGCATCATCCCAGTTGTGAATATCGAAGAAAAAATAGCTCTATCGGTTGTATCGGTTGCTGTATTCCACTGCATATGGTACATTACCGTCCGACTACGGAGAAACGAAACGGTTCCATCACAACACTCTTCTTAAGATAGGCCGATCTTTGGTTGCTCTCCATACCAGCGTGTTCTGCGACCAGTCAGTCTTAATATTCAGAAATAGTCGGTTCCAGAAGAGCAACCGGCTCACCGTTATTAATGAATGTTTGGGTAACTATATCGTTCTAATCGCATTTTATTTTTGAGCTTCATACATTTTACAGTTCCGTTAAAGATGTTCCATACCAATTCACCAAACATCAATATTTAGTTTTTATAACACAACAACCAGCTTCTTTGCTTGCTGAGGCTAGGTTGAATTCGGCATACCCTAGGAAAAAAAATTGTGTTATTGTCACAAGTACCATACGCCTCTAAGTACTGCTGGTGCTGTTGCTGCTGCTTTGATCCATTCCGTACTCTTCCTTCAAGCACTGGAATGCACTATAAGCACGGTCGCACGGATTGTCGATCAATGCTAAATTTCTATTATCCAGACAGTCGCGATGCTTGGCGATAAATTCGATCTCATCATCCACTTTGCCCAGATATTCCCAGTTCGCATGCAAATCGACCCCTTCCTCATCGTCGTAAAGATTAAGCGTGAGTCCGAGACATCTCACGAAGCAATGCGTTACGGGATCGTCCGGAAATGCGTTCGCTCGGTATCGAGCTTTCAAATCTTCCGTCATTCCTTCCACAACCTTGCTGCAGGAATCAATCAGCGACTCTATATCGTCCGTCGCTCTTACAAGCTGTAACAATGCCATTTGGTGGGCGCGATAAATGAATTTAAATATCAGAGTTAGAATTCAACTTTTTAAACCATTTGTCGCAATACTCGATACACAAATTGTAAATTCTTCCCTAAAGCCAACTACCTGCACAGACAACACTGTCAAAACTGCAGCAAGGAGAACGATAGATTTCATTGCTCGCCTTCCGGTAGTTGTTCACTTAAACTGCTGCTTGCTAGCACGACACTTGGCCACTGACAACTGTTGTCACAAATCGATTTACTGTCAATTTTTATAGGATTGTTTTCTGTCTGAACGTTGCAATATGCCGACGTCTAAACTGCTAGCTAGGATAGCGAAAGACAAATGAGGAAATCGCGTGCTAGTGCCATAAAATTGAGTGGTGTTTTCGCAAATGAGTGTATTTAACTCCTTCAGCACATCAGGAAGTCGCTCGCTAATACGCTGTTCATTAGGCGCCTTCTTAAAACGAAAGCTTACCTATGGTTAGAGGTGAATTTTCCAATGTTGTTTGTTATTATCATTCTTTAGAGGAAATTACATTCGAATCTGTTGGGAAAACAAGCAATTGTCGTTTCGTGCAAAAGATTGATTTAAGTTTTTTCTCTTGTTCAATTGTTCAAGCATTTTGTCATATTACAGCAGTGTTATGATACAGATGTATGCAATTTGAAAAAGTAAATTCATATGCTACATCATAAACGGATATTGAAGATTCTCGCTATTTAAATTTGGTTTTGTAACATTTTTTTTAATTAGAATCTTATAGAACAAAATTAAACGAGCGTTAGGGTTAGCCAAGATTTCTCTATTCTGCCTTAACATGTTGGCTATTTCAAAATTTTCATTACGCTATAATAACGTGAGCTCCAATGTTTTCTCTTTTCCCTTGAAACTTATGTTTTGAAGCTACGCTTCCGTTTTGTCATGAGTTACGCTTTGGCCGAGCGAGATTAAGTTCAATGTTTAAAGTCTTTCATCACGTTCATATCTCGACGCGTTTCAATCGATGGCACGCTGTGTCTCGAAGTCGTGGTGTACTGGATCTTGGGAAGTCATTAGGCGGATATTGATGTTGCGTGAATGTTTTTCTTCATTTTATTTAACTGCTCTTTGTACTGTACTGTTTTTTTTGTCGATGCGTTTTCGAACCACGATTCAGTCAGAGAAAGGAATTATGAAAAAAACTAGTTACGAGCCTCAACTCAACTACAGCTTTCAAACCTTTGAGCTGCATGTTGTTAGAGCAGTAAAGCGCACACCAATCATAGGCAAATAGACAAGGGTTTTCCTTGTTTAGCTTTTGTTCGTTGTCATGATCGTACAATTTTACCTATATCATAATAAATAGCTTTTTTACTTAGAAAAGAACATCATATTATGAAGAGCTCAAAGGAAGTGGCAGCTAAGGGGGGAAACGAATATCATTTGTTGGGTTTTAATTAATGTAACGGAACTTGGCGTTGTGTACCAGTTGCTAGCTATATGAGTGAGCGAACACTTCGGAGAACCTACGCTAGTGTACGCCATCATTTATGAATAATTATTTTCTGTTGATGTCAATCTGCGCGTGATCAATGTTTACGACCACTGGTTAATATAATTCTCCAAATGAAAACTATTGTACAAGTATTTTGTAACGTTTCTAATTCGCTTCACTTATTTCACTTTCACAGCAACAAAAATTCCTTAAGCGGCCAGCTGACGATATCGATTCCGCCTCCGACTCTTATGAGCCACCGGTAAAACTACAGCATAACGGATCCGAGAATCTTACCAAATTCTCCGTCGAGATCGTTCAACAGCTGGAGTTTACGACATCTGCCGCTAACTCGCAACCTCAGCAGATCAGTACAAACGTTACGGTCAAGGCACTGACCAATGCGTCCGTCAAGAGCGAAGGATCTACGGCGAATGGTGGTCCGGGAGGTGGGATTGGTGGAACCGGAGGTGGCAATGGAATGTCTGGCCAGCAACAGCAAGCGACCAACAATCCTACACCGTCCCCGCACATGCACGATCTTGGCAATATCGTCGATTTCAAACAGGAGCCGGAGAACGAATTTGCGGATCTTTCGGCAGCGTTGGAAAAGGACGCGGCGGCCAACGGGCATTTTCCGGGACTGTCAGACTTTATTGGGGACGATACGAACGATGAAAATGACACATTCAAGGATCTCATATCGGATCTCTCGGACTTTCAGTCCGATTTTCTCGATTTCGAGGAAAAACCCCAACCACCGATGCAGCCACAAGGACAGCAACAGCAGCCATCATCACACCAACAGCAATCAGAGATGCAGCCACAGCAGCAGCAACATCAACAGCATCAACAACACCAGCAGCTTATGCAGTCGCAGCAAGCGCAACAGCATATGCAGCAGCAACATCACCCGCAGCAACCGCCGCATCACCAGATGCAACATCAGCAGATGCATCACCAACATACGCAGCAGCAATCTCAACAACATCAACAACATGCTGCAGGAGGCCAACAAATGCTTTCGACCCTGCAACAACAACAACAACACCACCGAACACATCCACAGCATCTGCAACAGCATCTTCAACAGCAGCTCCAACACCATCAGCAAATCGAGGTGAAGCAGGAAAGCTGTATCAAACAGGAACATCCCAGCCCTGGACTGATGGATAATATGAGTATAAAGCGTGGCGGACCACTAACGCCACAGCAGCAGCAGCAACAGTATTCGAATGCATTTGGGGATGGAATCAGTGGGCCTGGCAGCGGGGCGGGCACTGGACCAATGACGAAACAGCGACCCGGTTCTGGGTATGGCAATACCCAAAACGGACCCATGTCCGAACTTTCGCCTGCAGCCCAAACACTTAAACATATGGCCGAGCAACATCAACACAAGAACGCTATGAATATGGGCTTCCCACGTACAGCAGGACCCCAAGGTCCGCAAGGTCAACAGCGTCCACCCTTCTCGGAGTTCGGCCAGTTTCCGGGCAACGATTTTATAAACTCTCCTGTCGGTGGTGCAGGTGGTCCAGTGGGTGCTAACAGTACAGTCGGAACAGGTACGCTACCGCTTAGTGGTGGTGCACCGGGAGGTGGAGGAGGTGGTGGTGGTCCTGGCGCTGGACCTGTTGCGGGTGGTCAGTTTCATAAGGCGAATGTGCCACCGTTCCCTGGAGCAGACTTAATTAAGCAGGAACTCTTTGCATCGCAGAACGATTTCGATCTAAAACCAACGCTAAACCGGTTACAGTCTGCAATGGGTCCAAACGGACCAAAACTTGGCCCAGTACCGGGTGGATTTGTGAAAACGCCTAATCAACAGCCAACTCCTCAACAACAACAGCAACAACAATCTCAGCAGCAACAATATTCTCCCTATGGTTCACCTGGTGGTTTACCGAACCATAGTGGTAGTCCCGGACCAGGTTTTATGCCAGGTCCGAGAGGAGCCGGTACCGGACCTGGTATCGGATCAAATCAAGGGCCCGCTGGAGGTCCGAATGTTGCTGGAGCAGGTGGACCTGGAGGTCCTGGTGGAGCAGGTGGTGGTGGTGGTGGAGGAGGAGGCGGCGGCGGTGGCGGTGGCGGCGGCGGCGGAGGAGGGGGAGGAGGAGGAGGAAACAATAACACGGGTGGTTCTGGTGGTAACGGTGGGCCTAACAATGGTATGCCTCCTCGAGGTGGCGCACCTAATGGAGGATCAATGCCGGGAGGACAAAACGCAACGATGCTTCAGATGAAGCAAACGCAACAGTTGCACATCAGTCAGCAGGGTCCGGGAGGTCATGGTATTCAGGTAAGTGTTTATTAGCATGTTGATGATTTCATAGCAGTTGCAACGTATAGTTGATGTAGTCTAGAAATATAAAAGCATATCCAGCAATGGTAATGAAGCCCTGCAGATCGTTATTCTTGAGTAGTAATTATTTTTAGAGCAATTTTTACTAGAGTTGTCAGTGAAGATGTACTACGCAATATTGGTAAATTTTTTCGGACTTTGAAAGTTGTACTAATACAAATGGTATCCCGGCCTTCAATCAACTTCTACATTGTTCTTAAGCCAGGCGTGCTGAAACGTGAGTAACTCCAACCGGATGAACTCTACGCTTCACAGTTCGAATACTCATGATCTTGGGCATCATTATGGACAGTACTGCGTTCCGGCTGAAACAGCGATGCATCTGATCAACGTTCTGTCCATCTGGCATACACGCACAAACCCTTGTAGTAGAGAAGTTACATCTCTCTAAACATCATTATTGCACCATACGTATGCCAGTCGTACGGTCCGACACGCAAGTGTTGTTTACCCCCCAAACAACATCGCTTGAGGCGGGCGAGGGTTTGGAGGCGGTACTGACAGTTGACTTGGAGTTACAGAGCGAACTGCAATTAATGCACTCGCAAAAAGCGCAAGGAACTGCATCCATCCAAACACTAATTTGCATTAATTATTCCAGAAACAAATCAATCCGAATCATGCCGCCGTATGGTCGGATAGGTATAGCAGTAGAGTTGCCCTCGTACTCTCTCGGGCTCTTAGTGGTTGAATGTATTGTCTTGCTTACTGCAGTGCTTGACTGTCTGTCTGCTATATGAATGCACGTATGTGTGATTGGACCCAGGTGTGTGTGTGCTCCGTCGTGGCACGCTACCAAAAGAGCGGGGGTTTAAATTTTTCCTCTTCATTTTCACTGTACTTTACACCGCCGTTGCCGCACGTGTAACGAACAATCGCTTGCGAAATCGGTGGACTTTGTTTTTCGTATGCACCGACAAGCATGGCAAATAAGCTGCATGAGAGATACTGTGAGGAATGGATACACTCGCGGGCCACCAATAAAATTGTGCACTAGCAGCGAATTGAGTCAGGGAGCAGAGGAACAGACGCTTCAAACGGTTGTAGTAGTTTATTTTTTAGAAGATAATTTGAGTTTTTCTTATATTTTTTTTACACAGGCAATGCTTGTATAAAAGTAGCTTGAAGTTTACTTCTACGCTTCAGTATGCCAAAAGATTGTAATCTTCGCCATATCGATGATTTGATAGGCGCTGGCTTCCATAACCATTGCTTGATAGCTATAGCATAAGTTAATAATCTTATGAATTCAATCGAAATCAAATAAGCAGTAGCCTTGGCTGGTAAAAGTAAACTGATGTAAGGATAAATTCAATCTGAACTATGTTGCAATTTGATTGATAATTTATGATATTTGTTTTGTATATATTGTTTCCTATTTGCCAGAACTCATTAGTGCAACTGTGACAGAATTTAGCAACCTTTTGATCAGATATTGACAAAGGGTGCGTTTTATTCAGTTTACACACACTTTAAGGCATCCCATGGAAATATTCTTGTGCCGGATTCGATGCCTGCACAGCTACTGTGTTCATATCAATGTTTTCCACCCCTGACAGCGTTCGAATCCTCTTGGCTTGTTGGAACCACTGATGAAGTTCGGAGTGCTCTGCCGAGGGAACAGATTCTCGAGGGCGCACACAGCACCATAAATCGCAAAACTGATCATGTTTCCGGGAGAGTTTAATGGGTTTTGCGAGACCCTTATATTTCATGTTTATTACCAGGAATGCTGTTCCTTTCGCAGCTTCTTTCGTTGAACGTTTCTTTCGGGATAGGCATTAGCACTACTACTATGACCGCCATTGGGTACTACTACACACTTCCGATCGGTAGGAGAATGAAAAAAAAACCCCACACGAAACCAACGTGCGCGCCGTCGATGTCGGTGGCAATGATTATAATGATCCCTGTGCTGCCAATGATAATGATGTTGCGAATGTCGACGAGTGTTGATGGTGGTGGTGAGTGTACCATTTGGATTGAAAATGGTTTGTTTGTGTGTGGATGCGATGGTTGGTGTGGCGTATGAATGCCTTTTTTTGTGTCGTGATACGATATCGATCCAGTTTTTACATTGAACGGTTTAGGCAGTTAGCTGATAGCTAATTGCATTAAGCTGATGTCTTCCGTTGAATGATTTCTTCAACGTATTTCTCTATAAACAACACCTTAATTAGCCTTCATTGAAATGCGTGTTTTTAAAAGGAACAGTTCATCTACACGATGGTAAAATTTTACATTCTCGTTAAATAAATATTCAAATATACTAAAATTTTAAAATGAAAAACCTTTGCAATTGTACACCTTACATATCCAATCCGTTATTTTCAACATAACGTTTATTTTAAGGTTACCATGTGCCTCCATATCGTTTAGTAGTTCTTGCAATCTGTTGCGTGTAAGTTCTTCAGTTCAATGAGCCACTTAGCGTTGTCCTACGCGTTTGAGCTAGTGCGTTAAAAATCGTAGGTTCAAAACTATTTCGGATAAAGACAGAGAACACGTTAACACTAGAACTACCGGACCAGTCATTTTGACTGGAACGCTTCATTTTCATCACATAATTTTTTAGGGTTAAACAATTCTAAGGTAGTTCAAACATGAGTTTCACATATATATTCTATAGTACGATCTGCAATAAACAATAAAATATACTCCAACTCTTCGAAATTGTTTAAAAATTAACCACAAACGAAAAACGCTTAAAACGCTTGGTAGTTCTAGTGTTAAACCTAACTTTCAAATCCCACTGTAAGGCAGTGTGCCCAAGTCTAAATTCGTTTCTCCAAGAGAGGAATCTGGAATGAGAGAGAATTTCAAATTCATTGTTTTTATACATCAGTGCATAACAATAACATAACTGAGAGTATTTTCTGAGTGGCAGTCAAGATAATTTTGAACTTTATTAGCTACACGTTTATTGACATTATAATTTTATTTGATACTGACTAAAATTGAACCTAAGATCCTTAACAGTTTTAAAAGCTTGTTCAAATTTACTAGGATAATCGAATCGATAAAACGATTCTAGAACATAGTAACTAGCGTTTTGAAATGCACATAATCGTTATATCACAATGGATCTACATATGTATATTTATGTGAGAAAAAATATGCAAAACATATTCACACTGAAACGATTCGGCCAAACCGTTCTTAATTTATTAAAAAAATACAGTGCACATAAACAAAACTTTGAAGAGTTACTCATCGTTAGGGTTAGGACTAATTTCGGAAGTTATTTGTTGTTAAAATACTGTTCATTTTATTAGACTATTGTTTACATTTCTACGCTGGCGTAAGATTGGTTTTATGAATCAAACGAATTTTCCACTTGAATTTGTGGAATGATCCACTTGAATAAACGGATTCACAGCATGAATTAAGAATGAATCATTCAAATGTGCTAATGTTGGTCGATTGAATTGAGTATTTATTGCGCTTGAGTAAAGTAATCGTACATTATTTTCCAATTACTTAATGTGTCAATAGTTGGGTGCTTTTGTACCCTTGGTATTAGTAAGCTCGTTCTTTATGATTGTTACTGTCTATGTTTCAATTTTATAAATTCATTTTCCACCGATAGTAACAACACGCAAGGCATTGAAGGTGTAGGATGGCCAGTGAGAATGAGAATTATTAATCGATATCTTTCGTTGGATCGTTAGGGTAATATTTTCTAACACGAGGTTCAAATGTGTATAGTTTGATATGTAGAATAGATGCGTTATACTAAAAAACACTAAATACTGTATACTGTAGACTGGTTACGTTTTCCTATTCTCAATAACAAATAAATTTTGCTATAATGATTCATAATCATGCAAGCATTTCCTAACATTTCCATTCACAGGTAAGCGCCAACTGCGAAACTACTATTGCCCGACAGTCCAAAAGGAACAACAAAACTGTTCACACGGTAAGCCATGTTACAGCTTAAGGTGATTTGCAGTTTTGTCCGTTAATTATTATGTTGTTAGCGGCAAATCTTTCAACTCTACTGCTGTGTTCCCACTATCTATGCCTTTTAAATTGATGAAAATCTGTCACCCTAGCCGTCCTGAGTGTGTGCGATACACCAACCATTTTAGGAGGCTGGCAAAATGCCATCGGTTTCTTCATAGCTACCGATGCCAACCTAAATGAGTTAGTTGCAATAATATGCCAAATTTCCGTACAATGCACCTTATGATGTATTCTACATCATAGCGAAATGGATTGTTAGCGAATATCACAGAAAAACGGATAAACCTTTGTGTTCAATTGCTTCTCGGCACAACAGTGATCCATTGCGTATTCGATGTCCGTATCCTGGCGAGATGTTCTACATATGCACACATACAAGGACAGAATAGTATGCCGTTATATGATGCGATGTCGGTTCGGGATGTCGACCCGCGGCGAATTATGGAGAATTTATCAGATTAAGCTCTAAAGCTACTTCCGATATGCGTTCGCTTTTCGAATGCATGTTTGTAGCATATCTTCCGGAAGTATTAAACACTTTGGTGTGCGTTTAATTCGGGATTGATGGCTGGCCCTTTCTGCAATTAATCGATGAAGAGAGCAGGAAAAAAATAGGAATCATACATTGGAACTTATTTTGCCATTAGTGTCAAGGGTGAACAATTTCACCACATTTGGCGACTCGTCATTTTCGTTTGGGAAGCTTTTAATAAATTTAGAAAAAAATACGCTTTTGCTGCGTCCAAATGAATTTGTTTTCCAAAAACAAAAAAAAATCACACATTTTTTTTCATTGAGCTTCAACAAACGCTTGCGGTGTACGCTCTAGTTATGGTCGTGTGATATATATCTCACAAACAGCTACATTCTAATCCATACGCTCGACCACACCACGACCCCGGTGCAGTACAACGAATCATGCTGTCAGAAAATGTAATGAAGTTGAATTAATGATTATGCAATCATTGACAATGATGGCAGTTGCCTGAAGGGGAATGCACGCGATGTATATAGCTCTGTATCGTTATTTTACCCCGGGCTGGTGAGGGACTGTTTACATTGCGCAGCTAAACCAAGAAACACTTTGCTGCTGCTAGAGAGCCAAACGTCGTTGCGAAGCAAATGTTTGAAAAATTAAAACAAAAAAAATCAATCAAAGAAAGAGCCCTCATCGTGACGGTTTCCTGTATGGTGGTAGGTATTTGTATAAACAAGTTACAAGAATCGAATGTGGTAGTTTCGGAAAAATGGTGTCGTCCGGCACAGCGGCATTATCATGTTCCGGTGTGCGTACTATATCGTAAGTGGGTAGCCAAAACCGGTCACGTAAGGAATCGACACCATTTATCTATCACTAAGTGAAGCTTTCAAACCATTTGCCTTAATGAAGCTGATAGCTTGAAATGCGAGAATGGCTTTGGCTATAGAGGAAATACACATAAACTATATGCATCTTGGCGTACAGACGCCACGAGTCTATCAAGCGTATGGTTTATTTCATCGTCGTACTCTTCTTTGGTCACGACAATACACGCTGGACGCTGGCTACCATACCAGACACCCACCGCCATCAAACACTCATTTGCCTGCCCAAATGTCAGAATAAATGAGCAACTCGTTCATACTACCTCCATCCTTTGACATAATTGGTATGGCGAACATGGTTTAAAAATAGTGCCACCACTCTCCATGGGTGCTCCATAACAATTGGTAAGATTTTTCTGGGATTAGCTGGAATAAGGCGAAGCATTATATGGCTGTGGATAGCTAAAGTTCTCCTCTCTTCATCAATAGAGCATCTTTCCATCTGCTAAGTAAGGGTTCGTGTGATACGTGGCCAGATGCAAATTATCAAAACTACAATCGGAGTAACGATGCGTACGTGGCTCTCAATATGGTCCTTGTTAGGATGGAAGCTACTACATACGTTTGAATTTACCCAACATACCAAACTGGTGGTCTACTGGTTACTGCATCGAATAGCATAAGTTGGTTTTAATCATTTTACTAAATGAAACGCACTTTAAAAATGCCCACGACCGTTCAAAACTGATTGTTCTGTGTATCATTAGGAATATTTGATGGCTTTTCATTTCCAATGGAAGGTTTAGGCGAATTTAAGTGCGATGAGAAAATTTTTATTGATCTAAGTTGTGCGGTTTCTAGTTTAATACCTGATCTACGAACTGCTGCTGTTAGTAGTCAACTCAATTCTCTACCACTTACTGTGCTCCAAAATTTCGCTAATGTATAGGATTCCTGGGCATGATGGCAATGTAGGACAGCTTTTGCTGCCTCTCTGCCGCAGATACAAACTTACTGCCGATCGTAATTTCTTTCGGTATTGGTTTCTCTTTTTTCGTGTTGATTTTCATTGTACCCCCGCGAACCTTACCTGGCGGGGTGTCTAAATCAAGCAGATGTTTTACCGCGGCGATCGATTTTTCCTTCAGTGCAAAGCGCTTGTCGTGCCGTTCTATCGGTTTGGTGTCTACATTAGCAAAAGGAGCTACCTTTATAAAGTTTCGGCTATTCTCCTTGCGTCGATAGTAAATTACTTCGCCCAGTAGTGTGACCATTGCCAGTGCTAATCCGACCAACGTCGCTATGAATACGCCACCCAAGCTTTCCAAGGTGATACCTTCGCTGTCGTCGGTATTGGGACACTGGCTACGGGCACTATTGTTCCAAAACTTAGCCGTAAGCGACTCAAAGTAGCGCTCCTTTTGCAGCTCCAGTATGAAGTAGCTTAACTCGTCCTGCAGATGGCTACCCTGCTGCACCGCTATCCCGTACGGCTGCTCGGCAAACACCTCACCAACCTCAGTGAAATTACAGTTGCGCGATATTTCGTATCGTATTTCGGCCGAATCGTGTATGAACGCAAAGTCAGCATCGAGATGTTCGTTGACGCGCCGAAAACCGTCAGCCGCTGTTACTACGGGGTCGGCCGATTCAATTGCAGAAAGGATATTGATGTACTGCTCCTTAATCGGGTAATCCCAAACGCGGTACTGTGCTTGATCATTGCCACTAGACAAGGTTAAGTTGCGCCACATTTGGTACAGTACATCTTCGGCGTTTTTCATGTTCCGGAAGTAGTCATGCGTATCGGAATCTTTCACGACGGTGTACTTGATTCGGCTTTGGCGCGATAGCTGCTCCAACGATTGTACCGGTGTTTGCATCCGTTCGACCGTGAGAAAGGCGGCCAGATTGGCAGTAAAGGTAGCTAGCATGAGCACCACAAAGAGCCAGTAGGCGGCGACTAGCGTTCTGCCAGAGAGAGCTTTCGGTGCCTCACCACCACCCTGCGGGGTGAAGGAGGTCAACGCAAACCAGAAGCTTTCTTTAAGCGTAAAATTTCTATAGGGAAAATATGAAACAAACAGAACGACGTGTAACGGATCGTCTATTACGAAATGCACATCGCACATACAACGCCTTACCTGCATTCGTATGGATAAGCATCCTTGTTGTTTTTCGCACTGTACGGGGAAAATTTATCCAGCAGCCATAACATGACGGCAGTTGCAACGATCGCCAGCAAAATGCTCAACCATACCTCGAGCCGCAGCACGGTCATAAACTTGAACAACGACGTTTCACGGACCGGTTTGCGCATTGCTATCAGAATGCCCGTCTGTTCGAAGTACGGCGCAACGAAATCAACCACTTCCTCCCGCTCGGCGGT
This sequence comes from Anopheles funestus, assembly GCF_943734845.2. Lineage (NCBI taxonomy): Eukaryota > Metazoa > Arthropoda > Insecta > Diptera > Culicidae > Anopheles > Anopheles funestus. The sequence continues at coordinate 47,621,457 of NC_064599.1, forward strand.
CATCTTAAGCGAGGCAATGGCAAAATCAATCTCACCCACTACCAAATCGCCTACAAGACCATCCCATTTGCCATCAGCGTCGCGCAGCCCGAAGGTACCGTTCCGTGGGGAAACGAGGTCGTAGTCAAAGTTCATAACCACAGACAGCTGATGCAGGAAATCGATACAGTACCCTTCCCAAATTGGTTCGCCGGAAGCCGGATTGCGCAGGATCTTGCCAGCCGGATCACGCTTACGATATGCCCATGGTATAGATTCTGTCGTACCGACGCGGAAAAATCGTTTGCTATTTGGTAGCGTGTCGTTTTTCGCTAGTACTATCTGGCCTTGTACCACACTTCCAATGGTCTGTTCTGTGGGTGAGCTGATAATCGAGAGATTAAGATTGGGACGTATCAGACCATTTTCTTGCACAATCCAAAATTGCGCCATCAAGGCCATCTGGTTCATCAGTTCTTCCCGGGCGGTGGTTACACGTGCGACGAGTTCTTGGTCTAATTCCGGCGTACAATTGAATGCGCGTACCATAGGTATTGCACCATCAATGGACCATCCCACAACTACTTCCAACACATTCTCTAGATGCACGCTTATTGGATCGAAATTGTCGGGACAAATACACGGAGGAAGATGTCGCAAAAGAATGCAGCAGGTGTTGCTGTCCAGAAGTAAACGATGCATTTCTGGAAAAGTGTCCACATGTGCATATTTGTCGGTCTGCAAATCGGTGAACAGCAAATTCCACTTTTCCGGTTTACGCACCAGTCCACCGTCGATGGCTTTGTGAAGGATGGCATTAATCTCCATCGTTCCTGCTACTACTGCGTAAAAGGATGGATAGGGGCGAAGATCTTTTATTCTACCCACCGTATCCTCATCAAGTTCCCCGAAGGTGATCGCTCGAAGATATGAATCCGATATGAGTAGATAAATCGCGGCATCCACATCCCGAAGGTTTGGCAGTATGTAAACTACATCGTTGCCTGCACGCGCTAGTAAGAAGTTTTCCATCAGCTTTACATACGTTTGTATGGATAGATCGATGTGAAAGTAAGGAATACCGAATTCTTCCGCAGCACTTGAGATATATTGCGAATCGATCCACGTTACATCCAGCAGAACAGAAACTTCTTGAGAGAGAGCAGCACAAACTATATCAAGTAAATTAGTTAAAGGCGTAATTACTAAAATCCACCATTTCGTTAGATCTTACACTGTTCGGCACCACCAAACTGTAAACGTTCACGATCGTATTCAACGTAGTAATCTTTTATCGTGAATCCTTTAACTTTGGGTGACAGTTTTTTAATCGCATCAGCAACCATCGTTGGAATGTCTGGTTGTTCCTTTTCATGCACTATCACTGGCGAATATCATCAAACAAACCAAGATTAGATGCAACAAACAACTTTTCGGCGATCAATCTTACCAATTCCAATCACAATGTTTCCTTCCTCTTCATGTGTTATATTCGTTGAGGTTGTTGGCTGCAATGCCATCAAGAGTGCCGCAAGATATACAATCAACATTTTAAACTTCTTGTTAGATCAACGGAAAAGGGTTAACCAATGTGAAACTGATCTACTGCCATGAAAAACCTGAGCTAGAATGACGTGAGCTTTCGAAATTGTACGGAATATTAGATCCTATGGACAGTCATCCACCGTCAAGCGGTTAGTGAAGAAAGTTAAAGCATATCCTTGACGTCAAATTATAATTTTTCGTTGTTGCTTTCTTTGCTCCGTCAGCCGTATCGTACAATTGAAATCCACGTAGCAGACCCGGGGAATTGGCTATCATTTTATGAAAATTACCATTTATTATCCTCATCTATCCATCGTGCATACCTATATGTGATTATTATGGTACGGTTTCGCTGTGTGACGCAGTCATGCTCGCCACGATTCTTCATAATTAATTCGAATAAATCACTACCTTACAGGAATTTCGATCCAGAACCCTTCACAACAGAAACCTTCTATCGCCGATGAATTGTTGCACATTCTAGTTACGAGGTTGTAAGGATGTTAATAGCGTAATGTATCCTCATATCCTACCAGACTTTGAATGTAGCGCCAGAATCTGTTGTACGCTCCATAGCAAATTGGTCGTGGACAAACGCAGTTACAGTTTTGTGAAAAAATTGTACGATAAAGCACCAGTATCGCAGTAGTTCCGATAGCCATTGTCAATGTAAGCGAGTTAGATTCGATTATACTTCGAAAGCTAAAAAATGAATAAAACAACAAAAAAAGCTGCAATTAGATTAAAGTTCGAATTGTAAAACATGGAATCAAATGCCTTTCAAACCTGAGCCGTTGTTTCTTCTTTTCGGACTTAATTTTGTTTTGAGGATAGCCGTAGGCAAATTTTTGTTCGTTATTGATCAATTGATTTATTATGCTCTTTTCAAGGTTCTGATGTATTCGTTGTAATTCAAGTGTAGTGTATCCTTCGTATGGATCGATATACGTTATAGACATCTCTAACTCTTTTTGTCCAGATTTCATATTTGTAAATAAAAAACACGTTTTTCTCCACAAAAGCTGTATTCCAACTAAGGAAGGAAGTATGACTTACTTTGTTTTGTCGGTTTGTGTTTTGCATCAACTAGTTTTTGATGTTTCAGTACATTGCTAAGTTGCATTGCTGTTTTATTTTTAATTATCTTTGTTAGCTAAACAAAATAGTAATTTAACATATCGATGCAAAAATTTTATGTAAAAAAATGCTTTACAAAATCGTAGACAGAAAAATGTGTAAACGGGTTTCAGGAGCAATAACTCTTTTTAATAACAACATATTCTGACATTTTACGAATCTGTCAGTCTTGAAAGCTTTGCATAGTATCGATTTCATTTTTCATATGCTCGAGATTCCTAAATTTCCCCATTGTACAAAGCAAAGAACATTGCTTACGAAAAGCGTCCAGTTCAGAAAGATCATATTTGCAGTCCATCATACGTACCCCCCGTTTGCAATGAAACGTGCATATGTAGAGTAATATTTGTGAGCGCTGGACATCAAAAACAAAAATATGCCAAAACTAGAAAGCTACTGGTAAACCGCAAGTTAAGTTGATGAATACAAGAAACGAAAATTACCTGCCTTCATCTTGAGTGAAAGTATCCCATCGTTGTGATGCTTGCGTGACTTCCCACTAAGCAACAGCATAAAGCTGCTTTTTTGTCGAGTAATAGATGAAAAGCCGAAACCATGAACTGGCGTAGTAAGCGCTTTTTTTTAATGGTAAGAGAATGGTTAGAGGCAAAAAAAAAACCGATTCATTTCTATGCGACGAAACGGCACGTCGACGTTCCCGTCGTGGAAACCGACTGACTCAGTCAACCGAGGTCGTTTTACAACCTATATGCAAATGTTGGTGTTGTTTTCTCCAGAGTGATAAAGTAAAAGACTCGCGTTAGTCCGATAGTGGTAGTAGTTGGGTCAGCGCGCAACGCATTACTCGCTGCTAGTCGACCGATAGCAAGAGGAGTTAGTTGCACAGAATGAACTTTTGTTTTCTTTGCGAGAAGGTGCCATATTTAACAACTCCCTTCTACGTACGAATGCGGCAAGCTTTGAAATGAATATGTTTGTAACATTGAGTCTGATGAGTCTGTGCTAAATATAGGTATATGTATAGTTCTAAGGAAATATTTAATTTAGTTAAAACCCATGCTGAAGTTTTGTGCTCAGTTACCTATAGAAATTCAAAATCTCAAATGCCTTCACAATGCTTCACTGTAAAACTTCGATTTAACGGTAGTGCTTGCATTAGGGCACGACGAACAAGCGCTTCCTCGACATCAAGAAAACGGGAAAAGGCTGTGCACAAAGCACACCACCAACATAATGGCAAATGACCCAAATTAAAGTTTGCGTTGCTAGCCTCCCTTCGCCCAAATCCACTGTGGGCAGCATGTTGTCGCACTCTATGGTACTTCTCTCCTACTCTGTGCTTCTATGTTTCGATTCCCTCTTTCGGTCACAGTTCTCTTTTCTTCGCATTGCATGAGAACGTAACCATTGGAAGACGTTGATACCATCGGTGTACCGATGCGTCAGTGTACGTGCCTCTGTCCGTCTGTCCGACCGTAACCGCCGCCTCGCCGTAGGTTATTTCTCGGCTCTTTCGTCCACGGCTACGTCGAAGCTTGGGAAGCGAGCTTTGGGCAAAGCTTTGTCTGTTGGTAAAACTGCACGTTCTCAAGGCTTTGTCGCGTGCGGTATGGTTAATGCGTTTACCAATATTTTTGAAATGTACATTCAATAACCAAAAGTGTTAAAATGATAATAGATAATCAAAAGTTGTGAATGGGTTTAGAAAATCGCATTAATCTGATTCAAAAATATAGACAGAAGGAGAAGCTAATCATGTCAGTCTAAGCCAAAGTAGTAATACGTGCAACCTTTACTGAATAACCCATAACGACAGTACTAGCCCAACCCATGTGACCATGTGACAGAATCATCATAAAACTTCTAAAAATTCCAAATATATCACTTTTGAAATCAATACAAGTTGGCAACGTTGTCCATCAATTTATTATTTAACTCCTTTTACCTGATTCAACCTATTTTAAAATGAACAGGACCCCTTCCACCAGTTCCAAAGATTCGTCCCGTGTACGATCGATCAATGGGTTGAAAATGGGAAGCTCATATCATGAATTACTGTTGCTGAATTTACCTCTGCTCGGAAGAATCGATAAAGTCCCCCAGTTTAATGATAGCCATCTCACAAAAGCATAATCATTTCACTTGGCACCTCGGTCGAGCCGGACACATGGAACGGGCGAGAATTTGAAAATCAAACGCAGCACCGACGGTACGGCCGTGTTTGAGTACTCGTCTAATTTAGAAGTGTTACGTGATTTCAGCAAATCTCTCGCTGCCCATTCTCGTTAATTTTCATCGCTTGTGGTAGTAGTACACCGTAGCTGTGTGTTCTGTATGATGTCCACCAGGTTTTTGTCGTACCAGTGGCATGCGCCGCTCATGTGCAACACTATGAAACCAGCCCGGAAAGAACCGTCGTTTCGTTCCGAAAAGGAAGGAAAGGTTCGAGGCCACCAGCATTAAAGGCATAAAGTATGGTAGATGATTTTCTCACTGGAACACGGCCACCACTAGCACACCTACCGTCGTACATTGTTTTCGTTGGTTGTAGCAAGGTGTTTCACGCACCCTTTGGCACAGCAACAAACGAAGGATACAAAGCTGGAAGTATTAAATGCAATTATGTCGTCAATAAATTGAACATATTTAATTCAGTACTCCAACAATAATGGCAGGCGACACCAAAAGCCGTACAAAGGGCTAGGTGTGAAGCATTTGGAGTGACTAAAAAAAAGCCATTAGCCAAAAGCTTATTAACAAAAAATTAGTCCAGTATTTTAATGATGAAAATTTGATTGGCATATTTGAAGGCATGCAATAATTTATTATTGCACTTGTTGGAAATTGTATTACTCTCAAGGTTTTGCATTTGTTGGATTGTTCATTAACGTTTTTTGTGTCTATTGCTCTATTTCTCTCAACAACAGGTTTCAGCTGGACAGCATTTGCATCTTAGCGGCGATCTTAAGTCGGGTGTATCCGTCGCGGCACAACAAGGCGTATTCTTTAGTCAGCAGCAAACTGCCCAGCAACAGCAACAGAATCAGCAGCAGCACCAACAACAAACGCATACTCAACATCAACAACATCAGCAACATGCACAGCATCAACCGCATCAACAACATGCACAACACCAGCAACACCAACAACATCAGCAACATCAGCAGCATGGTCAGCATCAACAACATCACCCGCAACATCCACAACATCAGCAGCATCCACATCAGCAGCACCAGCAGCATCATGCACAGCAAACCGGACCGAAGCAGCAAGCGCAGCAGGGTAAACAATCCGTCCCTGGCATGGGCAGCTTACCCGGTGGTATGGTCGGTGGACAAGGGGGCGTTGGGAATGTTGGCAATAACGGTGGGCAACAGACAACAATACCGAATGGTCCCGTGCAGGGTATGAATGCTGGCAACATCGGCGGAAGTGGTGGTCCCACATCGGGAGGTGGCCATGCTGGTTCCAACCAAAACCATTCTCAAAATCAAGTACCCAATTCTCAAGGTAAGCATCAAACCAAAGGTAGTAGAAACTGTTCAATCGCTTTATTACGTCGGAATAGCTTGGAAAGCGCAAACGATCGCTTCATTATTTGTAAAAGCTGTTGAGAGATCAGACCTCTACCTACAAATCTACTCACACTTAAGTGTGATTGTTGATACGAAAATTAAACTACAAATGAGTAATATATGTCCAAAAGATAAAGAATGCTATAGAGAACTAAACGGAAAGAGAAAGACATAGGTGAGAGCGTCAATTGGGGTAATGTAATCCGAAGCAAAAAAGACATAATATTCGTATCACGATTCGGTGCCTTTTTTTTGTTATTTCGTTGTAGTCTCTAGTAGAATCCAAAGGAAATTTGCCAAATGGTGAGTGGCATTTCCCCTCGGCTGTCGGCGGGTAGCTACAAGCGCTCATAGTGCGCATGACCATGTGCAGTTGGAATTGACTGTACTCTAATCGATTGAACCCAAAATGCAATATGCCACTGTCTGGTTCAACATTTGCAGGGGAAGCGCAAAATATGTCGGAGTAACTTTTTTCCCCAATAGAAAATCCGAACGTAGCAGCGAAAAGAGGACCGCGTACGGCGTCGCTCGCATATACGGTCGGTTGTATATGGCTCAAACTCGACCAAATATTCCTCCCTGCCTTGTGCGAGTTTGATACCATCGGATGATTTGCTTTTAGGTTAATAGATTTCCTTTGCGACACTGTCGTGTCGGTGCGTGTTCCCATTCGGGTTCGGGTTGCCTGGCGATAGCCGGAGTTTTTTTTCTTTCGAAATTTAAACTTTTCATAATGTTCCATTTATTAACATTGCTCTTATGACTAAAATTGGTATAGCGATGTGTGTGTGGCACATAGCATGAAGCGCCAAGCAGCCCAATGCAATGCCTTTTTGGTGGTATTGCCTTACCATGGTGTAGAATAGCAGCATGGTATCGTAGAACGTACAAACGTATGAAGTAGTGGCACGTGGCACATAGGGGGATGGTCGTTTGTTCGATGCGAATATATGTGATTTTATGCTTTTTCTCCCAATACACAAACATGAGCTTCATCGACCGACGGCAAGTCGTTAAACGAAGGTGGTGTAAATGCGATGTACGTGGGAGTGCTAAATGCAGGTCGTTACTCTCACACCTATTTAATATGTTGGGCAAGGAAGCAATTTATGTAGCAAATATAAGTTCTGAATTCTGCGGAATTGATGTAAAAAAAAATAACTGGCAATATTATCAGTTAAAATATGTATGTACTTCACTATTTGCAGGTTCCTCCATTGTCAACGAAGCACAGTACACTGTTTCACAATCGCAAACAATCAACTTTACGCAGCAAACGTTACGGGCACGGCAGCAGCAACACCAGGTTAATGGAAATGTGGGCATGCCAAATGGTGGTCCTGGCGGTGCGCAGCATCAGCAGCAGCAGCAACCAGGACCAGGTATGGGAGGACCAACGCAAAATCCATCGCAGCAGCAACAGCAAACGCACACGGGTGGACCGCAAGCCGGTCCGGGTGGAGCTTCCGGTCCCGGTATTGGACAGGGTGGCGGAACGGTACCGCCTGGCATGGTTGGTGGTATGGTCGGTCCGGGAGGCATGGGTGGCCCGAGTGGTCCGGGTAATGGCGTTGTCGGAATGGGACCGAACGCAAATGTACCCATGGGTATGGGTGGCATGAGCGGTCCGAACGGTGGTGGCATTAGCGGATTAAACTCGATGGTGTCAAACTCGATGGCACCCGGTGCTGGTAATGGTGCAGCGGGAGTGAATGGTGCTAGTAGCATGGGTGGAAATAATGGTGGAATGATACATGGCACCATCGGCGGCCCCGGAGCAGGTGCAGGTGGACCGGGTAGTGGCGTTGGTGGTGGTGGAGGTGGCCCGACAGGTGCAATGAGACACGCGGAACAGATGAAATTTTTACAACAGCAACAGCAGCAGCAAATGATACGAGCCCAAGCCATGCAACAGCAGATGGTAGCAGGCGCCCGTCCACCGCCACCCGACTACAAAGCAACACAGCAAGCTAATCCAGCAGCAGCGGCGGCAGCAGCAGCAATGATGCAACAGCAACAGGCACAACAGCAGCAGATGCTGCATGCTGGTGGTCGTTTTCCTGCCATGCGAAGAATCACCCAGCAACCGATCCCACCAAGTGGACCGATGATGAGAGCACAACATGCAGCGTACATGCAACAGCAGCAGCAGCAGCAGCAGATGGCTGGTCACGGTGGCCCTCGAGGTGCAGCAGGCATGGTCGGTGGTTTTGGCGCAAACGCCGGACCCAACGTTGGAGTTGTGCCTGGACCCGGTGGTACGGGGGGTGGTAGTAGCGGTGGCGCCGGTGCCGGACCTGGAATGGCAGGACCTGTGCAACGACCGCCGAATGTGCAAGTTGGTCCAGAAGGGTTACCGATCGGTTCACAGCAAGCAGAGTGGCGTCATATGATGGCCATGCAACAACAGCAGCAAGTTAATTTCGGTGGTACAAGTGGTGGAAGCATGCGTCCAGGGTTTGGCGGTAAGTTATTTTTCTTCCTTACGAGATGTATCTTTGTTCTAAAGTAAATGTTTTTTGTTTGTTGTAGGTCCCGGTAGCGGTCCTGTAGGAGGACCTAATGGATCAGGTCCAGTTGCCCGATTGGATTCCTCCGTTGGACCGGGCGGACCCAATGGACCGGTTGGTCCTGGCGGTCCGATTGGCGCTGGTGGTGGAGGAGGAGCCGGTGGTGGTAACAATACTACCGGTCCTGGTATGGGGCCAAATGGGCCAAACAATGGTGGTCCCGGAGGGCCAGCTAGTGGCAATAGTATGACAGGAATGCAAATGCAGATGTTACGCCAGCAAAACCTTACCATGTACCAAGGCCAAGCCAACAACAACGGAGGACCGATGAGCCAAATGCAAATGTTGCAGCAACACCAACAGCTTCAGCAGCAGCAACAACAACAACAAAGCATGATGAACCAAATGCAGATGAGCCAAATTCACATGTCTCAGACGCAAACTATGTCAATACAGCAACAGCAGCAGCAACAAAATCAACAATCTGTGATGAATACCTTTACAACGCAATCTACGCAACAGTCTACCACAACGACAATGATTAGCGGAGGCGGCAGTACGGGCAATTCAATCGGTGGTCCTGGGGTGGGACCGAACGTGAACGGTAATATCAATCCTGGTAACATGCTCACTGGCCCAGGGCCATCATCAGCGGGTCCGAATGGCAATAACGGGAACAATGGTAACAACACTGGCAGCAGTAACATGAACAACAACGGCCCCGGTACCGCCAACAACAATAGCAGTAACAATAATTCATCAGAGTTCCTAGCGTTCCTGGAGAATCTGCCTGTGGGGGATCCAAACCAGTTTAATGCACAGGATCTACTCAACTCACTCGATAATGATAGTTTCAATCTTCAAGACATTCTTTAAGGTGAACATTAGCTTACAGAAGAAGGACAATTTATAATGTGTCCCTACAGCAAGGATATGTTGCTGGGCTAGACATCCTGCTGGTGCTGTACAGAGCTGCTGAAATTGCCACGTTTTTTCAAAGGTACACCAGCAGCAATGTAGTTCCTCCTGGTGTTATGGATTGTTATATTTATTTATAGCAATGGCAAAACATTTCACTACCTATAGTGAATACGGTAAAAAGTAACTAAAGATAAAAGACAAATCAAAATGTAATAACGGAACAGTAAGCAGACGAATAATGGGGATGCAATGATGAGTAAAGTTCATTGATGCGGTCAAAGATGCAAACACCGACGTGTTTTATTATGTACATAGTTTCCATGTTCTTCGGTAAACCTGTACCGTATGATAATGAGAAGACCATAAAACAATGCAATCGTCCCGATCCTGTACCGATCAAGATTGTTACATTTCTGGTGGCACACGTTGGTCTTCCTTTTGCTACAAAAGTGACGGATGTGCTACAAAAGGATGTGCATAGTAGGGAATAATTGCATATAAACTCATTACCTAACAGCACTGTTTACTATTTAAAGTGATGCAGGAAGTTTCATTTTCGGTGCTCTCTCAATTTATTATATTGCCTTTTTCGTTCCGTTTGACAAAAAGCGATCGAAAGAGGTTTACGGAATGAAACGGCGCTTTAGAGCAAGAGGAAGGAATATGTACCTTTCCTGAGTTGGGAGTAGTAATAATGCTCCATTTCTTCTACTTCCATATTCTGTGGTAGTGACTAAACTTCGCGTTAAACGTACAACAGCAAGAAGTTAGGAGTTATTACCTAATATGCAGTAGAAGTAGTTTAAATAGTACAGTTAAAACAAACTACACAGTAAAACAATAAACGAGTAAACGGGGAGCATATATTGATTGACAAACATTCCTCACTCGAGTACAGTTCGTCTTTTTCTATATATACTGAAACAAACAGAAAGCGTATGGAGTATGTTTTCGAGTATTCTTCATCCCTCAGTGGAAGAAATGATGTAATAACATCATGCTCAACACACTGTGTATTAACGTCCCATGCTGCGATTCTGTTTCCCATAAGGCGGGTTTAGTTGCATCCTGCAAGGGAGATGTCTTTTTTTTTCTTGAACTTGTCAAATGATGGGTTTTGTTTTATGTCTCGAGTATATTTATCTCTACCTTTTCCAATTGCAATCGATATCGTGTAGGATTAATTTATCGATATAGAAAGATCAGCAAAGTGTGTCTTTGTTTTATGAACTAAAAATTAGAAAATATTCGATACAAGCGATCAAGAGACTTGCTTTTCTTTCAAAGAAAATCAACAAAAACTCAGCGTTGATCATGTATAAGGTGTAGTAAGAAGTACACACACACTCGGTATAGTTTTAACTCTCCTGTATTATAACATTGTGTACAGTAAGGTTCGCGTTTCGTTTTATCTATTTAAAGGTAAAGATAGGTTTGACCATTATTTAATGTTTTTTTTTAGACGCGTGTATGCAAACAATGCGGGATTGAACCACATGCACCAGCTGCAAAACTATACGACATAAGTGGGATTCGTAGCGTTAGTAGATGAACATTCTAATAATGAGTAAAAGAACAATATATTATATACATTTACATGCATACAAACACACACAAACTCAACCATTGTAAACATTGAATTAAACATATAAGAAAACGATTAATCCAAAACAGTACACCTAAGTGTATAGCAAAAACAGTATGTATACAAAGCAAACGGTAGTAAACTCGATTAAACTGAGCTCGGATAAACTATGTAATCAAATCAACATGTAACCAAATCAAATTTTATAGAGGAAAAGAAACCAACAACCATAAAATGAGACAGCTCTGGGCAATTTGTATTTAGTTTGCTAATTTGCCACGCTCCAGTGGCAATGGTAACATTTATTCTATACACACATATTTGATGCGCCACAGTTTTGTTTTTTGGTGAATTTTCTAGTATGGTGGATGAAAGTACTGCAGCCTAATCTTGTCAATTAAAACCCGCACAGTATCGGAACGTAGCCGTTTCGATGTAAGATCAAGAACTGCAATTTGCTTTTTTTTTCGTTTTCATCTTGTGATAAATACATTCTATTTTTGATGAAAATTAATTTTATTTGTTATACTCAAGCAGACACGAAACATAAAAGTACTGAATTGGCGAAACACCACATGAAAATGATTGCTTTCATCCCATGTAATAAATGGTCATCTATAAAGTAACTTCATCATAAGAAATGCCAATTGAACAAAATATACACATATAAGAAGAAATTAAAAACAAAAGCTAAAGAAAATGCTCTATAGTTCTTACATCGTTGTAGCAAAATGAAAAAAAAATCATAAACTAAAAAGCAAAACACAAAACACAAACACAAATTGCATGGAGCAATAAATGCTTGTTACCTTACCAGTTTTGGTTACGCCAGTAAAATGAATTGCCGAACTTCGAATGAGGAGCCATTACATACACCATACACAAGAAGAGTGCATAAAGTTTAGTCGGGTATGAAATAGAAGAAAAAGAAAGCTATAGAAAATTTACATTTATACAAGAAACTAGCAAAAGTGAAACAGCCGACCTTGCACCATTTTGTCTCTAATGGGAACGGGACTTTATTCTAGCAGTCATTAGCCATTTTCCTTCTCTGATCTTTAATCGTTTCGCACTACAAATCATATAACAAAACAACCGTTACACATTCTGTATTATCGAAATGCAAGCTAGGATACAATTGTGATTTTTTTTCCTTTTTTTTTTTGTTTGTTAAATTATTTCGGCAAAGCCAATGGGCGGGAACATTCGTGTCTCATTCGAATCGTGAACGGTCGTTGTGTACATGCACAGTACATGCACGAAACAAAGTTTTATTTTTATTGCAAGCCACTATTTAAGTACGAAGAAAGACCAAATCCGACGATGTTGTTAGGGTGCATAAATTGTGATGTAAATATTGATTTCTGATGTGGGCTTGTATTGGGAGGAATTTTCCGTTGTAAATTATGGCACATCCGTCAAAAACAAGTCGCCAAACATATGCGGGCGCCCAAGGAATAGAGAGCATAGGGAGATAATTTCTGTGACAAAGTATTTTTCGAGGGCCTTTAATGAATTGGACTTTATAGATTGTAAAAAAAAATGCATTACTTACTAGCATTAAAATGCAATCGGTTTTTTTTTTGTTTGTTTTAGTAATTTTTAACGAGAAAAATTCAAAAATGTAACACTTAGGAGACCGATTTGATCGTCTAAGGTACGTTTTAATGTATTATTTTACTCCATGTACTTCTATTGACAATTATTATATGATAATTAAAGCAAAGCATTAAAAGAACATGCATTGAACATTCACGCTGCAGCAGTATAAAAACTCCACGTCAAAATGCAATATGCAAAAATCGACAAGTAGAGGCGAAATTTGCGTTCGAGTTAAAAAAAAAAACAACAAAATTTCATCCATGAAGGGGGAGAGACAAATGCTAGACAAAAAGAAGCGCAAGTGTAAAAACAAACAAAACACAATCGAACAAGAACAAACGATTATTTGAAATATAGATAATTAAATTGAATTGTTGTTTTATCGTACTTCTCGTGAATTGTGTAAGTATAGCTGTTTTTTTTATTTTTTTTATTGCATAGCATTAACGTTGTAATGCATTAACGGATATGTATTAGAACGTATGCAGTGTTAAACAATTAACATTGGAATGATGTTCATAATAAGTCACAAAAGGAATAGAAATATGAACACATTCCTTCGAATGGGTAGCTATTCCATGTTGCGTCCTTGCTAGTTACAATATATAATAATATATTTTTTTAAACAATCGATGTGATCTATCACAAACAGAACTATAATGTTGCAATTTCATACTCATTTATCTTGTGGCATTGATGTCTTGCAATTGAACTTGGGACAGCATCATCTATTCCATGTACCAAAGAATACAACATTAAACAATAAGTCCCATACTTATACAGAAGATACTACTTCTTCTTGGTGTAACGACCTCTGAGGACATGCTGGCTTACTAGACTTATTTTACCACGTAGCTGGATAGTCAGTCCTTGCTACGGGAGGACGGTCCGGATGGGATTTGATCCCCAGTACTTCAGCCGTTTATCACATACACCAACGGGCCGCTCCTCCACAAGATACTACTTCTACTAATATTGCATGATCAAATTATCCTATTCAACCACTAACCACTAATGTGACATGTTTTGCAGCAGAACTTGCCATCTTCATTGACTGCAAGTCTCAAAGGTTCCTTCGAGTCAAAGTCTTCTAGTTTATAGTCTCAAAGGTTCCTTCGACTTACATTTGAATACGTAAAATGATATGTAGTAATCATCCAGACCTAGTAGGCCGCTCAGCCGATTTGTATTGGGTACTGTTTTTATTGCATATAATTTTAATAAAGGTAACATTGGCCAGAATTTGTCCCAAAGTGAGTACAATCCATATGATTCACTCACTCGCCAAGGACAACGACCGCAAACAGGTCTCGAACAAAGGAATTTCCATTCCTACCTACAATGAGTCAAACTACTTCCCAAGCGTATTATAAAAGTGACGGTATTCTTGAAATGAAAAAGTGTGGAAAAAGTATGGCAAAAATTCTGTAAAACCAACGAGCTGGTTCGAGTTAAAAGTTGTCGGTTGGTGGCGGAAGATGTTTCGTTTACATTTTAAAGTCCAGTAGCCCTGCTTCTTCATTACTTTAAACAGTGAATTATTTTATAATGAATTATTAAACGTACAACGGGGGTACGCGTTACTCATCCGGTTCGATATTTGACTCTCGCAACAAAACCGTCAGCATAAAATGTACTCAGCAGAGTTACGGTTTACGGTTAGAGCAAAAGAGAGACGCACCCGAATCAGCTGCCTGTGTGAGAAGTATCGCAAACGAATCACGATATGTTGAGAGAGTGTGCCTTTGTGAAAGAGAGACGATTCAGAGAATCATCAGCTGCCAGTGCGAAAAGTATGGCAAACGAATCAGACTAACTCGCGTGAACGGTGGTTGCCTGTGGAAACGCACACCAATACGCATTAATGCTGTACACGCGGTAAATCTGCTCGTGTATCGCATGGGGAATGAAAACCAGCGTGTGTGCGTGTAGGAAATTTTACTGCTGTATTATATGTAGGTTCGGACGCCACATAGTACTGGTGAGTATCGCTGAGAACGGTGGCATTTTGTACGATTCATAACAACAAGACGTACTACAAACTCATATTTTATAGCAATCTATAGAAAGGTTGGTGGAATAAAGCGATAACTCTTCTTCCAGGTGAGTTTTACCCGAAACTAATGTAGACTTCGATTAGGATAAATGAGTTATTCAACAATTTCCGTTCCCTGTGTGTCATGTTCAGCTCTACCATTGGTGACTGCATTGGCGTTAGTTGGGCGACACAACATTTCTACATTTGGTTGATATTGCGATATTCCTGTTGGTTTGCCAATAAAATCAACACATAGAAACGGTAAGTGAGAGGATGTACTTGCAGAGTTTTGCGATTTATTCCAACCTATATTCCGGCATGTTCGGCAACAAATTTGCTTTGTTTCGGTGAGTCTACCAACTGGAAACCCAAAGAACAAATTCTAGTGAAATTGAGTATCTGCTCGTAGTAGTGTACGTGTTGTCGGTATGGAAACTTTCATTTCACGGTTAATCCATGCTCACTAGGATTCGAATCGTTTTGGTGTTAAGATTAACCCTATTGTCAATAACCGCCTACCTGGGTAAGTTTTGCACTTTTATTTCTTAATATCTTTTTATAGGAAAGTCGTACAGACTTGAAATTTTTAAAATGCCTAGAAAAACATGTTTTTCTCCATTTCGTATAAAAAGAAAAAAATTAAAATTATTTTTACCATTTTTTTAAAAAAAATTTCGATTGATACCCCTTATATCTACGACCGCCTACCCGGGTAGGCCATACGATTTCCATTACATCCATTATGGGAGTTTTCGTTTTTTTCGGATTCTGAAGCGTATATCTTTTGATCTGCTCGTCGTATTTGCATGAAACTTTCGATATAGATTGGTTTTTTAGTTGTCCAACTAATATCATTTAGCTGATAATTTAAAAAAATTCTGGTTTCCAGTTTTTTTGCATTTTTACAAATTTTTCTCCGTATATCTATGACCGTCTGACCGGGTAGGGCATGGGATTTATATGGGAGTTTTAATTTTCTCGGAAGTTTTCTGGGACAACCTTCAGCCGAGATACCTCAGGAAGAACCAAACATAAAGGAAATTGCTATTTATGTCAAAAAACCTGCTTGTTCTTCGCGTTCTTCGCGCGCGTTAACACATATTTCTCCAAATGTAAATAATTTGAAATATTAGCACTTAGTGTTAGTAATATGATAAAATTTGAGATTTATAGTAGCTTACGTGAAAAGCTCTTAATTATAAAAAAAGGATTTATTGTTTTTTAATAACGCAGAGTTGCGAAAATAATACACAAAAATTAAATATGATTAAAAATTATTAATTGGCTACAATTAACCCCGAAAAACTAGATATACATATATGCTTTATACATGATTTAGAATCCGAAAACTGAAGAATCCCATACAAATCGTATGGTCTACCCGGGTAGGCGGTCGTTGGTATACGGAGAAAATTTTGTAAAAAATGAAAAATACACAAAACCAGAATTTTTAAAATTCTCAGCTAAATGATATTAGTTGGATAACTAAAAAACCCATCTTTCTTGAAAGTTTCATGCAAATACGACGAGCAGATCAAAAGATATACGCTTCAGAATCCGAAAAAAATAAAAACCCCATACAAATCGTATGGTCTACCCGGGTAGGCGGTCGTAGATATAAGGGGTATCAATCGAAATTTTTTTTAAAAAAATGGTAAAAATAATTTTAATTTTTTTCTTTTTATACGAAATGGAGAAAAACATGTTTTTCTAGGCATTTTAAAAATTTCAAGTCTGTACGACTTTCCTATAAAAAGATATTAAGAAATAAAAGTGCAAAACTTACCCAGGTAGGCGGTCATTGACAATAGGGTTAAAGTGTATGGAGTACAAAGAGCTGAAGCCTTTTTTTGAAGTGGAACACTGAATATCCGTGCTCCCCATTGATATGAATCGTCAGATTCATACAATTGTTGTTGTTATGTTTGTGTTCGTTTAGCTGATAATTATTCAAATTGTCGGCTCAATATTGATGAAAACTAAAACTTAATATCTATTTTGTATTTCGTAAAATTTAATTTATTTACATAATTAAAATTCAAATAAGAATGCACTTAAATTAAAGAATGCAAACGCGCAAAAGTAAAGTACACTACTTTGCTTGCCGAGCTTCAAATAAAATAAATTTCAGCAAAATTAAGGAATAATTCTAGGTTTTCTGATTCACTAATCAGTTTTGGTCAATGCTTATCTGAGCATTTGCTGGCTATTGCTGACACATGCAAATAAGATGTTAATTGTAAGATGTGTAATGCTTTACATCATGAATCATAGCACAAAAATTTGAAAAAAAAGCCTTCGCCAAAGAGCTAGATATCACCACTGTTAAAATTTGTGTAACTTTTAAAACAAACCGTTCAAAATTTAATGCGCATCCACATGCCATAAGAGTTGGATATTATCGCAAAACCATGTATCTTTCATTGATAGTTATTAATTGTTCCATTTTTTTTTGTTTCCTTCATGTGCCATTGCAGATGAGTGACACTTGGCAACATTTCGTGGATTATGGAAAGGCGGGCAAATGCCGCTATTGTCCAAAGATGATCGCGATCGCAAATAGATCAACCTCCAATTTACGGCGCCATATCAAATCAAGACATCCTTCCATCTCACTCAAAAAAGCTGAACCATCGAGGACTTCACCTTTAACATCGAAGGTCGTTGATCAAACCGAATCCGAACCAGATGGTTTAATGAACATAGGCTACAATCCGGTAAATCTGGCCAGTTTTATCGATCAACATGAACCCTTAACAGCAAAGAAAACAAGTCAGTTGGATGAAGCTTTGCTAGAAATGATCTGCCATGAATGTGTACCGTTTGACATAGTAGAGGGAGATACATTTAAGAAATTTATTCGCTTACTCAATCCAAACTACGAACTACCTAGCCGTAAAACTTTATCAAATGGATTGCTCATGGATAATTATTTAGGGGTGTTAGATACGGTGACCGAATCTTTGTTTAAAACAAAATCCGTAGCTTTGACAATGGAAGGCTGGACAAGTTCTTACAATGCAAGTTATTTAACAGTAACAGCCCACTACATAAATGACGATTTTGAATTATGCTCTAATTTGCTAGAGTGTTCTGAGTTTTCAAACCACTGCGCAGGTCACAATATAGCAGATTGGTTGAAGAAAGTAATGGCAAAATTTAAAATTGACCATAAGATACAAGCAATTGTTACAAATTATGCGGTCAACATGAAGGCTGCGATGGATGAGATAAACGTGCCACATCTTCCGTGTTTTGCGCACACATTGAACACCATCGTACAAAAGGCTATACAAAATTCCATAATTGGCACGATTGGTGAAATTAAACAAATTGTAAAATACTTCAAAGAAAATAGCATTGCCGCACAAAAAATTTTTGATTCACAAAATAAGTTAAATCTACCAAATGTGAAGTTGAAACAAAATGTTGCGACTAGATGGAATTCTACTTTTGACATGATTGAACGATTTTACAAAAATAAAATACCGATACTTACTAGCTTAGATGCCATGGGCGTAAAACATAACTTATCAAACAACGATTGGACAATTATGGAAGAGAGTATTAAAGTTCTGGCGAATTACGATCATGCCACAAAAGTGATGCTGGCGGAAAAATCACCCACGCTATCACAGATAGGGCTTTTGACAAACATACTTTTGAAAAAAACAAAAACGCTTCTAGATGATGTGATGGATTCTTCCGTAAAAAAACTTGGCCTATCCTTGGTCGAAGGACTTTCCGATAGTGGCAAACCTTACCTGCAGAACCCATTAGTGTGCAGGGCAATGATGCTAGATCCAAGGATTAAAGGTCATGGATTTGAAAATGATATGCAGCGATATGAGGAAACGTATACAAACTTAATTAGAACGATTTTACCTTTAAAATCTCAAGCTTCTTCAGCGCTTCAGTCAGTTGTACAAAACTCGTTTGCTAGCCCTAGCCATGAGAACCTTTTTCATGAATTTGCAACAAGCGTTAGATGCGCTCAAAGTAAAACCCCGGAAATTGAAGCAAAGTTTGAACTCGATGATTACTTGAAAATGAACTGTATTGAACTAAGTGAAGATCCATATGTCTGGTGGAAAAGTAATGAAAGTATATTCCCAGCTTTGTTTCAAGTGGTTCAAAATGTATTTTACATACCTGCCACGTCGGTTCCATGTGAACGCGTCTTTTCCAAAGCTGGTCAAATATATTGCGAAAAACGGTCGAAACTTTTGCCCAAAAAAATGTCGGAAATCTTGTTCCTACAACACAACAGTAACCAAACGATTTACGATGAAGATGACGATGATGATAATAATGAAGATAAATCGCTGCACGTACCCCAGCATTGGCTAGAGAAAAACGGTATTACCTTTGAAGCATTATAAGAAAAGAATATTTTATTGCAAGTTCAACAAATGCGCACAACTTTTAACAAATAAAGCTTTGTTTTAACTAATTCTCTAAAGTCCTTTTGGTAAAGGTAATATCGATAAATCAATCACTGCTTCCTCGGGCGTAACTGCGGTTTTGATCAGTTTAACTAGGTTTCCTCATCTAAGAATGACCAGCAGTTGGTGACCTTTAAATTTGCTAGAATTTTGTCAATCTTCCCAAAGCACACTTCATCCAAATCTTGCGAACATGTCGCTAATCTTTGTTTTCTTTGCGATTATTTTTTAAATTTAATCTCCATCCATAAAGTTAACACAGATATAATATGATACCATTAAAGGATTGCATTTTTATGTGTAGGATTATGTACATTTATAGTATAAGTAGAGAGACGAAAACATTAATCATTGTAACGATCATTTTCAAATAATACATGACAACTATATTACAAATAATGTGTTGAAATATTATCAAAATTGTTGTATCAATTAATGAATTTGCTAACTATGTTTCGTCAGGAATGAAAATACTGATGGAATTCAGATTTACGATTGGAATCAAAATTAATTTGATGAAATCATCAACAAAATCGAATATCAACAAAAAGTGTCCATATCATGATTAATATCACACATAAAGAAAATTAAATAAAATCTATAATCTTTGCATAATACAAAAAAAGACATTTAAATTCATCCGAAGTTTACATTTAAGCCGTTTAAGGTATTTAAAAATGATAATTATTAAATTAATTACACTAGTCTAGCACTAAAAAAGGCTATTTTTATGTTCTATGGAGATATGTCTATGTATTATTATCCTTAAACATTATTTTTGCATTGCAGAAGCATGACGATAAATCGATTTCGATGGGAGGAAAAAGACAAAAGACTGGTGCTGGTGCTCTTCAATTTGTCGAATGTTTGTTGAAAGAAGTTGTAAATTCTTGTAGTCGTAAGCTCATAATTTTAAATCGTTAATGCTTGATGGTTATGAAATATGTATTTTGAATTAGGCTCGATACAATGCGATATCTACGACTTCCCAAGTATTTTTATATGTCTTATATTTATAACAAAATGAAATCTGCTGTTTTTTTTAAATTGAAAACGGCATGCAAACCTTCATCAGCAGTGGAAATTTCTTCCATTTTTGCAGTTTTTTTTATGAAACACCTTTAGCTTTACAATTCAATGAAAGATGTTAAATTTGTCTGAACCTTTTGGTGACCTTTTAAAAATCTTTGAAAGTTGCAAAATTATTCATGTTTGTCCAACATCTTTTCATTTGTTCATGTACAATGTGGACAATGCGAATTTAATTGGCAAATTCAATTCTTGATTTATTGATTAATTACAGAAAATTGTGCCGATTTGCGCATCGATCACGCATAAACAAACATTAAATATGTGATTTTTCATATATTTACATTTAACAATGATGGCCTTTCGCCGTATTATCTTTAAAATATTCTAATGGCGTGTATAATTTGTTCTGGTTTTAGTCTAAGAAAAAGTGAATGCTATAATTCAACTAAATTTAATTCATGACGTGGAAAATATGTTTTAAGTTCCAATTTTTGCCAATCGCACCAAATAAAGAACACAACGACACTCAAGCAGCAGGAGAAAAAGGAGAACAAACAGTTACTTTAGGGATTTGTTTACTCTGAGTTAAAGTCTACATCGACGGATTTAGGGTTGATTGATCGATGGTAGATTGGTGTGTTGATTGTTATACAGTAGTGAAGCTGTTTTATTCTCACTTTGACCTTCAACAAAACGTTATGCTGTACATAATAGTACACAACCAAACTAAATAGGAATTTTATTTTGATGCTATTCAATAATGTATTATTGTACAGGGTTTAAAGTCATTTAATACTCAATTAGCGCATCAATGTTAATCATTGATTGTGTTATAATTTCACGTATTATATGATAAACAATATTGTTTCATTACAGTGCATGACAATAACAAATTCATCTCTGCAGATCATTCTGACGAATTTACGCAAGGCAACAGTTCAACAACCGTTAGCAAGGAATTAATTCTTCCCCAGGTCGTACCAAAGGCTTTCGACAAAGATAAAAAATTACAAACCAGCAGCAGAGCTACACATTGAGATGTGTACTGTTTTATTTTTTTAAATGTTCCTATTCTTGTTCTGCCCTCGCTAACTTTAGTACGATTGTACCGACCTCGCTTGAACATAAACTGATAGGATCTGGACAACAAATTCCTTCCCTGTGTCGCATTAAGGCGTGTGACCAGGTGGTGTTGCGCGTTGTTTCGAAATTTTACAAACCTACTGTTTCCTATTTATTCAGCCGAAACTGGAAAAGTGTTGATTTTGTTGGATATTTAATCATTTTTGTTTTGAGATTGAAAAGCGTTTTAAATTAGCTTAGAACTATTTGCATTCATCAGATGTATAAAATGTGTTAAAATGAATATACCTGAAAAATGACAATATTGGCAGTAGGAAACACGGGGAACAAAGACAGCAAGCGAACCTTCGATGATGAATTGTTTTTCAGTTATGTTATTATAATAACGATCCTTAGATGGCTCCTTCACAGTAAGCTCTTCAAAAGTGCTTGAAGCGATCACCGTCGTCCGATCGGGGCAAACTTGTCGGTCGATGAACTGATGGACATCGCTGTACCTCGCGCAGACACCGTTCACCACCCAAGGTTTGCATCGTTGATAAAGCATATTCGTCTTTGCCATTCTTCGTACAGTCGGGACTATCCGACCGAGTACGTAAAGGGTTGCCGCCGCTAGAATGCTAGAACTAGAAGAATACACAAGTGAGGCATGTGCTTTGGAACGATTTCAACCAGATGTGTGGAGCGAGACAGCAATTACTCGTCTACACTTGTCATCGTAAATCATTTACCATTCGCAAACCGGGTCGTCCCGGTCAGTTGGAATTCGTCTCGGGATCGCACCTTTCTGAAGCTTCATTCTCTCACTGCGGCCGATCGTTCGCACCATACTTACGGCGGTGCTGGTATGCGTCAGACGCAACGCGAAAGATTTCTTTCTTAAACACAACGATCTTTCTCAGAACAAGAAACGAACAGATGTGGATTGCACGAGATTCCATTACGATTTATGCTGAAACAACGATTACAATGGCGCGCAATAGGCGGACCGGCCTGATAAGGATGGGTTTGAAAAGGAAGAGTTATACATGAAAGCGAAATCTTCCTTTTCTGCGGCAGTATATTTATTATAATGGCATTTTAATAGCTTTCCAACGCATCAGGGCTATCCGAGCGAAATAAAACAATGTGCTAAAGTATCGTTTATTGAAATTGCTCGCATTTTTATATTATCTTTTTAAAAACGTAGTGTGACAAATATTTATGTTTGTGTGTTGCCACACATACAATAGCACATTATTACACGATTGTGTTATAAGATCACGAACCCGCTCATCATTTACTGAGTGTGTGTTCAGCGAAATTTAAATCAGCGCTATTTAACCGTTCCCAGACAGTGAAACTTGATGTCACAAAACGAAGCAATCCCAATGCTTTTGAGCGCGATATCTAAAGTGTTGTCTTATTGTAAATGTAAGTGTTGTATTTTATATGCAACCAATGATTTTGTTCACAACTGTACAATTTATTTATTTATCTTTCATTATTACGCCATTTAGCCGTGTATTGCCGGTCTCAACAACTGTACAATTTATTGTCAAAAAAATTCAAGAATTTTTATAAATGTGTCCTGATGAACTGTAGATTGAAAACAAATTAAAAAAAAAGAATAAATCATTCTCCCTACCGTTAGCATAGCTGTTATGTTCCTAACACTAACAATCTGTATAAACGACTTGCCTTGTGTGTGTGTGTATGTATGTAATTGGTTTCACCTCACATCTTGCCGACAATGCACTTCTGCATAGCAGAATAGAGTATCGAAACGGTAAGCAAAAACAAACTGAAATACAACGGATAGGAAATTTAAATAAAATCAATCGTATTACGCTGATTATGCACACGATCGTCCGACCCGCCCCCTTTACCATCATTCGTGGGGGGCACTTTCGGTCAGAAGCCTTCCTGCAACCGTGGCCTGCTGATTTTGTTGATTGTAGTCGACGCAAAACGAGCTTTTTTGGGGGGCCTATTCAGCACCACTAAACTGCCGTTTTAAATGAACTCATAAATCACTTTCGTTTCAATCGAAATGGAAATCGTTTGGCTGGCCAAGTGGTAGTGGTGCTAGAAATTTTCTTCCTTACCAGCCCATTACTACATTAGCCCACATCTTCCTGGTGGCTGTTTTTCTTTCGATCTCCGATCTCAAATGCACTTGAATGCAAGGTATTGCTGGTGTTATTTATGAGCGTGTCATTCTTCTTATGCACTCGCTGCATAAGAATCACCGGACGAAAAGACGAAAACGAAAACAGCTCCCAATGCGTTCTGGTACGAAGCAACTGATAAATGGTAATGCATCGCGATGCCGTTGTAGGAAGCTACAGGTTGTGTGGAGAGTTTTGGTCACGAATCACGGTATAAAGCATCCAGGAAAATGCCCGCCAGCCAGCTGAACCATCGGACACGGCGGTTGATTTCGTGTGTGTGTGTGTGTAGTGTGACTTTCGCTTTTCTTTCGCCCTGCAAATGAATATGATTTTTATTAGAATCCGACGAAATCGACACTGTACTGTTCCCCAGCGCTATTGTGAGCGCTTGAATAGACCACAAGAAGTATACAAGATCGTCTCTTTTTTCCACTAGCGTATCATTCATTCACTTGGCTTTCCTTTTTTTCTTGTTGTTGAGAAGTCGCCCACACCCAACACCGAGCCCGGGCGTTGGTCGGCAAAGATGCTTTCGAGATCTGCGGAAGTGATCGAAGGAAAAGTGTTTGCAAAGGTGGCACAGCACACACAAAAAAATACTACCTTTTTGCCGCGACTATTGACGCAAAGCCGATGTTGATGCACGACATCTCGTGTCCGGGAGCAGCGAGAACAAGGGGGGGAGGGTGGGGAAAAAAGGATTGTCATAAGCGCGTAGGCGCTTTCCGCTGTTTCAAGTGGGACAGGTTTCTTGCCAACTATGGCCTGTCACCTTCGAGTCTATCAATCAAAGCGCTAACGCATGACTACAGATTACCTTTCATCGCAGCTGCTCTTGGTTGACGATCCTGATGCTTCGAGTTGAAGGTTTCGCGACCACCATTCTACGCACCAGTTAGGAAACAAAGGAGCAAATAAAGAAATGGCGTAGAATTATCGCTTCATATTGTCTAAAGAAAATTATGCATACGATTAAAAAAAATAATTATATTTTTTTTCATGGTTTATAATTACTGATTTTTTACTTTAACTTATTTGCTTTCCATTTTAGTGAAGTGTAAGTCATGGCAATTTTTGTTGAAACGGAATTTCTGCTATAAGTAACCGGAAAACAGCTTAAGTGAAGGTAAAATCACTTCAAAGTGCAAAATCCTCAACGGTTGACAGCGGACCGTAGACCTTTATGGCTTAGTAGAAGTGTTTTGTTTTTGTCATTTCTTGTCTATTGTTGTTCTGTATTTGTTATATAGTTTTGAAAAATACGTGTATTGTTTTCTTCCTGCTTTGCTTTAAAATGATTTTTCTGTAATTTTTCCATTTTCTGTTTTATTTTAACAAGCAAATTCCAAATAATGCTTTTCGAATCCATACATTACACTACAGAACCGAAGGACAATATGGGTGCTTTTAAAAATAGTTCCAATCAAGTGTCACCAACTGCTAGGGTGTCAATTACTTGCACGACCAGTCTACGTGTGAAATGATGGGCTTTCAATATTATCGCAACCGCGAAAAACCGGATCGCGTTCGTAGTAGACAAAATGGTCCATTTGTCCACTTCATTCATGTGCGTCTGCCATTGAAATGAAGCCGGTCGCTTGGTTGTACTCAATATACAACTCCCTTTTGGCGTTGGTATATCGACATCGAAAAGAGGGGTTTTGTTTTTTTTGCGTACCCAACAAAGTAGGCCGTTTGAAAGGCAAAACAGAAGAAACCGCATTGCAAAAAAAAGCGTGAAAAACTTTCATGTTCTCACTAGATGATCAAACAGAATGTCAAGTTCATACATTTTTGCATTTTATGACACGTCAACGCCATGATATTGTTGTGTGAATGATGGCATTTTTAATTTTTTGTTTAATAGGAATAATTAAAATTTTTATGATTTGGTAACATTTTACACAAAATGTTCCCCAATTAAAATTTGTTTATCTGATTGTTTTGAGTGTTGTAAACGAATGTGAAGAACCAAATAGTTTTCATTTCTATCCGGACTTTTCAAACTATGGCTTTCCCATGCAACTCGTGGTGATTTTAAAACACAATTGAAAATATATATATTTTTGCCTATCGCGTACTTATGTATATAACAACTATGATAACCTCTCGGACTCATTTTGTTCTGTACCATGATCTTGGATGGACTCAGTTAGGTACTACTATACCGTTGAGGAATGCACATCATTGATCGCCGCAATGTTAGAAGTTTTCACAGTTTTGCAATGTAGTCAATAGTTTAGCAATTGACCATTTTTTAAACTTCTTAACTTTCAAAGATAAGGGGCGGCCCGGTGGTGCATGTGAAAAACGGTGCCCGTCCACACGGCAGGGACCGGGTTCAAATCCCATCCGGACCGTCTCCCCGTAGCATGGACTGACTATCCTGCTACGTGGTAAAATAAGTCTTGATACGGCCAGGCCGTTCTAACCGAGCAAAAAAAAAAAAAAAAAAAAACTTTCAAAGATAAATTCTAGCAGGTAAATCCTTCATCCTTCAGATCCTGTTTGGCAATATCTAACCCTCCCCTAAGTATTCCCTAAGTTCACAAATTCCTTGGTGGATTCCCTCGACGATCGCCGCTGCCATGCCCTATCCCTCTTGCTAGATTTCACTGATGCACCAACATTGCTCAACTTGATCCCTCGGTAAATTTCTAGTCGTTCTCTGCTTTTGGCCGTCTGCTAATATTCCCTTGGTCGTAGCGATCCATTGCTACGCGAGCTGAGGTCTTTTAAATCCTCGTATCATGTTTTAGGTTTCCAACCCGCTCTACCCTCATTCGGTTCCAGTTAAGATCGTCTCTTCATGGCTTGCACTGATCATTTTGTTCTCTAAATCACATGTGTGGTTCATTTAAAATTGATCTAACTCCACCTGATCCAGCCAACGAGCTCGTTGTGCTTCTCTCCGCCTCGTGCCGAATGGATCGCTGACGAGCACCTTCCTGGTGGGGCATGAGTCCGGCATCCTCATCACGTGCCGCAGCCATCTTATCCTTCCGGCTTTGACAACCGTCAGGATATCTGCACCGCGAAACAGCTCAGCTAGGTCGACCTCAGCCCTGCTCGCACACACCACCAAAGATAGTCCTTCGCACCCGCCGTTCAAAAATGACGAGTGCATTGGCATCCTCCGTTAGCAGAGTCCAGGACTCGTACCCGTAGAGGACTACCGGACGTATCAGTGTGCGATATATCGTGCATTTCGTGTGTTGCTGGAGCCTTCTGGATCGCAGGAGTTTGTGGAGCCCGTAGTAGGCACGATTTCCCTGAACAATGCGCCTTCAGATTTCGCTGCTCATGTTGTTGTCCGAAGTTACGATCGTACCAAGGTAGCAGAACTCCTCTACCACCTCGAGATCGTCGCCGTCAACTGATACTCTGCTCCCGAGTGAGGCTCTATCACGGTCAGAGCCTCCGGCAAGCAGGTACTTTGTCTTCGTCGCATTGATCCTCAATCCAATTCTGTCGGCCTCGCGCTTCAGTCGGGTGTGCGCGTCGCACACCGCCGCAGATGTCCGTCCGATGATGTCGATGTCATCCGCGAAGCCGAGAAATTGGAGAGAACTGGTGGAAATTGTGCCCCGGATGTCGAAGCCCGCGCTTCTCATGACACCTTCCAGAGCGATGTTAAACATCAAACAGGAGAGTCCGTCCCCTTGCCTCAGACCCCGGTTAGATTCGAACGATTCCGACAGCATGTTCGATACTCCCACCTTGCACTGCACCCCATCCATCGTGACCTTCAACAGCCCTACCAGCTTCCCTGGGAATCCGTACTGTTGCATGGTGTTCCATAGTTCGGTCCGATCTATGGTATCGTAGGCCGCCTTAAAGTCAATGAACAGGTGGTGCGTAGGGGTCTGATGCTCTCGGCACTTCTGGAGGATCTGCCGTAGAGTAAAGATTTGGTTGGCGGTCAATTTGCCTCCAACAAATCCAGCTTGGTAGCTTCCGACGAAATCTGTGGCAAGGGGCGTATGTCTGCAGAAGAGTATTCGGGACAGGATCTTGTAGGCTGCATTCAGGGCTGTGATGGCTCGAAAGTTAGCACATTCCAGTCTGTCGCCCTTTTTGTACACTGGGTGTATGACACCAAATGTAGAAGTGCACAATAAGCAATGTTCAAACATTACAAATATCAGAGTATCGAATAGCATTCAAGTTTGTTGAATAATATTATATTTATTAGGCTCAAACATAAAGTCTATACATGTTTTTGAAGTGCCTTAGCCAAGCCGTTGAGGAAACAGGAACAGGAAACAAAAGGAAGGCAGAGTGGGTGTTTTGGGTTGTCCTCAAAATTCTAACTGTTGTTTGTTCTGTTACAGTCCCGGTCAGTCCCGAACAACGTACGGCAAGTTTGGTTCACTATTCGCTCACTCCACCAGCCGTGTAGAACCAAACATCGAGGGACCAGATCGTTGTTGCGAACATACATCATATTACAATGATGAATTATAATCATGAATTATAAATAAATAATTATAAATAATAATATAAATAAGAAGATATTGATTTACACTTCAATTATACAATTTACCATATTATATTTACAACAATGCACTGATCCAATTCCGGTAAAGTTTATGATATTTTAAAAAAAATGTAAAATGTGAACTTTTGCAAAACAAAATCCAAACAAGAAAAATAACTAGGTTGAACTAGTTAAAAATAACTAGGGTTGAAAATAAGAGCTCACCGTGAAAATAACATTTTATTTCAATATCATTCATCTTAAACTTCGATTGTAGATTTGGAAAGGGTCTATTACAGGCTTTCGAACAGGAATATAAGAAGGTTTTTCATATGAAGTAAGCAATGTTCAAGTTGCCTGGGGCATTCCAGCCTTTGTTTATCACCAAAAACCACAAATAGGAGTTTGCGCAAAAAAAATTTTAAGTAAGATCAGATCTTTTTTGAATCTATTTGCACGAAATACGTTAAAGTTGCTTGGCTGCGTTGTAGCTGAAACTTGTTGATAAATGAATGCCTCTTTGAAGGATAAATTTTAATAAATAGATTAGTGACAATTTACCAGATATTTTTCGCAGAGGAATATGAATTAAACACCGTTCTTTATGCAGTATTAACAACTTTTATAACAACTTTCAATATTTTGCAAACAATTATGGTATTGGTTATAAGTGCGTCCAAGAAGTTTGGAAATCTTATCTGATCGATGAACATGGTCTATGAAAAGCAAAAAATCACATACATATATTGGATCATGCATCACATCGACTTAAGGGCATCACCGAAAATGGTTTGAGGCGAACACTCGTTAGTGTACTCTTGAGGTAATTATTGTACCGTTCAAGCTAGTTCGACGGAAAACTCGTGAAAATAAAGACGAAAGAAATACGATGTGAAAATCTAATGAATAGTTTTAAGATTGCCCCAAAGGACTTCTTTCTTTTTCACAAAAAAACTCGCTTACAACCGCAAGTCGATTCCCGTAGCTTTGTTACGCTACTGAAGTCTTGCGTATCCACACATCGTTACACTTTTAATGCACATTTGCTACACCGTAAAAAGTGCCGTAGGAGTATTAAACGCAACCCTGGAAAAGCTACTCATCATAGTGTCATAGTTGCGGTGGAAATCTGCATCTCAAGGTTAGTGCAATGTAATTAGCATGCATGCCGGACTGCATTTGTGCCCGATAACCATAATAGTGATCACTGGCTACAATTATTCGCTTTTCGTCCACAACAAGGTTACAGACATTATCTTCAGCATGCAACCGGAACCGGAACGGTAATCAGTGAGTTTGATGTTGAAAAAGTTACACCATCCAGCAAACGGTACTATTGTTACAGACTGACGAAGATTTTCGGTAAACTCTGGTGGTGTGGTTCATTGTGCTAGTGAAACATCGTAATATGTACATTTCTGATGCTTACCAACAAGTAAGTGCCAGTAGTTACCGACTAGCTGAGAGGCTGGCAACGACGTTGCATTCGTTGCGTGAGATAACGATACATCAAACGCCCAAACTACCAACACGGTGCGAATGTGTCATCACCATCATCAAAATTACCAGCGCAAGATGGCAACCAATTGCAATCGCACCAACCTGGCGGGAGATGCTGCTGCACTCATTTGTGCCGATGCACATTACAAACTAACGTAACCTTTTGTGGACGTGGACACGCAACGAATGGAAAGTCCCAGCTTCGCTCATGAAATGTTGCTGCTTTTTTCTCCCTGAACGATGCCGCTTACCGGCACTACTTAGCAACACATAATTTATTCCTGGCTTATGAAGCACGTCACCCGCTCGATCTGCACTACCAAACCATAACCAGTATTATAACGAAGCACTTTCAGCTGAGAACTACATACCTATTAATGATGAGCCCACTCTATTATTGCTGGCATCTCATGTTGCACAGATTATTTTAATATCACGAAAAGTTTGCACGCTGCGAAATAGTTCACGGAATAAAACTCGTCTTGAGATTACTTACCGGAGCTTTAGTACGGCAACGCTTAAGTTGAATTGTGTCTAATTTTATGACCGTTGGCGTGTGTTTAGTATAACGATTTAGTACAATTTTATATGATTGATTAATACTGGACAACTGTTTAAATTATGAAGCATCTGATAAGGTTCACTCTGTGAATTGCAACTTGATAGTACTAAAATAAAAAAGGGAAATGAAAATAATGAAAGTAAACGTCAAGTATAGAAATATCATTTAATTTGAAAATACAATAACCAAATGACATGTAATAAGACTTTAGCTAGAATATAACCGTTATATCTTTAGAATGCAGAAAAAATGACCGTTTCACCGGTAATGGGATTAAAAAATGGAAGAAAAAATTTCATTCCAAGAAGTCGAACATATATAATTGTCTAACATGAATAAGTTCAACATAAACAATTACTCGCCCACTAAACTTTTATTCAGAAATAAAAAAAAACATGTTGGGTTTTAAAGATACAATATATCTAAAAATTTGTTAAAGTGTATACAGTCATTACGTGGCGGCCCGGTAATGCATGTGATGAATGGTCCTACTCTGTGTAATAATGGTTTTCGAGTACGTAAGGAAGTTTAAAATTCGTTTTAGATAATAAATTTATGAACACAAATTGCGAATTATACGGAACAATGAACAATACTACATGTACAATTAATGAAAATATTTTTGTCAAATTAGATTATTTTATCATTTGGTAGAAACTATTTAGTTTGGTTTACTAATCACATATGGGTCAAATGCTTAACAAAGCATCACGTTCCTTCAAGAATTCCTTCAGAATTCCATTGGGTTTTAAATTGACGATGTGAATCCAAAGCAAAAGTGACATCTGCAGTTTTTGATACAAATTTTGATTCAGGTAAATTAACAAATTAACAAATTTTGATTCAGGTAAACATAATGTAGGCGGCCCGGATGTGTATGTGTTAAACCGCGCCAGTTCCACACCAAAGTTCCGGGTATAAAATCCCATCCGGACCGTGTGCTCCGGTAGCAAGGACTGACTATCCGTCTACGTGGTAAAACAAGTTTAGTAAGCCAGAAATGGCTGGCGTGACCTTAGAGGTCGTTAAAGCTAACAAGAGAGAGAGAAAGAAAGTTAATGTAGAGATAGGTGATCACATCTTTAGACATTTTCCAAAATTGCACCTGAATAACAAAAATAACAAGAAATATGTACAGAAGAAAACTAAATGCTTGAAATCCTTATTCATTTCGATTAATCATGTTAAAAAAAACCGAATATACAATATATACCGAAAACCTATACAGAAATATTAGATTTTTTGCAATTAACATCTTAAACGTTTCCATAGGCGTTTGCAGTCGATAGGAAGAAACAAATAATATCTTGTAAAAATAATATCTAACACCTATAAAAACATACAAAAACTATATCTTCATTTAAAAATAATTTGTTTGTGTGCTTTGCAAAATATATGTAAATCATCAAATTTAGCAGCAAGAGTAGTTGCTCATGATAAAAATGGCTATTATAATTTGAAAATACAATATTTTTTCACATATTCTTTTTTATGTTTTATTATTTTACTAATATGTCATTTTATAAATATAAATATGCACGTGAAATGTAAGTAATAAACCATTTGAAAATGATTTTTTAATGCTAGATCTACCGAACGTTTTAAGGGGGTTTAATTATTGGATTAATTATTAATCATTGTTTAATCACAATGTGGTGTTAATGAAGCGTTCCAGTCCAAACGACTGTTCCGATACTTCTAGTATTACAAATAATATTATTAATCATTACACCAAAGTTAATAATGGTAAAAGTAAATACATTTTTTGAAAAAAGAAAACTAAAACTATCTTTAAAACTTTATCTGTATACCAGACTGATTACTGGGTAAAGGAATTGAAATAAAAACAACAAGAATAGTATTAATCTAGCTCCGGATTTTTTTAAAAGTTTTATTATAAGTTCAGATAAAGTTCAGTAAAGCAACAATACTTTGAGATCAGTTTCAAACTAACTCTTCCAATGTGACAAACGTTGGTAATGCAAAATAGTGACGCAAAAAGTGTGCATTAATTATTCATGCACCATGCGTGACCTAAACCCCTTCATTTTGTACCTTTACTTTCACCTCTACTTGTTCAGTTGACTTTGTTTTAGATCGATCCCGGACCCGGACCCGGCCCGTGCACATTCCACATAAAATCGATCGAAACATTCCTAACAATGATGCTTTTCCGCCGATTGGAACGAATCAATGGTTCTCCGGATGAACGGTAAAGTATGCAAAGTAGGAAGTGGCCTACCGGTGCGTTCGGGAAGATATGCTGAAGCATATAAAAAGGGTTTGGTGCGCTAGTTTCCGGATGCACAATGGTGTTGTAATTCATTACGGTGGGGAACAATAAATTGTATTGCCATTTAACTTTATGACACCTCTTCCCGGGCGGCCGCTGCGTGTCAATCTGCTTGAGAGTTAATAAACTTTTCCACAATCATATTTGTACTTTTTTAAATAACTTGAGCTTCCAATGTTTAGCTCCATGTCACGCGTACTCTTGTGGGCATAGCTACGGCTTCGGTAAATTCTCGCCGTAAAATAAATGGCACAACAACACAAATGTAAAGTCTACCCTAAGTTTACCCTATTCATATTCCTACCAATTGTATCATAATGGACCTGACATCTTTATTATGTAAATCCTTTATTCAACAGATGCGATGAACGCACTACTTAAAAGCCCACTAAAAACGTCTTATTTGGTAATGCGCCTGTTTTAACGGCCAGCTAACCTGGAAACAATACAGCGGAGGAATGAGGGATTGGCGACAAAGTCGGCTATCATGTGTGTTTGCTAATTGGACAGCAATGGACCCGATCGTACCAGGCGGGACAAGACACACGCCAGCACTCCGTATCTTAATGTCATTATCGATGGATTTCAAAGTAGCTGCAACCTTGGCTTAGGCTTAAGCTCATTAAGAATCTATTATATCGAAAAGAAACAAGCTTACGCGAGTGAGATCGGATCTTCGTACGAATCAAGTTGCTGGAAGGCGTGCGTGCGTCACTGTTGAATATGTGTGATACATTTGAATGGCAGGTGTAGATGAATATGGTGCCTTAAATTGATTCGTCTGATGATTGATTGCTACTAAACGCGAGTTGCCATTTGGCAAGATTAACTTAACTGCTGCATACATGTAATTTCCTTGTTTTCCACATTTAAACAATTTCCGCACGTCACACGCATTTTGTGAATAGTATCGTCAAGCGTGTTTTTGTAGGTACGTGCATTGAGCAAGCTTTGCACAGGTGACCCCAGCACAGATCGACACAGTTTCCTCAATTGCGCAAATATACTTTTCCTGCTGCATTATGTCGTAATAGGGTCATGTTTGAACATTTTTCATGCTTTACTTTCTGTGCAGGTATGCTGCAGTGAGAATGAGGTAGAGAAAATTCCTCCGCAGAAAGGCAAAAAGGCTATTGAAAGTGCACATCGTCAGTCGATCTGGCAATTGGTGCCGTTGAACACGACGATGAATTGAAACCAATCCAAGAGATTCTCCCCCACAAATACACCGCACCGCTTCATTCCGGATGCTCCAGCAACAATAGCTGCTAACACCGATGGCATCGGATTATGAAGAGGGTGACGATATAATAGCCTGGAAGTGAAGAAAATGTGCCTCGAAGCAGATGGATACTGTGTGCGTGGGGGTTGGGAGGATCTGATTTTGTTTCGATACAACGCCACATTCGACGACGACGACCTGATTGCGGTAACAAATGATGTTTACGAGGGCCCATTTCCCTTACAGCGTCCCATCGAAAGCACAATTCCCTTGCACTGTTTTTTTTCTTACCTTGCGCCCGCTGGTTTTGTGATAACGATCGGCTTAACACGGTGAGAAAATGCATCCGGCGGTTTTGTTTCCTCTTCTCAGCCTCATATTGATGTAGTTAACGTTCCGACGAATTGTTCATTATTCTTCTCACACTATCACCTGTTTGTGATTGTTTGGTAGCATTCTATGCCAAATTTATACACAGCGCGCCTCAAAAAATATTTTCTTTCTTTTGGAAGATTAATTTCAACATGTTTACAATTTATAGTGTTGTTACACGTAGCAAAACGCCTCAAACATATTATAGAATAAATTGTTGTATTTATTAATGACTAAAATTAATTCATTAGTATTTTTTCTTTACTGATTATTACATTTTGAAGTAATTGGTTGAAGATGTAACATAAAATCGCACAACATTCAGGCGCTTAAATACCACATGAAGCTGATGCCAACTCGGCTCTCGGTACTCGGTTCCAATCGATATCACAACAATCATAGACATCCCAATATAAAGATTCTTAGTTAAATCAGAAGCTTAACGGTAAATATTTTACCATTCGGTGATGGTAAAGTCATCTTTGCTGAACGAAATCATTAATAAAAATTAAACATTAAACATGAGTTGTCATTTGCACAATAATTGGAGAGGCTCTTAAACTTGCCCAAAAACATCGCATATGGCTTAACATCATGCATTTCTGTATTTAAGCGCCATTCCTAAGCAATCATAATTTCAGTGGTTTTAAAAAAGTATGGTAAGATGTTAACGTCTCACGAATTTAACTTCTTTTTTGTATGTACATTTTGTGTATGTTTCTCTGGTTTTTGATAACCACTTCATCATATCGTTCTATTGGCCTAAGGATAGTGTTTTTGTAAAATATAGAACAAACTTTACGCTGATCTAATGAAATAAGTCGCGATTGCAGATCGTTGTGTGATGGTCGAAGGTGATTGGTAATGGTAATGGTGGTAATAAATCAAAATTCATAATATAACATGAGGTTTACACATCAGACCATACATCATGGACCAGCTAAATATTATATATTGGACAGTCGAACAGTAAGTAACTCAAGTTCAGAAACGCGCAATAAAAAAACGAAATTAGTGCAAGCACAAGAGAAAAGTTCAAAGATGATTCATTTTGAAAATAATATTTAATAAATATAAACTCGAAAGCGAATCATTGTTCGTCTTAGCAGCGAAATCTTAAACAATTTTATCATACTATTAAAACCTTTGGTTCTTAATTATTATATTTATAAATATATACCAAATTAAACCAATAGCGTAAAATAAATAGAATAGAGTAAATGCTTAAGGTGTAGTCAACAAAAATTAATGTGAATCGACTATCTTGTGTTCAAAAGCAATGAAACGAATCCATAAAAGTTTAATTCTGTTTCGATATTGTTGAATGATAAATTTTCAATGAAAATGTAACTTTTAAAATTTATTTCCAAATGTTCTAAATCCGTTCTCCTTATTGTAGTTTTTCTCTTGGCATTGAAACAGTACATTTAACTGAGGTAAACAAGTTTCACTTATGCTTAGAGAGCATATTTCATCAACAACAGAAGGCATGGATCACAGGCTTCCATTGCAAACAGAAGACAGAAGAAAAAATAAACTAAAGAATCAGCTATGTAGTAGCCCGTCTGCTCGTCGTTGAGAAGCGGCATGCAAAGACGGCCTGGTAATATCCGGTGCAGGGAAATTACAGACATACTCTTCCGACCTCCAGAAAAACATTGAACGGTGAGAAGGGGACGGCTAGAACAAATGTAACATGATCAAGTCACATGCCCAAGTGGAGGGATCCGATCCCGACTCGACAACAGTGGTGGACGAATCGATATGCGTTTATAGCAAAAGCTGATGCACACAATGTCACCGGAAAGAGTTGGTGGTAATGGGGGGGGGTGCTTCTTGAGACGGGCCGGTAAGAATATACAGAAAATATTGTTTCGAAAAATGCCATCGTCATCAAAGAGTTGCGTTTTGTTGCTTTTTGCTACCCTGCAACCAGGAATGTGTGATAGTGTCGATCGTTGCAATATGAGGTCTGGGTCGGACTTTCGTTACAGACGCGATCGGGAAAAGCCAGAACGATCTCGGCTGGTCGTGAATTGTCACGTCAGTTTGCTTTTCGGTGTCATGATGTTCGTTAGCAAAGTGGTTGCGTTAGAAAAGTGTGGATTAGTGAAGTTCAAGTGTTGATTCTCAAGTGGTGACTTTGGTTAGAGATGTTGGTTTTGTAACATTGGTGTATGATCGTAGTGATTTCTGAACAAAGTCAAGCACATCATTATCCAGTAAATATGTAAGTATATCGTTTGATTTTTTGAACATCATACAAATTTCATTGCTACTATAAAACGTCTTGAGACATATTATAAAATTATAGCTTAAAAATTTGTCTTTTTCATAAATTGATATTCTGAAAAAATGGAATACCAAAAAAAGTTATCCGCCTATTGTAACCATCATTTATTAATTAAATCTAACACTTTTGCAACACGTTCTCATGCTTCAACTTGAAGTAACAGTGCAAAAATCCGCATAAAGGTTTAATAAATTGTTATTACCGGCAAATTGAATGAGGCCAAATCAATATTTGTTCAATTCCCCCCCAAGCCCACCTACAGACAAAAAACCAACAAACGGAATGGTTCCGTACGGCCATACCTGGCCCGCGCGAATGCACGAATATTATTTTTACTTTCGTCAATTTTGCAGCGGTGCTTCCACAAGGTGATTTCCGGCATTTGGCCCAAATTTGTTCAACCGCATATCGTGCAAGGCTCACGAAATAGGTCGTTTCCCGCGTGAGGAAATTGCGAAAAACGTAAACCTATTTTTCCCGCAAGGGTTGCCCTTAAGCATTCCCCACCTCCACCTGGCACCTAGCAAACAACGTTCGATGGGTTGTCAATGATGGCTACCATAGTCAATTCGACAATAGCTGCAGGTGACGGACTGGAAGATTTATTTTCCTAGAAAAAAACCAATTTTGAGCATTTTCCCAAGTGTGCTATTGGCTATGGGTAAGCTAGATTGGAGAAGAAATCATAACAAACGAGATAAAACGCGGCGTTACGTTAAAGAAATGTATTTAAATTACCCACGGATCGGAAATAAACACACCAGTGTAGTAGCAAAAGGGAAATGAAGCTAAAGCGAAAGCGTAAAAACCATGGAAGCTGACACCGGTCGACACAAGAAACCATGCTAAATGGAGTTCACGATTAACTTTAGCACTTGCTTGGGTATGCTTTAATGTCTTCATTCCAAAACGAACACTGCATTACCGAAGAGGAAAAATGTTGAGGTACACGCTTTTAAAATCGATTAGAAAACATGAATTTGTTCCCCAAAGTTTTATTTTTGTCAGGTACACAGCACACAGCATAAGCGCTAACTTCAACAGTGATTAATTTTGTTGACACACAAAAAGCTTCAATTACAATAACAATATCATCCAATACAATAACCGCGCCTAGCGATTGGCGCCTCCTATACCTTTGCTATTATACCACTTTCCGAGACACGTTTAATGTTATTTCATTAAAAAACATACAATACCCCTCAATTGATCTGACTTCGTCACGGATCACGGCACACCAACCGTTCAATGAAAGTGTCTTCCGGCACGACCGTGCCAAGTGATCTGCGAAGTGACAGCGCGACGATAAACGATGAATAATGCACTTCAGTTGAGGTTGGTCTGAAAGCTTTCACTACACCTTGTCCGCAGGTCAAACCATTCGGGTGGTGGAAGGATTTGATGGAATAGATGCTTTCCGCCAACGTCACCGCACACGCGGTCAGCATGGAGCCACAAACGGTGTCAGGTCACCAATCTCCTTGTGGTAAGATCAGATCTACAGTACACTGCAGGGCTATTGATGGAACTGTTACATCGGCGCTAGTATGTACTTTTACCTAGCGGCTCAATATTTCACCTTTTCTTCATCTGTCGCTCGTAGCTCATAAGACATACGATGGGCTGCATTGTCCGTCAATGGGGTGTCAGCACCGATCGATGGACAATTATTCGGAGTGGATTAGGTCAACGATGAGATAACAGAATCAACTTCTCGCTGATGCAATCGGTGTCCAGTTGACCTGGATGGGGAAGTGGAAGGAAGTGGAAAAGATTGCAATACATCTTTAAAAAAAGGACCGAGAACTCATGTGATGCCCAAAACGGAACTTATTTGCTGTTAAAAAAAAAATGCGAAAAATATCTTTATAGAAGCATTAGAATCGAAGCACCAATATAAGTATAAGTCTCCTCAGGTTGTCCAGGAATTCCATTTCTTCCAGTCACGATCTGCATGGTATCCTACAGTTGCAATAAGCAGAGATAGCAATAGACGTAGATCATGATTTGGAATTTTATCACGTTTTTACTCTGCTAAACGGTTCTCCGGAGCCCATGGACAGGAGGGAAAAATATGACTTTGTTCTCGCATCGTCTAGACTTGCAGCAAAAAAAGAGGTGTCCGAGTGCTACCAAACTTGTGCACACAAAAGGATTCATATGTGTGATGTATTGATTCTTGATTGCAGCCATAATCGAGTACTTGCTGCAAGTTCGTACAACACAGTGAGAGTTGACACTTGATTAGCGCTCCGAAAGAGATACCCCTTTAGTGGTTTTTTTTCTTTCTTTTAATGAAGAAGAAGAAAACAGAGAACAAATAATACACCAAGAAATACGTGCAGTAGCCAACACCGGGCCTGGCACATACACGAAGCGTTCGTGCAAAAGTGCAACGTCTCAATAGATACTCGATGCCGATGGTCGGTTGCAGAAATGCAAAGCTAGGGAAAAAAGGGGTTCACACGATTCTCGGCACATAAAACGTTGTCCACGAATGGGGAATGCGTGTTTGATGACTCCAATGACAGTGGTGCACCTCATAATGCTCCCATCATCAGAACTTTACGCCGGAGCAAAAACTTCCTCTACCACTGTGCCGTGGAATTTGCGCTAGACACGCTTGTCATTCGCACATTCGCACCGGATTCGAAAGAATGTTTGCTTAGCAAAAGAAAAAAGAAACTTCCCTTTTTAGAGCGGATGTACCGAGCCGGTGGACCTCGAGTAGTAGAAGTAGCTGATATGACAGAAACACTCGGGATTTAGGTTGCATTTCAGGCGTGGATGAAATCTGATAATACCGTCCAGCAAACATTGTATCGTAGTGCAATGGTTGCATAGTTTCATATATCTAGTTCATATACTAAACGATGTCTAAAGAATTAATTATCATCATTTTTAATTATTTCTTCTAGCGTTTCAATTTAGAATATGGTAAACTAGTTTGAAAAGCTGCACTTAGCGCCCTGCAAATGTGTAACATCAGTCTAGACGCAAATGCACTTTAACCGTAAAGCTCGTAGGCGTCGATTAGCTTCATTCGAATAGTAAGTCACCATGAAGAAATGCAAATATACATCAGCGCTTGAAGGCTTCGTGTTTGTTTGAATGTATGTTGAAAAAAAAACTATGTCCCATGTGTAGCGCCACTAACGCGGCTGCCGGCCTACCTACCAGTGTGAGTTACAAAACATGTCTCCCTGTTAGCTGCGATTGAGATTCTGAGAGTGATTTTGACCATCGTAATTGGATGGGAGACCCCTTCTCATGGGGTTTAGCTTTTTTTTTGGCCCGCCGTACCACAGAAACTTGACAATATTAAGCGCCAGCACGTTCAAACGCCAATTCGGACATTCGTAGTGCGACGCTTAACAACCATTTAAATGTCGGCGTAAAGCAATATCCCAGAGGCATCGGGCCGCAGGCTCTCGTAGGCTTTAGGAGGAAATGATAAACCAGGCGTCCTTGCGTGGAGCACCAGATCGTTTGCAGCAAACCTTCTCACCGAATCTTGCCCCCCGGGGCAATTCGGGTGTTTGTTGTCCGTTGTGCTTTTGTTCGGGTTAGCTTGAATTGAATAGGGGTTTGGTTTTTATCAAACTCTGCATGTCGCTCCGATCGTACTGTGATCATGGGAAATAGCTAAACATTTTCGAGGATGGATAGTTCCATCCGGTCAAGAAAAGTCAAGTTTTAAAAGATCTCACCTGCAGATGCAGGAGAGTGGGAACATTTAATGCTGCTTTTTTTCGGCTGACCAAGAATATCCCCCAAGTGTAGCCGTGGAACTTCCAGTAGCAGTAGCAGCTAATACAGTGCTACGGAAATAAGGGGGTATAAGCAACACGTACCAGATGTACCAGATGAGAAGGGGTGAGAATTTCAACAAAACATACCGATTACTATCGGCAACAAACGTTTAGTGAGTTCTCCAAATGTTGTATGGTGTGTGCACCTTGACGGCTCCACCATCGTACAGTAAGCTAGCAGCTAGCTTTTCGACAATTGGAGCAATTCGAGGGCAGCACACATTTGCACCCCCTTGGTGCAATTAAAGCGTTGTTATTTAAAAGCCTCCGAGATTCGGGAGCTGCGGTTTGTTGCCGTGGTAGCCAACTCTTGAAACGTTTCCTAACCGAAGCGGTATTTTTAAGATCGATTATTGATTGAATTTTCTCACGTGTTCCCACATGCCACATGAGTGTTGAAAAGCAGCACACAAGCAAAAGGAAACGTTGAACCTAAAAAGTAACAGAGAATATTGTTATATCGGTTGTAAGGGAGGGAGAAAAAAATTAACGGGTTTAGCCGGATTCGGTGTGTTGAAACATAGTTGAAACATGTTAACGATCGATCGACTTTAGCAGTTTTTTTTTACACCGCGCAAACTTTGAAATGTATTTATTGAGTGTTTGCATTATCACATTTCAATTTATTTTTCAGTAATATTAGATATTCACGACATTTTTTCAACCGAGTCGAGTCTGGTTTTGTTATGTTTGTTTTCTTTTCCTGCAAGCAAACGATACAGCAAACGCCTTTTAATATCAATCTGCGGCAGATTGTTGATGATGTTCGTTCAACATTGCTGCAAGATCGCTTCATCATGCCAGATTAACTACGAGGTTGTCAAATCATTTGTCTTCGCCTCAACACAAAATGGCTACAAAACGATGGGCAAGCTGGACGTAATGCATCTTGACACCTTACCACTAACTACTCGGCCCGATATGGATTGCCGTTCGGCAGCCAGTGGAGTAGCAGATTAGCGCACCACGATTCCACCACCAAATACAGCCTTCTAGCTAGCAAAAAGCGTCGTACGCTAGCTTTAGTGACACTAATGATTTTTGCTTCCCAAGATTCGACATCTTCGGGGGTCGTTTGGCTGATGTCGATGTACCGTGCCAAAAGCTGCTCGTTCGTGTCGTGATGTCAGTGTAACCGGTTGCGAACGTTGGTTTGAATGAAGATTGTAGGATAGCAAGTTGCTAATGGTGATCTCCTTAGTGTCTAGTGCGACTGCATATTGAGCGACTGTTAAATCGATCAAAAGAACAGGTTGATCGTACCGGAGTTGTAAACGCTTTGTCCATCACGAAACCTGTGTACTGTGAATGCCCTGTGATGGGAATCTATTTGGTTAACATCGGTAGAACATTGGGTGGCAAAGGAGTTAAACCAATTCAGCTGGTTCACAAACTGATTGAGATTGTGTATCTTTTTTAGTTCAAGATCTCCCAATTTATTACTCAGCATTATGTTTTGCCCAAAATTTGAATCATTTTTTAGATGCTCAATTTTACAAACTTGAAATGTGGTTTTATTTAACACTGCCATCAATACTCAAGTCGAGGACGTACGATATATTGTCGATCTGAAATCAGTAATTAGCAATAACGCTCCGGGAGATAGACGACCAGTCCATGATGGATGTCCATTGGACGGCATGTACTACACGTGAACATGTTCGGTGTGTACATCTATTCGATCCCTTACATTCATCCATTGCCAGAGCCCAATCATCTAATCACACACAGTGAAAGCAACCAGGTTCAAAAGCGCCAATCGCACAATATTAGGTTCGTACTAGCCCACAAACTATCGTGGACTATCGGAGCTGGACCAATCTCTGATCACTTCACACAGTAAATGAGCCCGAGCCGTACTAGTGCGGTGCTTAGATTTATTGGAGCGCCATACTGCGCTACCCCGTTGAAATGCAACAAGGTTCGTAATTTAGCTCGATGACGCTTTGCAACTTCGGTTTGGCAGCATTCTCTCCGCCTGTGAGACAGGCGGGTGACGGGCGACAAAATGCAAAACCGCACGTGTTACAGGATCGAGTCGTCCATCGTAAAGGGTCCAACGGTTTGTGAGGGCTCAACAGCAACGTGAGCCCCATTTGTGGCGAATACATTACGGATAGGGTTGCGTTCTGCTTTCGTCTCCGGTATGGGGAGAATGGAAATACGTTTCATACGTTTTTGGCCATCACCGTTGCCACGGTGTACTCCAAAGAGGTGAACTAATCCGTTTGCGGGATGAATATCGCACGAGCACGCTGCGATAAATTGTTTTATCTTTGCATCATTTAATATTTACTGATTTTTATATTTTTGGTTCATTTTTGCAGAGTCTGCTGCTGTTCAGGAAATTGTTACAAACTATTCACAAGCATCGATGATAGTACAATCCTGTCGAGTGTAAATTATTGCGTAAGCTAAAATGCCAGCTCGGTTCGATTCTGCCGCAGAACGTCCAATGTGTATCGTAAGTGACCACTTACGGGCAGTACATGGCCACGGGGGAACGCCGCTACGTTGCTTTCACTTGGTACGCTCGTACTCTTAGAGCTAAAAGTAAACATAGATCCATGTGATGTGACGTAGTGGTACCCTCCCTTGTCTATACCAGCGTGCCCATGATTTGGAGTTCCCAGCGCGGTACTTAGTCAGGCCTTGTGGAGGCAAGACGCTCGTCAAATAGGTACCTGAGAATCTGGCCAGCGAGAAGCGAAAGAGTTGCTTGACATCCATGTACGTGTGTATTTAATGTATGTATGTTCATTGAACCGCATGGCGAAACGGTTGAATGTCCGCCCGCCCGGCCGTTCAGGCTCGAGAACGTACACACACACACCGCTCCGAGCTGCATATTTCTCCCGTTCATCCGGTTACAGGGAGTAACCAAGCCAATGTGGACCTGAACCTAGAATAGCACACGTCCTCCACGTCCCGACCTACTACCCGGGGAGGAGAAAGATCACCGATTCAACGATACCGTTAGGACGCTTGATGGACGATGGAGCGGTTCACAAGAGCGCACGCCACGTCGTCAGACAGGCGTCGGAGTGTCGGAACGAGCCTCACAGTCCACCAAGGTCGGATTGGAACAGCTGGCTGTGGCAGCTGGTTTCTAGTCGAGCTGTCCGGATCAAACGGGAAGGTGATAATTTTTCCACCATACCTTACCAACGCGCTTCACACAACCCGTGTACCCACTGTAACTATTTCAGATACTGTTCGACGGAGACGGAGACTTTTTGCGCGTTCTAGCCCCGGAAAGGGCATTCAGGAGAAACAGAAGAAACGAGGATAACAAAAAAAACAACAACAGCACATCAAATTGAAGTCTACCCTTTCGGCAGGGCAGCCGATAACCGAAGGAATGACCCTATAGCAACAAGATCAGCATCTCAGGGAGAACGCTTCGTTTTATAAGTGTTGGTTGGGCATCATGTAAATGAGTCTAATAAGATATGATTGGCCATCGGTAGGGTAACGCTGTACCTGTGTCGATGTAACAACGATGGTTGCATCTACCACCGCAGAGCTCCACCAGCATCTACTTTAATCTTGCGTCGGAATAAATTCTGCACATCCAAGATGAACGATCGACTGTGACGATCGGTTTCCGTTTGCATGCGTAAGAAATGTGCATTAGCTCGAAGATTGCGCCATTCCACGTAGGAAGCACAAATTATAGACGATGATTATGCTGTTTTTTTTCTAATCAACTTAGTACCTCTTATGGGAAATGCTTTAAAATGGATCGCCGACGATGAAATGATGCAATAAAGAGTTGCGAGGGAAAATATTTCAATTTCACCATAATAAAAAAAAGTTTTGTGAAAAAGCAATTTGTACAGCAACTGCAAGGAGACCATTTTAATTCGAAGAGATATAGCAACACAAAAAAAAACAACAACCCAAGTACATGCCTTCTTCAATTTGTCTCGAAGTGGCATTTCAACTCCTTGTTGTGGACAATTTGTCAATTGTAAGAAGGTGTCCATAAATTTATGCAATCATAT
The DNA here is from genome assembly GCF_943734845.2 of Anopheles funestus. Taxonomy (NCBI): domain Eukaryota; kingdom Metazoa; phylum Arthropoda; class Insecta; order Diptera; family Culicidae; genus Anopheles; species Anopheles funestus. Next base: position 47,665,567 of record NC_064599.1, read on the forward strand.
TTGTCTTTGTTTCAATGGTCATCCAGCAGCATTGTCCAGCAGACCTCACGCAATGAAGGACGCTCAGTTTTCTGTTTTGACAAGATATGTCTCGCCACCAACCTTGACGAAGGAAATCGTGAAACGAGGAAAACTAGAACCCGATAGAATAAGGCATTAATATTAATTTCCGATTTACATTTCCAAGTGTGTGTGTGTGTATGTGGCTTGCCAGTGGGTTTTTCGAGAGATTCAAGCAAACCAACCCCGTTCAAAGAGGATACATACATTTAGACATTTCGGCTTCAATATTTCAGAACGGCATGTTACGGCGGTGGTTTTTGGGGTCTGGATTTTACTTCATTCCACTGACACTGGTGTGAGCACGGTACGCTCCATTCTAGAACCTGTCAGTAAAAGCGTCTCTCGTTACAGCCACGCTTTACAGATTCCGCTCGTTTCACACGTTTCACTGTAACTCGGTTCCTCCGTCGGGAGATATGGTATCCACCTACTGATATGGATTCGCTTGCTATAGAGTGCTCCTGGTGGAGGAGGTTTTTGCTGGTAATGCAATGTTTTTTTTTTCTTCCTTGCCGTGACTCCTTGGCTGTGGTTATGCTGTCCCATTCGTGCGATTATAATTGCATTATGTAAGCTGCCCTCTTGGACTAGGGTCATGTTGCCCTGGAACCAGTTTTAGCTTGTGTTGCTGTACTTATGACAGTTTATTTTATATTTATTTGTGCTGGTACGGCTACCAATATGAAGAGTGAATATTTATTCTATTTTTTTTCATTGAAGTTTCAGGTTTTACCTAATATAATAGTGAACGCATAATAACAACCGAACGATAAATTTAACGAAATTTTAATGTGCAAAAAAAAGTATTTTCGACTTTTAAAAATCGGAAGTCGCGTTTCGTAGCAAATTATTTCCATTCCTGTAAGTATTCGATTATTAACTCATTTCATACTCTTTGCCAAAGGTATTTTAAACGCTCTTAAATATATTTATTTACCCCATGTCTTGTGTTGGTATAGCGGCTGGGTAAAAACATGACAGACGTGAGAAACGGACGGAGTTTAATAATTACATTAATGCTTCGAGACATTCATGCGTGCTTTAACTGAAAACAAATTGATCGAAATGATGGAACGAAATTCAATTATATTTATATGTATGTTCGTATGTACAAATAACACAATAACTATAATCAAATTTTGCTACATTGTATTAGACACTTTTTTGAAAATTATATATTTTTTGAAAAATAGCAGTGTTAGTTTATATACATAGAGCTGTGTTTGTATATATTACAAGTGATATGAATATTGGAGACACGGGATCTTAAACTCCTATCCTAAACCGCAGATCGTGGATCAAATCTCCTTTCCATCAACACCACGTAACAGAATTCACGTTGCACCGATTTGCATAGTTTGTTTCAGACGTAAAGGTACTGGATGCAAGTGAGAAGATATCAAAGAAGTCAAATCGTTTGTCAGGCTTTGTATTAAATGTTGTAAATTACTGTTTCACCGCAGGGGGTCTAACCAATACGTCCTGCATTTTCGTGATTGGACGTACGAAACATCCCAAGGTTTCATGGAGAAATTGAAGGATTTCATGTGGGCTTTGGATTCAAAATCCAAAGGTACGGTTTAATTTCCCCGTGGCACGAAATATTCTTACAAACTTATTTTGGCCATTTTTATAGCAACTTGACCAAAAAACAAAATGTTTTAAAATCGTTTCTTCGTAGTCTCACCTCCGCAGAGATTCCTTTCCGCATTGGTACAGCTGTCCAATTCCTTTCTACCGTATCGCACTTAATGCTGTACATAACCAACAAAAACTGACATCCCGTGGTGAAACACGGATAATTTGGCGAGTGTTTTAATATGAAAAATTCTTGGTAAAATATGTTGTTTTTTTTGCAAAAGGGTTACGTGTGTTTCCAGCTGAAGGTACATGGAAGGGTACAAAAAGTGTCTTGAAAAACATTGAATATTGAATTATACACTTGTTTAAAATGTTTAAAAGGGGATTTAAAAATAAACTTCTACATGGATTAAAGATCGCTGGCACAATTACTTTCCAAACTTTGGAAGAAAAGTATACCGTAACGTAAGTAGCAAAATGCATCCGTTTCGTTCATAAAATGCTTACCTTTTCAGATGAACCGAAACAGTTAACAGAAAGGAGAAATTTCAAGGTTACCACAGAGTTTGTCAGCGGGTCAGTGTGGGAGGATGCCATTTGCATTGGTGTACGTGTGGTTTTTCTTTCGCCGTTCGGCAAAACGTTTGTTCGATGATGAAATCCGTGAAATTTACTTTTTTGTTATTGTTACGTGTTCCTGGAAAGGAATCGGCTGATGGCCCAAAGACAGTCGATATAGCCAACGGAAAAGAATACTTTCGTGAGTCTATGTACGCTCTCTTGGGAGAGGAAGTAATATTTGATTATGGGATAATATTATTTCATGGAGTATAAATGTTCCGTTGAATTCATGAAACGAGTGTACGGCTTGTTTAGACAATATAGTCATATTAAATGTAGAAATCCAAATTATTAATATTAAATTTCATACACATATTTCATACACCAATCTACACATCTGCAAACGATTCTAGGCAACGATCGTACACCACACATTGAAATCCTAAATGCTTGTTTCATAATGTAAAAACTACGAAAAAAGTGAAGTTTTATTGAAAATGTTGGTTTAGTATAGATATTATACACTTTAACTGTTGAATGTAATTTTGTCATTGTTTTGAATTTATGGTTTACGTAAATTAGTACGATCAGTTAAGAATTAAAAACCTTTTTTTCCATTCTTGAAGAACGGCCAGGCTTGCGCTTAAACTAAGATACTATTCGCTTGTCGGCCTAAAAGTTTAAAACTTTGACAGTTTAGTAAAACATATTTTCATTTTCATTCGAAAATTATTTCATATTTTAGTCATTTTTATTCATAATCGTGCGATACACTGATGATGGACAGGAATCATAGTTCCGATATAAATGAGCAAATAGGAGAAATAAATGAAATGAGATAGAGAGAGAGCGCGTAAGAGAGAAAAAGAATGGTGGATAAAACAGGTAGAGCTCCATATCAACAACACAGGTTGAGTATTGCTGAGCGAAACCCGTCTATGGAGAACGCAAGACAGAGACCCCGCTTCGAGACTAATCACCGGTCGCAGCAAGTAAGCGAAAACGAGAGAGCAAAAGTTGAAAAACAGGTTTGACAACGTATTCGCACCGTATCAAGAGATTCCGAAAAATGCGTTCTGCCTGCTATTTCTCTCTCGCTCTTTTTCTCCGTTCCTACCATGCAAAACAATTTAAAGATACATGCGTTGGTTGTCGAAGCAACTTGCTCTGCTAAATTTTTATGATCCCGCATCCCACTGCTCCTCTAACGTGTATTTCTTTAGTTTTGTCCACGATCAGTTTGACTGTGCGAGAGGAGAGAACGCACAATTCGCTCTATCTGTGGCAAAGAAAGAGCAAGAGCAAGAAAGAAAAAGAATGCTGTTTCGCAGGTTCGACGACTGGCTGTGAGAGGAAAAAAATTAGTTCTCTCAACGAGTTCGAACGGTAAGCAAGGGTGGATGCGCGTTTGTCGTTTTCTGTTGAATTTTAGATACACCGTAGAAGGCAACTGCAAACGAATCTGTGAATTTTAATAGGTTTTTACACGATAACCATTCGAATCGCATATTACAACAACTGTAGGATATGCACGGGAATCGTGTGCAGAGTGTTTTTGTTATCGCAAGTGCCGAAAGTGCTGCTGCAACAGCAGAATTGAAAGTTAAAGCAGCAGAAGGATAACAAAAAATCCCACACTGTGGCGAGACCCTGAGCATCTGTCAATCATTTTCGTCCTCCAAAGTTTGGTGCGTGTGAACAACAAAACATTGTTCGGCCAAGTGTGCTGTTGATGGTGTTGTTATTGTTAGTTCCTCTGGAATTCAGTTTGGATCCGCGGCATTTCGGATTCTGCGCGACCCACAGGCTTGTGTGTGTGTGATCATGTGCGCAGGTATCGAGCAAGAGAGACGGTGTGTGAGCGAGTGAAACGAAGGAAGATGCCAGCACAGTGGAAGCTGACCGGTGCAATCGACAGCAGTAAAGGCAGCGGCTGCGTCGGTAGCAGGATGATAATAAACAGGAAAAAGTAAAAACGGCCAAAGGATGCTTGATGTGAGTGCGTTGCCAGTGTATGTATGCGAAGGCACGCACTGCGCCTAGGAGCGGGTGGGTCGGTGAAAGTGTAGACTTGATACAGTATCGCGTTCAATCTGCTCGATAGAATCTGGGCAGGCTTTACTACTATTCGTACTCTGTTGTGTGGGGATTGCAAAAACAAACAACAACAAAAAAATCACACCGTAGACCCGCTTTGTATGCGTGCCTATTTGCCGGGTTGGGAGCGCTGGTTCACTTATCGGCCTGTGATAGTGTGTGTCTTGTTCTTTACGAGCGGTGAAGTTTGTACGGTCAGTGAGACGACGTCGTCGTTTCGAAGACAGCTTGCGGGGGGGTTTTTTTTGCAACGTAAGGGATATGGGAACGTTTAAAAACCCAACCGCAGCAGGCTTTGTAGCATCAAACTTTGCACCATTGTATTTTCCAACATCTCGCACCGGATGGTGTACCATGACAATGAATTTGCCAACTGCTGAATACATTATGGCGTTCAAATCGGTATTCTAGTCACAGTGCGGTGTGAAGAATTTTATTTTTACAAAGGTTCCGTCTTATTGAAAACAAAACTTATTGCATATACGCGCCAGCGCCGCCAATCAGGCGCGTCTTGAGACTAAGCAGAAAAAAAAAACAAAGTAAATAAAACACATAAGAAATACAAAAGATGTTAAATAAACAAATCAAACCGAGTGGTTTAACATGGCTGGTGAAACCCGCGGGTGACAAGCGGTGCGTGAAATTTCAAAAATAACCATTTAAAGTATGATTGGCTACGATGAGATTGCCCGTTCCTCCGTTGGTGAAAATGTGTGTTTGTGCTTTTCGTATACTAATGCATTTTTTTGTGCTTTCTTTTATTGTGTACGATCATAGTAGTGTGTGTGTTTTGTTTCGTGGTGTGTTGTGCAAAGTTGTTTAGAATTGTTCTGAAGAAATTTTCCAGGGAAAAGTAAGCTTTGGTTAAATAATAGTACGTCAGCAGTCCAACGCTCTTCGGTAAAGGATTAATGTGCATTGTTCGTATGCCAGCCAACAATTCATAAAGCAACCTAGCGCGACTATCGATTAGTCCCTGCAGTGGGAAGGATTATAAGTTCCAGACAAAATAAGATAGAGTTCAATAAGAGGGCAACGAAAAATTGATTGATGAACGGCTTATAGCTGAAGGTAAGTTGGATTTTAAAGTGCACAAATAGAGGTTAAAAATGAAGTTTATTATTTTGACATCCTGGTGTAATACGGTTGGTAGGTTCTGTCATTCAACATTTTCACACAAAGTCACTATATAACCTCTTGAATAGTTCTAATAAAGTTTATTAGCAAGAGTTGTTCAATACTGTAAGATTGTGTTAATGTAGCGTGCCTGTTATACGCCATGTAAAATCTGTCGAGAAAATAACAACAAAACGTTAAGTTGCAAACTGCCGGCATGCAATGTACATACAAACGTCGTGCGCTCATCAATGCGTGATGATCCGCTCGAATGGCCGCCAGTCAATGTCAAGAACAAGGAAGTTATTTCGATCGAGAATGATGAAATTACATTACCGGAACAGGTTTAACTATCGGTGTGGAAAGTTAACATATTGTTGGTTTTGTTGTTTGATAAATTTGACAACGTAGCGTTGGTAATGTTCTACACATCCGTGTATATATATTTGCAATCATTTAACGGAATGTGTTTGTTATCTATCGACTATTCAAACGTTCAATAATGGCCTTCAAGCGTGTATTTCTCGATAACACATTCCTCTGCTACGTTATCATCCCATAAGAACGATGGCGTACTGCCTGTGGGAAATTCGGTAAGACCCCCAAGACACTGTTGATATAATTGTGGTTTGTTCTTGCTGTCTTCCTGCACTACTCGCAGTATCAAGCAAAAGTGTACAGAAATGGGTCGAGAAACAAATGAACTGAAAAACACACACACATGCTCGACTTGATTAAACATTTACCCGCCAATGTTTGCCGTTCAGATGGGGGGTTTGTGTGCTGTGATGATGTCACCTGCTGTTAAGATCGGACTAAATTTCTTCTACCGTAAGGTTAACGTGTTATGTCGTTTTCCCTTGGATGCAATGCATTATTTCCTTCGCATTATAGTGAATTTTCATTGTTGTATTGAATTATTTAGCATTCTTTTTCCTTTATGGTTTTCATTGTTGTACGAATTGCACACTCAACTGCTGACTTGTGCTTTCAAATTGCTTCTGTTTTCTTAATATTTTATTACTGATGTAAGTTCCTATGCTTGCAAATATCACTGCTTGCCCAAAATTGGATAGTTTTATTTTATTTTTTTGTACTCCTCACATAATAATGTTGTTAATATTTAGATTGATTTTGAAAGTCCTTATTAAAATATCTAGATCTTGTTCTACATAAGAGACTAAGTTGAGGCTCACCAAGTCCTAACTTAGTTACGCATGACTTACACTTGTTATTCGTCTCCAACTCTGAAGTGCACATTGCCTTCAAATAAAGAATCCATGGAAACCATTCCGGGGGGGGGCTATCTACCAAACATAATACCCCTCGCTAAATTAAATGACTATAAATTATCAATAAATAGCCAAATTTCCATGGAAATCGAATACCAACGCAAAAGGCGCCCCGTGGCTTATGGTCAGCGCATCAACTCGTTGTTATTATTTTCGTAGGTGTTGACGTGATACGTCGGACACCATTATGTAATGACGTTAGGGCCAAGCGACGGGCCCATATAGAAAGACCGTTTTGCAATATAAAATTACTCACTTACACCTCATTCATGTGAGTCAATAGCTGCCGTAGATTCCTTTTCGATGATGAGCATTTATCTTTCCTGTTTTTGTGAAGGCGGACTTTTGTTGGTTTTTTGTTCGAGTTGAGATAAGCTTGTTTTATTGCATGGCTCATTCATTGACATTTTCGACTAAAAATTGGTATCGCTTATCGAGAAATATGATCTATCGAAATGCTTTTTGGGGTGTCGGGAAGATTGTATGTTGCATAATAAGGCTGCGTTGAAATTGTTCTTTGTTGTACAGTCATCACCCTCACAGCGACTACCCCGTCTTGATAATTTGTCTACGAAACGAGCAAAATTTCATTAATCGAGCATTTGAGTTCTTGAAATTCCTCAGCTTGCTGTCATCCTGGAACTCGGCTAACAACAGCAAACCAATCATTGATCAACTTGAGACGTTAACTAACACAGGATTGAGAATGCAAAACAATAACATCGTAGAGCTTTATTTTTAAAGTAGTTTCATGACTCTTCTCTCAAAAAACTTGTGGAGTTACTAATGCAAAGGAAAAAGATGCTGCAGCAGAGGATAAAACAAATCCTCAATCAATCGAAGACATTCTAAAGACGTTTCCCGTGCATATGTTAATAAATGCAGTTAATGACTCTATGAGTGATTGACGTGTATGCGATAAATACTATTTCTCGCCTTCGGACAATATTTAAATAACTATCATTCGAGAATAAATGCATTACAACGGTTAAGAATAAATTAAGAGAGTATATTTTCACTTTAACACTTTTACAATTTATAAACTTAATTTTAAAAGAGTTTTATTACTTTGTGTAGAACAAATTATTTAACCATTCTTATAAATTGTATAAGAAAAAACTGTATAAAATTTAAAACACTGGAGCAGCAGGTAGTAAAAAAATTAAATATTTTTGTTAAAAATAGATATTTTTGTAATGAATCAACATTGCCGTATTGATTGCCGTGAACAGATGCAAAGTGTTCATGTAGAAGCAAACTATTCCTACCCTTGACCAATGAAGCTTTCTAGAAAAGTTGTCATGCTTGCGATGAAGCATGAAATGATGGACGAAATGGCCCTTTTGTCTCGTACCTTTTGTATACCAATTAATTGTCAAGATCATGCCAAGGTTAATAGTGCCCAAATAAAGAATTCTATTGTTTAGCGATCAGGTGATAGAAAAGTTGATTTTTTTTTTAAGTTGAGTTGATTCAGAACGAACAGACTACTAAAACTTAAGTGGTGTGCTTCATTTTAATTAGGTGTACCAATGTTTGGAGTTCAACAATGCTACCGTCATCGGTGCATGACGAAAAACTATAAAAAAGATAACCAAACTTTTATAAATCATTATCAACGTGTCCAATATTCAGCAATAATTTATTTATTTATGTATTTATGTCAAATTAAACGATTAGTAACACACTATAAGACTATTTATGCTAAAGTTATGCTATTTTGATTATTATTATATGTATTCATAAAATTATAGAATAGGGTTACGGTATTTGCATCTCCAAAACCATATGGGGGATTTTGATGAACATACAAATTGAAGTAGTTTAAATTGTAATGTGTGTTGGATCCTTTTTTGATGGATGGATCTATGACATCGTCTAGACTAGATTGATAGGGTCAGAATTTATTTTGTAAAATTTTCCTACACATTAATGTATGAGTGTGAATGGCAAAGGCAATGTTCAATGTTCCGTTCGCTATTGTTTAGTTTGTCGGTTCGATACCAAAGTTTGTTTTCGAATGTCTTGTACTATCTGTTATTGTTTCATCGTTCCACATTCTTCATCTCTAGTGAGTCGATCCGTTTTTATGATTGATTTGTGTCCATAACCGGATGCTTGTATGATGGAGTGGAGACCTCGGGATTCAGTTTGCTTAAATATATAATTTGCTAATTTGTGTAGTATTTTTATATGTTTTACACGATAAAATTAAACGATTGCGAGTCTTATGTAAGCTTGTGTAAATTACTTATTGTGACTTATCGTATGGAAAAACTTATGAACATTCATGAAGATGATTTCTTTTTGTGTCCTGCTACCACCCTTTTTGGTAACATCCATTGACTTCCTCAAATGTTTATGATCGAAATCTTGTCTTTGCTTGGTGGTGGTGTTGGTTTTGTTCCGAACCGTAAACAACACTTACACAAACGCAATTCCTGGTTCCTGGTTTAGGGATAAAGTGGCTCCATAAAAAAGGGCGTTTGTGTTTGATACGAACATCATCGCACGTAAGGCTGTTCGTGTTCGTGTGTTATGCACAACACACAAGTCGATAAGGATGCGTCTGCGCCTTGCTAAACGCATCCTTGTTCCGCCGTTAGTTGGTGTGTATGTGCACGGTTACACGCGTATATATTTTGTTATTGAGTTTGTAATAACGAAAGTGCAAGGGGCGGCGTGCAATTTCACTGGGGATCATTCCTAGTAAGGGGACATAAGGCCCCTCGTGTTAATCTTTTGAGAATCATATTTTGCACCCTCACATCCTACTGTCTGGTGTTATTTTGAATTCTTGAGTTTTATCATGACAATGTTTTAATTATAAAGACACATACAGTATCTACGTATTTTGTCATCGTTGTGCGTTGATCGCTAATGACTGAGGTCCATCAGTTTGCATCGTAACATTGTATGTTGGGTCTTTGTTGAACAGTATGGCACTTGTGTCAATTTCTTCATTGCAAAATAGACGTGCATTCACTACTAAATTAAATGTAAATTTTATTTATCATAATGTTCGATAATTCTATTCAATGTTTATATAAACTGCATTGCTGATTTGACGTTCACTAAACTGTGCACGTGATTCAATATTCAATTTTGCCAAAGTAAAGTATTTTGTGTTTCAATACTCGCTTATCAGTATCTTTTATCTAATTCATTTGAGCAATACAATAAAATGGGTTGGCTATATCGTTTTTATTACAAATCCCTAAAAGATGGTTAATTGCATCATTAACTGCATTAGCTAATATAAGCAATGCTCTTGTGCGTATTTGAGAATATTGTTTAGTGCTTTCAACTTATTCTTTATTTTTCTTACTATTGTCCATCTGCTGGTTTCAAAAATTAAATCTTAAATATAATATCCTAATGTAACTAATAGAACCATCTCATACCGATAGTTATCGTTATTACCCGATAGCTTTTGCAGATGAACAATGTTAATATTTGTATTAAATGTTGAACTATATCAACGTACCAGGAGAATATAACTTATTCTTTTTCTGTTGCGGCATTACAATCTCTGTATATTGGTTCTGTACGTCCAATAATTATGGCGAAGAAAGGATGAAAGGTTTTCGGTGGTACGTTTTTTTCCTTCCACATTCCGTAAGAATGCCGCCCGCTTGACTAAAACATTTCATAGGGGCAATGCTAATCCACAGATGCTGGTCGATGACCTTTCGGGTTCCACCTTGGGGAGTTTGTTTTCTGAAAGCCCATAATCATCATCAGCATCGGAGGAAGTTGTGTTGGGCTTACAGCCAAAGTGTACGAGCAGCCAGAATTGTGAACATCAGTTGCTATTCGCAGTGGAATAGAATAATCTTCAGCCCTGCTGCCGTGCAAAACGTGTCATGGCGATGATACAGCATAAAGAAAGAGTTGCACCGACCACTGTTATAGAATGCGTCTTTTCTAGTGTCGTAATAAAAGATACGTGTTGTGTCTACATTTTAACGTCGCATTTACCGTCGTGAACTAGATGCATTCTTTGTTCCAACAGCACAAAATAACAATAGCAACATTCTCGTCAACTAATGGAGCAATTACATTTGGCTTAGTATTGCACAAACATACATGTAACACGAATATTAAGCGAAAAGTATCACAAACATGCCCTTATTTGATTTATTTGCCCGTGCTCTTGTACCCCGGAAGGGTAATCTAGAACAAATAAATCATACAATCATTCTATTAGATCCGACCTTGTCATGTTTTTTTTTATATATTCGCGAATAACAGTACATTTAAACAGATTCACTTTGACCAACGATTTACATCCTGTTTTTGATTATTTGTTCTACGAGGTACGATTGGTTGGGTTGAGGGTGTTTTAGATTATTAAAAAAAACAACAAGCACAAAAAGAGGACGTGTGAATCAGGGGTCCATTGGTTGTTATATTTTTCGTCTGCTTTGTATGTTTTTATATATGTAGATACAGTATCATCGTAGACATGTAGATACAAGTGAAGATTATAACGTACATGGGCATTCTAGAAGAATATTCACTGGTACACTTTCTGTTCCTGTAAAAAACATTTTTTTTTGTGAACAAATAATTAAACATTTGAAGTAAGGTTATCTCCAAGTTGGTGTTTTTGTGTGTTGGTCCTTAACATCTATATATTTTTTTAATTACTTTAAATGTGTGATATTGAAATAAACAAATGACAGACACACGGTTTGGCCGTCCTTATGGAAAATTAATATGTACCTATAGTAAATAAAAAATAAACTAAATAATTACTAGCCACTGACACGTCAACTCACGCATGGATGGAAAGCAAAACTTGACGATCAAAAGCCATAAAACTGGAATAAATAAATAATAAATAAAACAACTTCTAGTCATTCTTGCCTAGCGTCAAAAACATCCGCGCGAAATATAGTTTTCGCACCCAAACAAAATCACGTTGAGTGGTACTTGAGAAACAGAAGATGAAGTGGTTAGTTCAATTATTTATTGATTTTGAAACTCCCTTTATCGTCATACTTGATGATACACAAACTATAACCACGTGCATTAATTAACTTCAGCTGTATTAGTTGCAGCTAGGCAATCTTAATAACAATGATGATAATTGAAAACGACCTGATGTTTGATACAGACTTCCTGAGACCAAGGCGAAGATAATAGAAAAATATTTCTGACAACAGTGAAATATGTGTTTTAAACCATATAGGGAATGGTTAAAAGTTTGTTTTTAAATAAATATTTGAAAAAGTGGATAGAGAATGAACTGAATTGTCAAATAATTATTTTGTTAAGCGTAATGCAAAAACTGCTTAAAATGTACACAAACATATTTGCGCCAGATATTAACTATTACAAACAAGTCAATAGAGAAGCGAATAGCTAGGTACATCGACATAGATTAGGCTTAAATTGACACACATTGTAACAGCGACAGTAAGTCTTGAAAAAGAAAAGCGTGAAAAATAGCACACATTGTAAATATAACACAGTCGCAGTGTGTGGTTGACTGAATGCTTTGCAGGAGGTTTATGATTGGTGTTAGATTTCATTTCTTATGGCTGTAAATTTTTCTAAACAACATCGAAGAAAATTTCATATTCTGATGTTGTTTATTTTTGAATGTTTATTTTAAAGTGGTCTTGATTTTGCTGTTTTACTTCTAATTTTTTTTCTTTTCTAATCTCTTACTGCGTATCTAATGGTATGAATATTATTGTATATCTAAAGTACAAAGCAGATTTTTGCAAGGACTGACTATCCGACAACGTGGTAAAAATTAGTTTAATAAGCCAGAAACGGCCGGTGTGATCAACATTAGAGGACCTTAAAGGTCGTTAAGCCAAGAGGAGAGACCAAGAATGACATGATATGTTCTTGAATTATGTAAGAAAAATTGTTATTTTATATGCAATTATAAAACATTTATTTTTATTGTGCTTCTGGCATAATTTTGTTGTTTTATTTGATGCATTCGGTAGTTTTTAAGCATAATGCAACCAGTTTGATTCAGAGTGCAAATAACAAATTTATGCAAATCTTGGACCGTTTTTTTTGCTCGGGTTAGAACGGCCTGGCCGTATCAAGACTTATTTTACCACGTAGCAGGATAGTCAGTCCTTGCTACGTGGGGACGGTTCGGATTTGAACCCCAGTTCTGCCGTGTGGGCCGGCGCTGTTTATCACATACACCATCGGGCCGCCCCTTCTTAGACCGTTTTTTAAATGTTACAAAAACCATAATTAACTCATAAACTATAGCCGATCACTGCACTTTGTTTATTGTATTTTGAAAGTACATTTCAATAATTTGATCTTTTCTCATTTTGAGTCGTTTTGTACATTTTTACATAATAGTAATGGAAAACCTTCCTGCTTGGCAGGAAATGCGTTGATTTACCGTAATATAATAGGCGTTTTGCTATTCCGGCCATTCGATTTTGTAGTATGGTGCAAAGCAAAGTTTTATGGTAAAAATCACATACACAAAACCCAAACGTTCAGCGTGGTGAGCGGTACGAACTTGTGGTAGGCACTTTTGAAAGTCGAACATTCCATCGGCCGGCGTGTAATGCCTTTCTCCACTTTTTTCGCCGGAGGTTCGCTTATAGTTTGAGCATTTTTGAGAGCATTAGTGATTCGACAGCAAGCAAAGTTAAAGACTCAAGATTATTCGTGTGTCGATCGACAAAGTGTAAAGCATTGCCGCTCCTGTAGATAAATGTAATAGGTGTAGGCCGAGGGTAGAAAGAACTGATTGAAGAAACAGCATTACGTTGCCTAGTTCGCAATTACGGTGCTTAAATAATCGTGAAATTGCTTCGATTGTTTTCCAGAAGCCATTTGACACTAGATACGGCGGTAATGCAACAGTTGCTTACGGCATTGTGCTATTGTTTCCATGCGTACCTTTTTTAACTTGCCTACGATTTACGATTTTATCGTATACTTTCTTAAGATGTCAATATACTTAAGCATTGATGTATTTAGGTGATATACTGTAATTAATTCATGTTATTTCCAATCAAAAATGCTTTGTTTGTATGTAACAGTATACTTCAGACGAATGATAACTTCATTGTAACAGTCATTGTATGTAATTGTATCAGTGTTGAATAATTGTTTATAATGCTTTGGAGCCTTCTGATGGTTGAGATGATAGCGGCGCCGCTGTCTACACGGCAGGATCGCGTATCAAATCCCATTTTGACCGTCTATCTAGGACTGACTATTCGGCTACGGGAAAACACGTCAAGCAAAGTCAATAATAGCAGGCCAAAAACTCTTGAGGTTGCAGTGTCCACCAAAGAAAGAAAAGAAGTGTTGAAGCGTTCTTATAATAATTAGGTGAAATAAAGTTTTTACACATAATCTATATGGAAAGTCGAATACAATAAGTTTGACATCTATACTTAATCTGTTTCTTTTGTTATATTAGTACGGTATGGTAATAGATCATTGGAATAGCTCTCACATGCAATTACCAATATCAAATTCCATCCAGACTTGAAAAAGAAGTCTCAGTGAAAAGAAAATTTGAATAAAGAAGTAAAAAGAAGTGGTTAATGAACCAATATAAAACTTTTCAAACCATAGACAAATTTCAGTTATATACGTATTAAGTGATTAAAGTCATTGTTCCGTTTCATCGGAAGGTTTGTTTTTGTTTTTTGTTTTTTTTTTTTCTCTGTTGTGGTGTGTCGTTCGGTACCTGCGGATAAACAGGAACAAAAAAGGGTCCTTTTTATACAAGGCGGTAAGCGGTATAACGGACGGTTCCGCGAAATGCACACCACAGCGGAGGGAGTACAATTTTAGGGTTTGCACACGAGTGCAAACCAGTACGTGATCGATAGCGCTGGAGTTAAGTCGCAAGAAGCGAAAATAAAATAGTTCTTGTGCGTAATTAGATGTTCAGTGCCTTATTAAATCCGCTGAGATATCACATGGTCCTTCGAGCCGGATATTAGGTAGCTGAATATCAATAGAGATCGCTTCATCATGACTCGCACACCTCGAACGCCACGCACACCAGCCGTGAAATCGGTCGGAGAACCGGGCTGGGTGGATGCAATTATTGCAGCGAAGCCAAACATTCACATGCGTGATCTTGCATGTGAGGAGTTAGGTCGTATAATGGACAATATTTTGCAGGCGAAGAATGAGGGAAAGGCGCTGACCGCGGTACAGTGCAAAGTGTACGGGAAAAAGGCAGATAGTGCATTGGAAGAGCATAACAAGCATTATGCTGAAATTATTAAGCTTGTTGTTGGAGATAGTGCAGTGCATGACGCCAAGTATAAGGAAACTATTAAATTGCATGAGGAGGTGATGTTGGAATTAGAGAGTGCATCTGAAGCCTTTGTGGCAAGGTCAACATCATCTCAAGCAATGGTTCCAGGTCCCAGTGTCCCACCAGTGATTGTGCATGCCCCATTGCCTCGCCCCATACCTACGTTTAGTGGCAAGTATGAGGAATGGGAGCGATTCAAGACAATTTTTAGAGACATTGTGGACAAAAGTGGTGACAATCCGCGTATAAAACTTTATCACCTTGAAAAGGCCTTGAGCGGTGATGCGGCCAAGGTAATTGATCAAAAGACAATAAATGACGGTAACTACGAACGCGCGTGGCAACTGTTATCCGATCGCTATGAGAATAAGCGTCGTATGGTGGACCTACATATTAGTGGACTGTTTAGTTTAAAGAAATTAAGCGAAGAGAACTATGTCGGTCTGCGTAATTTAGTGGAATCAGTGGAGAGCCACGTGGAAAACCTGAAGTATTTAGGTGAACATTTTGCCGGGCTTTCTTGTACGATGGTGATATATCTAATATCTAATTCGTTGGATATCGAGACCAAGAAGTTATGGGAAGCTAGCATCCCTAAAAGTGAACTACCGAATTATGAAAAAACCTTGTGCTTCCTAAAAGAAAGAGTGTCGGTGTTAGAAAGGTGCCAAGCAAATGTTGCAGTTGGACAAAAGGGTCGTTTCGTTGAAAAAAGGCCAAATTACAACGAAAATTCACCTATGAAACGAAAAGCGGCTTCAACTTCGTTCGTTGAAAATATGTCTAGTGAAAAGGTTTGTGATTTGTGCAAGGGACTACATGGAACGAACAAATGTCCGGAAATTGTTTTGTTAAATGGAAAGCAACGTGCCCAATACGTAAAATCAAAACGGCTTTGTTTGATATGCTTGAAACCAGGACATTGGCGAAACCGTTGCAAATCGCGTGTGAAGTGTAGTAAGTGCGAAGGAGCACACAACACAATTTTACATTATGACAATAACTCGGTGAAGTCAGAACAAGCTTCAAGTGAACCCGAAAGAGTGAGCGCAAGCCAGCATGCTGATAATGCCGCTAGTTCGGGGAGTATTGTTCTATTGCAAACTGTTCTGCTTTACGCGGAATCAGCGAACAAGGAGTTGTTGTTGTGCCGTGCGCTGTTGGACAGTGGATCGCAGATCAGTTGTGTTACGGAAGCGCTTGCGGTGAAATTAGGCGTAAATTTGGTGAATGTGAACGTGCCAATAAAAGGAATTGGAAACATTGATTCGCCTGTAAGGCAAAAGTGTTCCTTTACTGTGAAATCCCGATGCACCGATTTTTCTATGGGTATCACGTGTTTTGTTTATCGCGAAATTACTGGTAAAATGCCATCTGTTAAATTCGATATTAGTTCGTGGAACTTGCCTGACAGTGCGTTGTTGGCCGATCCAACCTTTAACGATCCAGGCAGTGTGGACATTTTGCTGGGAATGGATTGTCTCTCGGAATTAACAATATCAGGGTCCGTGAAAAGAGCGAACACACTACCGATGATCACTGAAACCCGTCTTGGATGGGTAATAGGAGGGCGTGTTGCTGATTTATACAAGGAAAGTGAAATGTTTACCAATGTATCGACAAATGATCGTTTAGGATCAATAATGCAAAGGTTTTGGGAAATAGAAGATGTTACCAGTGAGCGTTCTGTGAAATCTGAGGACGAATTGTACGAAACGCATTTTCTCGAAACACACTATCGCGAATCAACAGGCAGGTATGTTGGTCACTGCAGAATGGTAGAGGAAAGTAAGGATGATCCATCATCAAGGAAGTGGTATCTACCACATCATGCTGTCCTCAACCCGACAAAAAGCACCACAAAATGCCGTGTGGTTTTTGATGCTTTAGCGAAGGTCAACGGAAGGTCATTAAATGATGTTATGAGAAGTAATTTTTTGCCATCAGAACCCATGGAGGATCTACGCGATGAAGAGATTCCTGATCTACGCAAGGGTGTTACCTGCAGCGTCACAGTACCGCTTGATATTCTTCCGATCCTGGTAAAATTTGAATCTTTTCGAAAGACACAAAGAATAGTAGCATATGTTGTACGATTCAAACAAAATGCCAAACGAGGTAAGGGTGAACGCATTAATGACCCAAAGCCTACAATTGCTGAGTTGCGGGAATCAACGCGTTGGATTGTAAGAACTATTCAGCATCATGAGTTATCAGATGTAGTGTCGGCAGTAAAGCAAGGTAAACCTGTGCAACGATACCAGAATCTGAATCTCTTCTTGGATGGTGAGCTGCTGAGAGTTGGAGGTCGTATACGCAAGTCAGATCTGTCGTATGACAACAAACATCAGCTGTTACTGCCACATCGTAGCATCATAACTAAGCGTTTGATTGCAGCAATTCATCGTGAAAATCTACACATCGGCCCGTCTGGAGTGATTTCTATTTTGCGTCAGCAATTCTGGATTGTGAATGCTAGATCAACGGTTCGAAAGGTGCTGCACGAATGCATTGTTTGCTTCAGAAGTAGTCCAAGTACTATGGATCAACAAATGGGTGATCTACCTACCTGTCGAGTAACAGCTGCTCCTACCTTTCAACGTGTAGGTTTGGATTTCGCTGGACCAATTATGTTGAAATCAGGTATCCGTCGTGTAACTGCTACGAAAGGATACGTATGTCTATTTGTGTGTATGGTCACAAAGGCGATTCATTTGGAGGCTGTAGAGAATCTTTCAACTGGGGCTTTTCTTGCTGCCTTGAGACGATTTGTATCCAGACGAGGAATACCTGAAGAAATCTACAGTGATAATGCTACTAATTTTGTTGGAGCAAAACATGAGCTTCGTGAGTTATATGAAATGTTCAAGGATGAAACATCGAAACAAGGCATTTTCCAGTTCTGCCAAGAGAAAGAAGTTACGTGGAAAATGATCCCACCTAATGCTCCTCATTTTGGAGGGATTTGGGAAGCTGGCGTAAAAAGTGTCAAAAGCGTATTGAAAAGAGTTTATAAGTCTGCTTCGTTAACTATAACCGACTTCTACACGCTTCTGTGTCAAATTGAAGCTATGTTAAACTCGCGACCATTATACGCCCTTTCAAACGATCCACATGATCTGGACTGCCTTACACCTGCACATTTTACGATCGATCGTCCATTGATTGGAGTTGCGGAACCGTCATATTTGGACCTGCCAGAGAACCGTTTAGACAAGTGGCAGAGGCTTCAGCAACTTCGGCAACATTTTTGGAGACGATGGCAGAAGGAGTATCTGAGTGAGTTGCAGACCAGGCATAAGTGGACCAAGGTGAAGGATAATATCAAAGAAGGAGCATTGGTATTAATGAAGGAAGACAACATGCCCCCGCAGTTTTGGAAATTAGGACGAATTTCTAAAGTGTATCCAGGCGATGACGGGTTGATACGAGTGGTAGATGTGAAGACGAAGTACGGTGTATTTAAACGTCCGATACACAAGTTAGCGCCTCTTCCCATGCAGGATCCCTAATAATATTCGGGCGGGGAGGATGTTCCGTTTCATCGGAAGGTTTGTTTTTGTTTTTTGTTTTTTTTTTTTTTCTCTGTTGTGGTGTGTCGTTCGGTACCTGCGGATAAACAGGAACAAAAAAGGGTCCTTTTTATACAAGGCGGTAAGCGGTATAACGGACGGTTCCGCGAAATGCACACCACAGCGGAGGGAGTACAATTTTAGGGTTTGCACACGAGTGCAAACCAGTACGTGATCGATAGCGCTGGAGTTAAGTCGCAAGAAGCGAAAATAAAATAGTTCTTGTGCGTAATTAGATGTTCAGTGCCTTATTAAATCCGCTGAGATATCACAGTCATTTCCCGAGTTATTCGAATTTAAAAATTTAATATGTAATTTAATATGTAATCTGCAAACTTTTCAATCTTCTCAAAAATACGTTATATTTTATCAGTATAAATGTTAGTTTAAGTAAAATTTAAGCAAATTGTCGTGCAAAATTTGAAAATATTAGTCCCAAAATACGAAGTATAAACGACTTGTTGAACGATATTTCTCTTTCGCGATTAACGTTATTCGCGATTAACGTAGATTTCTCTGGAATGAATGAAGAAATTTAACATCTGAAACTGAAATAATTTGTCACAAGGAAATTCATTCATGATAATAATGACGTTCAAATGTTAAACTAAGTCAAATATTCCAGACGTTTGCAACCTAAACATAGTTCATCAAAACATTTCTTGTGGTTACCTTTCCATTTTTTTATTAAATATGAAATGATCGAATGAACTCTTCAATTCACACGTTTTGTTTATGAAGGATATATATATTTGTCTTCAGTTGAAGCATACATCTGTTATGTCTTCAGATACATCCAAAAGATACTGTTAAACGTTGGAAATCAACATGGAAGCGTCAACATACTGAACAACACGAAACAAAAGTGAATTGATCGCGCTTTTTGGATGAAAAATACCATCATTCGGTGAGAGTTCCAAACTGACCGTCAAACATCAGCGAAATGGAAAGGAATCCGCCCCAAAACCTGTTGCCTAAATTGATGGTGTCCTCTAAAAGTTGTTTTTGTTGGTACTCCAGTAAAAGAAACCTGCCGAAAGGAAAACAACCGGTGGAATACATGTTGCGTTTTTTCTGATGCCAGGGCCAACTGGAACCGTCTTACCTATGGAAGCCACTAAAATCAAGTTTATACACAATATCTTTTGAAGTAACGAAGGATTCGGGGTGAATAAAATCTGAGAAAAAATGAAATATCAAATGTGGAAGTGGTCATTTTCAAAAACTGACACTTTCGCGCGTCTTGCGGGTTTCACCACTGTCTAACGATTCGTAGTTTAGTGATAGGTTAAAAATGTTTTGTCTGGTGTGATTAATATGTAAATAATGTTCAATTTAGCTCATATAACCAAATCAGACTTAAAAAAATTACGGCAAAAAACAGTAACCGGTAACCGATTTTGATTTATTTGCTAATGATGCGTTCACTGCTTCCGGCAGTATCAAAGACAGTTTTATGGTGATAAAATGGATGAGTTGCTTACTTCCGTCACGTGACGTTTTTTTTACTGATGAAACGAAGAGACATTGCTCGGAGCCAGACCAACACGACTTAATTAGATCATTTGTTATGGTTCAAAGTGACCAAATGATGGGTCCGGGTGTGGCTTGCCGTAGTATATTCAAGTACAAAACATTAGACTACATTTATCTTACTCGCCACTGTTGACTTTGACCGATATGGCAATTTTTTAACTGGAAAAACGTAGACATAGAAGGTGTGAGATTTCAAGCATAAAGCTTTGAAAAATAAAACCGTTCTTTTTTATGCTTATATGGATTTAGCCTCTTCAGGAAATATAGAAGTAAATACGTTCTGTGTAGTATTCCTCAGCCCACAAAGTCCATCATCAAGCATTCTTGATTGAATTAAGTAGTCTGTTTATTTTCGTTTGTTTTGTGATTTTACCACGTAGCCGGATAGTCAATCCTTGGTACGGGGGGACGGTCCGTATGGGATTTGAACCCGGTCCTGCCGTGTGGACCGGCGCCGTTTATCACATGATCCGGTAAACTATTGAAAGTAAAATTCAGTATCTCTTTCAATAAGTAGTGGTGCTATTTGATAGTTCTTAGATGAAAGAGAAATTGGTTGCATGAATAGATACTAAAAACGAAATGGGGTGAAATATTTAAAATAAGTTAAGATTTTTCTGACAGGTTGTCTTTTTCAATTTTTGGATGGAAAATTGGTTATACTGGTTTTAAATGATCGATATTATTGTATAACATCTCTTCCAACTGATATAGAATTAGCCAAACAAGTTGTCTAGCTGGAACTTTCTGACGAAACCGATGTAGGAATGACCCAGAAAGTAAATCGATCCTTCGCAGCTTCACACTCTTTCTCAATTGTTTTCCACTCTTCTTACACTGAAGAGCGATAATAATGAATGTTTTGCCGATAGACAGATTCCGTTTATGAATTTCTCGATTGTGGTTAGCTCCAAATACTGATTGGAATGAGGTTTTTTTTTCATCGGTGAGATATTGAGTTAAGTTCTACGCGCCAAGGTAAATTGCAATCAAAGCTTCACATTTCTAGATGGAAGCAAATGGCTTCCGTTGTTGGTGTGAGGAAGTTGCGTTTTTTTTTGGACCAAATAATAAGAAACCGGAAGCAAAATGGGGGGAGAAAAAATAGAATGCTTATACACTGGCGCGCAGAACTACAACCATTAATGTATCTCGCACAGGAAATCACAGATGGTTGAGCTTCTGGGAATTCGATAGCTGCATCCGTGGTTCGCTCGACAAACGGAACGAAAGAAATTGTATTAGCCAGCATTAGGAGAGAAAAGGGAAACAACGAAAAACGAATTGGGTGTGTAACGGTGCCAGACTTGGCGGATAAAATTCCAAGCGAAACTATTTACTATTTTGGGTATCGTATTGGTAATGGTAAATACTATAGGTAAATACTAAATTTCTTGGAACTAACAAAGACTAGTTTCTTTTATGCTCGAAGAAGAACAAATAAGTGAATTCGAACAGTAAACTTTGAAGCTTTTAGCGTTTCCTCCTTTTACAGAATCTTTTTTCTGTACGGACAAGTTATGCATGGTGATCCAAAACACACATAATTAAGTTTCCTTACTTGCTCGCTTTTAACAGAAAGCTCTCTAATACTTATACTTTATCGAGGCTGCTCAATTGTAAAGAACGTTCGAAACCATAAAAATACAATAGCCTCGTCTTGAGTTGCAGTGCACCCTGCCGTATGCTAACATGAACCGTCGGAAAACGAATCACTTGCCAGTGTAATTTCACTGTTTGGAGGCCCTTGAAACTCCACTTTTTATGTACGATTTGAGAAGGTCTGCACGATCGCTGCCTAACCTTTGACCGTGTCGACGTCCATTAGAACCGGTTGTACCATGGTTGTCTCCTGGGCGAACAACAAAACCCAAGTGTAACGCGATTCAATGCGACATGGAACGTGGGGTCCTCCAGAGAGAAGATTGGTTTCAAAAGTTTCACGTGTTTCATGGCTTTTGTTTTGACCGCCCTCGTTAGTTTGTTTAGTTTTGAGCAGGGTTCGTATGTGCTTTATAGTTCCCTGTAATCGATCGCTCAGTAAACGATTGTCCGTGTCACCGAGATCTGGAGCAGTTGGCGTATCGGAAGGAAGCACCTTAAGTTGCAGTAATTTACCCGTGTGTATGCAAGCTCGTCTACGAAAACAAATGAGACGATTCGTTTCAAACCGTAACCGTGTCACCGAATTAGTTTCTTAGATATTCCCGCTACGCTTGCTTAATCCGAGCTACGGGTGGTCGTCAACATAGTATAGGATTGCCCTACGTAGTATAGGGAAAAAGGTAGTCTACAAAGAAATTAGAACACAAGTAAATAATAAGTAAATTTGAAATATCATGGAACCACCACCACAATGGTCTACAATGGAATTGCATCGTGATATTCCGAACACTATAAATAGGATACGAAACATGATAAAACGTCAGATTATTTAACACTAGAACAAATTGAACTGAACAAACTAGAACTGGGACGCGTCAATTTTATCACGTTAATTTTTGAGGTTTAACAATTAAAAATTAGTCGATGCATGACTTTTAAGTAACTTTGCTATACCATGAAGTTAAAACCAATTTTAAACATAATAAAATTCTTCAAAATTGTTTATAAAACAAGCAACAGTGAAAACGCTTGGTAATGCTATTGCTAAGTATAATATGCTTATGATCACTTTTTCAATGTATCAACATACAGTTCCTCGATCATAAATCCGAAAGTCTAGAAATTGAGCAATTATCCGGAGATAGTAGCGGCTCCGGTTAAACACAACAGGACCTGAGATCAAATCCCATCCGGACCAAACTCCCATACACAGGACAATGGCTACTGGTAAATAAAGTCAGTAATGGCAGGCCAATACCTCTTGAGGTTGCAGTGCCACAAAAAAGAGAAATGAAATAAGCTCTGTTGAGTTTGCAGAAAAAGAAAAAGACAAAATTAAACGTTTTTACGTCTTTGTTTAATATTTATGAAATATTACGTTTATCGAATTTACGTTTTCACTTCATTATTTCCTCTATCTGTGTATTCTTACAATACATTCAATTAATATCCAACCAAAATTTAACTATCGATCCCCTGATGTGGGCAAAAAAGTATATAAATTAAGGTTTTTATTGTATTCTTGTTCTAAACACTATTATTATTACGATTTCCATTACCTTTAATCAAAATTTTGAGAAGTAAACTACATTTTATGAACTCTCCAAACGAACTATTATTTGTTGTGCGTAATTATGTTTCTATTTGCTTGAATCGAACTCATAAAATATATTTTTAAAACAGCACGTGTATTTCCTTGATCAGTTTTAAATTCTTGGTCAGTTAAATGTCTAGATAAAAATTACAAATCTTCTAGACAAAAGTTATAAATTATATATTTAAATTCCATGTGTGCATATATCCTCAAATAACGAAGACTTTGCTATGGTTGTGTGCTTTGTAAGATAAATCAGAATCAAATAATGCAATAAGTAATACTGAAACAAGCATTGAAACAGAACCTTTTAAATAATATTGTAAGAAATCAACTAGTATGTAATGTAGTTGTACGATTTTGTTTTCGTCTCTTGGATCACTCACTAACGATATACTCACAAAGATCTGACTACCGTTCAATTTCTAGATGTCTGTATTTGGGTTTGAGTCGCTGTACGTTGATGCATACAGTGATAGCAAAAGCAATAATTTTTCTTCATAAAAGCCTTTTACTGTGTGATCTATGAAACGATCGCGCACAGACCAAAGCCTGTGGCTCGGTGTGGTTTGCGTTGAACATCGAACGCATTCAACGGTATTCGAATCCCTGGCATTCGCCTATTAAACGTACATGGAACATCAGCGTTTCGATTCAATAGACGTTGGTAAACCGCGGGAGATACAAATAGAACCGATCCGGTTTTGGAGTGATTTAAATACGGTGTGCGTGTTATGTCCGTGCCATGTTGCGGAGCCGCCATTAGTTCTAGCTGCAGATATGTCGTGTTGAGACATAAGCAGGAATGCAGTAAGCTAGCGGATTTAAATTGGTTCAAAACGTGTACGTTCCTTGCAACGGCACATGATGGAACATGCTGGATTGACGATATTTACAAAATATATAAATAAATCTGTCAGAATAATAAGATTATTATATGGATATGTAAATGCTAGAATTTCGGTGTTCCTCGTAAGTAGTTTGATCATATCTTTGCTTCTGATTGTGATCGGATGATAATTAGAAGTAGGTCTACAGAGGAGAACGAAAAATCATGCACGCAGGAATGATATACTGCAACGCACAGAAAGTGTCTCGTGTAATTGATGCTTCTTTCTGTGATTCCTCAAACCTATAGCGGCAGCTGGTGTGATGAGTTAGCGAGTAAATGTCATTAGAATTCTATTTATACCGGTATAAGGCTCATTCCAGTACTCCACCGTTCACAACGGCGAGCTCGAACCAAGACCTAAGGGATGCGCAGATAAATTATGGTAGTCCACTCACTCTGAAGTTTCAATGACCTATAATTACGTTTCTTACCAATGGCTTATTGAAGAAACAAGGGTCATGCTAAAAATACTTGTAAAATAGATAGCAAGAATATGATCGAGAGGTTTGCAGACGGAAATGGTAACGATCTTTTTATCAAAAAATAAACAAATATCTTAATGCTAAGTTATTTTTTTTATTTTTGATATGATATAGAAGGCTACATAATTAAGCTATTTATAAAAAAAATCAACGAATTTCCCTACGCAAGTGAAAAATGCATTTCAATAATTTGAAATACTTTTAAATTTTAAAACGATCAGTCATAGCGTCTGATATAACGAATTTAAATTATCTTCTGTATTACGCTTTCTTTCCAGCTGCAACATTACACTCGGATGATAAAGGAGATTTGAAAGAAAGATGAAATAAACGAAGAGCGCAAAGTTCTTTCGCGAGAAAGTTAATAAAATCGTTAGCATCTCAGCGCATCTTCTGAGAGCGCTTTCTTATCACGACGTCATCCACAAAAATGGACACAATGACATTTGACGACGAGCCACCACCTGAACCGCGGGAAGGCTGGTTGCTGGTACGTGTATTCGTGCCAGAGCTGAACGTCCACAAGAGCCTTCAGTTTCCGTCGGATAAGATCGTATGGGACGTGAAGCAGCAATGTCTAGCTTCGTTACCGAAGGTAAGTACCGCAAAATGGCCTACGAAACATAATTGGTTTGCATTTACATCGAATCTGGTACGCAGCGAGAGCATGACTTTCGTTTTACTACAACATTTGCATTGTGGTCTGTTATTCATCGAATGGTTCTGGTACAACTAGCCTGCATGTGCAGTTGTTGGTTCAATCACTGACCTGAACGACCTTGTAGATTGCCTGTTGTCGTTAACATCTTAGCAGGTGTGTACACCTTTGCTCCTAGTGTGATAAGCTTGTACTCATTCAAGGAAGTCACTGATAAAAATCGGCTTGTCCGTTGGCGCATGCCTGGGAATATCCAAGAAATGTTCTGCTTTATCGTGTCTTAAACCGAACGCTACACGTTGCCATCGATCACTAATGACAAATCACTCCAATCATTCGTTCTACCATTACGTGTGACGGTTGATATGTTTGAAGTATCGAGCAGGAGGTTGATTCGTGGCGTAAATTGTGGGAAAGATTACAGTTCAATTTTTGACGTAATGTGATTGTGCGTAACGAAGATATTCCACTCTGCGTCCAGTAATCTGTATTGTCTTCTTCTAAGTAATGGCTCATTTTGATTAAGTAGTGTTGTTATACCGAAGTATTACGGTTAAAATTTCGGGTGCCTCAATGGTTTAATGTTAGTAGCAAAGGTACTAAAACTTACCCGTTCTTCGATAGCATGAAATGACTGATATATGCCAGAAATTACAAATCACTTTGAAAAAAATGCTTTAAAAAATTATTATTAAAGTTTAGCTCATATTATTAAATGTTTGTCTTCGATGTTTCGTCTTCTTGGCGTAATGACCTCTGGGATCTGAATTTCTGGCTTACGATACTTATATTACCACGTAGCCGGATAGTCAGTCCTTGCTACGACGGGACGTTCCGGATGAGATTTGATCTTACGTCCTGCCGTGTGGGCCGTCGCCGTTTATCACATACACCAGCGGGCCCCCCTTCAATGCTAGAATACGCAAAATGTGAGTCAAGTTAGTCGAACGATTTTTTAAAACAGCTTTGTTTGGACAGTTGTCCAGTAAATGATCGAAACTTTGTGGTTGTTGTTGTTGTTTTGAATTGACTAGTCAGTTTATATGGAAATCTTCCAGCCTTTTTGGTCTCTCACCGTCAAAGTACACACAAAAAAAAACGACTTGTATGAGACCTTAAACTCATCATAGCCTTCAATGACAGTAGCAGCGAGCAGCGAGTAATAGAGTTACTTAAAAAACGAAGTGAAATTAAACCTCGTGTTTTTGCTTAGCTTTTTACTGATTAGCTTAGAAGCGCTAACGAAAGGTACCTGATTTATGATGGTACCTCGTTCTACGCATAACAAACCTCGTGATGGATGCTGACCCATCTTCATACCATAAGCATGTGCGTGGTGTAAATCAGTGACGATGTCGAGAGAAACTCGATCTTGGGAAGAGCATTTGATGTGTGTCTGTGGCATTGATTCCGTAGATTCATTTCTGGTTAGTGGCACATTTCTCACTTTTGTTCGTATCGTTTAGCCTCGTACGGGAAGCAAAGGGTTCCCAGCATTTCACGACTACCGCGTGAGTGGTGAGGAAACCCATTGACGGAATATACGCTCCAGAATCGCGGTCACCGCATGTTTGCCCAAGCTTCTGCATGCACATGTGGCCATAGGAATGGCGGAAGTGCATCTATCTATCCTACTACCTGAGTATTTGGCTCGGTTGGAAGAAGTGAAGAAGTCTGAACAAAATGTGTTGTTGCTGGTGGATAGAAACGTTCGTAAAAAGGAACGCTAAATATGGCCGTGGTTCGAATAGGCACGATTTTATACTTATCGAAGCTGGGTGAAACTGTATCAGATAGACAGAAACTCATCATTCCGGCGAGACAACGTTAAAGGCATTTTTATTTTTATTGTTTACGTCGGGCCCTTTGATGCGAAAGGAAATCGCTGAGGGAAAGGTATGCAAGTAATACGTTCGTCTTTGGATCACGAAGCGGAAGCGTGCATTTCATCGCACAGAGTCATCTGAGAATAACAGTAAGTGTACGTATACCTACTGTAGGTTTGTCGGAATACACCTAGTTTCATAAATAGCTGATTGGAGCTGAAATCCTGAGCGCATCATTATTTAGCTCTTATTAGGATAACAGACTTAAGAATGAATTTTTAATAAATTCATACATCCATGTGTCATTCAGCTACATAAACCGATAAATACTTCTAAAACAAATGATGGTGCGATATAACGCCCAAAAGTAAACCGCCGCACAACAGCAATTGATCTGCAGGATTGGATTTTTATCCAATCACGTCACGTCACACATATAAAAAAAATATCTCAAAAGCATTCACCGTATGGCCGCAAATCTCGGTTAGGCTTTCGGGACTTGGTGGTTAAGTCAGTGGAGAAGTTTTGCGCGGTATCCCATTGATCGCTGGTGAAGCGTTTCAAGCGTAATCGTCCAAGTTGGTCGTTTGCTAGTGCTTGCCGTCGTCATCACCATCATCATCCTCATCATCGATGATTGCATGTACATACGCTCCAATACTGAAACCGGCTTGGAATGCGGGCCAGCTTCCAAGCAAAACCAAATTCACCAACACTGGGTTGCGATCACGTACACACTGTCCAGACGGCTCGCGGCATTGTAGGGCTGTTGGACACAAACTAAAACCAATGCGATCGAGAGCTTTTTTTCTCCGGTGGAGCTAGATGGAAGTGGGTTTTGGAAAACCGGTTTTCGGTTTGAATTTCCGTTGTTCTTTTTTCGTTTCGCTCAACATCACACAAACGCTCCTGTAGCGTGGCCAATCGATAGCCGTTGGTCATGTCGCGCTATGTAAGTGTGCGCACTCGCTCGCGGATCGACGTGTGCAACGCGGAAAAGAGAAATGGGTTAAGCTACACTGGAATATCTTACGAATGTGTGTCTCCTGAAATGGTGGCCAGGGTTTTTTTTTCTAGAGGCAAGGCGCAAGGTGTGCGATGGTCGGGAATTCGAGCGATTGCCCATCCATCGTTTGAACGTGGTATGAAATTTTGTGTGTATTAGTTTGTCCATCATTTGGAACCCGTTTCGTCCGGTGCTTCTAACGACCAGCGATGCGAATCTGAGGAAATGGCGTAGTGTTGTCGGTCAAAACCCTCCTACGTTTCGGTCAGCTGCAAAAGGGAAGAGAGATTTTTTAAAAGTCCTGTTTGAAATTTGCTTTGATTTGCTTTCGTGCTGAAGTGTTGGTAGAATTTTCGAGAAGTTAATCAACGTGTCTTGGAATTATGTGAAAAATATAAACTGAAGTCCATCTTATATAAAATATATGATGTTTAATATAGTTTTTAAATAATACTAATGAGTTCTAAACTAATTGTGTACAATATAAAACTTCCTTCTTTTAACTTAATATAATTTAGCAAAAAACCTATTGTAACTCATGTTACAACTCATGTATGTTCTCTTCAATATACCTGTGGAACCCTTTGGCAGAGCGGTATTGAGGAATTTTTTGATCGACCTTTTAATTTTATATGCTTTTGTATGCAGACCAAGAGGATTCAATATTGTTTCTTGAATGGATTACAAAGCTTAGAGCTTGTAGTGGTACCACAACATGGGGCCTCCAAGTTCAATATTAGAAACAACCCTTTTTATATTCGTCGATATTTGACCTTGTACCGATACGTGTGCAGTTAAATAGTAAATACCTGTATTTACGACACACCGAACATTATTGGAAGAATAATTGTAGCATGGTCGATAAGATTTATTGGTCTGTTTTAGGGGTTTTCACCTGTGTTTTGTTTTGACAATCATGTGTAGTAATTTTGAAGATAATTTTAAACAGTTTTGATACAAAAACGAGGCGGCCCAGTGCGATATGGGTTGAATGATTTTTTGTTCCATCCAAAACAATAATCCCTACCAATAAATGTTCAAATGTTAGCTTTGAGTAAATTAAACATTGCTCGTTTGGTATACGTTTGTGATAATATTGTAAAATTGAAGTTAACATTTTTCAGTTAGTTCAAATCAAATGTTAATGTAAACTTAACCGTTATCAACATAAATGACTGACTTTCTATGTAATGTATTATTTGCCAAAAAAAAATCTTAAAAAAAGTACTTACAATTTGTAACGGTTAATAAAACGCCTATTCAACTTATGGAAGAAATCATTTTGGGTTGCACATGTACAACATACGGTATTTTTCTTTACCTACCGTCGAATGCGTACAAAGAAATTTAAAAAAAATCTCTTTTTGCATTTTCCGACCTTCAAATGCATAAGAAAACAGACTATAATTAGCGGATTTTTCAATGCATTCATGTGCACTGTTAGGTAATAATTCTCTTTTTTTACTGGTGTCCTATATTAACCTTTTGGGTATATGTGCTCGTTTCAAAGATTTGGCAAAAAATGTGCATATGGTCCATTTCAGGTAATGTATTTCAATTCATTGAATTTCTAAACTTATAATTTGGAATGATGACATCATTGCATGTTTACTCATTTTGACCATTACTTGTATGCTCATTTGATAACATCAAACCTTTTATCAATCATATTTTTTACAACAATTTTTTTGCAAAGTTGAATGAAATTTAGTTGAAAAGTATTTGCATGGAACATAAGTTGTTTAAAATAATATGTTAAAAATATTATCTAGTTTGTTGTGTTTTTTTTGTAACACTTTTTCGATCTTGGCTGGGAAATACACCTTGGTTACCACTTCCACGTGCTTTACTGGTATCTGATTACACACAATTAAACAACATCATGCTTCGCAACACTATTCGTCCGAAAGGTCGCCTTTTGGTTTTGGGTAAGAAATTTAGGTTTAATGCATGTATTTTGTATCTTTTAATGTTGATTTATTACATTTTATATAAAAGCGATATTCAGGTTTGATAATGCTTATGAAATGACAACTTTATATGTTATCGTAAAATAATTAATAAAAAAATAAATAATACGTTAGCGAGCTCAAAATCTGAATTAATAAAACACTGCTATACAATTGAACAATTCCTATACATTCCTAATTTTGTAGTTTGATATTGTATTGCACATGTTTAAAACAGGATAGCGTATCCACGTACATGTGGGTTCGTGGTAGCTTAGTTTAAGTGTTATTTCTTTATTTTATTTCTTTATTTTAATATTTTGGTTTATATGACAACATTGCTCTGTGTATTAATGAAACAATTTAGCCTACGAAAAAAATCTTTAATAATTGGTAGTACTCACAAAATTGGTTCGGAGTAATTTAACTTGTAGAGTTATTTGACGTTGTGCGATGATTTAGAAACACGTCTCATGTAGGGCAATAAACAAATCTATACACATTTTACACTACATGAATCCGTGTCAGTGCCAATTCCACAAATCCCACAACATTTGAACACAGTGCCGGATGTGTTCAATCAATTTAATCATTCTAACAAAAAAAACATACTGAATAACTAGAATGAATGTGCAATCTTCGTGATTGGTCTGGGAATTATTTTCCACTGCACAACGTAGTAAACGATTGAAAAAACTAAGAAATGCAAACATGTCTTACTCAGTCCATTTTTTCCAATGCGTAAAATACGAACTTAATAATAATTTTTAGCGTGTATGTTACTTCATTTCAAAGCTATCAAGATATGAGATATTAAGTTGATTGCAATTTGTGGCTTTTCATCTGGCTCTTTCATTCTATTATTTGTTTGATTGTTTATCGTTGTGTGATTTTTTTTGGCTATATGTACCGTCAGCGTTGTTGGTAAATTGCTAGACAAGTAGCCAATAGTATGAACCATGTTGACATGCCACATACCTCTAGCGCGTGCATCACGAGATGCATTACGCAAACGATTGCATATGTTTGGCTTACGTCCTTAAACTGTAAAGATCGCTACTTAAACATGCGGGTATGTTTTCATGCAATGCATGTATTGCTTGAGCCTTTAAGTTGGATGGAAAATCCAACAGAAAAATACGTAGTAACCACAGTTGAAGTACATTTCTGCGAAACTGAGAAGGACGATCGTTGATGGTGTCCATATTCGTCACACGTATGCTGTTTTTTTACTGCGCTCTGTGTCAACAATCCGACCAATCAGTTGAGTATGCTCAACGTTAAATTTATTACCTTTTACGATGGCATCAGCGATGTCTGCAAATTTTGACAACGTGTATAAAAACGTCAGTGATTCACGTTCGATGCAAGGCGTAGTAGCATGACTTAAGCAAATGTTGTAGCTTTTATAAACAGTTTTGGTCTTTTATCGTTCAAAAGATACATCTGGACGTAAAGACAGATTTTATCAACATATGTAATATATCACCTTTAAGAGAGCTGTGTAGTGAAGTTATCGACGAATGTCACCAAAGACTTTCATTACTTGAGTTATTGTAGACAGTATTTGTTGTAATTATTATCTTACTACTTGAACAGATAGCAGCCAATTTTCATCTGAATCATTCACTGAGATACTTCAACATCACATGTAAAGTCTTAGAAGAGTCATACCTTGAAGAGGCGATTTAGAATATTTTTACTATGAGTCATGAAACTGCTTTGCTTCTGCAGGAATTTGGTCTATGAGTGAAGTTATGTTCGAGAGATAGGTCAACATTTTTCTCTGAATGGTTGAATGTGTTACCTGATACATGTAGCGGCACATATTATTGTAATTTGTTATCAAGTAACTAAGTTAGAGTTGGCACAATAATACAACAATACTATGATACTATAGATACACTGATAGATACAAAATATACAGACCAGCTGTGTTAACATGAAAGGAACACTATTCACGTAAAGAAAGAAATCAGATTATTAAAATTTCATTTCAGCAACGGTGTGACATGAAAACTGGTACAGTATCACTAGTTCATCCTCCAAACCAGTTAATAACTTTGGAGGTCATCGAAAATTTCACATTGCCAATTATTCCAGTGCTAATAACTCGAACGAAGAGACATTATAGCGGTAAACCGTAGCGCAATCTTCAATTATCACGATGGAGAGGTTAATCTAATAAGTGTGAAATGCGATGCATGTGTTGTTGTCGGTACGGACTTTCTTAGACATACTGATCAAATTCGGTCGTGAATTGTTCGTTTCGTACGTTTTTCTACATTATGTCTACAATCGCGTACTACTTGTCCGGGATATAGACAATGTGACCTCGAAAGACAGATTAGATTAAACTAGGCTAACAACAGCGCTAGTGTCTAATTTTGCGCGGCACTAGTCGATGTTCGGTCTGCTAGATATTATATTAGTCAAGCCGAACATTCGTACCATGGTTGTTGCACTTCTGCTGACTTGATGATCGGATGCCGTTGTGGTTTGCCTTTCGCTAGCGTGGATAGTACCGTGGTTAGCAGAGCAGGTTTGATGCAGCTATAAATTATGAGGGGTTTATTTCTAGAGCGTCCAGCTAGGTCTAGGGATTGGGTATGAATCAATTGCAATGGGCAATGGACGCTTAAAGCAAGCATTTCTTTACATTTTCCGGAGTTTCAGAGGAAATTTGCCTTCAAACTTTTTTTAATTGTATTAGCATTTGATTTAACTAGATAATCTAAATTCTAAAGAAATTTTAGAGACTTAGGTAGTAGAACTCTTCGCCCTGAGAGCGAGTTATTAGCATTTACTCGATAGACACACTATTTGCGAAATCAAATTTCAATACGGTATCATTTTATGTTTACCCAAAATTGCTGTTTACTTGAGTTACAAGTTTACGTTGATTTTCTGCAACGTATTTGATTCCGAATGCATCGTGCAGTACACATGTGAATTCTTCATGAAACGATCGATTTTCATCTTTGTTTGGTGGAAGCTCAATGCATGCAATGTGGTATAGTAAACATGAATCTGTCGGAAATTTCAACTCGGAAATTTGCTTCCTACAGGATGACAGCCATGAATCCACAGGAAAACCAATTTGTGGTTTTCAACGTATCGAGTAACTATGCATTCAGTGGTGTCGCCCAGAACGGTACAGTTCATACAAATTTCCATCGGCGTAATTATGTCGCACCGTGGGACAGTTAATATGCCAATCATCTTATTTCCGTTACTTTGTTCTATAATGTTTGATGTTTTACTATTCCGCTATGCGGTAAGGTTAAAACACTTACAAAAGTTAAGCTTTATTTTGTTAGATATTGGGTATTGTAGATCTTTCCATTTATTTCGCACAATTTTGGTTATTGTTTTTTCTTTTTTTTGTTTGAGAATAGATTGAGTAGATTAGAGTAAATTGTCTCTGTCGATAGTGTCTTTCATTTATTCTTAATTGTTTTATTATTGTTTACCATAGCATTGTTATGGTTTTTGGTTTTGCTTGCGAAATATTGACGTATTGTTATTAACCTTGACATTAAAATCTAATACCTTTTCTAATATCCATTCGTATTGCCGCCATTACGCGCTTATATGCTCTCTGATACATTGATCGTTAAAATCTTGGCGAAACTATGCCACCCATGCATAGGAGTTGACTTTTCTGTTGTATGTAATCTAGTTACAGCTAGTCCGCTAATAGGCAAAGCGGATCTGGACCAAAAACGTTTTTGAAGTTACAAATAAGAAAGATATCCCCATGTGAGATAGATCTGTACCTATGACTGTAAATGTTTTTAACGTATGGCATCAAGAGATGTGAACGATTACACAGAGTTACCTTTGTATGTACTGTAAGTGTATTTTACGATGCAAATGTCTCAAAAGTGAACAATACTCGAGCAAAATTGCAGCTTTGTTTATTATCGCGTGCATCGCAAGCATAGTGATCAAGATGTGAATTTCAGTAGCCGGAACGATGCTTCTCACACATCCAACAATGTTCCGAGGATCATGTGCTAAATTTGCGATGATTGCTGAAACGGAACGTAGAGAAAGAGAGAGTTTATATGCAGTGCAAACGGTTTTAAATGAAAGTTTAGACTGCTTTCCTACGATTAGCTGCTTCCACCTCTCGGAAAAAGCTTAATTTGCTGAATGTAGTTAGTCCCTCGACTTGAAAGAAAATAACCGTTATAAATCTGATTGCTAAGTTGCCATTTTTATGAACTGCATTGGAGGACGGTTCAGTTCAGCTCGAACGAGCAAAAATTGTAAACGTTTTATTGTTGTGCTTTAGTTTAACTTTTTTCTCATTTTTTTTTGTCCTATGCCATCGACCATCGACCATACCGCACATTGCTTGGTATTATGCCGCAGGTCGTCACTTATTATTGTACATGTCCGAAGAAGAGCGTTTCCCGTTTATGGATGCAGAAGCCGCCTTTTCGCTGTTGGTATCTTACAACATTGCTTCTCATTTTATTCGTTATGAAATTGGGTAATCTCAAACTATTAGAGTCATCTGAATTGGGAGCGATAATTAGTGTTTGTGAGTAGCGGAAGAAAAATTAAAACTGACCATAAACCTTCACAGATTATTGATCGAAGCTCCCTTTTATGAAACAAAATGCACGCGTGCCTAGACAAACGGCCATAACTGTTAATTAATAATTTGAAGTTTGCCATTGAATTATTGATATTGGTAAATAAACCAAAATTATCTTTCGATGCGATAAAATACATTAAATAAAGTGCGTTAAATTATTTAGAGTAAGCGTTATATTGGTAATGTTTATAACGTTTGCATGAAACACATCTGCTTGAAGTATATTTAGTGTGGGTGGTAAATTTTTAAAGCTGTCTTTATTCAGACTATTTCTATTTCTATTCTATTTCTAAGAAAAATCTATTTTCTTATTCTTCAAAGAAATTTTGTATTTTATCAAGCCCTTATCATATTTCATGATACTGAAATCTTATTCTCAAATCCCGTTAATGGAAGAAAGATAAGGAAAAAAACTTTTTTAAACCTTCTAATAAGGGCATCCACGAGCAGTAATGCGTGAAGTAGATTTATTTATTTAGTTCAGTCCAAATTCAAGGTCATTTCGATTTTACTTATTCATTGCTTTTATCGTTTTATTCAAATAAGCTGGTGTTTGTTGTTTGTGGCGTTTAATGACGATATGTAACAGTGACTTTAAATTTCCAACCGGTTTGAAACGATTGTTTGTATCAGAGATTCAAAGTGCAGGATACTTATTCGTTGATTACTGTAATTATAGAAATAGATTCCTGCTTGTGTTTGTTTCTGTTTGTGTTTCTCTGCGAGACTAAAGGAGCCATACTGTAATGCTTTGCTGTAGGTATTAGCAGTATCTTAAAAGGCCTTGGTATTGGTGGAAGAACCTGGCTTGCTAAGAGCATTCGTTTTGTACGTCATATTACCTCATTTATCTAAAACAATCTATCATATTGATAAAGACGATGTGTAACATCGTTTTATGTAATTTTTATTTTTTTGTAATAATGTGCCTAAATTAAAAATATGGATTTGGAATAATTCTTAGTTTTCAACTATTATATTGAGGAAATAGTAATTAACATATTTTTTCATAAATACAAATGTTAAGTTTTAACTTTTATAGAATTAAAACCATTTGATATTAGACATAAGTATTAATTAATTATTCTCATTAAAAAGGTTCCATTATAGAAGCATATCAATTTCATTGTGTCGTGTATTGTCAAAAATGTTCCAGCAAAAAAGTAACTAAATTTTGCTCCGGCTTAACACTTTCGTGTTTATTTGTTATAAACTTGCCCATTCACGCTGCGTGTAGGAGAGTTATGTTAGTAATGAGATAAATACAAAATGCTCTCCCAGTGATCCTACGTCCTCATCAGGAAGGAGGCATTACGTCGCCGTCGATGTGACGTTTTTATGATTATACAGGCACTATAATACAGTGAGGGTTGTGGCACACTATTAGGTAATCGCGTCATGACTGACACAGTATCTCGTGAACTTCGAGATCGGATGGAAAACACGAGAAAGCCTCAAGAGTTGCATGAAGAAATCTCCCAATAGTGATCACCTTGAGAAGGCCAACCGTGGGATTTCGCACGATACCTTTTTGATATTTCTTTCCCTGTTGCACCTACAACAACAATGGTTCCATTCAATTCTCTTCAGGCTAATGTGGTCTAATGTTTTTCAGTTTAGCATTGCTTCAACATAATTTATCGTACAAGTGTTCACTCTTGGTAAAACGCTGGCTATGTAAGCGCATTGTGGCTTGAAGAATAGGACAGGTTGAAGATTTTTTTGTGGCAATAAATGTAACTGCGGATTAGAGATTTAAATTGTTTTCCTAAGAAATTCAGAAGAATTACTGAATTCTTCTGAATTTCTTAGGGAAACAATTTAAATTATTTTAAAACAGAAAGAAATACATAAAGGAAGTAAGAATCTTAAACTTTTCCAATTTTATTGAATATAAAATATATTAATGTGTGCAATCGAAAATTTATCGAATGCGTTTGTAAAAAAGCCTGTCTTACGCAGCTGCTAGTTCAATTTAATTGGTAGTTTCTAACTATTTAATTATTATAAATAACTGTAAATTTTAAATAAATCTATATAAGGTCCGAAGATACCGAACTAGATGAGACATGTCAGTGTTCTTCAGCACATTTGCGTCATCAAGATTCTGGCGACAGTTAGACTGGTTTTTAAGTCGAGTCACGTCTGTACTGGATTTTTTTTATGAATATGGCCAAATACAACCAACAAACAAAAATCACTCATAGTCAAATCACATTTCAAAATCTTCAAATCTATGACGAATGATTCATTATGACATATGCTAATGAAATGTACTAAAGATGGTAATGAATATCGGCCGATACATATATGAATGCCTTCCTATAAACTGGACGCTTTTCTTCTGGTCAAACTTAACATTATGATCCACACAATAAGCCTTGAATGCCATAGGAACAGGGTGCATAAAATGTCATCTGCTCGACGACAGACAAGTCGTATGAAATCATTTGGTACGGTTTCATTTCTTCCTAAGGGATAGTAAGAAGTATTTTCTGGTAAAAACCTGTTTATATTTGATCTTGTTCACATACCAAATGTACCGAATCCAGATGGTGTTTTGGCGACAGACCGACTGGTTTTGTTACTGGTAGATTGGTCAGAAAGCTGCGATTAACCATTCGCTAGTCAGAATAAGCTGTCGCCTTGCTAAATCAAGAATATGACGGCGAACGTACAGCTTGTGAGTTGATTCTTTACTTGGCAAACAAACTGCTACACGTTAAAACAACCGCGTTCTGTAGATCTGGGACTTGGGATTGTTTGATCGGATTACGGTTTGCGTCATTTGAGGAACAGCACTAACTTGAATAGATCCTAAGAACCTGAACAACAGACTTGTTGGCTACCCTTTTTTTGTAGGACCAAAATTTATCTGTACATTGCCGTTGTGGAAAACGAATGATCGTTGTGCACTAGTCCGTCACTAATCTACTGTCCGTAGCAAACATGTCAATGATCTCTATGTATTTGTGCTGGGGTTGGAAAAAAGGTAAAGCATAACTACGATCCACCTGACTCATTATAGCCGCGAGGAATAAATCAGTATTTTTGTTGTTGATCCACTTGCATCGTATTAAAGTGATTTTTTGTAAAGCAAATGTTTTACGTGAAGTATGGCACAAAGAAGTGTATTGCTAATGCAAAGATTTATATCCGTATGTCAAAACGAACTAAATCTTAGTGGCTATTTCATTCTTAATACTGTTCACTCTTTTGTTGATGTCATTTTCAAATTATTGATTATGTCATTATCTCGCGGTAAATTTTCATTTCGTGTGTAAATTATATAATGTAAATCCAATATTTGTCTGCTCATTTTATCTTCTACTCTGTTCCTCGTGCAAATATGTAAAGACACGATTTGTATTTTTTCCTCTGTATCTCCCTTCGTTATGTACTGTTGATGATTGTTGATATTCCGCGACGCCAGATATTTATAGCTAGAATCTACCGAACCGAAAATATACCACCTGCATGTAATGCGCAATAGCTCGAAAGATTGAATTATTTATCCATCATTTGCATCATGGTATACGACAGGCATTTTCAGTCAAGATAATCCATGTACTAAAGAATTTGCCCTGAATTTAATATCTATGGCCACTAGGAAATGGTGCAAGAACGAATTAACGAGGAAGTGTTTATTTTTTTTACCGAATGATGCATTGCTAGAAACAGAGCAGTATTTCATATTTTACCAAACAGATGTAATATGGAGGAAGTTGAGGTTTTTCCTGTGATATAAGTTTATAGTTATAGTGTTGACAGTCATGTCGTGAAAGATACAAATATGAGTAGTATTTTTGATGGTCGTGCTCAGAGCATGAGAAGACATAAATTCATGGAATGGTAAACATATCAAAACGAAAATTTATCAGCATAATTCCACCCAACAAAAGTCAATAAGGAGTTTTCAAAGCAATCATCAAGTGACACGAATTATTATTTATATCTAGACATCGACCACTACTTACCCAAATTTTGTAACTGCTATAAACTTATTAAACCACCTCTTAAACACAATTAAGAGATGGTTTTCCGAGGACATCATTGTATTCATCCGGATCTTACATTACACTTATATCATGTAGCGTTTTGAATTTATTAGAATATCGTGAGAAACGCTTTTGACCTTCTTGTTATGTAACGTAGAGACAAAATTTTGAAACAATCTTGTCTTCCGTTAACCTTTCAAACTGGGAAGGAATTTTAACAAATTTGTTGTTTTTGTTCTGTTTTATCTTAGGTGACTACCTAGTGCAAATATAACTTTTCATGTAAATCCGCGAGATTGTTAGTGCCGGAAGCTGTATTTTATTTGAAACGTTTTGCATGATAAGATAACTGTTTATTCCATACGTCTGAAAAGTTTGTTTTAGAGGTTATTTGTGAACACGGTTTAAAGGAAACTGTAGTTTTTACAGCTTTTTGTGTATCCTGTGCAATTGTATGGTAATGTGATTGACCGCCAAGGTTTGAAAATTTTCTCAAATAACTGCGATGGTACAAGTCAGAGGCAGAAATGGTTGGAATTGAAATGAGAGTTGCCACTGTAAGTTGTTTAATGTGCGTTTTGTGCATCAAATAAGGCATGTACAGTTCAATTGACATGTTGATGCTGGTTGAGTTTTTTGCCTACCTTGATTTGTTGTTCACAATTGAAAGGCTCACCACGACTAAAACCGTGGTGATGTGTGAGGATGTTTAATTGTAGATAAAATTCCAATCCACAATTTCTCGACCCAACTTCGCACTATTTTTCGGAAAATAATTTATGTTTCGCATTTTTAGTGCATTTTGACCATTTTTATATTCCAGCTGTAAAGATGTCTTTTAAGAATGAATTAAAACGCCATTTAGTTACATTTATATGAACTCGTATGCGATCGTCGGTCAAATCTCGATTCCACCGAGCTAAGCGCGAAGGAACAGTATCAAAACGGTTTAAATTTTTTTTTTATTCATACTTTGGATTTCACACCCTATTGTTGCTCAGCGTATACTGACCAACGCCATGGCAACTTCAGCTCGACCGTACTGTACACGAAAAAATGGCTGGAGGTGTTTAACCCCCGACATAATAATTATTTTCATGTTCGACTTCGACAAACCACGATCACTACCAGCGTGCTCAGTGATGATCAGGAATTTGAAAGATGAAGAATTGCTGCCTATTGCAGGGTACGGGTGAAGTATTCATTCGTATCCAACAGCTAAATGGGAATGTAAAAAGTTGGCCATAGCGTTTATCCACATGAATGGTTGGCTGGATTGCTAAAGGGGAGTTAGGTTTTGCGTAGTCAAGCGCCCTTACTCATTTTCTACTCAGCGCACTCAACACCAATAATGATCGTAAGCGTGTCTCGTTTGATAATTATATAGCAGAGAAGGAATTACCGAAAATCGACAATTACGATTAGCAACTCATGCCTGATAGCTGTTTAAGTTTACTGGTGACCACATTGATTTGGCGATGTTGGTGATCGACGGAAGTTTTATGCAGAGAAGGGAACTGTCAACAGTCACCTTCGCGCTATGACCTAATCTTCAATGTTTTGAATGCTAGCAACCGCTTCTCGCGTTTTTTTCCAAGTTGTTTGGAAACACTGATTCTTTGATAAAAAAAAAACTTTGCTCGGAGATTTGCACACCATTTTTTTTTGCAATGCGTATGGTACTTTCCCATGGACGGCTTAAATGTAATGGGTTTGTTTAGGAACTGCTGATCAGTAGCCTTTTTTGCGCAAATGCATTTTTAATGATGGTCAGACCGCAGACTACGTGCATTAAACGGCTAACAGTTTTGTTTTATATTCCGTTACTCATTCAATCGTGTAACTATGGAAAATAGCGAAAATTTATTAGCGACGGAGAAAGCAAAGGATATTATGGTCTGAAGTTGGAAGATTGATTAGCGAAAACAGCTAAAGAGTGTGCAGGTTATGCACGATACATAGTTAACAATAAAATAAACAAAGAGCATCATCTCTACATTGTTTTACATCTCGAATCCTGCGTTTGTATGGTAATTGAACTAGTAAACCTAAACGGTTTACTGACTCAAATGTCAAATGTGTTGTACTGAACAGAGCCAGGTGTTGCAGAACTCAAATGTTACGTACGGATATATTGTCATTTTTTGCGAACATTGCGAACCATATGTTCTCGTTTAACCTTGAGCAAAGTATATACAAGTTTGGCATGATATTTCATTAGCCTGTGGTTACACGCACACCTGGTCGAAACGTCGGTTTTAGCGTACTAGGACCAAATTTCATTGGAACTGTACATTGTACGTCGCACTGACTATCCAGCTCCAGGTTTGAAAAACGCGAAAAATGATAGACCAGAAAGAAGTAAACGAAGTGCTAATAAGTCTACTTATGATAATGAATCAAATTTCCGAACTGGTTAATAATTTCAGGTTGTTATCAATTGTTATTGTTTTTTTATTTAATGTGGTTCATGAAGCCTTACTAGTTTAATCAAATATCCATTTGCGAAGCGATTTCTTCCATCCGGTTTGATTTCGATTGGCTTTGAAGTTGGCGGATTTTGTTTAGCTTCCTTGGTGTGCTAATTAACTAGAGATTTCTTTAATTGATTTAGTTGCGTTTAAAATTCCGAATTATAGAGGTTCTGTTTTGAAAAAAAAAAATGCTCAGTGTTTAAAATGTGTGTTTAATGTTTATGGCTACCTATTTTATGTTATGTTTTAATTGTACGCGATATATAACATGAAATGCTCAACTTTTGAGAGCAGGGCATGAATTAGCTGTGCTGGTTTTTTGAACTGTAAGAACATATTACACACTTACGTGTACACCCTTGCGGATTTATGTTGGCGTCATTGTAAGATCGTATGTGTATATGTGCTTTTCTCTGTCAACCTGGGTGTTGCAGCAACTTAAAATGAACAATTGGCGATCGCCTACGCACTGATTGCGTTGATCCGACGCTGACGCGACTTTTCAATCCTCTTTTGGAGTTGTTCTTGTTAGTGTTTCAGCTGGCTTAAGATACGCGTAAACCAAGCAGGTATGAAGGTGTTTGTTAGTGGCTCTGAATTGTAGTGGGAAGAAATTTTGCAACAGTTTCAATATCTCCAACACAAGAATATTAAGTTCTTTTCAAGATTGGCCGTGACTCAATCTCGTAAACTTTGCATTCTCTTGGACCACTGTCAATGGAACTGGTTATCAATCCGTTGAAACATATTGAGTTGAGACTAAATTCAACTAGCAGTATATGTCGAAGAGGTTTTTGGTATCAATATGCTAAAAAGACATTATCGTTCCTTTTGCTTCTGGTTGTTGGATATTATGTGATGAAATTCTGAAATTGAATATAGTTACTCCTTAAAAATTTTGACATTAAAATTAAATGCAAATTCTTATGAAAAAAAAAATTAAACAATTATCGATTAAATTAGGTTAGAAACTATTACAAGTCCTAAAGGCTACAAATCTTCTCTTAGTTGCCGCAGTTCTTAAAATTAGCTTTTCTGTATCGAGAAATCTGTTGCGTTGTAACCTTGCCGGTTAAGTATCTCGTCGTTGCCAATTCAACCTTTAATATTGAGTTCCAACACTTAAATGGCAAAACGTTTTCACCTTTCGCCAAACCAAACAGATGTGTATTATGCTTACGGGTGACCGTCAGAAGAAAATGGAAATAAGCGCACGATGGCAGCAGTATGGGTTTTCGCCGTTTATTGCGATGAATGGTTGTAAAAAAAAGACAAGAGAAACAATTCTTCGTGGTCCGATTGGTGGTTAGTTAGGAAGCAATGCGCTCGGTGGGAACGGAACGAGAACGATAAAATGTTTAAAAACCTCGCGGACGTAATCAATATACAACTTTTAAACAAAAAAAAAA
Organism: Anopheles funestus; assembly: GCF_943734845.2. NCBI lineage: Eukaryota > Metazoa > Arthropoda > Insecta > Diptera > Culicidae > Anopheles > Anopheles funestus. The sequence continues at coordinate 47,708,168 of NC_064599.1, forward strand.
ACGGATCTTAATGCAAAGCGGAGGGCGGGGTATAACGATGATGATCCCAGTTGGTGATCCTATAGTAACGTTGTGTATCGGTAGGGATGTTCATTGTGTGAGCAAATAAATCAGACAGGGAATGAATGAAAAATTACACACAAAACGAAAATCTCGTACGAAAATGGTTGCATCGACGTGTCCGTTATACCGCAGCCCAAGCCAATGGACGCCTTGCAAAAGATCACCTGAAAACATGCGAAAAGATTGTTTGCTAGGCAAGCAGATTGTTCCCGTACAGAAACCATCGTCACTACCTACTACATTGTTGCATACAGAAGATGGCAATGGCCTTCAAAATGTGACTCCGGTTTGTTCATTGGAGTTTCAACACCAGCGGGTTGTCGCTGTTTGTGCAATCGTTAGGTGCGTATTGAAGGATGCGAGCATTGATTCATATAAGGCAATGGTGATGTGTATGTGGACGGAACCTAAACGGGTATAAATTTACATATGCACGCATCTTTAAATCGATGGGCATATAAGCATTGATCAGCTACTGTAAACGAGCACCTCTTCAGAGCCACGTTTGTATGCGGAGAACGTTGTTAAAACCAAACACAATCCTTAGGCATGCTGTAGAGATCCAGTGATAAATACACAGCTATTGTTGCGAAGGTGTTGCGTGAAGCTATGCAATTTTTTTTCGTTACCAGAGGATTTGAATTTCAATAATGAGCAAAAAGATTGTCTTTCTCTCTGGTGCATTTATTAACAGTTTACAGTTTACTGTTGAATGCGAAACTGCGGTATATGTGATTGGATTCAATTGGTGTATTTATTTCAGTAGCCTCCGAACCCGTTTAACTATTTTGGTTAGAAAATGTGTGACATGGTCAAATGGTGAATAAAATGAACAATTATTTTTGTACCAGATAATCGACATTTAGATGGGATGTACACAAGGCGATTCCGATTCGTATTAGCAAATCCATTTTACAAAGCATATTTACACTTCAAAGCCAAAATGACGCTAGCGACGTATTATGTTGTCTCAAATGGGTTGTGATGTTTGTTTTCTCCCTTACCGTGTGACATTCGTGTATAGTTTTGCCCAGTGATTCGATCGTTTTCTGTAGTTTTCTGTATATAACCCGAATAGTCTGCCTTCCAGGTTTGCGTTCGTTGTTCAGCGGTGCGTGTTAAAATACCAATAACGTTGTGAACAAAATGCACTACAATTCGTACGATTCATGTCCACTGCCATCGGGAAAACGGGGGTTTAACAATTGGCTTTATGCTGCCACCGATGGTTTTAGATATGCCAGACGAAAAGAGCGAAAATGTTTTGTGAACCAGGTGCGAGTACAAGGCGTGTTGTGGGAGAGGAAAATTAAGTATACCAACCTTCGGACAAATGATAGCCAATGATGCGTTGCATCGCTTGGACACGAGGTTTTATGGCGATGGTTTCCACGGACAGACGACAGGCATACAATCCCATGGTATGTATCCTCAATGGTCCGATCTGGTCTGAAGCAGATGGACAGCAATTGTTTTTGGTTGTAAACGAAAAAAAGGGTTGGTCGGTAGGTCATCACATTCCTGCCATGGAAAGACACAATTGAGCAACTATTCTTCTATTTTTATGCAATGTTAAGCCGCGCAATGTTCGCTTCAAACTTTACGGTAGTGCAGGCACTTCAGTGCAGACCTCATTTTATAACTGAATCGGAATTAAGGTTTCGCACCATTCTGTCCATAAGACAAAGCATAAGCATGGTGTCAAGTAACACCTATTGAGAGACAGCAAAGAAGCATCCCCGAACCTAGCGAATTTGCAAATACAAACTTGATGCGGGCACTGGTGATACGCCGTGTGAAGAAAAGGTGCAAGCACTTTTATGGCAGCAAATCAGCAGATTCAGGTTTAAAGGCGGTAAAGTGTATTGTATTGAAAATAGTATTATGTATAATTTTAAAAAATCCACTAAAGTCCATAAAATTATAAAAACTTTCATGATGACGACTTGAAAAAAAATAAACAGTGAAGGGCAGTTTGTTTCCGGTCATACAAGCACATTATTGTATTGCTTTGGATATTTTAGTTGTCTTGTAAATTTCAACCCTTCTTTTGATCATAATTAGTATTTTAAGTCATACGGCCCTCCTAATTGAAATAAAAAATAATAGTATTTTACTGAACAGTCGCAAGATTAGTTGATCGTGGCCCCCATTCTTTCACGTTGCTTCCAGCTTGTATTTATTTTCCTACCAAACAAAAAGAACTTAATTTGTTGGTGGATTATATTTGAGTTGCATAAGCCTTACCTCGGACACGTTTCCAATGGGAAAGGATGGGTGTCGAAAGCGGCAATGCCGCCACAACAGTGTGTGACTTGAGCTTAGTATTTGAAGATGGTGCATGAAAACAATAAAGCTTCGCAAACGACCGCAGTGTACGTGAGCGAAATGTACAACTTTATTCTTATGTCAGTGCTAGTTTGCGGAGTATAGGTTTGTCTTTGCTGACAATTTTCTCCCAATATTCATTATGTCTCTATTGGGTAGTAGAAAACAATTTCGATTTTTTTGGCTTGGCGAAAACCCTATTGAGTAGCGCTATAACTTCTAGCTCAAATAATTGGGACATGATTATTGCTGGTAACTTTTTTGTTCGTTGCAAGTATCAATGGGATCTGTCGAGACACGTTGACTTATACGCTATTTTTTGGAATGGAAATTGCATTTAATTGAAAGTTTTTAAAGTTTTATGTTGAGTTTGCGGTTTATTGAGGTTTTATGTTAAGCGATAAATTTAAAACGTAGCAAGTTGTTGCAAGCAACGCTTATTTCCTTAGGCCTTTCGATACTTAAAGTAAGCAATAAATTAAAACGTTAACAAAAAACATTATTATAAGCAATCAAACTTTATGTGAGCCGCCCACAAATATCTAGTGTGAGATTAGTATAAGAGCTACGCAGACACGTTCATTTGCCAAGCAATCATGTAAGCCCGGAAGCAAAACAAATTACCCAATTTCTTCAGGTTTCCTGTTTCTATGCATCAGTCTACTACATCGTTGCCGTTGTGATGTCAGGAATGGTGATGATGCTGTGCTGGTAAAAACTTGAATATTCACCCTTAAGATTGTTACACTGATATCCATTAAGCGGTGACGATAACGAGAATGATGCCGTGAGTTGGATAATTTGAATTTAATCTAATATTAGAAGATATTTTTTGATGCTAGTTCTGAGACATCACATCCGCTTTATTACAGATGCTCGAGTCTACAGTATTGGATCGATATTTTTATTTAACGATATCTTCTGACGAGCCGGTAACGTTTGATGCATTCGGTGGGTTTCTGTGCAGTATCCTTTTTAGAGAAAACATCACCTATAAGTCATGGGACAAGATCTGTTCAGACAGTGAAACCATCGTAGAATTTTGAATGAAATGAGTTTATCATTAATTTACAATGATATGTATCATTAACATTCGAGCGGCGATGTTGCGAGGGATGCTATATTTTATAATTCATGTCGTACTTAATAATGTGCCTTTAAGTAATCTTTGACACGAGTTGAATGGAAATTTTTGAATTTTATTTATGACTTTTAACTACATGTAGCAAAGGCCTACTATTTACTTATCAATTTCCCAATATATGTTATACTCGTAAAATCAACGTTGTTCAAATTTCATTAATGTGTTTTTACTGTTCATACTTACAGGAACTAAAAGAGAGCTTCAACTATGGATTATTCTCTCCGCCATCAAACGGTAAAGCCGGCAAATTCCTTGATGAAGAACGAAGGCTAGGAGACTACCCATTTCATGGACCGGTTGGCTACTTGGAGGTTTGTAACAGATATGACTTTTTTATAAATGTAGTTTGTGTAACGCTTATATATTATATTATTTATTATTTCATACGTGTGATTTCATCTATAGCGTTTATATGTTTCGAACTTTATTAGAATATTGCACTAAGTTTGCATCAGTCTACTATTTGTTTCTTCTTTACCTTCATAGTATAAGACTGCCTTTAATTGTGCGATCGATTAGTTTAATAGCTCTTTTCCGGTATGCACGACGCGAGTGGGTCCGACATGTAGTTGTGTGAGAATATGAATTTTTTTTCTCTAAAGATCGTTTGTGTGCAGGTATGCTAACAATGCTTGATCGTAGAGATGGTCAACTACGAAATGGAAGTTCATTGTTTTCAATGAAGTTTCTCGCAGATGGAGGGGAAATCATGTTTGCTGCAATTCGGGTACAATTCTATGCTTCATCGGATCTTGGAGACGCAGTTCAGTGAGCTCGAAGCAAACGCGATAGAAGTCAATAACCGCAATTTACATATGCTCGCACGCATCTCGTCAAATAATCGACTATTCGTACAATTCGAGCTCATTCATTTGTCGCGGACTGTGCACCGGTAGCATGTGAAACATCTAATTTATTGTTGTGCATGTTAGATAAATATGAGTATTACAATTTTTCTCTTGTACCTTTCCCCTGTTAAACAACACTTTCTATGTGTCTTGCATATTTCATTAGATTGTTTGTATCGCAAATGGGAAGTATTGTGTAGAAGGTAGCATCACTAATGGATTTAATTAAAAGATCTAAATAAATTTTGCTCGCCCGTCAAATCATTTTTAGTTTGGTTTAATATAAACCTTTGTTATATTGTTTTTGCCCGAGCATAATTGAAAATTAAATGGTTTTAGTTGTTTAATGCTTAAGTTGACCAACAATGGCTGATTTACTTTTGTAGCGGCCCTAAGCGCACGTGTGGGACCATAAGCGGGAAAGTAAACGGAACTGTAAAATGCTTGGATTGGGAAAATAGTTTTTGTTCTATACACTTGGGGCTGCAGAGCCCCCTGTGACCGCTTAATCCGCGTACTGTTAAATCCACCACTGTTGACAAATTCATTTTATAAAAGCTATATTTGTATATATATTTGATTTTATTTTATTTTTATTGCTATCATAACAATTAATACAATTAAACAAATTTACTTTTATTCTGCTATTTTTAGCTGAAATACAAACGTCGCGTCTACAAGATGCTCAATCTAGACGAACGTCAACTGAAAGCTTTGCACACTCGTGCGAATTTGCGACGTTTCATCGAGTGCATCAATAGTGGCCAGGTGGAAAAAATCGCCAAGATGTGTGCCAAAGGATTGGATCCTAACTTCCACTGTCAAGAAACGGGTGAAACGCCACTTACCATTGCTACTGGCTCGAAAAAACCGAACAAGCTGTTAATCGCACTTGTAAACGGCGGAGCTCTTCTCGATTATCGAACCCGTGACGGAGCCACCGCACTTCATCGAGCTGTTGAACGTGATAGCCTAGAAGCAGTCAGGTAAGATAAGAATTGTATTGATATATTTAATCACTGTACGGTATAGTACAACTATATAGTCTTGTGTTCATTGTTATTTTGTTAAAAATATTTTTCTAATTTTGATTGTTACGGTTAGAGAGTCGTTTATTATGTTGTATTATATTGCAACGACGAGGAGATTTACGTTAAGTCATTTCATTTTTCATTTAAAGTATTAATTAAACATGAAACAAATATCCTAGCTAGAGGAGTCTAAATCTTTACGTTTTAGAGAAAGTTTACATTTGTTTAACAATAAACTTATAAAGAATTTCTGTCGTTTTTTTATTGGTGATTATTTTAGTCACAATTTATCTATTGTGACTGTAACAGCAATCCATCAACTTCGTTAAAATTGCTTACACCTGAAAACTAATGTAATTAAAATAAAGTGTATCAGTCAAAATGAATGGAACGGTAGTTCTAGAATGATAAATGATTAGAATTACAACCGATAGTTGTGAGTTTGAATGTGTATAAAAGTTTAATCGTAATTTGTTTCATTTTAGCACACTTCTGGAATTAGGCGCATCACCAAACTATCGTGATACGAAAGGTCTAACTCCTGTATACTTGTCTGTAACACGGAAAACGGACCCCAAAATCAGTGAAGTACTCTTACACGACCATGCCACACTCGGCATTCAGGATAGCCAAGGTTGGCAGGAAGTGCATCAGGTATGATAATCGTTAGGTCAACAAATAAACTGCATTACACGTATTTATCCAAACAAATGCTATCGAAACAAACGGATGACGGTAGCATTTTATTGTAGTCCGGGTCTGTAATTTTGTAATGTGTAATAGTGTTTTAAAAAATTTATTTTATTTTAAAAATTTATTTACTGATTTGCTGGTGGTTGGGTATAAAGGATTCTTGTTTAGAAACTGAAGAGGAACACAAACTAAAAAAAGAAATCATTTTTCTTTTAAATTTGATGTATTTGAAATTCAATTCGTCTAATAATGGGACATATAAATTTGGCACCAGCATTTTATCAAACTGAAAATTTCCATAATTTAAAAGTTTAGGTGCACTCTTGTATTTGCAAATATGTTAATTTTAAAAGGATGTACAAGTTTTGTTTTCTTCTCTGAACAAAAGAATCCCCAACAGATATGTTCGAGCCTTCGATTACTATTTAGAGAAGATCGATTTATACAAAGATTCAGAAATTTAGAAAATTTAAATTTTTAATTTTCACACAATATGTTTTTTAATTTTTCTAATGAAACTCTGTTATTCTCTTTTCTTTCTCTTTCCTATATCTTTCATTTCTCTGATGTTTTGAATATATCCTCTTCTAATATCACAATACACTCTACACTACAACTTCGTACTATTTTGAATCTGTAATCAAACATTATTGTGAAAAATACTTTATACAATAATGTTACCACTATCCACTAAACGTAATTTTAATATCATTATATAAAACAACACGATCAACACACATCACTCTTTCACCGAATTTCCTCCTTTGTTACGTTTGGGATGCCAAATCTTTTGCCATTGAAATATCTTTGCACAACACCACGACCTTTGCCACTTACCTTCTAATGACTATGGCGCGTGTGATGTGCGTTTGCGTGAGAGTAGGCTTGTCGGAACGGGTTAGTTCATCATTTAGAGCATTTATTGTTCTACGGTGCGGATATGGATGGTCAAAACGCTTCCGGCAATACGCCGCTGCATGTTTGCGCTGTTAACAATCAGGAGGCTTGCGCTAGAATGCTACTATTTCGTGGTGCCAACAGAGGCGCATTAAACTATGCCAACCAGACACCGTACCAGGTATACTATTACTTTTTATCATTAAAATAGCTTTTCCATATTGTTTTAGTTGAGTTACATGATAAAAGTAGAACGATTATACAAGTCACATCGATTAGTACATTAAAAAGTAAACTTTATTGCATGTTTCGTTGAGAAAAGTAAACTATTGTTTAAATATGAATATGATACATTTGATAATGTTATGATATAAATTAAAGTGTTACTTCATCGATGTCACTGTGTTCTCATTAGATGTTAAAAATATTGTAGTGGAATGTTCTCCTTTTTATTTTGTTTGATTGATATAAAAGTGTCAAATGCAGCGTTGCATTCTTATTAACTCTTAAATTCAATTTGAAATACAACAATTTATTGTACATATTCTATCATATGTTATAGTTAGCCTTTGATAGTGTTTAGTGTGCTTATGATTTGGAATAGAGTTTGGTTTTAATTATTTGCTGCATACAGTTACATCTCTTTTCATTTCATTTCAGTGCATGGTTTTCTTTAAATTGACTAACTAATCGTTTTTCTGTGTTTTACCCCGTTAAAATCCTCAGGTCGCTGTTATTGCCGGTAATCTCGAACTTGCTGAGATGATCCAAAATTATAAAAACGAGGATATTGGTAAGTAGCACAACAACGAGTTCAATTGTACGAAAAGTAATATAAAAGGATACATTTTTTCATCGGTGTCGTGAAATAAAAATGAACATACATACGATACCAAATAAAAAAGGGTATATTCCGCGCAGTAACTGGGAAATAAAACATTGCAAATTACACTCGTGAACATTCCATCCATGTATGTTCCAACGCATGTATTTCGCTGTAAAATACATCTGTTAGCGGCTTTCTTGGTTTCCAAAGTTGTCTTATTACGCACACTGCGCACTGTAATTTCTCATACTAAGTGCAAATTATTAGTTTATTTCATTTCATCGAATGAAGTTGTATTTTCGACTTAACTTATTCTACTTCATTAGGCACTATGATAGTACTTGTTTCTTGTTTTGCTCGAACTCTTACTAGCTCTTTTCGTTATCATCATTATCATCATCAGCATCACCATATATATCATCATGATTGCTGCTTTGGGTTTATATTACGTATTTACCGTTTCTAGATTTTTGTTTTCTAGAATCATCATCTGTTTATGAATTGATAACCTCTGGTGAAAGTATTTTTGTCAGATAGTAAAGTTAAATAATGTTTTTGACATACATCTACTTACTAAAATAAAAAAAAAAGTTCTTTTTAACTACTTGCCTCATAATTATTGATCAATTAATTGATGAAGACACTTTCAGTACGTGAAAAAAAGTAACTAAATATTAATTGTTGGATTCAACTAAAACAATTTTATTGGTTTTGATGTTTTGAATTTACAAAATCTATTCGTCCAATTGATCCTTTGGCATTTGGGTTCCGTATATTTTGACCTATTTTTGCTACAATCGCTATCACCACTCAAAAATCGTTATGATTCCGATTTGAATAGCCTTACATACATATGTATTATCTTTATAATCATCACTAAGCTTGCTGTTCTGTTTCTTGTTTAGCTTGCAAGCGTTGCTTAGTTTATTTTGTCGAAAAAACGATATATGCAACAATAATACAATAAACCTTCCGCACTCATATCATTCTGTTTTCTTGTTATGTGTATGTTATTTTGATTAGTCTTTCTTGTTGATGTGCTAGTGTGTTTAGAATATTCTGTTAGACTGAAAGCTAGAATGTTTTCAACGTTGTTCCACTCTTACATTAAAATGCATATATAGTTTTTGATGGAAGGCTATCTTGTTAAACTTTTAAGGTAAATCAAAAAAATTATATATATACATATTGATGTTGTCCAGATCCATGATTCTATGTATTCTTTTCCACTGATTCAATCATTATCGACACATTGAAAATCCACCTGCTTGGATAAAAGGACTTTTATTTTTTTCTAAAGATTTGAAAGGGGTTAGTTTTCACTTTAAAAATTTTACTTTTAACTACTGTTGTTTAATTATTTAATAGTTTTTGCGACTTGAGATAATTAAAATGACTATTTCGAAGTCTTAACGACAATAACGTCATCTCAAATTTTAATGTTTCGTCTTTGTCTCTGTTTGCTTGGCAAATTCGTTTTGAATGGAATGTATTTGTACACAATCGTACACAAAATTTGTAATCGTTTCGTTCCATTACGGAGTATTAAAAGTCATTTATAAATGTCAATTGTCGTTTCGTTAAAGCGTTAATTAAGTAACCCAAAATGACCCTTTGTTCATCATTTTGTAGTACCAAAAACAAGCCTTCGGGTTGCCGACATAATTATTGTCTATGCATGAGCAAGTGCGACTTGACGCCGTAGATCTTGGTTAAAAGCTGATCTGATGGCAATAAATTGATCGGGTAAATTGATGCAAATAAAAAACACAGATTTTTTTAATAAAATGATAAAAGATAGATTTTGCTATAATTCTTATTCCATTTACGCTATAATCCGAGATATACGGATTCCGTCCGCGTAGGTTGTTGAAGAATGTGCTATATTGTTAACTCACTTAAGGTCCATTCAAGTTTTTGCTGCCGGTGAGCTCTCATATGATAAGATACTTGATACTCAAGAGAATATTGAACCTCTTTAAGCCACAGTAAATAAATCCCGTTCTTTCCAGTAGCAAAGAATTAAATTGTATCCCATGCGCGCACAAAAGCTTAGAGATTATTATCCTACTTATTAAACGAATGACTGTTGTGTAGATCAACTTCGTGATGTTAATTTGGTAAATTTCATACAATTTTAATTATGTTTTATGAATTATAAAACATGCAACTGCTGCGCATATATGTATCTATTCGATTAGATTTTTTGTGTAATAATCAATTGAACTCATTATCTCAATTTACAACTGTTGTGGTAAATTGAGTTGCATTTTTGTGTAATTTTTATCGTGCTTGAAACAGATTGCCTTCTGTGTTCCACATTAATCCAAATTGTTGCCAGTAATCAGAAAACTGAAACACTCTTTCACTCATATTTCATGGAATTAGAGAATTCACTATACAGCACCTTAAGATAATGAATAATTGTAAAATATTAGCTTTTTGTTTTTTTTTGAGCCATTTTTATTGCCTGTAGCAAAGAATAAAAATCCCTTACCGTCATATCAGCAAAACAAAATAAATGTTTATCTTCGGAGCATTTAAACCAATCGTAACGAAATAATTCGTTATCCAAGCCAATCATGATGGTGGTGATACTGTAGCTGCAAATTTAAGAATGTAATGTTTTGGAGCATCATAAGAAACCTGTGCGATTAATGTATGATGCATTCGCCGCAACAAATCCTATCAATTCACTTTTACTCGCAGTCCCATTCCGTGGACCACCACGGTACAATCCTAGACGTCGATCAGGGTTAGGCTGGGGATCGACTCTATCTCGCATATATGGCGGACCACCGTCCCCCTGTCCGTCCGAGCATCCATTCAGTTCCGCTAGTTCCAGCCTGTCTGAAGGTTCCAGCCACCGAAGCCATGAAGATGACATCAGTATAGTAACAGGTAAAATTTAAGTATTAATCAGGTTCCTTGTAGAATTCTGCAAATCTTCCATTCAGAATTCGGTAAAAAAATGGGAGAAAGTGCAGTTTTTTTTTAATCGTGCAGTGAACGTTTATTGCAAAATAGCATAACCGCTTTTCGTATGGATGACTTCTATGGGCCAAGTGGCAGGTGAGATAGTATCGTCACTTTCAACAGACGTACGTCTTTAAATAGTTGTGTGCCCTATAAAACGGAAAAGAGTTCGTTAACTGTTAAAGCAATATTATTAATGTGTACTCTCTACATACACATATTTTGTACGTGCGTTGCTCTTTTTCTTATATGTTCTCTTTTCTATCAATGTTTGTTAATGTTGCATGAAGTGTTTTTAGATGGACTTTTATTTATAGCATATTTTTAACAACACATTTAGCATAACTAGTTACATTTATTTTAAACTTATTTTTGCCTTTTAAAATAACCGTTTTGATGAATTTTTAAAACAAACTATACGTTGCCTGTAATAGCCTGTTAACAAAAACAAAACATTTTTGGAAGTCGTTTTCGAGCAATTTTTTAAAATGAATATTGCATCTTAAATTTTCATATTTTATTTTCATCGTCACCAATATGCATCAACATAACTTGGAGCCAAGCACACGACTAGCATCTTGTAACAAGATTTGTTTTTCATATTTTTTTTAAATAACGATAAGATGCAGTAAAATCTGGTGGTCACTCACGTCTTCCAAAAGTTATACATTATTTTGTATTTTGTAACATTTTGTTTCATTTCGCACATGTTTTCAATCTACAGATAAAAGCCTTGGTGACACAAGTGATATAATCAGTGACTCGTCCGGCGTTGGAACGAATTCGGACAGCGCTGCTTGTTCGATTGGACATCCAAGTACAACTGTTGTTTGCATGGAAGGTTACGATACGGGACTTTCAGGGCACATTCATATACAACCCGGCGATGTAATAGAGGTGGTTGGTTCAACGGATTGTGGTTTACTGGAAGGTTTCGTACGTGGTACGAATAAGACGGGTTTCTTTCCGGCCAGTTGTGTACAAGAGGTGCAGTTCCGTCAAAAGAGTATTATAAACGTTTCCACCTCAACACCTCACCATCACTATCTGATAAACACGAGCAGCAACGAAATAGTCAGTCATGATCTACAACAACAGTTGCAGCAGCAACAACAGCTGCAACTGCAACAACAGCCATCTTCCCTAGATCAACAACAGATTCCCCAACAACAACAACAACAATACAGCAGCCAAACAGCTCCCAGGGTGAAGAAATCGTAAGCACGACTTATAAAGTTACTTGTAATTGATATGTAGTTCAATAGTTTAATGTTGTTCCTGGATTACAGCATCATTGGAGAACCACGGACGGTAGTGCTACATCGTGCCAAACGAGGATTCGGGTTTATTCTCCGTGGAGCAAAAGCTTCCTCTCCTCTAATGCAGCTTAAACCATCGCCACGATGTCCTGCATTGCAATATTTAGATGATGTAGATCCAGGTGGTGTGGCGGATATGGCTGGATTAAAACCGGGAGACTTTTTGCTAGCCGTAAGTTTTTGTTTATCATCGAGATCAAAAGTAAAACCAGCTATGGTATATATGTACATATTATTTTATCACTTTAATGCAGATAAACAGTGAAGATGTTACCTGCGCATCGCATGAACATGTGGTTGATTTGATTCGCAATTCAGGTTCGCTGGTATCAATGACGGTTGTAACTCTGTCGCAAAATTTCATCAATTCTATGATGCTTGAAGCATCCGAGATTGGAAGTCAACATTCCTCGGGATCAGGAATGAGTACACCAATATCATCTCGACAGTGTTCCACGTTGCCCCGGCGCATGAATGGTGGTCCACCGGGGAGCAACTGCAAACAACCTGCACCGATGCCTCCACGCCGTGATCCAAAGACTACACTAAGTGTTGGACGTGCACGAGCAAAGTCAATGGTTGCCGGGCTGGAGGGTGGTGGCGAAAAAAGCGTAGATGACGAAGATCTTTTGAATGCTACTAAATCTACTTCTGCAGAATCGATACACCAGGCACAGACTCAACTATTGCAGGCGCAACAGTGTCATTCGGCGATCGGAACCCCCACACAAACAGGACCCGGCACGCCCATCCAACCGCGTACAGCTAGCATCAAATCACGACCAACGTCTAGTCGAATAACTGCTGCCGAATTAGAGGAATTATTCCAGCGTCAACAAGGGGCTGATGCAAACCGCTGCTCCATGCTTATGTCGAGCTCTAGGTTCCAATCGACCGGATTTGATAGTGGTGCTGGTACACCACCTATTTCACCTCAGAAGGGACCGATCGTATATGCGAGCGTTGCCGAAATGAAGCGCAAAAAGTCATCAAAAGTAGGAATGGGTACGCTAAAGGGGCGACCGATACCGATACCACAAGTCGGGTCCGATCTGAAGCGAACATTTCACAGTACGCCGGATCTAGCTTCAATGTCATCGTCCAACCAGAATGGTGGAACTTCGTCATCTTTGCTATATGGAAGCAGCTCTGGAACAGGATCACAGTTAGCAATCAATGCTAACGGATGGTATAACACCGTTGGTCACAAGGGACACCGATCTCAGGACGATATGTATAGTCTACACATGTCCCTGCAAAGACTGAATCTTCCCCCGCCAAATCATCCGCCGCCACCCCCACCAGTTGGACAGGTTGTAAAGGTGGATGTTTCGCGAGGCTCAGAGTACGAGTGTCTTACCGCCTTACGGAAACACATAGCACAGAAAGCCAAAGTTCAATCTCAAGTACAGGATTCAGAAATTATGTCTAGCTTCAAACCCGCCTCGAATGCAAAACTATATGCGTCCCCGCAGGACATTCGCAACGTTGGTTACCGTACAGTAAACGTGACGGGAGCTATTCCTTCGCCATCGCTCACAGCTTCGACGTCGGCTGCAGCTGCCGGCAACAACATTGCCTCTACTTGTAGTAACAATGGAAGCAACATTAACTCCAACGTTGAGGTAAAAATTTGGCAAAAATGAAATGTGTTTCAATTGTTGTACATAAAATGTGTATCATCATTTATTTGTTTTTATAGCTCTGCAAAACAGCTTCGCTTAGGTCAAACACCAGTTCGACGATCAGCATAAATTCTAGCAATGTGACTGGTAGCGTTAATAACGTCACAACAGTGACTATAACTGGCAGTGGAGGTGGAAACGCAATAGCTAGTAGTGTATCATCAAATCAGTACGCTCAACCCGGTCGTCCAGGTGCTGAAACTCAGCAGCAAGTGGCACAACCTCAAGCACTTTACAAATCCCCACCTAATAATGCACCGCCACTTCCGGAACCAGATTATAGTTTGAGTGAGTCCGATCCGGATGAAGACAATTCCGTACGTTTAGTGCGAACGCATATGAAAACGAATGGAGACTTGAAAGCAACGCAAAATCCGGGAATGGCAGCCGAAACCAGTGGCAACAGTAACACTAGGTAAGTGTAAACTTTTATTCGAGAAATACATATTTTTGAACAAAATTTATTGTAAATGCCAAAAACTGCGTATTTGAGGCTATAACAATTTGCAGGGCGTTAATTGTTAGCGAAAAGAAAAAAAATAAAAATTTGTACGGCGACTAAAAACAGATCAGAATATTGATAGATGGAATATTTATCATTTATACTTTTTTTACAGTGGTAGCTCGACTGGCTCCAGCTCAATGCCTCATTCATTCTCGGTGGAAGAAATACAGAAGATTCGCACGAAGCTAAAATCTTCTAAATCATACCCGAACGATTTCTTGCGACAACAAAACAGTCAGCAACCTCTTCCTGGCGTTGACCACGGTGGACCACACGAGGAAGGTGACAATTCGTCATCTGGCGTAAGCAGTGATCAAGAAGTAACGATCACGTGTAACGATACAATGAAGCAAGCAAAACCTTCATTCCCCAAACAGCCAACTGGTACAACTTCTCTAAAAACAAATGTAAGCAACTCCTGCACCTTACCCACTGTTGGAACAGCAGCTTCCGGTTTGAGCGAACCGAAAAAGGTAACCTTACAGTTAGGTGCCGCAATGGACACAAAGTTGAAACAGACCAACAGTGCTCCTGAACGAAGAAGTGATGCAGAGGATAATGATGATGCTGATCAAGATGGTAATGATAGTCCTAGCCCACCAGCGACTGGATTTCAACGGCATAATTCACTCACACGAAAGCAGGCGGCCACATTAGCAGCAAGTCGTGCAAAGGCAAATCAACAAAACCTGCAACAACGGCATGCGGTTACTTTGGCTACCCTGCCGCCACCAATCGAGGCCGCTGACTCCGACGAAGCTGATTCGTGGTCACATACGCTTCACAATTCTGGTGGTAATAGTGCTACACAGTTGGTGGAAAGTGCCGGAATGGTAGTGTTAGCACCACCACCAGAGTTTAGCGATTCAACCGTAAGCCATATTATACCATCTTCGGCAAGCTCGGGTGGTGTTAGCATAAGCGTGCAAGGACACCATTCGCATCAACATACACATCAGCACCATCAGCATCAGCATGTCCATCATCATCATCAGCATACGGGAGGTGGATCTCTTGTGCTCGGCGGCCACAATCCAAATTGCAAGCGGGTTCGTATCGTTGGAGCCGTGCCGAAGGTTAATCGCATGAACAGTCAGTAAAAAATAATACTTGTCTGTATCAACACTCCTAGTTGAGTATAGGAAAAACAAACCGAGAATCAATATCGGTAATGTATTTATGCAAACTGTAAAAAACAAAAGAACACATGTTTACTCAACTTTATCGGCATGGTTGCACTGGGAACTAGTGTTTATTGATAGTTATAATTCATCAAAAAATTCTTTTAACTCATTCCTTTTCCATAGGTGTGAACTATTAAGGAATGGTGTTGAGATTAGTTTTTGTCTTGCAGTTATTCTGATTTTAACAGGTTTAATCAACCATTGACGTAATGTTTAAGTTTAAGAATTGGAATGGAAAATCCCTTTAGTTGCGCGCGGTTTGATTTTAATCAATTATACATTCTTTTGATTGCAGTTTTGTGGCGTAGAAAAAAAACATTGAAATCAAGTTTCCTGCGTCATATTTCACACATTAATTACATTAATTAACAAAGTCAAAAACATACATCTAGGCGATGAACACAGTTGCTTATCGAACAGAGAGTATTGATGATCGCACAGATGTATGTACCTATTGTCACATTTAAAGATTTGATTATTGCAATCGTACCGCGTGCGAGCTGTGGGTGCTTTTTTCTCCTCAAACAGTAAGTTAAATTAAAACTTTAGGGAAAAATAGTCATTTCATTATAAGTGTGTGATTCATGTTGGTAGTAGTTTGTTGCGTAGAGAATAATTGAGGAATGATTCGAGAAACTTGTAATACACTTTTATATCACAATCCAAAGACATTTTGTCTCCTTGTGATAGGTTAGAAACAACAGTAGTACATACATATTGATAAACAATACACAAAAATACATAAAAAACAATCTTTTGTCAGGTGTACAATATTTAGCACTTAGTATTCGACAATTTATTTTAAATTTCAGAAAACTTTGCACCTTGCCTTTAAAATTTAGGTTTTGTAAACACTTCTGAATACCATTCAATAGTACTGAAACAATCAGAACCTGTTTTAATGAATCATAACGTATATTTTAATTAAGAAATAGTTGATGGCAAGAAATTCTTTTTGCACTCTAGGAGATAAAATTAGAGTAATTAGAAGTAAGCGAAGCCAGATTTGTCTACATGTATAATAGTTGACTTGCAGTCAACAAAATAGCAATGTGGCATGAACGTAGATAAGTTAACACACAGAAGCCAGCAGTATATCGTGTGTTATATTTACGAGCAACTCTTGATAGCACTACAGGTACATACGATGAGCATTTACAACAACAACAACAAAAAACAGGAGACGATGCAGTTTAGTGAATATTGAAACAATTCTCATCATATTATGCACGTTTGTGGCAAGTATTGGTTTGATGTGAAAATGCACGTGCGTCGCTGTAAAGCATTTTGGTTGTAGATAGTTGCGCATAATCCATCTCATCGATTATTAACTCATCGAATGAGCCATCCAACATTGGAACCACGAAAAAAAAACGTTTAAGTCTAGTAAATACAAATGTAGGGTTTGTATTAAACTATACTAACACAAAGCATAAAAGAAGAAACTAGTATCCGCACATCAGTAAGGCCAAATGCATACTGCATCAGCTAAGCAGTAAAATAAAGCAACATGGAAGTAGTGCTGGACAGAAAGTCACATTGAGATACAAACTAAAGCGTTGACGTACTCTGTTTTATAAAAGCTATGACAAAGGTGTTTTCGAACTAGGGCAAACAAGGATGTATTCAATCTTTTTTAAAACAGTAATACATGCATCTATTTTAACACGAACGAACCAAATCGACCGTATTTATATAACATGGGTGAGATAGCGTAGTGGGTGTGTGCATACTAAGCATAATTGTCATCCCATTTTCGATCTATCATTCTAACGCATACGCCATTCGCCATTTGCAAATGAATCGCTAGCTGTAGCCTACCGTATCCAAAAGCCGCGAATGAATTTTACATTAACAAATGAAAGGAACAACAAACACACATTTACTTAAACGGTACATAGAAACACTAATTATATTCCATTTGGTTTTCGATTTTACCCCTATACCAGATCCAGCAACATACTTCAACTGTGCGCTCGAATGAAACGTAACAAGTGTAATGCAGTAGTTTAAAAAAAATCGAATAGCAATAGCAACGAAATATTCATAGACACAATGTATAATGATAACGATAGGGAAAACGAAAAACTAATGGTTTGCACTGCAGTGAATTCCGTCGTAGCAAATATTTGCCAGCATAAATTCAATCCAATGTGAAAAATGGCGAGCAATAGAGCAAAATTTTTAAAGCAGTGCGTTTCTCCGCATTTCAAATAGTAAAACAATCATCATAAACTTTTTGATCCCGATGAGTTGCAGTTGAAAAAAACCTGCAGGGATCAAATACATATAAATATATGCGTTAGCTTTTCGGATAGTTCCAAAGAAGAGAAAACCATCATAACCACAACATGACGGAGCTGGTAGGAAAATAAACAACAGCATTAACGCGCGCTCAGATCCACCAATTAGAGTCCACTAAATAATGCATTGTGCGAATTACGATTCACTCAAATCCCATGAAAGACAACACGTTACACGGTGAAGCAAAAAAACAAAAATCACATAAACACATTCAACAAGGGATATGTCAATAAACTATTGAATATTCTCCCCACATTAGTATGATATTGAAATAAAAATATTGATACATAATAAATGCACAACGACGTACGTATGAGTCGCCATTTCAACGTCCGAAATATTGAGCGGATATGTAAAGTTGACAGTTAAGATTGCAGCTGTAAAGAGTTTATTTGAAACTTATCAGACACACCGCAGAGTGTACGAACACACAATAATATACCTCATTTATGTATATTCACTATGGCGGAATGAAGTAATTATATATATAAAAAAAAAGATTTTACATGTTGCTTTATTTATGTGATTACATAGCTTAAAACATAGAAAATGAATGAATGAATGTACGAGTTTCGGAACGTAATTCGAATGTTTCGCACCTAGATTCTTCTTTGGATACGTATCTTCAAGCCGCCTTTCGTGCGCATTACCAAGTCACCGTACAGTACCAGATCCTCGCGCCGCTGTACCGCTTCGATTCTATAGTTTCTCACCACCGCCGATATCACTGCCTTCTCTTCCAGTGCGCCAAACTTCTGTCCAATGCAGTTTCGTGGACCAGCACTGAATGGGATGTACGAGTAGGGATGACGATTGGCGCTATTCTCGGGCAAGAAGCGATCCGGGTTAAATTTCTCCGGATTGGGAAAGTACTGTGGATCGCGGTGCAACTGATACAGCATGATCACGGCATTCGTACCACTCGGAATGTGATGACCCTCGATGTCCACGCTTGTTGCGAGTGTGCGTGACAGCATTGGGATGCTAGGAAATAACCGTAGGCTCTCTTTTAAGCAGCATTCCAGATAGCGCATCTCTCCGAGCTCCGCCATTGTTGGATGTCGGTCTCTATCCCCACCCATGATGCCATCAATCTCCTGGAAGACACGCTCCTGTACGGTTGGTTCTGTGCCCAACAGGTACAGTATCCAAGCGAGCGCGGTCGCCGTCGTATCGTGTCCGCCTAAAATGAACGTATCGACCTCTTCGCGAATGTCTGCATCAGAGAGTATCTTGCCATCTTCCGAAAGCTCCAGCAAAAGATCCAGGAAAGCGAGCTGTTTCCGTTGGCCAGTTGCTTCGTCGTTGTCTGCTTGCACGGAGGATACGGACTCTGATGATTTTGTTTGCTTTCGCTGTTGATACATTTCCCGTCGTTTGTTGATCATGCTGTATGCAAAGTTGTGCAGTATCTTCAAACAATGCTCATGTTCATTGTGCGCTTTGGTAAATTGGAAAATAAAATCTGGACGCAACCAAAACTTCTGCAAGCGCTCTAGGATGATTTCTGATATCCTGAAAACATATAATTGATTTAAAGTTTCACAACAGTACAATGATTTCAGAGTTACAATTTGCTAGTGTTATACTTCTCATGAGCCTTTACGTATTCGGAATCGGATTTCTCCAATGCGTGGATAGGATACCCCATAGCCGTTTCTAATTAAATAATAAATTGGAAAAAACACTATCAGTGGAGCTCGATACAAACAAGATTGTTTTAATATTGTTAAGATTAAGAGTGATAATTAATACTTATCATACCGCAGATAATATCTAGCGACGTCAACGTAGCATATATCGTACAATCGAAACCGTCGGTGTTGTTGAGCTGCTTCTCCAGTTGTCGTACCAGCACAAAGCTCTGTTTGTTAAAAACCTCGACAAAGTTGGCCAGTATTTTGAAATGGAAGGTTGGCGTTAACATTTTACGGCGTTGGTGCCATTTTGCAGCGTGGCTCGTTAGCAGGCCCGTGCCGATCCATGGTTTGAGCAGGTCATAGTCACGACCTTTCTCGATGTTCTTGGAGCTAGAGAGGATTTTCTACTAACAGCAAAATATAGTGCAATTTACACACAGTTCTTTTCAGAAGCTGGTAAACATGAACTGAAGTAATAGTCCTTCATACCTCAGCCGCAGTTGCTTTAGAGATCAGTACATATGGTTTTAATCCAGCCCAGACCCGGTTGAATCCTTGACGTCGTCCATACAGCAACCTTGCTCCATTGATCGTACTAAACATTTCTGTGAAGAATAAGTTAAAACAAAATGCAAAGCTTGTATTATTCCGTGTCATAGCTATGGACGAACCCAACATGTTTGTGAGCATCCAGCCAACCAAAAATATTTTTAGAATTTGTTTTTAAGAATGCAGATGCAAAACATAAGATTGAAGGTGTTGGATTTGGATTCACCAACTTTTATTACGACTGTACGTCTCAACGGTCCGGAGCATGAGAGATTGATCGCTCGTTGAGATCTCTGGATTATCCTATCATCGGAAAAATCTGTTTTTCGGTTTGTGATGTAAACACCAAAGGGCTAGTGATTAGTAAAAACCTATTTTTTTCCAACTCCAACAAGTAATCCAACTCCGGGACAATTCGAATTCGATTCCGCATCAACTTCGAAATATTTCCGAGCGATCTTCAAGGTTGGAATTGGAATTAGATTTGTACGCACTATTAGGGAGATACAAAATTAATACTCAAAAAAAAATTCTAACACATAGACGATTCTTTTTTTTCCAAACGGACATATTTTCATCTGTTGATTACAGTGTAGATAGCGTTCGAGCGTTTTTTTTATAATAACTATATTTGTGCACACTACCAGATACACGCAAATTCTACGGAACAGCAATACTTGTTAAGCTGCGTTTTGTTTTCCGTTTCCAACTTTAAGAGTGACCTTCCTGAAAGTTTATTCGCAAGGCGTGTCCACCCCTATAAGCGAGGAAAAATACAGTGAAAGTGTAAATTATTTTGACTCAGGAGATTTAGTGCATATTCTGATAATGATCCTTGACATTTATCTACGAAAAATGCCCTTGAAGAATCACAACCGCAGATTGTGTCTGATGATGTGTCGCAGATGTGCGGCAAATGATGTATTTTCTCAATTTAAACGTAAACATAGTATACGATTCGTATCGGTGACGGATCAAGCTTATCGGAGGCCTTAAGCAGAATTTTAGCTGGAGCACCAAAACTAAAGATGGTCGTTCTGTCGACCAACTTAAATCATAGAGGTTTTTGTTTTGCGTCGGTCCACTATGACCGATCACGAAGGGGCCAAATTTTGAAAGGAACGCTGTAGTCATTTTTGGAAACCCTATATGCTTCGGGGTCCTCAAAAACACGACGCAGAACGGGTAGGGTATACTGAAATGTTCTAATCTGTTTTATGGTTGACGGCCTTGATTGTAGCTTCATCTATGTGTTTACGAATTTCTTAAGTGAAATTCAATCACATTCTTATACAATTTGGTTTTGCTAGATACCTGGCCGACGGGTACTGTCAGTTTAAATATAAGGCTCAGCTTTGATCAAACAAACAAAGCGATGAAATTAGCATTAACACATACCATAAGAAATAAGAAAATGAATTTCTATATGAAAATGGGTTATAAGCATTCATCGCCGACATCAAACCTTGGGAATTGTTTAAATACTTTGAACGAAATATAAACTGTAAGTGATTATGTAGAACTTTTTCTATATCTTATATACCACAACCTCTTGACTTGCTGTGGACGGGGTTACGGTCCGGATGGGATTTTATACGAGATCTTGTCGTGTTAAGAGTTGCGTCAAATTACGCAGGGCTAATATTAAGTTAAAAATATCAAAATGTATTTAAAAGAAAAATCATTGATTACATTGCATATAATCATGGGGCAATTCTGTAATTGTATCACATCGGACGAGGATCATTTCGACCCCCGGAATAGTATTATGCCAACTAGTCACTAAGACATTAAGTAGACTACCTGTACCCTGTCAATGCTGTTCTACATGCTTGTGCATATTTGTATGGATTCATGTAACAGCGACAGATCAGAAGGGTCATTCTCTTCTTTTCGGAGCTTCAATTAATTAAGACGTGCCTGGTAAATCCGACAAAGTGTTTTGCCTATTAGTATATAGTATATTAGTCCGTAAACAGCTGTGTCTGTGAATTGGCTTGAGATAATTCATAAAACCGCCATCAGGAATTTAGGTCACAGTTGGTTTACCACCTTAAATTTTCTGGCTGGGCTACAACTATGAAACTAGGAACCAAAGCGTTGCAGGACTCAGCTTTGATTCACAGCAGGGTTACTGCTCGGAACAATTGAAAACCATTCTCTAGTGAAAAAGGTTTTACTTTATTGTTCCATGATTAGATGCTTCTATCAATATTCAACACGGTTTGATTTTTTTTAAAGATGATTAGAACATCACAATCCAAATTCTTTTCGTTTGCCTACATTCAAACCTACATTAAATGTACTAAATGCAAGTTAAATTACATTAAAAATTTTAAATTATTAGAATTTGATAGTAGAACAGCTTTATTTAATGGCCAAGGAAAATTTTCACGGGTATATAGAGCAACCACGGTATATCGGCACCTGCTAAAATACCACGCAAACTAACCAAGTCCAAAAATAAATAGATACATTACAGAATTCAAGTAGACGACCAGGTATAAATTACCTAAAAGTGAATAAAAGTAACAGTATTTTTGTATTGCGAGTGTAGAATGGGAAAAGTGTGAACACTTAATGTTTAAATAAATAATTTAATTTTAAAGTGTTGAAATGTTTTATAATAATATAATGGCTCTTCCTAGACAGGGGCCTAGTAGGCTCCATTAAAGTTTTTAAGCTCGTGCACACAGTTTGAAAATCAGGTTCAATGTAAAAAGATACTCGATACACGGGGCTGTAGTTTTCTAAACTACTTTTTTTATTCGTTACTTTTTTTCTACCCTTTTCCCATCATTTTTGTATACCGTTCAGTGCATAAATCGTTCAGCATCTTCATTAAACCGTTGTCGGCGTATATGTGTAAATGTGTATATAAAGATGTTTTGAAAGTAGAAACGACTTAACGACATTTCAATTTATTTCAATGACATGAAGTGATCTGTTAACATAATTAGAATAACATCTTCCGATCCCATATAAGGTTTAACGGGCCATGTTAATGCAAATGCCAATTGCGATAATTGTTACTTATAAAATTAAAAAATATAAAGAAAAATGGACCGTTTGGCGTTAAGTTGGGCAGTGGTACATAGCATGTCTACATGAAACAAAGGATAATCTTATTATTTGAGCACACCCCCAAGGTCGTGCTACAATTGAAAACAATGGCAACATATCAACAAAATTGTTTATTCATTATTCATAACGGAAGTCGCCAAAGTGATTTAAAATGTACTACCACGATCATGAACAAGCGATTCAAGTGTGTGCGCCTTGCACGTGCTATTGCTCGGACCAACAATTTTAGCCATGCGTTTAATGTGTTAATGCGAATAACCGTTACGTGTGCTCTTGAAAACCATGCACCTTGCATGATGATGATTATTGCAATTGCAGTTCGAGAAGATAGCATCCAATTTGAATTGCGAAATACCCAAAAAAAAGGCATCGCAGATCCTTTCACTTTACACCTCGTGTAATAATGTTTAAAACATATTCGACATCTTCTCACTTGTATGTACCCTTTGCCCCAAACATTGTGTACAACCTTCGAATGCAACATAAATTCCTCAATCTCTCTTTCTCTCTCTCTCTCTCTCTCGTCTTTTCTTAGGTCATTAAGACCTCTAAGGTTTTGCCGGCCATTTTTAGCTTACTAGACGAAACAGGATAGTCAGCCCTTGCTAGAGGCGGGAACGGTCCGGATGAGATTTGGAACCCGCCCCTGTCGTGTGAAACCGGCGCCGTTTATCATATACACCACCGAGCCACCCCCATAAATTTACCATTTAAATCTTTTTGTAACACCATTGCAAACAAGTCATGCGACCGTTAAGCTTTCGGTTACCAAACTGTTTACTCTGATTGCAGACTAGAGAAAGAACGGACTTAACGCGACAAAGGGATGGAAAAGTGAACGAAGTACACATGAGTTAATGACGCCGGTACGCCTGTTTTACCTTGGAACATTTGGATGACGGTGAGCTGAATCTTTGTGCTGGAAGTGCTGGACTGTCTTTGGGATCACAAATAATCTTAACATGAGGTGTGTCGTGCTGGTTTATGTTACAAGCATGCGGTAGTGGCCTCATGGAGAAGCTTTTTAAATAAAAATTTTACGCCTGTTATACTGTTTGTCGTTGTGTAGGAAGTGTTGAACCATCAAAGTAATCGTCTGCCGAGCCCGATCAAGTTGCTTGATCCATCTTGGTAACAGGAACAGTTTTGCGAATCGAGCATGCTGGACAATCTTTCAAGGTTTTGATGACCGTAATGCCCATGACCGCGTGCAATCCGCATTATGACAGCAATGCACCTAGCAGAAAGGTTTGGTGTAATCATGCTCACAAGCTCGTAAACTTTTCTTTGTACTCTTGCTGCGACTTAAAAAATGTTTAACATTAAAGTGTAGAACGGTACGAAATTTAAAAATATTTACACAATATTTAGCGCCAGGTGCAAAATAAAACAAAAGTTCATCTTCTATGCCTAATGCTACTTAACGTGATTTTAATAGAGTGACAATATTTTCACTTCTTTTTTGTTTTTGAATGAAACTCATCATTAACGATTGGCTCAATAGACAGACGAATAACGAGTCCATCCATTTATTTCGTAATATTAATGATACGCCCGAAATGTGCCGATCATCATTAGTCACACCTAATGGGCGTGCTTCCGGTTTTAATATAGATTCAACCAACGGGTAGACGTAAGAGAATATATTAAAGCATGTGAGATGCTCCGAATGTTTGTTTGTTTTTTTTTTAATTGTGATTGCTCTGCATATTAAGATTTATGTCACCTTCACAGGTGTGACAGGTTTAAATTAGGCAAATTAAACTCATCATGGTTGTCCAGATTGACATCAAATTGCTCTTTTCGGGGGAAAAAAGTATTATTTTGTGATTTATGTATCTGTGCATGTTTTATTGCAAATTTTGTTGGATGTTATGTAAAGTTTACGTAAAAAAAAAATTCCTCTCTAGAGCTTTAGGAAGGTCATATAGAACTTTGTGACCTTTTTCCCTTGTTGTAATAGAACTTAAAAATAAAAACAAAACTCCATAAAATTTATATCATCACCCAATCGTTTACAAAGATCATTTACGCCGTACTAAATGTCCTTGACTGAAGCTTGTGACCTAGGACAAAAGTACCGCAAACAAACGTAATTTACACATTATATTAAACCCAACGATGTTATACGAAATCGCACAAAAAAAAACATTGTACGAAGGGTTTTATTTTTGTTATGATGTTCTGTTCGGTCATGTCTACGAATGTGAAGCGAATGATCCACCAACGCCGGAAACCATTTTGCACAATTCACAGCACTACGCAAATCAATCCATTCTTGACCGTGCATGGCCAAGAACCCGGTTATTGATCAATCACAGTGATAGCCGAATACGGTACAAATGCTAATTTCTTACCATCACGATCAACCAACCATTGCAAACTGTTGCCCAGTAATGGTAGAGCAGGTGGTCCAGGAATGCGATTGATGTGTTTCACTATCTCTGCGCGTTGTCGCTGGAAGATGACAGCTGAAGCTACTACACCCAGCATCACTATCCAAGCTGTCGGTGACAACAGTTGGAGTGCGTTTGGTAGCAGATCGTACCACAAAATCGAACTCATCGCTACACTAGCAATGCCTTGCTACTGGTAGATAAGTGTTTTGTAGTGTTGTGAATATATATTTTTCTCAAGAAAGATAAACAATTAAACACTCTAACTGTAAGCGCCACTTAACCAACTCCAAAACTCAATCCTCGTGCACCGAATGTTATTTTAGAATGGAACTAATTGTCAGGAAGCGTCTGTGGTTATTCGCACCGGTCCACAGCCTTAATTGTACTAAACGGTGCGCAGCATCGCATGGTTACCTTTATATTGACATCTTCTGCTTCAGCACAGCGTAAACCTTTGCCGCGAACTGTGATATAGAGCGGTAGTGAGCACGATCGTGTGTTGAGCGTTGCTATAATTTGAGAGAAGGATGGATTAACTCTTGAGCAGAATCGGGAACATATATGTAGATGGTGTGTATGTGCTATGAAGATGAGCTCTAGATTAATAACATTTTAACAAGTTAAAATATTGCGTAAAAAAGTTGTTTAAGACGCTGCCAATCGACACGATTGTATCGAACATGAGAAAGACAAAACCCCTGCATGATGTTTAATTTCTTTCACTGTGAGAAGCTGTGAGAGTTTTCATTCTCACTGCACAAGTTAGCTACAGTGTGTATCAAAATTATTGTTTGACCGAACATTATTTAAAACATTTTAAACATTATTGTTTGATTGATACTACTAGTATTATTGTAACTATTAACACAAAAATATTGTTTTGTTGTTGTATACATATATGTTGAAGTTATTTGCCAAATTCTAACGATGTTTCGTACTCAGGTCAGTCAGGGTCAGTTTGGATGCGGTTGCAACGTTTCACTCGACGTTAATGGCTTATTTCAGTTTGACGCTTTATTACAACGGTATGCAATTTCATTCTAATCTCAATCTCTACACACACCAGTACTGCGCTCACCAGCACAACTGCCGTCTAACCAGTTCCCTCAACAAGTTACAAGGATTGCCTATCTTAAGGCGAAAAACTCATATTAATTTCTTTGGTCTCTAAATCTTCTTCAATCGCGCATGGAACGAATTTAATCTCGGAAATCTGAATGTGCAAACCCTACCTTCGATACGAGCTAGTATAAAAAGTAGCTAGCCTTCTGGCAGTACTAAACAATTATGTGTGATAATCACACTAAAATCCTAAGGTAGGTAACGGATTTATGGTAACTGCACTTTGCCTTTTAAATATAGTGTTCTTTATATTTCCTTTAGCACGATATATGGTCGCATTCATATTTTAGAGTTATTTTTATCAGAAGCTAATAATGTTATTTTACAGTTTTACATCATTACTTCCTGAACAACTTCCTCCTATAAATATATACCAAAAAAAATTCAAATTTAAAGTTTTACAAATATACCAAATTAACTGACGATGCTCTTCGTTGTCGACATCTTGGAAAATCATTTTAAACCTTGCCAACCATTTTCTATCAGGAAAACGCATTTGTTTGCGCAAGTACGACAATTATTATCTGCTAATAATGATTTCTGCTTTTGCTTAAATGTTAGGCATAATTTTCCAGTAAAAGGTTTTGTTATTTTGATCATGGTGATGGCCCATCTCTAACACCTACATTGGATTGAGATAATCGAATTATCAGATTACCAGCGACCCAATTACATATGTGTATAATATGTCATCAACGTAAAGATTTAACTGTTTTAAAAGTAAATCGTGGGCAATATTGCGTGATGCTAAAAATGTTTTAGAAGTCTGAAGTCTGTAGAGCGGGAAAATATTTTTTTCTTTTCATGTTGTTTGGTCAAAATCTCTATTATCATTTCTCAATGCAATGTAGTCACATACTTATGTTTATAGTATCTTTGACTAACTTAATTTTTGGGGGCGGGCCGGTGTTGTATGTGTTTATTATATACGCCGGTGCCGGCCCACACGGGATCGAATCCCATCCGAACCGTTTTCCCGTAGCATGGACTGACTATCAATCCATGTTGTAAAATAAGTATTGATACGGCCAGGCCGTGCTTAAGAAGTAAAAAAAACTAACTTAATTTCAATAATTTATAAATCCGGGAAAAAACTAAAAGTATTATCACCCTATATTTACTCTATAAACTATGAACAATAACATACATTAACAAAGAGGCTGCATAGTCTTCTAAACTCTGTCAACGTTCTAACATTCACTATTTCGCTTGGCATAAATTCATTGCTCGTGCCGTTAAGTAATTTGGCAATCGCAATCATGTTAATGTCCACTAAGTAATTTATCAATAAAGATCGTGGTCTGAAATCATCTCAATACCCCACTCGATACATGCCACTCGAAAGTGCTCCCGAATGTTCCGGCATAGCACCCGGCAGACGTGAAGAACTACACATGACTGAGAACGCAACAGACATGATTTTTCCTTAAGAAGAATCGACAAGTGAAAGAGTCAGGTGAACAACTGTCCTGATAGATGAGCAAGAGCTGATCGACAGATTGAAGTGCGACGTCGATGGAATTCATAACTGAGTGAATACATAAGTTACGGGATCAGGTGTAAAAAGCAGTAGAGAGACTCTGTGCGTGTCGACATGTAATTTGACGAAGTGCCCCACCATCCGTGGACGACGTCACCAGGACCATGAAACTACTGAAATGTATCAAATCAGCTGGCAGTGATGGTCTGGTGGCAGAACTCTTCAAAAAGGGGCCCACCGAAGTTTTTCGCTATTATTTATCGACTGAATGTTCATATTTGGGAACAGGAGGAGCTACCGAATGTGAGGAAGCTGAGTGTTATACAACCAGTGTACAAACAGGTTGGACTGTGCTACCTTCCGATCCATCACAGCCATGAATGTCATCTATGAGATTCGGTCCCAAATACTCTACTGCACACATGCTCCACTTGCCACAGGGGGTTTTTGCAGGGTCTACAAAGAATATTCAACCAAAAATACACCACCTACCCGGGTAGGTAGTGCAATTTTTATTGAATTTTGCACATTTCCATGGTCAAATGAATTTTTATTCAATTCTAAAAGATATTTTTACTTCATTGTAATTGTAAAACAGTTTCATACCAAAACATTAACCTGTTATTTTTTAAATTTCGAATCATAGTTTTATTCTACCAATCATTTTTACATCCTTATTTCTATAACCACCCACCTGGGTATGTCATCCATTTTGTACGGGTTTTGGCGTTTTCTGCGTTGAAAAGTATAAATATTTTCGTTTTTAGCTGTTGTATTGCCGTCAAATTTTCAAAAAAGTTGCCTTAAATTACTTAACTTTATTTAATTAAAGCAGAACTTCTGTGCAAAATGTATTACATACCCGGGTAGGTGGTTATAGAAGTAAGGATGTAAAATTGATTGGTAGAATAAAACTATGATTCGAAGTAAGTAAGTAAGTAAGAAGTAAATCGAATATTGAATGAAAAGTATATTTAAAAAAATAACAAAAATATGATTTGTTGGCACGATTCACTGTTCTTGTAATGTTCAAACCAACGTGACATTCGAATCAGCTCGCACTAGTTGTCCTCTACATAGAGTTGCTGAATGATCACTTGGGTTGACGGACCGAAAATTCTTGCTAGTAGATTGAGAAAGTTTCGCTTTTATCAACATGATTTTTACATATATGATAGAAAACATGTTTTTTCTTCTATACTTTCTATAGTTTCAAGCCTATAGCTTCATTATATTAAATGTTATTAGGATTTAAAAGTGCAAAACATACCCGGGTAGGTGGTTATTGAAATGAAGGTTAAGGATGGTTGTATCAATCACAGCAATTTTTTTTCAAACAAAGTAGATGGCAAACAAACGTAAAATAAGAGTCCTCTTACTTGATGTAATACATATTACTTAAAATAGGTAAGAAGAGGGAAAGTATGTTTGGGGCTTCGCTAACTTGCGCTTCTTGGGAGCATATTGAGCATTAAATAGGTGCTCAATTTATGCATTGTGTTGTTTGCCAGCAGGTGTAATGTGTATTTCTGCATCGATGATAGTTGGTAATGGTTTATGTTCTTCCTGTTGATGATCCTTCTTTAAAATATTTAAGCGTTTTTTTTTTTATTCGGATGGACTGTTGCGGCGTGGCGATACTACCTTGGCATTCGAAATTCTTTCAATCATATCTCGATGAAGGGTATTGGTGCGGACAGCGGTTTGAGTTGGGAAAGATACCAATGATCACCTGGATCACCCTTCACAGGCAAGAAGTGGTTGTCGAATTGTAGTCAATTGTGTTCGAGGGTTTATCAGCACAAGATATGTGTTGTGCCCCGATGCTCAGACATTCCTGTTCGAAAACGAACTAATTCAACAGCAGTACCAATCAACAATCGTTGCAAAGGAATTAGAAATCCTCTAGAACTATTTCAGAGGATAGACCGTAGGGTGCTATAGACCAAAGATACGTCCATTGTTCGGGTGCCACAATACTCCCGATTTGAATTAATTGGCGGAAGATGCGGCTAGGTGGATTCTCCATCGTTGCTCGGGACCAGTATGGGAAGACCTACAAAGGGTTATGTTTACACGCACTTGGAAACCAACGGAACTGCTATTTCTGCATCAGTGGAAGGAAGGTGTCCATGCTGCCATACCACGGGCCATGGGTTAACAACGTGCTCCTAATTCCACATTGCGCTTACTGACATCATACGATGCTTCACGATCCACTTATGCCAATCGGTTCATCCTTCGTTGGTGATCGAGCAATCTAGAAGCCCCAAGGAGTCGAGAAAACTGAAGCCTAGATCAGAGTTTCTTGATGTTACTTTCCAGAAGCACGGGAGGAGACGTATAAACATGCGGAAATACATCTTTTCGTGGATGCCGTGTGCTGTATCTACGGGTCGTCTGCGCTGCTGGCGATCCTCGCTGTACACTGATATGTGGAAAGGCAAAGGTATCTCCTCGGAAGCATCTGACGCATAGAACTACATGCTTGTTTAAACGGGACGCATATATTGAAATCTACGGAACAATATCAACCATTCCGGGTGTTCCGTTTCATCGGAAGTTTTGTTTTTGTTTTTTGTTTTTTTTCTCTCTGTTGTGGTGTGTCGTTCGGTACCTGCGGATAAACAGGAACAAAAAAGGGTCCTTTTTATACAAGGCGGTAAGCGGTATAACGGACGGTTCCGCGAAATGCACGCCACAGCGGAGGGAGTAAAGTTTTGGGGTTTGTACACGGGTGCAAACCAGTACGTGATCGATAGCGGTGGAGTTAAGTCGCAAGAAGCGAAATAGACCAGTTCTTGTGCGTAATTAGATGTTCAGTGCCTTATTAAATCCGCTGAGATATCACATGGTCCTTCGAACCGGATGATATTAGGTAGCTGAATATCAATAGAGATCGCTTCATCATGACTCGCACACCTCGAACGCCACGCACACCAGCCGTGAAATCGGTCGGAGAACCGGGCTGGGTGGATGCAATTATTGCAGCGAAGCCAAACATTCATATGCGTGATCTTGCATGTGAGGAGTTAGGTCGTATAATGGACAATATTTTGCAGGCGAAGAATGAGGGAAAGGCGCTGACCGCGGTACAGTGCAAAGTGTACGGGAAAAAGGCAGATAGTGCATTGGAAGAGCATAACAAGCATTATGCTGAAATTATTAAGCTTGTTGTTGGTGATAGTGCAGTGCATGACGCCAAGTATAAGGAAACTATTAAATTGCATGAGGAGGTGATGTTGGAATTAGAGAGTGCATCTGAAGCCTTTGTGGCAAAGTCAGCATCATCTCAAGCAATGGTTTCAGGTCCCAGTGTCCCACCAGTGATTGTGCATGCCCCATTGCCTCGCCCCATACCTACGTTTAGTGGCAAGTATGAGGAATGGGAGCGATTTAAGACAATTTTTAGAGACATTGTGGACAAAAGTGGTGACAATCCGCGTATAAAACTTTATCACCTTGAAAAGGCCTTGAGCGGTGATGCGGCCAAGGTAATTGATCAAAAGACAATAAATGACGGTAACTACGAACGCGCGTGGCAACTCTTATCCGATCGCTATGAGAATAAGCGTCGTATGGTGGACCTACGTATTAGTGGACTGTTTAGTTTAAAGAAATTAACCGAAGAGAACTATGTCGGTCTGCGTAATTTAGTGGAATCAGTGGAGAGCCACGTGGAAAACCTGAAGTATTTAGGTGAAGATTTTGCCGGGCTTTCTTGTACGATGGTGATATATCTAATATCTAATTCGTTGGATATCGAGACCAAAAAGTTATGGGAAGCTAGCATCCCTAAAAATGAACTCCCGAATTACGAAAAAACCTTGTGCTTTCTAAAAGAAAGAGTTTCGGTGTTAGAAAGGTGCCAAGCAAATGTTGCAGTTGGACAAAAGGGTCGTTTCGTTGAAAAAAGGCCAAATTACAACGAAAATTCACCCATGAAACGAAATGCGGCTTCAACTTCGTTCGTTGAAAATGTGCCTAGTGAAAAGGTTTGTGATTTGTGCAAGGGACTACATGGAACGAACAAATGTCCGGAAATCGTTTTGTTAGAAGGAAAACAACGTGCGCAATACGTAAAATCAAAACGGCTTTGTTTGATTTGCTTGAAACCAGGACATTGGCGAAACCGTTGCAAATCGCGTGTGAAGTGTAGTAAGTGCGAAGGAGCACACAACACAATTTTACATTATGACAATAACTCGGTGAAGTCAGAACAAGCTTCAAGTGAATCCGAAAGAGTGAGCGCAAGCCAGCATGCTGATAATGCCGCTAACTCGGGGAGTATTGTTCTATTGCAAACTGTTCTGCTTTACGCGGAATCAGCGAACAAGGAGTTGTTGTTGTGTCGTGCGCTGTTGGATAGTGGATCGCAGATCAGTTGTGTTACGGAAGCGCTTGCGGTGAAATTAGGCGTAAATTTGGTGAATGTGAACGTGCCAATAAAAGGAATTGGAAACATTGATTCGCCTGTAAGGCAGAAGTGTTCCTTTACTGTGAAATCCCGATGCACCGATTTTTCTATGGGTATCACGTGTTTTGTGTATCGCGAAATTACTGGTAAAATGCCATCTGTTAAATTCGATATTAGTTCGTGGAACTTGCCTGATAGTGCGTTGTTGGCCGATCCAACCTTTAACGATCCAGGCAGTGTGGACATTTTGCTGGGAATGGATTGTCTCTCGGAATTAACAATATCAGGGTCCGTGAAAAGAGCGAACACACTACCGATGATCACCGAAACCCGTCTTGGTTGGGTAATAGGAGGACGTGTTGCGGATTTATACAAGGAAAGTGAAATGTTTACCAACGTATCGACAAATGATCGTTTAGGATCAATAATGCAAAGGTTTTGGGAAATAGAAGACGTTACAAGTGAGCGTTCTGTGAAATCTGAGGACGAAATGTGCGAAACCCATTTTCTCGAAACACACTATCGCGAATCAACAGGCAGATATGTTGTGAAATTGCCCCTGAAGGAATCGGTACAACAATTGAGCAGTTCGCGACGCGTGGCGTTACAGAGATTCTTTGCGTTAGAAGCCAAGTTGTTGAAAAATCCACAGTTGCGATCGCAATATCAAGCATTTATGAGTGAATACGAAGATTTAGGTCACTGCAGAGTGGTAGACGAAAGTAAGGACGATCCATCATCAAGGAAGTGGTATCTCCCACATCATGCTGTCCTCAACCCGACAAAAAGCACCACAAAATGCCGTGTGGTTTTTGATGCTTCAGCGAAGGTCAACGGAAGATCATTAAATGATGTTATGATGACAGGACCAAAGGTACAACACGACTTACTTTCCATCATGCTTCGTTTTCGAATGCCTCGCTATGTGGTAAGCGCCGACATAGCCAAAATGTTTCGACAAATAAAGGTGGATCCCTGCGACAGCCCACTACAAAGAATATTCTGGAGAGCAACATCAAATGAACCGCTGCGCGTATTGGAGTTAACTACAGTTACTTACGGAACTGCAGCAGCACCATTCCTTGCGACGCGAACACTGCTACAACTTGCCAGCGATGAGAGAGAACGTTTTCCTTTGGCAAGTCGCATAATCGAGGAAAATTTTTACGTTGACGATGGTTTGTTCGGGGCTAATGATATCAGAACTGTTCTTGAAGCACAAACTCAACTCATCGAGATATTCAAAACCGCAGGTATGAAGCTTCATAAATGGACAGCGAACGATAAAAGACTCTTGGAATCTATTCCCAAGGAAGACTGCGATGTATTGACAAAATTCGATGACTGTGAGGCTAACGAGTTTATAAAAACGTTAGGTTTGATGTGGAACCCGAATGCTGATGAGTTCATGTTTTTAGCAAAGGCTCCAAATATTGATAAAACTCCTACGAAGCGAGAGGTTCTTTCAACTATAGCCAGAATATTTGATCCGCTTGGTCTCATATCCCCAGTGGTTGTTATAGCAAAAATGCTGATGCAAAGGCTGTGGATAGCAAAACTAAACTGGGATGATCATATCGATGAGCCACTGATGGTAGAATGGAACAACTTTTTGAAGGCCTTGCCAATCGACAATCAGGTTCGAATTCCTCGACATGTAGTGAGTACAGATGCAGTCTCGAATGAAATACATGGGTTTGCGGACGCCTCGTTAAATGCTTATGGCGCTTGTGTATATATACGATCATTGAATGAGAACGGGACCGCCCAGTTACGTTTAGTTGTCGGTAAATCTCGAGTCGCACCATTATCAGGCGTAACTATCCCGAGAATGGAGTTGCTGGCTGCAGTGTTACTTTGTCGATTGGTAAAAATGGTACTCAAGGTATTGAATGGTTCGCATTTTGAAAGTGTCAACATGTGGTCAGATAGCCAGGTAGTTTTGGCATGGTTGAAGAAACCTTTGGATCACCTTAACGTCTTCGTTCGGAACCGTGTAGCGGAAATCAATGAAAATTCTGTCTTCATCTGGCGTTACGTCCGTACAAATCATAATCCAGCCGATGTAATTTCGAGGGGTCAAACGGCGTCACTTCTGATGGAAAATGACATGTGGTGGAATGGTCCTGAATTCCTGAGAAGTAATTTTTTGCCATCAGAACCCATGGAGGATCTACGCGATGAAGAGATTCCTGATTTACGCAAGGTGGTTACCTGCAGCGTCACAGTACCGCTTGATATTCTTCCGATCCTGGTAAAATTTGAATCTTTTCGAAAGACACAAAGAATAGTAGCATACGTTGTACGATTCAAACAAAATGCCAAACGACGTAAGGGTGAACGCATTAATGACCCAAAGCCTACAATTGCTGAGTTGCGAGAATCAACGCGTTGGATTGTAAGAGCTATTCAGCATCATGAGTTGTCGGATGTAGTGTCGGCAGTAAAGCAAGGTAAACCTGTGCAACGATACCAGAATCTGAATCTCTTCTTGGATGGTGAGCTGCTGAGAGTTGGAGGTCGTATACGCAAGTCAGATCTGTCGTATGACAATAAACATCAGCTGTTACTGCCACATCGTAGCATCATAACTAAGCGTTTGATTGCAGCAATTCATCGTGAAAATCTACACATCGGCCCGTCTGGAGTGATTTCTATTTTGCGTCAGCAATTCTGGATTGTGAATGCAAGATCAACGGTTCGAAAGGTGCTGCACGAATGCATTGTTTGCTTCAGAAGTAGTCCAAGTACTATGGATCAACAAATGGGTGATCTACCTACCTGTCGAGTAACAGCTGCTCCTACCTTTCAACGTGTAGGTTTGGATTTCGCTGGTCCAATTATGTTGAAATCAGGTATCCGTCGTGTTACTGCTACGAAAGGATACGTATGTCTATTTGTGTGTATGGTCACAAAGGCGATTCATTTGGAGGCTGTAGAGAATCTTTCAACTGGCGCTTTTCTTGCTGCCTTGAGACGATTTGTATCCAGACGAGGAATACCTGAAGAAATCTACAGTGATAATGCTACTAATTTTGTTGGAGCAAAACATGAGCTTCGTGAGTTATATGAAATGTTCAAGGATGAAACATCGAAACAAGGCATTTTCCAGTTCTGCCAAGAGAAAGAAGTTACGTGGAAAATGATCCCACCTAATGCTCCTCATTTTGGAGGGATTTGGGAAGCTGGCGTAAAAAGTTTCAAAAGCGTATTAAAAAGAGTTTATAAGTCTGCTTCGTTAACTATAACCGACTTCTACACGCTTCTGTGTCAAATTGAAGCTATGTTAAACTCGCGACCATTATACGCCCTTTCAAACGATCCACATGATCTGGACTGCCTTACACCTGCACATTTTACGATCGATCGTCCATTGATTGGAGTTGCGGAACCGTCATATTTGGACCTGCCAGAGAACCGTTTAGACAAGTGGCAGAGGCTTCAGCAACTTCGGCAACATTTTTGGAGACGATGGCAGAAGGAGTATCTGAGTGAGTTGCAGACCAGGCATAAGTGGACCAAAAAGAAGGATAATATCAAAGAAGGAGCATTGGTATTAATGAAGGAAGACAACATGCCCCCGCAGTTTTGGAAATTAGGACGAATTGCTAAGGTGTATCCAGGCGATGACGGGTTGATACGAGTGGTAGATGTGAAGACGAAGTACGGTTTATTTAAACGTCCGATACACAAGTTAGCGCCTCTTCCCATGCAGGATCCCTAATAATATTCGGGCGGGGAGGATGTTCCGTTTCATCGGAAGTTTTGTTTTTGTTTTTTGTTTTTTTTCTCTCTGTTGTGGTGTGTCGTTCGGTACCTGCGGATAAACAGGAACAAAAAAGGGTCCTTTTTATACAAGGCGGTAAGCGGTATAACGGACGGTTCCGCGAAATGCACGCCACAGCGGAGGGAGTAAAGTTTTGGGGTTTGTACACGGGTGCAAACCAGTACGTGATCGATAGCGGTGGAGTT
Organism: Anopheles funestus; assembly: GCF_943734845.2. Taxonomy (NCBI): domain Eukaryota; kingdom Metazoa; phylum Arthropoda; class Insecta; order Diptera; family Culicidae; genus Anopheles; species Anopheles funestus. The sequence goes on from NC_064599.1 coordinate 47,744,634, forward strand.
AAGTCGCAAGAAGCGAAATAGACCAGTTCTTGTGCGTAATTAGATGTTCAGTGCCTTATTAAATCCGCTGAGATATCACACCGGGTAAAAAGAAGATTACTCTGGAAGGACAACATGGAGGCATTATCATGGATACAAGCCAATACACGAAACTGCAAACCGAGTGCCGGAGATCCAGACCACCCACTTACGAAAATCCCGCAGACGTAACAATAAAATTGAAGGGGCGTTCGAAATTTAATTGGAACGGTGTTTGATTTCAAATTCCAAATTCCATGTCAACCATTCCATAGGAGGTGATTTCGTGAGTAAATCTTCATGTACAGAAGGCGGGTTGTGGGCTTCTTCCTGTCAAAGCGGAGCGTTTCTGTCATCTGGAGAGAAAGCTTAGGACGCTGGCATGAGTTATCAGGTGCGCTGATAATCTGAAGATAAGCGTAGAATAGCCTAACCACAGTACCTAATACTTTCTCAAGAAGAGATAAAGTGGGCGGAAACGATGATGTGGAAATACACGCAAAAAGAGCAATTCTAGGACGAAACACAATCCCTCCGTGTAAATGTTCGGAGTGATACAAAGACACCACTTCCGGACTGCTGGAGTTTACCGCGCGAAGGTCGGTTTACTCCTGGAAACTTCTTGCGCAAGTTTCTGATTGTCTTGAGTTACAGAGGAATCGGACGGTAGGGTTTTTCCTGGATTAACTAGGATTAGTTCCTAACGTTGGCTTAGGCTTTAAAAAATAGGCTTTTTATTGAGTAATCAATATAAGTTCCTATTCGTGGAGTACCGCTCGAATTGCCTAACAGAAAGAACTCGTAGGTTTGGAGGTTCGGTTACAAGTGACGTTTATTGAAAAATTTCCTTCTTATATATAAACATAATGTTGATAGTATTGGTTCTTATCCTACACGCCGTGAGTGGGTGTTAGTTTTAAGAACGTAGTGGGTAGAATCCTAGTTTTACCCGTAAGTGTTGTTTTAGAATTTTGTAACCATCGTCCGATTTGGCCGTTTTTAGTTAATTGCACCGAATGTATAGGCGCGCTTTTCCCTGTCGACCTTTTCGCCGGTCCCTATTTTACCTAAACGCAAATATGTTGCCTGATCGGATGGGGATCGGGATGCAGTTTTATTGCATGCCACGTATGCCACGGCGTACGGGCGTATGCTGGTTATCGCTATTTTCGTATCGCGCTCGTTCGTACAAAGGATGTTGTTTTATTGTATTGATGTATGCGCATCGAGACCTTTTCGCATATCGAGATGCTTTTTATTTTTAAAGTTTCGGGTAATCGTTTGTATAGGATAACGAAGTTGTTGGTCCCTAATTATGAGTCGCATTTGGATATGTTGAAATCGCGTTTATTACTTAACCTTTCCTTGCAGTGTTTATGCAGCTGCGTGTTGTAGATTTAAACCTAAGTTAGCCATGCGATCCTGCGTAACATTCTGTTGCATTTTAAGCGACGTTCTGTTCTTTGCTCATTTTTAACTAGAATTCTATTGCAGCTTTCCTAACTTTTGTCTAGCCTGGAAGGAAACATAATATTTTTCGATGGTCTTGATTTTCTCACGCGTATGTTATGATTTTTGTCGCGATCGTAACACTCCATGCTATGAGTTTGAAGTCTTGAGGATGAGAGGACGTATATGGGAGGCTCCCGAAATACAGTTCAAGACGCTCAAGACATCTATCTTCCTCTTCTATCTATATACATATATAAAATTCTCGTGTCGCGGTGTTAGTGTGCAAACTCCTCCGAAACGGAATGAAATTTTCGCTGAACGTTTGTTAGGTATGAGAATAGGTTTACCGCTACTTTTCGTTTCGCTAGGTGGCCTCTGGCCATTATTATGAGTTGTTTTGTGTTTTTCCTACGGGAGTTATCAAGTAGGCACAGCCATTTTTCCAACACGAATAATGTTGAACACTTGGTACTGAAAAAAAAAGTTCTAACGAATAAATCAATCAAAGTAGGTACACATGACGATTTATTTGTGCAATTTTATGCATTCCAGCCAAACTATACGTATCGGACGCTAGCGGGCGTAAAGTGAGGCAGCGCGCTGTCACTTCTCGAACAAGACAAACCAGACAAAACCACAAGAACAAATCCAAGCAATCATATGGAGGTGCTCTGTCAACCTGCATAGAACAAACCAGACAAACTCGACATAGAACAAAACAGTTTGATTTTGTCTTGCATGTCTGTGTCACACCTTGAAATTCTCTATACCTTGTCAAATAGCACCGAAGCGGTTTGTGTGCTGGATTGCTTTGTTAATAATTTTTGTGGAACAGAGAATTTCAGATTTTTCGATGGTCGATGGAGTGACAGTTCTACACGACAATTGGCAGAGCACCTTTCGAACAGTGTCGTGTTTGTCTGGTTTGTTTGGCTGTTCACAGCGCGCTGCCTGAGTGATAAATAAGTAAAAAGCAAGTGTGTGAATAATTAAAAAAATGCTGTTTAGTGATTTGCGGCTCGGTGGTTCTTGTGGAATCAGGCGCCTTACACGGAAGGATCTGGTATTATATCCCAATCGTTAAGGAGAGCCAGAAATGCCTCCTGAAGTAACAGAAAAAAAGAAGAAGAGCCACAAAAAAAGAAGAAAAATTGCTTTGACTGGGAATATCATTTGGATTAAGAAACAGGATTAACTCAAATACTAATGGCGCTGCCCTTGTGCTTACAGATACAGTTGGGAACATTTAGAGGAATATAAACCAAGGGGAGGCGGGGGGGGAGGTGCATCGGTAGCTGACAAAAACAAACCCGCGTTAAATACAACTTGAGCCTGTGATTAGATTCCATTGATTGGAGCTTAAACTGAGTAAGGTAGGGTGGTAGATTGACATAGCACCGAAGTAGAAAGCACCTAATCGCAATGCGTGTGGAGAGTTTTTGCACACTCTCAAATCGGGCAGTGGATGCAATGCCAGAAGGGCTTCAAACAAAACTGGCATACTTGAGTATCGGGCGAATATATCCACAATACACATAGGAAGGATAATTTGAAGATTATGTGCGAATAGCAGATGAGTATCATTGGAGAGGATAGAGCAGATCACAGCACCGTTCACAAACAGAAGGAAAACAAGAGGAATTAACATAGTACCTTGAGGAAAGCCCGAGTAAAATACAAATCTGGTAAATATTACGGAATTATTTTTTACACTACACTTGCGATCTGATGAACAGGAAGTTATCCAGGCGGCGAAATCGATATAGGGTAAGAGCTCCAGTTTTCGGCAGTGTACCTATTTTCGGCAGGTGAGTAATAAAAGCTAAATGATACACAAATGCGTTATAGAATGCGGTCAAACATTATTTTAAAACGTAAATACCAATAGATATTCTCCAAAAACGAAGTTTCGCTGCATTTAGCCCAATATTTACCGAGTTATCGCAATTTTCATAAAGTGTTAACAAAATTTCGTCCAATTTGCTGTCAGTCGATAACTCGGCAGTTACTGGAAATAAGAAAGCACTGCATAAAAAAATGAATGAAGCGCTTTTCTGACAGATAAAATGGTTCTAAAATTTATGTTATTTTTTAAAAAAATTTAAAAATTCGATAAATAATTTATTTTTTACTTTAAAGGCTGCCGAAAATGGGTACATGCCGAAAGATGATGTTTGACAGCATAAAACTGTGTGATTTTGTATGCAATGACAGCGTGGTCTACTAGATTAAGCATGAAAACTGCAAAATCTGACAGCAAAATTATCGAAACGGGCAGCATAAAATTACATTTTTAACCACTTTGCGGCTACAAAATTAGCAAACTAAGAGTGGAAAAGTGGAAAAATGTTTAAAATTCAATTTTCTAATCATTTCAATCGTTTAAAACGTTTAACGGTCCATATTTCCGCTGCCGAAAACAGGAACAAAACCAATGTTTACATTTTCATAAATATTGCACATAAAACGGGTTAGAATCACGAAAATGAAAATGCAGAGAGATACTACGAAAGTTTATCAACCGAAATAACATCACTTTCAATCACAAATATTGCAAATAATTGGTGTTTTTTCGTTTTTTGCAAAACAACGGCACTAACCTGCCGAAAACTGGCGCACTTATCCTACTTTCTTTAATATTAGATACATATACTTCCTTCTATTTATTAAATTGCTACTTAGTTAGATTAATTACATACTTTTCATAACTCTACAACCACTTACATAAGGACGTCCCGATGGTGTACTTCACACGACAACGGCGCCGGCTTCACACGACATGATCTTAGAGGATCGTTACACCGAAAAGGAGAAAACAACCACTTGCATACTTATATTGAATACAGGTTTATTTATTATGTGTTAATCTTATATTAAGATGTTTGAAGTCACATGAACGATAATATTATCTAACACTTTTACATGTCTATTTCTTGCTTGAAATGGAGCTGCCGATCGACTGACTGTTCGAGTTCCAATCCGTTCAGCTGCCTTCAAGAGGGTATGGTGTTGTGTATTTGCGAGTGGTTTGTTAGCATGTGGTTTGCTACATAAAAGTTTCTGATTTCATAACTATATTTATAGTGTGCATAACTATAAAGAAATATTTATCCCATGCATTCTATTCGTAACTTACTTATCAATCTCAGCTAGGCTTGCATCGTATTGCATATTGGACCCGTGATCGTTTATTCATTTAATCGCTAATATGAAACTTCTCGCTTTTATGTCCTGGCAATAGATGGAGGCCTTACAACTTTACTGCTCGTAACTCATTGAAACTAAACATAATGCCAGTTTTTTGATAAATTGCTTAAATTAATGGTACACGTTGTCGGATTCTGCTGTACAGTTCCATCCACATCAAATCTCCATACTGAAACAAGTATTTAAAATATTCCAAAACCTCTAATGCATGTGAATCCACCAGTTTGGTTACGGAATCTAGCACGAAGTCAAATCCTCCTGACGCTTTGGGATCTTTTATAGTTATTTCTATCATTTCTCTTGCAATATCACAATTGCTGTTGATTACGGCAATTTCATAGACACTGTTATCATTGATATCTAGAGTATCGAAGCGATCAGGATGCTCTAGCGACATAAATTGTTGATATAAATGCAATGCCCGATTTGTGTATTTTGATTCGCTGGATGCAATATAGTGGAATACGTTCCATCGGATTCTTTCGTTGAGCAGTGTGCGATCGAGTTGAGTATCGATCAAACACAGAACCATGAAATAACAGCCATTGTGAATGGTCATGTGTAACAAATTTCGTCCCTCCTCATCAATAGCCTGTAGATCGGTTGTTTTGTGTAACAGATATTTAAAGGCATGAATGGATTGATCATGCAGCATACGTTTCCCTTTAGGCAATAATCGCATGACCGTTACAATAGTTCTATTAGTAATGGGCTTTTGGAATTTCTTGATAATATATCTCATCATGGGAACATTTCCCTTATGTGCTGCTCTAGCCAGAAGCGTCTCAAAAAGATGTTCTGTGACTAAAATATTGTTTTCTACGTACTCTGGCAATGACAATAACACATTTGTGGACTTTCGTACACAACAGCTCTTCGGAAGCTGATAGGCGAGTTCATCCAGGGGTGGAGTATTACTGTTTATACAAAAATCATCAATAACGTCATCATCAGCAGCAGCATCATCATCATAAGCACAATCGATTTGAAGTTGGAAACACAACTGATCGAGAAAGAGTTTAAATGATTTCATTCGATCCAGCTCGATGGCTGATTTTAAAGCTGCAAACAATGTAAGGGTTTTCTTGAATGGCTGAGGATATAAATTGATTTCATCGACAAGAAAGCATACAAAATTGTACGCTTTTTTTTCGAGCATTGCATGGAACAGTTTGTGTGCCATGTTGCTCAAATAGCTGGTTGGGTTGGCTAGGTGTAAAATAAACTGTTTAAACAATTCATACGTATTTTTCATTATGCAAAACTCAATAATTGTTAAATTTTTTAATTTTTCACGTGGAGCATTTATGTCTACTCCTCTTTTGTTGCACAGATAGTTGACTGTTTCCTTTGCTAACTGTTCAGTTTCTTCAACAGACGTTAAATAATTGATATAATTACATGCTTGAATCAACAGAGTATCGCTATCATTTGAAAACAATTGCTCGAGCAAGGCGTTCAAGTTGATCTTTGCTTCGAATTCGAAAAGAGACTTCATGACATGTTTATTAGTTCTGACAAATGCATAATCTAAGGCACTCCAGCCAAAAATATCATCTTTTGAATTTATCGAATTGATGGACATATTTTCCAGCAGAAAACGTGTGATCGGATGATGGTCATGTTGAAAAGCTAAATGCAGAGGGGTTCGACCCCCGATATCTGTGCCATTTATGGATGACGGATTCTTTAAAAGGATTGCCTTTACTTGTTCAAAAGATTTATTCAATACAGCCAAATGAATTTCGCTTCTTTCGGCTTGTTCTCTAACGATCATTTGGTCGAAAAAGTCACGCGTTCTATTTAAGCCATCGTTCCAAAATAGCTGTGATTTAAAGTAGCTATCATTTTTAAGTCTATTCCTATTATGAAATAGCCATGACGCTGCAAAGTACTCTGCAAAAATTTTATGAATAAATATTGGAATGCCATTTTTCACTCCGACTAAAATGCCAGTTTTCTCTCTTCCTTCGGAAATATTTTCCATAGCAGAATTTAATTCTGTGTCAGAAATAAATGAGCTAATGCGACTTTTATCAAACATAATATATATCGCTATAAAAGTATGTTCTCGTTCCAATTGATTTATCAATTGTTTATTCCTGTGCAGAGCTATCACCGTCTTTAATGAGGTATCAGTTGAACATGATTTTTCTGTTAGTAGTATTTCCAATTTCCTTTGTACAAAAGTGTGTACAATTTGAAAAGTGTTGAATTGTTCATTTGTAAAACAATTGTCTGAAATGGTTTTTGTTGGAAAAAATATATATTGCCTTATGATTTGTAAAAATGAGTCAATTGCCATGTTCAGTAATAACGGCGCATTAGCTAAATCTCCCAAACGGTTATTTAAAATCGCATAGACGACACTGAGCACAACTGTTTGGTGTCTCGTTTCGCTGTCATAATATTCTTTTACCACGCTCAACATTTGTTTGTGCAAAGAAAGTATTTGATGGTGATGGGAAAACGTTTTCAATCGCAAAATTTTAGAACTTCTGAATGCGTGCTTCAGATGAACTTCAAAATCGTATGGACGACATGATAAATATATTTTACGTATTCCATTACAGTTGGCAAACCATGCGAAGCATTTGTTCACTACGTCCGAGTAATCGGGAACGATTTCATCATAACCGTCCAATAACAATATCAGTTGTCGGTCATTGAATTTGTTGCAAAACAGACGCAATCCCAGCACTTGCTCTAAAGTTAAACTTTTTACTTTAGCTTCATCAAGCCTCAAAACTCGTTCATTAGACAAATGCAACATATTTGCGTAAAACTCTCTGTTTTCCATAACTTCTTTTATCCCAACCGAAGATCGTTTGTTACCATGAGCTAGAGCCAAAGATACAAACAGGAAAAGTATTTTTACCATTTCTGAATCACCAAGCTCATTTAGCCTGGTTTTTAATTGATCGAATTCGGAAGAATATTCTACAGCATTCAGTTTAATCACTAATAGCGATGGTTGTACCTCCGATAAACGCCAGGCCAGCCACGTAAAATAGGTTGATTTGCCGAAACCAGCTTCGTCCAAGAAAATAAAAACTTTGCAATTATTATTATCGTCAATTAAGTCATCGATTGCATTGTGTTCTTCAGGTTTTGATATGGATGATTGTACTAAAGATAACGCTGACTGTACATGACGATTCTCTGCTACTTCCTCAAAACTGCATGACTTATGGAAAACCGAGTCTTTTATAGTTTCCAAGTGTTTCTTGATATTCCGGTTAGTAAGTTCATCCGAGGACATACACGTAGAATATGTTTCAAAATCACGTTGTATGTACTTTGGTTTAATTTTCTCGTAGTTGTGCAAATTTATGTTTGTATTTTCCGTCGCATTAGCGCTAAAATTCAGAACATCGACTAAAAAGGCTAAATTAACTGTTTCTTGTACAATGCTCTTTAAAGAAATAGTCGTTCCAAACAAGTGCATTTTATCATTTGCTTCGAATAATTTGTTTGACGCTTCCTCTGTAAGATCACACACGAGCAAACATTTCTCTGATGAATGTTCCTCTTCTGTTGTTTTCGTCAATATTATAAGCCTCTGCTGATAGCTTTTGTGCAGTCGTGTGAATGATTCGATTGTAGCGATTTCCTGTTTATCTACGACTACGACTACATAATGTTTCAAATATTGATCATTAAGATATTCACACACAAAAACAATAATGTTTTCCAACGCTTCGATTTGGCTGTACATGGATGCATGGATAAATAAGCATTCAGTTGTAAGCAACTGCAGAGTTTGTAAAATGATGATGGAACTGACATTCACATCAACCATACCACGATAGTAATACATTCCGCTTAGTGACTGGGTGCTAAGAATTTTATACAAGTTGGAGTTTTCCAACCATTCCTGTCTGATAAGATTATCTGCATATCTTATGGTCAACGACTTAATAAACTCTCTGGTTAGCTCTTTCACTTGCGTATAAGTTGTGTTGCGTTTTACCTTTGTAAACGTGTGATTTAAAAAATACTTGTTTATTTCAACGTTTTCACTGTTTTCCATTGCATTGCATATAGATTTATACAGGCTATCATAAGTGGCCTCTTGTTCAGCGTTAGTTAATTTGGAAAGCAGTTGTTTAGCGTTCGTACGAAGTTGTTCTTCGCTTGGAGTACAAACTAATCTAAATTTGGTGTAAAATTCTGTAATCTTTTCATTAATCTTGGCATATTCCGAACCTTGATTATTCATTGAATTCAAAGCATTCGTCGTAGCTGCTAATGAAAAATTCACTTCCGTTTTGATGCCTTTTTTCAAAATGTCGTTCCAAACATCGGTCTCCTCGCGATCTTTTCCCAAGAGAGGTTTGTACTCCTCAATAAATTTTTCACGAAGATAGCTAATTGCTGGAGTCTGCATTATATCACTAGCATTTCGAAATGTTTGCTTAAACTCGTAATGGTGCGCCGCATCTGAGGTTGATGACTGTTCGATAATATTGTTGATTAGGACGGCGTATATATCGAAAATCGGATGAATCTCAAGACTGATCGTGTCCTGTTTATAAATTGATTTAGCTAAAGATTTTGCCAAGCAACTGAGGCTTGACTGCCTGAGTTTTTCTTCAAGAGAATCCCATCTCTTGTGTTCGTCGAGTTGATGGAACGTTGCATCTAGGTTTTTGAAACATTTGAATATATCATTTTCGCTCATTTCTTGTGTCGTAAAGTATTGTTCTGCATCTTCGTCGATTTCGGCATTGGTACATAACAAATAATGGTTTTTCGTCGATCCGCTATGATTACTCTGACATTGCATTTGTAGAAATGACATGAAGTAAACCGGAATCGAAAATTGACTTGATATCGACGGACCTAGTAAAGCAGATGCATTAACTGTGTGTATTGTTTTCCCTTTTTTGTGTCCAATGTTGAGCGGGTTGGTGGCAGTGGAATTTTGCTTTTTTTTATGCTTGCACTGCATGTATACGGCACTATTTTGTGAAGGGCAACGAAGCACTACATCATCAAACTTGCCTCCTTGTGGATCCTCCAGCGTGATCGTATAGTTGAACTGCTTGTCCTCCAATTGCTTTTCATAGCCACCAAGAACTATCAGAAAGGTACAATCGATTTGATAAGAATTGCCATGCCAACTAGACATTTTCTGAAGTCCCTTGTTGGATGGTGTCTTCGGGCTCGATGACGATGTTGAAGCATCTCGATCGATAGAGTGTTGTTTCCGTTTAAATTTTCCTTGTTCATCCTTCAATTCCATACCTAAGGCAAAACAAAACAAATAACATGAAAACATAATTTGTCGTAAACTGTTATACTAGCCATCCGTGCATATTACAGATGTTGTTTTATCGAGATACGTTCGATGCTTGCGGAAAAATATATTTAAACATAAATGTTGAATAATTAATGTACGGTATGTCGTTATTTTCCATTAGCTAAGATAGGCTAATCCGGATCAAAACTATGATCCTTTCATACGAGAGCACGACATCCTAAACCTTTTATGAATAGAAACAATGTTCTACGTTCGCGGTTCTTTTAGATCTTTTAGTAATGTTACGGGCCAGGGCTATGTCGTACGACTTGTTCCTATGGGGTGTCGCTGCATGCTTCAACTTACAGATGGCATTTTGTCGGCGCAGCTGCCCATGACGGCAGGTTATGAGAGGAGACGATCAGCTGAGCCGGGATATACGGTCCTGGGATTTGGGGTTGAATGCTGAACCGTTGAACTTAACATTGAATTATGCGGCCGTTCTCGTAGAATAAACTAATATATTCTACTGCAAATTTTAGCAAAATAACTATAATATTCATTATGATCTCCTCCTCAAGAATGTAAACCATTTACTCAAAAAGAAACCCTTTTGTTCGTTCTTAGAAAAGAATATTTTAGAATTACGCTTTGTGGTACACTGAAGTACGTAAAGTATCCTTCACTAGGAAACCCGTGATACCTGGATAGGCGAGAGCCTGTCTTTTCACGTGCATGTGGACGACACACTCAATACTATGACACTCGAATTCATCATCCGATTGTCGTGATACTGTTTAAGGCCTCTGTACTTTTGGTGTTCTTTTCTATGAACTTAAAAGCCTTTCATCGTTTTTATCCTCGATTTCTCTCCATATCTCCCCCTGGCAATTCCGAGATAGCTCTCCATTCCTCCACTCCTCCACTCCTTCTATGTGTACATAGACATAGACGGATCTTTCGCTACGCAAACTAAGACGACGCGGAATGTTGCGAGCGCGACATTCAATCATAAAATGAGCATGCGAGAACTATAAACGGTCATGGCATGATACGTATAAATATAAATAAACTCTTATCTCAACAAACATATGAATAGCGAACCTAAGCATAAAGTAATACGTTCAGGCGGTCATGCTCGTGTTCAGACGAGATAATCATAACAATTAAAGCATTAACCGGCGTAAAATGCTGAAGATGCCTTGCGATCGCTATTGGTCAACGCTATGCGCTTAAGCCCGACAATGCTAATGCTATTTTAAGGAAAATTAATTCTTTCATCTCGCTTTTACTGTTAAATCTCAGAATGCATCGTTAGTATGTAAGCAGGAAGAAATTGTTAATAAACTGCACGCGCATTCATGGAAGGTTTTATATTTTTCTTATCATGATTGAATAGTCCAATCGGAGAGTTGGAATTTAAACCATTTCCCCTCTACCCAGATAACGGAGGTCACACCTAAAAATAATCCAAATTGTCAAATTAAACGACTCTGGCATTACCGTATGATGGTTTTCTAATAAAGCCTAAAAGTCAAACTGATAACGGTGTTCAGCCCAAAGCTAAAGAAAAACCAAATATTATGATCTTTTTATCACTAATCCGCGAGATACAACGTGTCGAGAAGTGAGGAAGATAGTGGCACCGGTTTTCTACGAAACAGGACCGACACTTAATCCCACCTGGAACTTTAGTGACTTCGAACTCTTTTATATCCGTAACTGTACCTATGATTCTAGTGTTAGAAACTACACACTTGAAGAAACTTACTTTATCACTTCCTTTTTAGGTAGCGTAGTCAAGCGGTTAGTTCAGCTCAATAGTGGAATAACTTTGCACCGTATTGGACACTAATATGTTGGCGGATTATGCTCTGTCGAGCGAATCGGCCGACTTATAAATGAAGTAAATCTTCTGTTAGAGATGTGTAGTCTTTGGTTTCGTAGGGCACGCAAGTGAAACACGTTGATCTGCAATGTCAGTTGATTTCTAAACGATTTTAGACACACAAAACGATTAAGCTAAAACACCACCTTTCAATGAAATGCTTCTGCCTTGTACGGTCTTCCGTGAACAACACCTTGGACACGAATGAAACAGTATGCTTAATCGGACCGCACATTCACTGCTGATAGTGCATGTTACGTTCATTTGTCCGTTACGTTTGACTCGTAAATAAATTTCCTGGAATTGATATTACTCTTATCTTTGGAAAAATTCAAAACGGGTGATAAGATATTTAAGACTTCGAATTCGTATCAGTGCACAGTGGGCAGTTTCGATTAAATGACGGGATAGGAAATAAATTTCCGATTCTCGAGATGAATTATTTTAAGTAGTGATATTTAGGTACCGTTTGTATCTAATATATGAATATATAAAACTGATATAGTTAAGTGAAAAGAAAATTAGAACGATGTATGTCTAGTTTCGATTGAAATCCATGAAAAAAAATGTTTGCAACAACAATGCTTAATAATTTTTGCGAAGTATCAAAATTGTGCAAAATGCAAAACGTTCTACACTTTTGCTGGGGACGTAGTATGTGTAATGAGTATGTAAATTGCAATGTACAATAAATTCCCTGTATAAATTCGAACACTCTTTGTGCCCTATTCTAGTCTACGGACTTTATCGTTAACGGCAGACTGATTGTTATTGTTACATTTTCTTCTAGAAGCTACATTCTTTGTAAGCGAATATAAAAAAAACCTTTGAACATCTACTTCCACTCCCAGCCCTGCGATAGGAATGTGGCAGACGTTGCCTCGAGCATGTTTAATGTTTTTTGGATTAGTCAGGTCTCAGCCCTGCCCACAAAAAAATGTGTGTTGTTATTCGGGGATCTTTATCAGTTATCTCTTAACACATGCGGGAAATTTATGATGAATGGCAAGTTCTATATTGCGATTGCGACATGGTATATAGATAAGCGATTCCAATTGAAAGTAAGCGCATTGGCGTTCTCCGTTAGCATAGTCCAGGACTCGTACACGTACTACCGGACGTATCACTGTGTGATATATAGCACATTTCATGTTTTGCCGGAGTTTTGTAGCTCACAGGAGTTTGTGGAGCCCGTAGTAGTCACGATTTCCTTGTAAGCCGCCTTCTTTCTTGGCGTAACAACCTCTAAGGTTGCGCCGGCCATTTCTGGCTTACTAGACATATCTTACCTCATAGCCGGATAGTGAGTCCTTGCAACGTTGGCACACGGTCCGGATGGGATTGATACCCGGTTCTTTCGTGTGGAACTGGCGCCGTTTAACACATATACCACCGATCAGCTCACGTAGGCCGCCTTTAAGTCTATAAATTGGCGGTGCGTAGGGATCTGGTGCCCTGGACACTTCTGGAGGATCTGCCATAGAGTAAAAATTTGGTCGGTTGTCGATTTGCCTCCAACAAATCCAGTTTGGTAGCTTCCGACGAAATCTGTGGCAAGGGACGCAAGTCTGCAGAAGAGTATTCGGGACAGGATCTTGTAGGCAACATTCAGGACTGTGATGGCTCGGAAGTTAGCACAGTCCAGTCTGTCGCCCTTTTTACACTGGGTGTATGACACCCAGCTTCCACTCGTCCGGTAGTTCTTCCTGGTCCCAAATCCTTACGATCAGCCGATGCATAATTGTTACTGCGGGAACAAAGTCGGAATGCGAGTTCCGCCGCTGGTGGAATTGACCGCGCGAAAGTCGGTTAATTCCCGAAACTTCTTGCGCAAGTTTCTAATTGCCTTCAGTTAGCCTGTGATCAGGCGTTAGGCTTTTTCCTGGATTAACCAGGATTAGTTCCTAACGTTGGATCTAGCGTTAAACTGTAGGCTTACTTTCCGTAGGATGGCGATCGAATGGTTCTGACAAATAGGCTTTTTATTGAGTAATCAATATAAGTTCCTATTCGTGGAGTACCGCTCGAATTGCCTAACAGAAAGAACTCGTAGGTTTGGAGGTTCGGTTACAAGTGACGTTTATTGAAAAATTTCCTTCTTAAATAGGTATTAACAAAATGTTGATAGTATTGGTTCTTGTCGACCTTTTCGCCTGTCCCTATTTTACCTAAACGCAAATATGTTGCCTGATCGGATGGTTTTTTTAAGGAATCGGGATGCAGTTTTATTGCATGCCACTTATGCCACGGCGTACGGGCGTATGCTGGTTATCGCTATTTTCGTATCGCGCTCGTTCGTACAAAGGATGTTGTTTTATTGTATTGATGTATGCGCGTCAAGACCTTTTAGCATATCGAGATGCTTTTTATTTTTAAAGTTTCGGGTAATCGTTTGTTTGGGATAACGAAGTTGTTGATATGTTGAAATCGCGTTTATTACTTAGTCCTTCTGTAGTTTATGCGAGTTTCCGCATAAACCTTCCCGAGAGAGGCGCAGTTCACGCCGACTCGAGCACTAATATCTGAAGCCTTCACTCCGGGGTACTTTGAGACATACTGGTTTTATTGGTTAAAACTAACGTTCTTAAATACTAAATTTTAGATTACTTAACAATAATGTTTAACGTACGCGCCCCATCTGTTGGTGGCATATTTTATCGTTACACGGCACCCAAATTGCCGACGTCGCAAAGCCGTGGCAAAGGTTCGTGGTACGTGCGATCAACGATGCACCAGCATTTTGGGCTGCGATTGATCGTAGCACCCAAATTGTTGACACCGCGAAAACCGCGGCACCGGCTTGGGGCGCGAAACTCGATCAACCACTGCACCCAAAATGCCGATGCAGCTCTTATGTTTCGCACCACGCGGTGTGCGCTTCGAACGAAGTGACCCTGTCGGCGACATCCCCACTGCCGTAATTCCTTTCAGAGGGGTTACAATTCTATATCATTTGACGGTAGGGGGAATGGTTTCTTTTGATTTCGGGGATACCACTTTACAATAGCGAATGCTATTATCATCGCAACGGATATCATGGCTATGGCTATTCCTATTGTCATCGCTATTATTGGATCTTCGCTCTTCTTTTCGATTATTGGCGAAACCGACGACAATTGTTTAAGGTGATTTAAAGTATGTGTTGAGGCGCCGGGGTTGCCTCAAGAGGGAGAGGAGGAATTTGGTTTCCCTTTGGAGCAGGAAGAGAAACACCTTTTCTAACTTTAACCTAGGAACTTTATTTCACCTTATTGACCGTTTGCCGGGTCGATTTGGAACTGTAGTTGACCGTTTGCCGGTTCGTTATGAACTGTAGCCGGTTCGATTTGAACTGTAGCCGGTTTGTTTTGAACTGATTGTTACGAGGATCTAATCGCCCTTTTATAGTTGCCAAAATGGTTATTTAGATCCTTCCAGAAAGATTTAGAAAGATCTATCCATCCAGAAGATAAATCCAGAAAACTCTGGATTTAAAAAGGTTGGCGCATCATTGCGCGCGCGATGATTACTTTGCGTACTAATAATCGGTCAGGGTTCATCCTGCGTTCGGGTCAGGGTTCATCCTGCGTTCGGGTCGGGGTTCATCCTGCGTTCGGGATTGTTCGTGCGCGTCGGTGGTGTGACTATGCAGTAGGTGTGGTTTCTAAAGCCTTTACACACACTCTCGCGCCCGGTGTCTCGTGTGTCTCGTGTGTTGGTGTCGAACATGCTCCCCCGGGCTGCGAAGAATCCGTTGAAGCACTGCAAGCCTGATTGCAGTTGTCTTCGATAGGCAGGATAGAAATTCGGGAAACAGCTCGACGATAAATCGTTCCCCCGATCCTGACATCAACGGCTCGTACAAGATTGTCTGATCCAGGGTATGTGGTGATGATCCTGCCCATCTTCCAGGATTGTGATGGCAGATCTCTCTCCTCAACCAGCACAATCATTCCAGGGCGGATGTTAGGATGTGTCCGTTGATTTTTACTGCGGGGCTGCAGGCCCTGCAGGTAGTCCTTCCTCCATTGTTGCCAGAATTTCTCTCGTAGCTGTTGAAGGTATTGCCATCGGGACAATCGATTCATCGGTACATTGTTGTAGCTGGGTTCTGGGGTTGCAATCAGAGGACGACCCACCAGGAAGTGTCCCGGCGTAATGACCTCTGGGTCCGAAGGATCAGAGGAAATAGCGAACAGCGGTCGTGAGTTCAGGATCGCCTCCACTTGGGTCAGTACCGTAGCGTACTCTTCGAAGGTTAGCTTGGCGTCCTTCAGCGTTCTCTTGAGATGATACTTGGTGCTCTTAACAGCGGCTTCCCGAAGTCCTCCAAAATTTGGAGCTTCGGGTGGAATGAAATGCCATACGATTTCCTTCGTCTGGCAGTATTCCTGAAGTAGCTCAATGGTTGCTCGGTTTCGGAAGAGTTGATATAGCTCGTGTAGCTCCGAATTGGCTCCCTTGAAGGTGCATCCGTTGTCCGAAAAGATTTCCTTGCTTAGCCCTCGCCGACTGGTGAACCGATGGAACGCTGCAAGGAAGGCCTCGCTCGACATATCCGAGACTAATTCCAGATGGACTGATTTCGTTGCCATGCACACGAAAACGGCAATATAAGCCTTAACAAGGCGAGGTTGATACCGGCCCTCCTTGACGAGTACTGGACCGGCGTAATCAACTCCAGCCTTCTCGAATGGATGCGCTTGAGTTACTCGGCATGAAGGAAGGTTGCCCATTAATTGGCTGGAACTTCGTGGCTTGGATCGGAAGCAGCGGACACAGGATCTTGTTATCTTTCGAACAGATGATCGTCCATCAAGAAGCCAAAACTTCTGACGAATGGCTGCAAGCAATCCGGATGGTCCGATGTGTAGAAGCTCTTGATGATACGCCTGTATGATGAGATCGGTAACTGGATGCCTTGGAAGCAGGATCTGATGTTTATTGGACAGCGGGAGGTCGGAATGCTGTAATCTTCCGCCGACACGCAGGACTCCGTTGACAATTATCGGGTGCAGGGCGTAAATCCGTTTACAAGCTTCGTTGCTTTCCACTCGTTGGATTTCGTCAGCTAGCGTTTCACGCTGAATAAGTTGGACTATGATGTCCTGGGCGTCTCGAAGTTCCACAACAGTGGGAAAACGGTTGGTGACACGCTTCGAAACGTCCTTCTCACGACAGTTAAGGATGAAGCGTCGAACTAGAGCGATTACTCGCTGGAGTCTTCGAAAAGAGCTGTACTTTGAAAGGACAGGTAGATTGGGTTTGGTTACTGCCGGCGTGGCAGCGATGGGTGTCGCTCTCAATTCCGGAAGGCCGTCATCAGGTAACTCATCAGGAATCTCTACTTCATAATCCGCGCTTTGGAGGAACTTTGGGCCCAACCACCAAAGTTCGTTTGTCCGTAAGGCCTCTGGCAGCATACCGCGGGACACAATGTCTGCTGGATTCTGCTTTGTTGAGATATACCTCCACTGTACTCTCAACGGTTCGGTGAGTTGACGGATTTTTTCGATGCGGTTCCGCACGAACACTTGCAGGGATGTAAGCGGTTTCTTCAACCATGCGAGAACGATCTGACTATCCAGCCAGAGGACTACATTGCTGGTGTTGTAGTCGCAGGATCCCAGGACCTTGGAGATCAACTTCGCCAGAAGCTGAGCTCCCAGCAGCTCCATTCGGGGAATGGTGACTTGTTTCACAGGAGCAACCTTGGATTTGCTGCAAACTAATCGAAGGCTTGCAGTTCCGTCAGGGAAGATACAACGCACATACAACGCTGCTCCGTAGGCTAACTTAGATGCATCCGAAAATCCATGAAGTTCAACAGCGATGTGGTTCGGCATCACGACGCACCTGGGAATCCGAATAAGGTTTACGGTTTTCAGTGATGTCCGAAATTGCAGCCACTCCTGCAACAAGTCTCCTTCGAGGTAGGTGTCCCATGGGAGTCCCGCCAACCAAATCTTCTGCATAATGAGCTTGGCGATGATAATCACTGGTGAAAGCAGGCCGATCGGGTCAAACAGCTTGCTTATCTCAGACAGGATGGATCGTTTGGTTGGAAAGTTCGACGTTTCTGCATCCTGATTGACAACGAATGCGAATTCATCTTGATGCGGACTCCAAGTCAGTCCTAATGTTTTCAGTACTCCTTCGCAACCGTCGCTCAGATCTACCAACTCCTCTCGGTCAGCTTCAGGGATGTGCTGTAACAGCCTTGGTGAGTTGGAGCTCCATTTGTGGACAGGAAACCCAGCGGAATTCAGGATGCCAAGAAGCTCGCTCTGACACTCGAGAGCTTCTGATACGTTGTTTGCTCCAGACAGAATGTCGTCGACGTAGCAATCTTCTCGGATGATTTTGGCAGCCCTTGGGAATCTCATAGCTTCATCGTAGCTCAGCTGCAGCAGGCATCTAGTTGCGAGGAATGGGGCACACGCTGTCCCATACGTCACCGTTGTTAATTCCAATACGCGAAGAGGAAGAGCTGGATCAGTACGCCAGAAGATTCGCTGGAAGCACGAGTGCGCTGGAACCACCTTGATCTGCCGATACATTTTGGATATGTCGGCAGTGAAGACGATGACATGTTTCCGGAATCGGATGAGGATGACGAAAATATCGTTCTGCACAGTCGCTCCCACCATAAGGGCTTGGTTGAGAGCTACATCAGATGGAGCGGCCTTTGCAGATCCATCGAAGACCACACGGAGCTTGGTGCTGGAGCTAGATGGTCGTAGAACCGCATGATGAGGCATGTAGAAGCAGGCTTTGTTTGGTTCGTCAAGATCTTCCCTGATCTCATGGCAGTGACCGAGAGCTTCGTAGTCGTCGATAAATCTGGTGTTACTGACGGGAACAAATCGGACTACGGTCCGCCGTATTAAGTTGACTACGCGAAGGATAGTCAACTGGAAACTTCTTGCGCAAGTTTCTTTTGCCGTTGATAGGCTATTTTCCGTAGATCGGCGATTGAGCAGTTCTGACAGTAGGCTGTGTATTGAAAACTCAATATCAATTCCTAATGTGGAGTGCCGCTCGAATCGCCTACAGAAAAGACTCGTAAGTTCCAAGTTCGGATAACAAGTGAAGTTTTATTGAAAATTATCCAGCTTATATACTAACAAAGTGTAATGGTATTAGTTCTTATTCTACACGCAGTAAGTGTGTGTTAGTTTCAAGAACGTAAGGGTAAATTCCTAGTTTACCTCCTAATGTTAGTTTAGGATTCTGTAATGCGATCCGATTCGGCCTTGTTTAGTTAATTGCACCGAGCGCATAGGCGCGTGTTTCCTTACCGCTTCTGTGCGTACGTTACTCAGATGCAAGCGGTTACCCGATGGAATTGTTTTAAGGATCAAGTGCAAGTTTATTATTGCCTGCCATATGCTACGGCTTGCGGGCGTATTGCGCTTATCGCTATTTGTTTTCCTCTCGTTCGTAGATGGATGCTGTTTACCCGTTTCGGTACCTTATTGATATTAGCATTTCAAGATGCCCTATTCCTAACTATTCCGGGTAATCGATTGTTTAAAATATCAAGGCTCGAACAAGCCAATCCTTGTGATGTGTTTATTACTTGCTTGCCTACCGCAAGGTGCTGGCAATAGATCGCATTGTTCTTTCCTTTGGTTTCATCCTAAATAAACACATGGCTAGGGTCTGTTTTGGTGCTCTATCCTAAACCTTTTAGTTTATTTGCATCCAAGTAATTAAATGTTTATGCTATTGAAAGCAGGTCATTGTGCTGCACATGCGTTCCTTACCCTGAGTTGAACGCACTCGAGTCGGTTATTCTATTTTCCATTTTAGAGCTCCTTCGCTTGACCTACGCAACACGTAATTTAATTGCCGTAGAACAAACCTTTCCAATGTCCTTATCTAATTTGGTCTAATCCAAAACCCCATGTGACATTTTTCAATGCCAGCTATTGATTAACCTCGCATGCCTCCTGCCTGGTGAAAGTAAATCTTTTTCTTTCTTATGATAGATCGAATTTTCTTACGCGTACTCTTGTGAATTTTGTCGCGTCCGTAACATTCCACCCCTGGTAAAACTACCTGTTAGTTTTACCAAATTTCGCGACATTATTTCCTACTTAGCTCTCTCCGATACCTGAATTGGACGCATGTTGCTGCTTTAGCTGATGAGTTGAAGAGCGGGCACACTTGTAGGATGTCGTTGCTATGATGACGCTGCTATTGAGGACTATCGATGGCGCATATGTTGGGGTATAGCTTGGTTTTGGTGTTTGGAAGACGTGGTACCTGAGTTTCTTCATCGTTGCTCTCGTTGATTGTGACGACTTCTGGTGGTTCGTTTTCATATCGATCTCGCTGCATGTGGCTTCGATGAGATAACAGATTCGTTAATGAATCCCAAAATGCGGCTAAGAGCTGCCAGCCGATGCCATAGATGTCGTACAGGATTCTACCATGAATTACGGTGTCAATGATGAATTTAACGACTCGAGTGAACATGTAGATGCCAATTGCTGTAGACGTGACGTTGCCCAGCCACGTTGACCATGATACGAACTTAGACCAATATTTATCGAACACGCCGTGAATGATGTTCTCGGAGATTAGAGTATCAAACGTGAAGCCTTGAAGGTTTGGATGCTGACCAGATATCATCTTGTGTATGACCGAAGAGGCGATCCTCTTATTGCTTTGTTCATACACCATGTCCTTCATTTGTTGTAGACTTTCATAGTCATACACACCACTTTTCATCAGACTTGGTAGTGGAGTGTAGGACCAGCTTGTTATGATGTCTGTCGTTAACTCTTGCGGTGCCGTCGTCTCTCGTAGCCCTTGATCTGTTGTATACCATCTTCCTCCGAAGTTAAATTTCGCGGGAAGAATTGGCGAGCAAACTATTTGGGTGCCTTTCAGTTGTAACATTCTAGTTACTGGCGCTATGAACATCGAGCGATTGTTGTATTTTACCGGAACTTCCTGATAGCATTCATCTCTTTTCTCATATGTGACGAACACCGGTTTGCATTCAATGATGTACAATATTTCTGCGGCAACTACCGCCGTGTGCCCAGGTCGTTTAATCAAATTAGAAACGAATTCGCTAGGATTCAGACGTGCTAGCGTTAGCTTTGTTTCTAGAAGCGCCTTGTCGACTTTCCACAATTCCGTCATCACCGTTGTGTAGACGTCGTTCAGCTTTTGCCCGAGGTAACTTTCCACTAAAGTTATTTTGGAGTTGAAGTAGGTAAAGAGATCCAAGTTTCTCCCATTTACCGCCTTGCGTTGAAACGGCGATTGATAACCGTTTAACTCAAGTATGAATATCCTCGGATGGTCCGTTTTATAGCTGTTGAAGCCGCAGATTTGCTTCACATCGCGAGCCCTTATGGAAAACATTTGCTCGTTTGTCAGTAAGGTATACACAGCATTCGTATTAGCAATTCCGTCGTTGCCGAACGTCTTGTTGACCGTACCCTCGTAGATGATTTCGAACTCAGTTCTCTCGCACAGTTTTTGATGATTTACCTCCCAGGTGAGGTAACCGTACTCGGAATCCAAACACCAACCAACACTATACGGACATACAACGCCATTTCGCAGTATTATTTGGTCTTCTTCGATGTCAACCGTTGCCGTATAGTCGAACATACTGATCTCGTACTCGTAATACACCAACGCGTTTTCCCATCTACCAGATGGCGTCGTGTAGAGTCCTCCGACGCACGCTGAGCCCTTGACACTGCCGATGACTAACGTTTGCCCTCTTGTAGTTTGATTGCGTCGTACTTCCCTAACCTTGTGATTGAGAGAGAGTGAAACCTCACCTAACGTTTGGTCATGCTTACATTCTCCTGGGGTGAATTCCTTTATAATATATGCAAACCCTTTTTCATATTCTGATGTGTGAGACCAAGCTCCGCAATGCTTAATCGTTCTCTTGATTATTACCTTACATTGGTGAACGTGAGTTACTGTCTTTGGACTTCTTTGTAATACTTGTATTCTGGTCTCTACTGTTGTTATATTCTTGAATTGAGGCATACAAGAAGCTACTTTTGTGAGCGAATAACTCGTTATGTTGATATTATCGTTTGCACAGTCATATGCAATTAGACCGTTTGCCGGACTCCCGAAGGCTCTTGCTGAAATGAAAAGCAACATCATTATTACCAGGTTCCACGTATTATATTTTCCCCAACGAGGATTAGCAATATTCGATTGGTATATTTTTAAACGCTCGTTTGCTTCCTTTACAGCCGTGACATCTTTTGTGTTAGCCCTTAGGGTCTTAGCGTTCCTTGCGCAAGGTTTTATTTGACGTTTCTTTACCTTACGCTTTATTGGCAATTGATCACTTTTTTCAGTGATAGTGTCTTCTGCATGGAACCCTATGACGTTTTTATCTAATGAAATCGATTCTTTTTTCGACTCCTTGTCTTCTTGCTTTATAACCTCTTTTTCGTTATAAGCGCCCAAAAATGCTATCCCAGTAGTGGGTCTGCAGTATGTACCTACTGCAGTTTTTACTTGAACGGATCTTATCTGTCCGTCTTTATGCATCGTTTCACGCATGCTATCTTTTTCTTGGACTATCATGGCGTGATCTTGCTGTAACAATTCATTGCTACCTAATTTCCCATAGACTAACCAACCTAGTCTTGTTTTCATTCCAATTGGTTCTTCAGGTTTGCCATATCGATGTTTAATCCCCATTAATAAATGATTATTGTTCAGTCCTATCAAAATTGTTGGACGAACGTTTTCAAAACTTTCAATTGGTAGACTTTTTAAGTGACGATATTTCTCACTCATCTCATCGTAACATAGCGATTGGACTGGCAATTTCAATTCTCTAATTGTTCTTACGTCCTTTAAACGAAAACCTCTTTTCGTTGCACCTTTGATGACCAATTGGACTTGTTGGCTAGCTTCATGAACCGTTTCTATGCCTTGTGCCCATGTGAGCTGAAGCGGTGTTTTTGGCCCGGTTAAATTCAATTGTCGAGCGACATTCGCATCTATCATCGTCAATGATGATCCAGGATCCAAAAATGCATAAGTATTAATGGATCTATTTCCATTAATCAATCTTACCGGTAATATTTGATAGTAAGTTTCACATGTTCCTTCCACCTCGTGGTGGTTATTTATCTGTTCCGGTTGGATTGGAACAACTTGTTTTACATGAAGCATCCTGTGATGCTTATCCTTGCACCCGGCGATCCCACATGGCTTAGCGAATCTACAATCCTTGATTGTGTGTTTGTTTGTCGTCAAACATCCAAAACACAATTGATTTTCATTTGCTATTTTCGCTCGCTGTGATGGAATTCGCTTTACCAGTGCGAAGCATTTAACCGTCTTATGCGGCTTGCTACATATCAGACAACCTCTAGTTATCTTTTTAGCCTGTTTGACAACTTTTCCTTTTTGAATTGAGGCTTGTTTCTGCGAAGTACCCTGATCATGTAAATTAACATGCCCCTTTTGAGTATGAAGACTAATCGTGCTCATCATTTCCGCCGTCTTGGCGTAGGGTTTGAGCCACCGACATAATTCTTCTAAATTCTGCACGTCTAGTGATGACGATGCAGCCGCCATATGTTCCGCTCTTTTCACTTGAATGTGATGCGGTAACTTAGCCGTTAAATCCATAACTAATCTATGGTCATTTAGGTATGTCGGTCTTTCCATCAGGTGTACTATTTTGACGAGGTTCTCCAAAGCACTCGTCATTTCCGAGACCACGTTTCTAGATTCCTTTCGTATTTTTTGAAGATCATTTAGCAACTCCAGGTATACTAAATCTGGT
This sequence comes from Anopheles funestus, assembly GCF_943734845.2. Classification (NCBI taxonomy): domain Eukaryota; kingdom Metazoa; phylum Arthropoda; class Insecta; order Diptera; family Culicidae; genus Anopheles; species Anopheles funestus. The sequence goes on from NC_064599.1 coordinate 47,768,223, forward strand.
CTCCCGAAAGTCTCATTTAAACGTTTTATTATCTCGGGAACATTTTCGGCCTCCATCATCAATTGTTGAACACTTTTATAAGCTGTTCCTTGTAAAACTTGTTTGAGACGATTCAAGTTTTCTAGGTTAGAAAATTGTCCTTCTTTGGACGTGTCGTCAAACGTTTTCTTGAAGTTGGGCCATTCCTTAGGGTTGCCATCGAATTTGGGTAATTGCATCAAGGCCTGTCTCTTGATCAGGATCCCTATCTGGGTGGATTCACCACCGTTAGTTGCCAGTAGCTTAACGAACTCCTTCGTTTGCTGTTGTTGGCTAACTATTAATTGTGATACAATTTCTTTGAAGCTTTGTTTCTTCCCTAAACTTCCTTCTGGGTTATTTATTTCGCTTTCTGCGAAAGTCTTGATCTCACCCTTTTGTCGATTAAGCTCGTTCTTAATCTGTTGGCACTTGCCACATAGCCAGCATTCCTCTGGCAATGGTTTCTGTGTCAGTTTGACACATTTTAGGTGAAACCATCGGTCACACTCCGAACATGTGACCATTGTTTCTTCAGAGGTATCAACCTCATTACAAAGTCGGCACCTGCCGTTTGTATTTGTTGTGAACTTGTAAGGCATTTTGGACGAATCTATGATTTCCTTGCCGTGCTTATTAATAAGGATGATTTAACTTACCCTCTTTTATCGGATCGTTTTTTACCTTCCTTTGATGCCCCGGCTGGAATCGTTGTGTGATGGTGAATGATAAAACCGCGAATGCTGAGTCTGAACTTGACACCTTTGCCCGTATATTGCTCACTTTTCACGATAGTAGAAGTTTAAGTATAGTGTTTATGAAACGATTTCTTTCGTTCGTTTAGTAACTAAATAATTGAAAACTTCTTATCAATTTTTCACCATCAGTTTTAACGTCACTTGTAACTGCATTACTGAAAGTTCTGCTCTTCTACTGACTTAGATTGTTGCGACGCTTAATCACTTTTAACCGTCTTCACTAGTCACTTGATACACAGAACTATATTGCTGTTCTTTTGGCGACAGCACACCTTACTTTTTCGTGATTCGATCACAGAGAATGCAATTTCGCGCAAGCTATTGCAAACTCCTCTCTGGAGCCACCATTTGTTACTGACGGGAACAAATCGGACTACGGTCCGCCGTATTAAGTTGACTACGCGAAGGATAGTCAACTGGAAACTTCTTGCGCAAGTTTCTTTTGCCGTTGATAGGCTATTTTCCGTAGATCGGCGATTGAGCAGTTCTGACAGTAGGCTGTGTATTGAAAACTCAATATCAATTCCTAATGTGGAGTGCCGCTCGAATCGCCTACAGAAAAGACTCGTAAGTTCCAAGTTCGGATAACAAGTGAAGTTTTATTGAAAATTATCCAGCTTATATACTAACAAAGTGTAATGGTATTAGTTCTTATTCTACACGCAGTAAGTGTGTGTTAGTTTCAAGAACGTAAGGGTAAATTCCTAGTTTACCTCCTAATGTTAGTTTAGGATTCTGTAATGCGATCCGATTCGGCCTTGTTTAGTTAATTGCACCGAGCGCATAGGCGCGTGTTTCCTTACCGCTTCTGTGCGTACGTTACTCAGATGCAAGCGGTTACCCGATGGAATTGTTTTAAGGATCAAGTGCAAGTTTATTATTGCCTGCCATATGCTACGGCTTGCGGGCGTATTGCGCTTATCGCTATTTGTTTTCCTCTCGTTCGTAGATGGATGCTGTTTACCCGTTTCGGTACCTTATTGATATTAGCATTTCAAGATGCCCTATTCCTAACTATTCCGGGTAATCGATTGTTTAAAATATCAAGGCTCGAACAAGCCAATCCTTTTTTTTTTTTTTTTTTTTTTTGTTAACGGGGAGGGAACCTTCAAAAGGTACCCACCTCGAAGGGCGGCTTGCGGCTACAAACCAATCCCTCCGAGATGGGTTATGTGGGATTCATCGTGACGCTGGGCCCGAGAAGCGGACCCGGCAGCCGATGGGACCCTAACTAAACCACTCCTCGACCTGATCCGAACCCTGCCGATGCGCTTGATGTGCGTAGTACTCCATGCAGGAACGTTTGTGCGATGCACCCATCCTGTTGACGCGCTGCTGCTTTCCAATGCTGCTACTGCGTCATCCGTCCTAGTTGTCTCAGCTGCTGCTGCTGCTTCGTGCCTTCCTTCCGCTGCTGCTGCTTAATTCCGCCCGTCCGTAGCCGCTACTTCCGGTGGGGTCTAGCTCCTGCTGCTGCTCTGGTTACTCGTTGCTGCTGCTGCTGCTTCCGTTGTCGTCATCCTTTGGTGCGGTTACGGCGGTAGCTGTTGCTGTCCCGTTTGTTCCGTGTTCCGCCGGCGTTGTTGTCGTCTCCGTCTGGCCGTAGGTGGACTTTCCTCATTCCATCTCACTTGGAGGTTTCTGAAGATGGTCCTTGCGGCGGTCCGGACTGCTTCCCATGTGTTGCTGTTGGCACACATTTCCGCTGCAAGATTTTCTATCGTCAAGCGGGTGTGGCTCTGCTGCTGCATCTCGTGTTGGGTTCGAGCAAACCGTGGACAGTGGAACATTACGTGGTCGACATCTTCCACTTGGTGTTCACACACCGGGCAGTTTGGCGAGCCGTCGAGGATGCCTTTTTCGACGAAGTAGCTCCGGAGAAACCCATGCCCTGTAAAGAGTTGAGAGAGATAGAAATCAATTTCTCCGTGCTTACGATTTACCCAGGACATAATGTCCGGGATAATTCTCCTCGTCTTCATCCCCGGCGATCTCGGCTGCCCCGCTCCGGCTGTCCATTGTTGTTGCCAGCGTCCCATGGTCTCTTCCCTTTGCCGCTTTCGTATGTCTGGTCCTGGACTTCCCCTCGCTACCTTTTCGTCGTGGCAGCGGATGTCCTCCTCTAGGAGAAGGACTAACGGGATAGTGCTTGCGACCACGCAAGCGGCATCGTAGGAGACCGTTTGGAAGGCACTGGCCACTCGAAGAACTCCTGTGCGGTGCGTCCTCTGAACCGTGGTCCGGTGAACGTCCTTCTGAAGAAGCGTCCGTCCCCACGATGGTGCCGCGTAACGGACAATGCTATTCCCAACGTTAACCAAGGGTCTCCTTCTGCTGCTTTTTGGGCCACACTTATTCGGCATCAGAGCGGTCAAGACATTCGTGATACGTGATGCCTTGCTGCAAACCTTCTCCAAATGCCGACCGTGGTGCTGTTTGCGGCAGAGCTCGACCCCCAGGTACTTGAGCGATTCAGTGGATACGATCGTGTGTCCCCCCGCACGTAGTTGACCTACCTGCGGGTTGTGATGAGTGCAGAAGATCATGTAGCCGGTCTTTTGATGGGCCAGCTTCAATCCCACTCCATCCATCCAACGCTCGATCGTCTCCAGATTCCTCGTAGCAAGGTTGCTGATTTCCTGCGGGTCCCTCCCTATAAGGGTGAACGCCACATCATCAGCAAACCCTATAATGTCCGCACGCTTTCCGAACAGCTCCAAACGAAGAAGGTCATCGTACATAACATTCCACAGTGTTGGCCCTAGGACCGAACCCTGCGGGACACCTGCCGATACTGGTAACGAGACCATTCCTTCATCCGTTTCGTAGTGGAGCGTGCGATTCGTGAAGTAGTTCCGCAGCAACGCCTGGAGGTACGGTGGCGTGTTCCTTCGCTGCAGAGCTGCTCCGATCGCTGTCCAGTTGGCCGTGTTGAAGGCGTTCTTCACGTCGATTGTCACCATCGCACACAGTCGATCGCCCCTGCGCTTCTTGTCGAGCGCAACCCTTCCGTTGGCAATCACCCTGTTGATGGCATCCATGGTTGAGCGTCCTTTCCTGAATCCGTATTGGGCATCAGCGAGACCGCCCGTTGCATCCAGATGCTCCGTAAGTCTGCGCTGTATGAGTCGCTCCAATACTTTTCCCAGAACACTCAGCAGGCAGATTGGCCGGTACGACGATGATTCTCCGGGTGGTTTCCCGGCCTTCGAGAACAGCACTAGCCGTTGCCTCTTCCATTCGACGGGGAAGTGGCCGGAATCGATGTAATGCTGGAACGTTCTCATGAAGACGCGTGGAAACGCCGTCATCGCCGCAATCAAGGCCACGTTCGGAATGTTGTCGTCTCCTGGGGCACGCTGGGGATTGAGCGATTTTGCAATGCTCACCAGCTCGTCCTCGGTAACGGCATCCCGTGCCGTGTCCTCGTCCGTCAATCCTGTTGCCGTGGGCCATTCCATGGGCGGTTGCACCGGAAAAAGTTCGCCGACGATGTGCTGCAGCTTGGCTGGATCCCGTTCCATCGGTACTCGGGCTCCTTGCCACATCTGCCTCCGGATTTTGTAGCCTGGCCCGAATCCGTGGGGCCCCAGCTGTTCCGGAAGTTGATCGCCCTGCTCCTTCTTGCTCCGCTTGACCGCTTGCTCCAGTGCTGCTCTCGCTGCTGTGTACGCCGGACGGCGATCCTGTCGCTGCTCTTCCGTTCGGGCTCGCCTGAGTCTTCTCCGCATCCCGATGTAAGTGCGACGTAACTGGGAAATCTCGTTATTCCACCAGTACACCGATCGTCGTCCTCCCCGTGCTGCTGGCAATCTCGGCATCGTCGCGTCGCAGGCAGTTGACATTACCTGCGTCAACTCGTCCGCCAAGAGGGTGCGGTTGTAGATGTCCAGTGACCCCAAAATTTCAACGAACAAGTCCTTGTTGAAATACCGGGTTGCCCATCTGCTCTCCGAAGCCTGCTGTGCACTGTGTCCCAGGTTACGCTGCGTCGTCGTCCTCCCGACCGCAAACTTGATGGTATTGTGGTCACTTGGATTTTCGTCGCAGACTCGCCAGTTATTTTCCCCCAGAAGAGACGAGCTGCAGAAGGAAACGTCGATAATGGAACTACGGCCACTGTTGTTGCTCCAGGTTGGCCGGTTGCCCCGGTTCAACAAGACTAGCTCAAGTGATGCCATAGCATCCATCACCACTGCTCCCCTATGAACTCGTTCTCCATCGTTGTGTCTGCGTTCCATCCCCCACGCTCCTGACCAGGCGTTGACGTCCCCGCCGATCACGGTGTCCCGATTCCGCGGAATCACCGACGCAATTTCGGTCCATTTGCGTCGATAATCCTCCACTGACAAATCGGACCCCACAGGAGGTAGATACACGGAGCAGAAAACGATACCACGCATTTCGACCACGACGAAGTAATCCCGCCGATTCTCGATTATGCGTTGGATAGGGTATCTTCCTGTCGATACTGCTGCAACTCTGCCCGTCGGATCCGCGACCCAGTTACCGTTGTTCTCCGGAATCCGATATGGATCGGCGATCAACACTATGTCGCAGCCTTCGTTCCGAGCAGTCTGCATCAGCATGTCCTGGGCCAGCTGGCTGTGATTAAGGTTCTGTTGAAGGACATTAATCATGACGAGGCCGGTTTTTTACCCCTTCTCCTACTTGGCGGCAGTTGCGCTGTCCGAACGAGTGCCCGATTGCTTCCGGGCCCTTGCAGACGAGGCATTTCCGTTCCTTGGTGCACGGTCCTGAGTGCTTAGTCTCCGCACATCGATGACACTTGCTTGACCGATCCTTCCCACGGCAGTGAGTGGCAATGTGGCCAAACTCGTAGCACCGATAGCATTGGCGCTTCACCTCAACCTTCTTGAACCGGCAGCACTGGCTGAATCCGACAACATGCTGTTTTAGTAGCACGTCGTCCGTTACTGCCACCTCTGGGCATCCGAAAAATGCGACCAGCGTTCCGTAATTGGATTTAACGGTACTGATCTGGTCCGCGTAGATCGTAACTCCCAGGGCTGTGCTTAGGTCCGTTGCAATTTCCTCGTTGGTGCAGCTTGGTGGAATGTTCGTGCAGGTGAGGCGAGTTGTGGGGGTCCGTGGTCGGGCTTTCGCTTTGCCCTCCAGTGCTTCGGACACTTTCCGCCACATCTCAAGCGTCTCGTCGTGGCTCTTGCAGGACAGTTCCAGAAGAATATTCCCCTGGAAATTCATCCTTACACGCTCCACTTTCTGCCGATCATCCCCCAGCTTTTCCTTGAGGATGCGCATCATCTCGTCCTGTGTTGTGTTGTTCGTTGTTTCCAACTCCAACGCATCTGGGACGCGATGCGCGCGCTGCTTCGGTTGTTTTGGTTGTTGCTGATGCTCCGGTTGCTGCCGCTGCTGATGCTGGTTCGCGTCAAGCGCCACTGTTTCCTGCTTCCGCTGCTTCCTCCGTGCCCGTCGCTTGGCCTGTTTGCTCAGAACTTTTGTCCATTCGGGTGCCGGTTCTTGAGACTTGTCCTGGTCCTGTCTGTTGCCCGTAGTCTTGCTCTTGTTTTGTCTGCGTTTGCGTTTCTTTGTCTTTTTGGCTGTCTGTGTGTCTGTGTGTTTATCTGTTATGTTGCTTGTCTCATCGTTTGAGAGGGTCAAGGGTGTGTCCGTGGTCGTGGGGATGTCTGTTTCAGAGTTTTGTGTGGTTTCGGTCTTTTTGTTTGTTTGTGTTTTGGTGTTTGTGTCTTTTGGTGTTTTTGTCATTTTGTTTGTGTGGGTCGAGGGGTTGTTTGTTTGGGTGTCCTGTGTGTTTGTTGGTTTGTCTGTTTGTGTGGTGTCTTTGCTGTTTGGGTTGTCTGATGTTTGGTTTATCTGTGTTTGTGCCTGTGTTTGTTCCTGTGTCCACTGTTTTACAGCGTTCAACTTAAGCAGAAGCTTGTTGTTGGCCTCCAAGATCAATTCCGTCGTGTGCATCAGCTCTTCCACCTCCTCTTTGGTCGGACCGGGAGACAGCTGTTTTCTGGGAGACTGGGGTGCAGGCTGGGCCTCCACGAGTGAAGACCTGGCCACTTCACCTACATTACCCGTGGACTGCCGCTCAACCGGTGTCACAATGAGTTCCGGTAGTTCGTCCACTGCACGTGGCGGTGATTCGGGAACGTCCGTCATTGTTGTTTTGTCTTGATTTCCCGTCTTTTTTTTGTCGTCTGTATCGGCAATCAAATTCAAGGTAGTCCTGAATTTGAGTGCCCAGTCTTTTGGCATAGTGGGGAGTCCTTTTGTCTTCTGTCCGTCCCGTATGTCACGGATTAAGCCAGTCAGTATCGCCATTGCCCGCTCTAAATCATTCGCGGGACTGTTGCCAACGGGGTACCGTTCCAGGAAGTCCTCCAAGCTGCGCCCAGCCGTAGATGTAACCAGTGGTCCAGCACTCCCCTCGATGACCGGCTGCAACGTCGACCGCTTTGCCTGGCCCAGTCCAACCTTCGAAGTGCTTTTCAAAGGTGCGGAAGCTTCCGCTGATGGAAGGGTTGGCACGGCCGGCGAGGAGCCTAGTGTCATCCGGCGAGTGAGTAGGGCCTCTTGTCTGGTTGACATCAACGGGGTCGCCGTGCTTAGGGAGGCCCGTCCTCTGGAGGTCACCCGGGCCGGTCCCGAGAGTCGCTTGGGCGATGCGGTCAGTTGCGACCTGGAGGTACTGCGCGTCATTGGGGCCATAGTGGAAGCAGATGAAGTTTTTTACCTGGAAATATAAGAGCAGAGGGAAAGTGTAGTATTGCCTTTTTTGGAGGATATGGATAAAAGTGAAAGGTTTTTCCCTGGAAGAGAAGAGAGGAAGGAGAGTGTAGTATTGTTTAATTGGGTAGGAGGGGTTCTATCTGAAATTATAAGAACAGAGGGAAAGTGTAGTGTTGCTTTTTTTTTTTTGGGGGAGGAGGGTTGAATTAAGAGGTTTTTCCTGAAATAAAAGAGAAGAAGGAGAGTGTAGTATTGTTAATAATGGGGGGGGGGGTAGGTTAAGCAATTTTCTGGAAATATAAGAAGAGAGGGAGAGTGTAGTATTGTTTGATAGAGGGGAGGAATTTAAGGATTTTTTATGAATAAGAAAAGAATTAGCACTGATAAGAGATAGAGAAGAGGAAAAGTGTAGTATTGTTAACAAGTGGAAGGGGATTTGGTAAATTAGTTATGAGGGGATGAGGATTTTGGCTGAAAATATAAGAGAGGAGGAGAGTGTAGTATTGCCTTGTGGGTTTAACGGATATATGGGATGGGTGTGAGAATTTTGACTGTAAGAAAATAGGAGAATTAGAGCTGCAATTGTAGTAAAAGAAGGAGAGTGTAGTCTTGTTTATAATGTGGGGGGGGGGGGGGGAGATTATAAATTAATAGTATTATTTAATTTGTGCTAAACGTGAGAGAGAAAAAATGTTGTGGATATGCAGAAGAAAATATATATAAATAGTAGTATTTTCGGATTTGGTAGGTTCAGGTCGTAAATCGAAACTGGTTTAATATTCGGAAATTTTAATTCTAGAGTGTACAGTAGGGTATTTTGAAGGGGATTTGGATTTGTCTACGGAAACCTAATATATTGTTATTTATTTATTAGAATACTTTGAGTGAAGATTGATTATTTCCAGGGAGAAAATTATTCAGGGATTAGTTTTTATGTTGATGTGATGGTAAAAGAATTAATAAGTTAAGGCTTAATTTAGGAGATATTGTGTCGGAACGGAACTCCTAGTTTGAGATTTAAATGAATGAATTAGTAAGTGAACTAATTGTTGGGTGAGTGGTGAGTTGGTTATTTGGGTGTAAGAGAGAGAAGTGACGGATGGGAGCTACGGATGGGAGAATAAGCAAGGGATGCTAGTTGATGGGTTTTTTTCCGTTACGGGTAGGAGGTAGCAAGTGTGTACGTGGGAATAAACTACCGAGCGGGAAGAAAACTACCTTGCGCATGGAAAGGGGGTTTAGTGCGTACAGTTGATTATTATTTTAGAGGGTGTGGCAGGTGCAATAGTGAATGGTGAATAAGCAAAGGATGCTGGCTGGTGGGATTTCCCCCGTTACGGGTACAAGGTAGCAAGTGCGTACGTAGTTTGGCGAGGGGGGAGAAACTACCTTGCGCGTGGGAAAGGGGTTTAGTACGTTTTGTTAAATATTATTTTAGGAGGGTGTGGCAGGTGCAAAGGAGAAAAATATTTTGAGCGTAGGGAAGTGTGGGTTTGGTCCGTGTATGCTATTTTAATATGGGTTAGGGCTAAATGTTGTGTGTTTGTGAATGGGTTTTTGCTCTGGACTTTTGAAATTCTTGTGGGTTTTCCTAGCGATTTTTAAAATGGGGACAGGGGATTTGTACTTGGGTAGGCAAGGTTTTAACGGATTTATGGTTAATGTTATTGAGTGTTGGGAATAATTTATGAATTAAAATTTCTGCTATCTTAAATATCTAGGACATGCCGGTTTGAATCTGCGCTGGCACTTGTGGGATGCTTCGTCGCTTGAGGATCAATCTCTGGAGCACACCCACACGCACGCACAAGCACTAGGACAATTAAGTTGGGACTGGTTTTGGCAGAGGGCCGCACCAATTTGTGGCGTCGACGCCGTCCGTCGGAAATCCGCGTATTTATTGTAGAAGACAACAAATCAAAACGATTACCCACAGACGCGGTCGCCTCCCAATTGATCTTAATTATCCGTTGAATCAATACACTGGCACTCACTAAAGCGGGACTGGTTTGGCAGAGGGCTTCACCAACTTGGGGCGTCAACGCCGCCTGTAGAATATCCGTGAATTATCGTGGAAGACAATAACTCAAAAAAATACGGCAATCAACAGACGCGGACGCCTCCCACTTGCACTTGTTTGCACTTAGTCGCACACGCACGCGCCACTGAAGGTTCTTCGCGCACCAGACACTTTCACGAATGTTCTCAATTTCACTAGTCGGTAAAATTGTCGCAGAAGGCAACTTAATTTGATCCAAATTTAAAATGATCCACTTAACGCAGAAGGCGATTAGAATGCCGTTGGAAATTAGTGAGAAAGAAGAGAAGAGAGAACTGGATATAATTTACAAGAACCCGTTGGCAATTTGTCGCAGAAGGCAACTTAATTGGATCAATGAATAAATTAATAAACAAAAAGGGCAGATTTTCACTGGATTCACAAGCTAACACTCGTGTCACAGAGAACACTTTATTAAAAAAGAATTCGCGCTCGTAGGGATCACAAAACACAACACATAAAGCACAGCCACATCCAATCACAGAGTAATTCGGAACGCGACACCACTTCACTGTTGTTAGCACGGTCACACACACACAAGCACAATATTCCACTTCCAAGTCGCTGATGTAACACCTGCTGTGAGCACTCCACTAATTTCTACCAGAGGCACGCCAAAGGTAGAAAAAGCTTTGTAGAACTCCAATACCAAGGCGAGAGCAAAGTGTAAACACGTCTGCTCCGGTCGGCTGTTCGCAAGCGTCTTCCGAACAAGCCAATCCTTGTGATGTGTTTATTACTTGCTTGCCTACCGCAAGGTGCTGGCAATAGATCGCATTGTTCTTTCCTTTGGTTTCATCCTAAATAAACACATGGCTAGGGTCTGTTTTGGTGCTCTATCCTAAACCTTTTAGTTTATTTGCATCCAAGTAATTAAATGTTTATGCTATTGAAAGCAGGTCATTGTGCTGCACATGCGTTCCTTACCCTGAGTTGAACGCACTCGAGTCGGTTATTCTATTTTCCATTTTAGACCTCCTTCGCTTGACCTACGCAACGCGTAATTTAATTGCCGTAGAACAAACCTTTCCAATGTCCTTATCTAATTTGGTCTAATCCAAAACCCCATGTGACATTTTTCAATGCCAGCTATTGATTAACCTCGCATGCCTCCTGCCTGGTGAAAGTAAATCTTTTTCTTTCTTATGATAGATCGAATTTTCTTACGCGTACTCTTGTGAATTTTGTCGCGTCCGTAACATCTGGCATATTGCTGTTTCAGAGAAGAGTCCTTCTTCATACGTCGCTCAAGTGAGAGAATGCGACGTAGTGCCAGCTCTCGGTTGTCCTTCAACCGAGGTGGAAATTCACGAAAGGGCAGGGCGACAACGTATCTTCCGTCCTCGTCTCGGTGGTGAGTTTCTCGGAACACCCTTTCACACGCCTCATGCTCCGTGGGTTGATCGGTATCTTCGATCTCCTAAACCTCCCAAAACCTCTTCATGGTCTCGGGCAATGAGGCGGTGGTGGCGATGCAGCATTGTTGGTCGTTTTTTAGTTCTTCGACATCTCCTGCCACGACCCATCCAAAATGCGTCTTGAAGTTCGGGCAAGTCTTCTCGAAGCTGCATCCTTCCTGATTTAAGTAGTCGTAGGAAATGGGATACGCCTAACAGCATGTCTATTCGTCCAGGCGTATGGAAATCAGGATCAGCCAGAACTAAGCCAGGTGGCAGGGGCCACTGCGTAATATCCAGCTGAATCGAAGGGATGATTCCTGTTACCTTAGGAATCACCAGGCATTCAACGGTTGTTGAATAATCAGAACATCGCGACTCGACTGCCACGATGATCTTTTCACGAGCGCAGGTCTTGACAGCACCCACTCCAGTGATGGGCACAAACGTTGGGATTCTCGCAAGTGATAGGCGATCAGCGATTGCCTTTGAGATGAAGCTTGCTTGGGAACCGGAATCCAGAAGAACACGGCATGGTATTTTCCCGTTGTCGCTGTTTCTTATGTTCACGAGGGCAGTCATGAGCATAGCAGTCGTTTGTTTAAACGGTCGGTTTTTTGGAACAGCGGTATAGGACGAAGGATTAAACGAAGCGGTAGTGGTGTCCGACCAGACTGCTGGAGATGTGTTTATCATTGGTGTGGGCTTCTCCGATGCTGGCTTAGCATCCTCGTGCAGAAGCGTGTGATGTTTCTTCTGGCATTTCGAGCATCCCCTTTGTGATGGACATTCGTTTACTCGATGGCCAGCTCGAAGACAGTTGTAGCACAGGTTTAACTCCCTCACCTTGGCGCTGCGTTTTGCGGGTTCCATTTTGTTTAATGCGGGACATTCAAAATGGCGATGTTTCTCGGAGCACACGAGACAGGGATGTGATGTCGATGACGATGATACTGCGTGTGCTTTCTGGCTTGGAAGCTTACCAGTCGACTGCTTATGGTTTCCCTCCTTCAAGGTGGTTGCCTGGGGTCGATTCTGGAACCTTTCCAGAACTTGGCATTCGCTTTGCAGGAATTTCATAATCTGCTCGAAGTCTGGTAGTTTTCCGTGTTCCTGCGTTCTTTCCCACAGTTGGAGCGTCTGGTCGTCTAGCCGAGCAGTGATGATCTTAGTTAGCAGTAAACCAGACATTGCGTCGACTTGGATGTTTTGGTACTGCAAACCTCCAACGTGCCGGTTTACAGTTTTTACCAGCTCTGTTAGATCCTTGTGGTTCCTCTTTGGAATAGCCTTTAATTCCAAAAGTCCAACTAGATGGGTGTCAACGATAACGCGAGGGTTCTCGAATCGCTCCTTCAGTTGTTTCCAGGTCAGATGGAAATTGTTATCCTGGATCATCTTTGCGGTTATCCATCCAGAAGCATCGCCGACTAGTGCCTTATCCAGATGATGAAGCTTCATGGCATCGGAAACGTTGCTGCGACCGACAATGTCCTCAAACATCGTCTGAAACTTTGGCCAGTTTTCCACCTTCCCATCAAAGCTGGGAATCGGAGCTCGCAGTGGTTGATGTTGCACCATTATCGGGGTATGAACCGTGCTATTTACTGGAACAGCGGTTTGCGGCAGTGACACGGATTGCTGCTCGAGTCTCTCCATCGCCTCGGTGTGGAGAATATCAAAGGCCATAAGCATTTCGTCTTGCTCTTCTAGCTTCGATGGCGGGCATGCTTCCATAATCTCTCGATGGACATTGGTGTACTCTTGGTAGTGTACATCGAGCTTTTTCGCGAAGACCTTTAGGAGTGTTGGAGTCACCTTTGTAGGGTCTTCTTCGGCTTCCTTCAGAGTGCGGTTGATGAGTGTGACTCTCCGCTTGATTTGGCCACGCTGGTGAACCAGGAGCTTAAAGTCGTTATCGTCATCCTTCTTCTCCGGTGTGTGATCGAGTCCCATTTTTGGCTTAGTAAAGGCTCGCTGCACACACGATGGAACCAAGGTAAGGTTTTTTATACACACACACTTCGCGTTGTTAAAGCCACGCGAACGCTTTTCACTATATCCTCACGCAAAGGATGGATTCTACTTGTTTCGACCGACGGTTGGCCGACACTAGATCTTCCTCTGGTGTCCTTGCAGGCTGCTCGGATGTCACCAAAGGTGCCGATTAGCGCACTAATCGACAGGGAGCACTTCACTGGTCGCTTCGGGGACCGGGAGTGAAGGTTTTGCTTCTACTGGTTGTCTGGTTAACCAGAGAAGGCTTGTGGTACCGAACGGCTCGGTAGCGACGGGTTCACCAAAGGTGCCGATCAGCGCACTAATCGACAGGAAGCACTTCACTGGTCGCTTCGGGGACCGGGAGTGAAGGTTTTGCTTCTACTGGTTGTCTGGTTAACCAGAGAAGGCTTGTGGTACCGAACGGCTCGGTAGCGACGAGTTCACCAAAGGTGCCGATCAGCGCACTAATCGACAGGGAGCACTTCACTGGTCGCTTCGGGGACCGGGAGTGAAGGTTTTGCTTCTACTGGTTGTCTGGTTAACCAGAGAAGGCTTGTGGTACCGAACGGCTCGGTAACGATGGGTTGTTTCCACTAGCCGCCTAGTTGACTAGGGAAGGCTTCAAACTACCGGGGACTGTAAGCCGGTATCCGGTTCGGGATGGACCAAAATGTTGAGGCGCCGGGGTTGCCTCAAGAGGGAGAGGAGGAATTTGGTTTCCCTTTGGAGCAGGAAGAGAAACACCTTTTCTAACTTTAACCTAGGAACTTTATTTCACCTTATTGACCGTTTGCCGGGTCGATTTGGAACTATAGTTGACCGTTTGCCGGTTCGTTATGAACTGTAGCCGGTTCGATTTGAACTGTAGCCGGTTTGTTTTGAACTGATTGTTACGAGGATCTAATCGCCCTTTTATAGTTGCCAAAATGGTTATTTAGATCCTTCCAGAAAGATTTAGAAAGATCTATCCATCCAGAAGATAAATCCAGAAAACTCTGGATTTAAAAAGGTTGGCGCATCATTGCGCGCGCGATGATTACTTTGCGTACTAATAATCGGTCAGGGTTCATCCTGCGTTCGGGTCAGGGTTCATCCTGCGTTCGGGTCGGGGTTCATCCTGCGTTCGGGATTGTTCGTGCGCGTCGGTGGTGTGACTACCCTATCGACAAAGTGTTCATCGATGGATGAATTTTTTGAAAAGGGGGTGAAAATTTAGCTCGAATCACCCCAAAATGAGAGTGTGTGCGTGGCTCGCTGTATCGCGATAGAGTTCGGCGTGTGTCGAATGAATGTTCAAAAAGGTCATAGTAGGCTAAAAATCTGTCTTTCTGTTTTCGTTCGGTCGCTGTACATTTTCATACGGGAATAGTTAGTGAATTGTGGATTGCGCCAGTTCGTGGACTGTGTATTCGATTGTGGAATAGTGTTTGCCAAGTTGTTCCAGTTCTAGTTCTAAAAGGATGTTCCTGTGACGGCACTGGTAAGTTGTACCGCCAGCGTGATAACCTGTTGGAGCAGACTTCGGCTGAATACGACGATGCAGAGGCAGGACAAATGTTTCAAGACATTTGAAAAGCGACGCGTGGGGACATATGGCCACAATTAACGGTCCTCATATCTAGAGATTTTTGCGCGCGGTTGTGGTCATATCTAGAGGATTTTTTATCGAAACTGACCGCAAATTCAGGAAGCAGGAAGGATTCAAGTGCCGTAGTGTGAAATACTTCGTGAAAAGAGAAAAGCGCGTGTTTTCTTACAACTGTGCCCACGCGTCCCTTTGGCCTACTGCTTTAAAGGTAGGCAACCGTGTACAATCAATGTCATGGCGTCTAACCCAATCGGTTGAACATTCTGTATCCTTTTCCTCTTGCAGCTAACTTTCATACTTCTTGTTGGTCGCTCTCGGATAGAGCGTATGAATTGACGGCCACATCTTTTTCGCATCATTTGAAAGGAACAAATTATTGGACATGCTCGTGATTATTCAGTTCTATGATGCACCTGCCAATGGAAGTGAAAGACAAGCCAACCTTAGTATTGGTTGTTTTTGCTGCTGATCGGTTCTAAATCGGTTTGTATCGCAGCTAACGATTCGCGAAAAAGTGTCAGTATCCTAATCTGTCTTATTTTCATTGCTCAACAAACAGAATAGTGGAAACCGCTCTTGTTGACACTCTACATAGGCGCTGGATTGGATTTTTCTTCGCTCTGCTCACAGTGCGTGACCTTGGTTTGTTGTGGCAATCTATCAGTCAATTAACAGTCCCTTTAGGTAAGTATTGTCCATTCTTATGGACGATTGTTGTATTGTTTTTCGTATGTATATCTAATGAAGCATACTTTTTCAAGCAACAGACGTTCAGTCCTCCGTACACATCTGATTTCCGTAAGAATTACGCCTCAAATTCGAAGGAGACAATGTTCTATCGGCACCTAGTGCCTCTACAAATCGCGACTGATACACCTTGCCGTTGAATATGCGTCCAAGATAACATAATGCGATCGGGTCGAATCATAAATTAATTCAAGTAAGTAATATGTTATACTCTTAGTAAATTGTAGAGTAATTAATTAATAATCTTGTTTCTCGTATCATGTACAGAAGTCTCCATTCGATACGAGATTATTATTGGTTGGAACCTTATTTTTCGCCGTTTCTTATGGGTAAGTATGTCTAAATAAAACGTTTGTTAATACTTAACTAACATACGTATTTTTATCTCTTCCATATCGGTCTTATATTCCATTTACAGATACAAAATGGAGTGAAAGATGCAAAAAATCGCGTGTTAATGCGGTCAAAATGAAATCGAGATCGCACACGATACCAAACTCAAAGGCACGATGTTAGTTTATTTCGAAACGCACTGAAAGTTCCATTGAAAATTTTCGCCTGGACCCATTTGATTGGTACAGGATATGAATCTCTTCGAAACTTGATCTTGGAAGGGAGAAAATGTCCAAGTTTATGTATTGTTTACGCTGCACCTATCGAAACTGGCCGCGTGATTATGAAAAACGGTAACATATCGTGGGCGGAATCATGTGGACCAAGATTAGAAACCCCTGGCTAAGCTGGTGCAGAGTACGAGCGATGAAAATTGTACGCTGCCTGGATGGAATGGTATGGTATAAATTATGTAAGAATGGAAATAAGGTATGAAGCGTAAGATGAAAGATATTGTTACGGGTCTAAAACAGTACATGTTAATTATTATCTTTTTACGCTTGCCATAAAACCAGGAAAAATAAAAAAATAATATAACATTTGTTAAAAACAAAAAATGTTTTCATTGCACCGTTGAAAATCAACGGTGCGGAAAGAACGATTGAAAATGAACATTACAGAGTAAAAATGAACCTTACGAAAACGCGCTCATGAAATCATGAATCTCACGCACACACTCTCAAAAAACGGCTTCACAAGATCTGCTGTGAAGCTTTTGTGAAGCCGCTTGTGAAGCCGTGAATTTTACTCGAAATTCACTCTCAGGCGAGCAGTTTGTCGATAGGGTATGCAGTAGGTGTGGTTTCTAAAGCCTTCACACACACTCTCGCGCCCGGTGTCTCGTGTGTCTCGTGTGTTGGTGTCGAACAGTATGTTTTGTGGAGTTTATTTTGATTTGCTATTACTGGTTGGATGGTTATTTCATCTGTTTCTACGCTACATGTTTCGGATAGCGTGATTAGCCCTATATTGTGAGCAGGGTTTGTTATTGTTCGATTGCAGTTTAAATAAATTTTGTTTGGTTACGTCGTATAGTGCAAAATTTTGTTAAGCGAGTGCAGAGTGACAAACTTTGTAAACGGGACATTTAATTTTGATGCCATGCATGTAATATTAGATGCCTTATGCAATATCGGCGCTATAATACAATCTAAGTTCCTGCGAATCGTTGTATCGTGCGATACAGCGTGCGTGTCATTTATGATCGTAAAGCTTTCTGGGTATCCAAAGGTAACTAACCTTTGTCGCTTATAGCTATCCGTTCATTTTTGATGTTCAGTATTGAGTAGTTCTGCATGCATGGAATCGGAATAACGTTTAATATTTCGAAATGCTCGTTGCTAAGTATTGTATATTCTACGTGAAGAATAATCTCTCCGTTTATGACAGCCTTGTTCTTTACAAGGGGCCGTTTCAGAAATTCGTTGTACGGAAGTTGTTTCTCTATTTCCTTAATCATGGCATTCTGATCTTCTTTTGTTAATGGGTTGTCGGTGAGTGCCTTATACTTGGTTATAATTCCCTGAATTACTACATTTGCTAGAATTAGTGTTTCTTCGATATATTTTGACATTTGGAGTATTTTATTTTCATTTACGGCTTTGTTTAATGCGGTTATCCCGTCTTGTAATCGATGTATTCTTGTGCTCAAGTGACTTTCAACCTTGCTGTGGATGTCGTTATCTCTTTCTAGTTTGTTTGTAATAACTGCCAGCCTCTGATCTTCTGAAGTTCGAAACAGAGCGAGCTGCTTGTCGATATCACTGCCTCCAAATAAAAAGTCTTTTAAGATTCCGAATATTCCTCAATTTCTTTTTTCTCTGAACTTGATGTTGTCTTGGATTAGTTTCCTCACGTATGTACATTCATTATCTAGCGACGTCTTTAGGTTTAATACCCTTATATCTGTTTCATTAGTTGCCAACACGGCGTTCTTCAGCTCTAGTTCGATTGTAGATATTAATTTCGTATCGTTCTGGGACGTTTTTTTGATATACTTTGATTTAGTGCACTTGCCTTCTCTTTATATAGCTTTAGGTCTAAGCTTCGTTTCCTTCCCCAAGTTGGTGAGGAGTTGTCTTGGTTTAGGTCGCTTGGTTTTACGTCCAAAACTGCTAGATTCACCACCGCCTTACGGTGCTCGTTTTGCTCTACCTTGAGTTTGACCGATCTTACGATCCCGTCTTGACCAGCAAAGGTTTCGGTAACTCACCCTTTAATCCAATTTCCTATCCTTTTTTCGTCGGGGAATGTGACGATGTCGTCTACTTGCACCGGCTTGGATAATTTTAGCCACTTTCCTCGTTTCGAGATTGTTGGTAGGTATTCCTTAATCCAACGTTTCCAATACTACTCCGCTATCGCTTGCGCAGCCTTCCAGTTGGTTCGGGTTGTATGTGACAGCTCTTTACCAGCAGTACTGGATACTGCTTCACCGGAATGACCTATTAGAAAATGGAACGATGCCAACGGTTCGTCATCTTCTTGTTCAAGCGGAATGTGGGTGAGGGTTCTATTATTCATAATAAATTCTATTTCGGTTAATACGGCCTTCTGTGGGGAGAAGGCTTTTTACTTCCTTGACCAAGCGTTCCCATGATCCTCCAAAGTGAGGAGCTCCTGGTGGATTGAAATACCACGTGATCCCTTCGGAAGCGCATCGTTCCACTAGTGACTTTATTTGGTTATTTGCTCCGATGAAGTTCGTGCCATTGTCACTATATAAGTGTTCAATTTTACCTCTTCAATGTTGAACGCTGCGTAAACACATTATGAATGTGTTTGCGCTTAGATCGTGAGCAACTTCCAAATATACTGCTCTTGTCGTCAGGCACGTAAATAACGCACCCCACCTCTTTTCCACTCGTCTTCCAATAGTTATATTCAGAAGACCAAAGTAGTCCAGGCCGGTGTGGCTGAAAGGCATTTGGTACGCGGCCATTCTACATTCTGGCAGCGGCGCCATTATAGGAGGTATCGGTTTGGCCCTTTGATTTTTACAATATTGACATTTGTTGATGATGCCTTTCGATGCAGTTCTTATGTAAGGTATCCAAAATTTCTGGCGGATAGCCGCCATGACTGATTCTGCCTTTTGGTGGAAGTACCTTTCGTGATAATGGGCAATTATAAGGTTCGTGACATGATGTCCTTTGGGAAGAATGATGGGACATCTTGCTTCAAATGTAATGTATTTTGCGTGTTCCAAGCGACCCCGTGATCTCAGCAGATTTTCTTCGTCTAGCATTGGGCATAAACTTCGAATGGTGCTGGAAAATTCGGTACTGTTATTTTTGGCCTTTAGCCAATCGATATATTTTAAACCGATCGCTAACGATCTTTTTAACCTGTGCCAATTTGAACACCACTCAACTGCAATAACGTTCCAGTCGATTTTCGTTATCGTCTTTATGGTATGGACTGGACGCACTTCTTCGAACGTTACGAATAGTTTCGGTTGTGTCATGTTTATTGCCACATCCTGTAAAAATTCTGGCCCCTTTAACCATTTTGAGTTTTCTAGGATCACCTTTGTGGCTTCATCGGCGGGGTTGTTTTTTGAAGCTACCCACTGCCATTGCAATGCTCTGGTATCGTTTAAAATTTCTCCAATTCGTAGCGCGACAAATTGTTTGTAATTTCTCGCTTCTGAGTTTATTCAAGCCAGAACTGTTTTGCAGTCTGTCCAAAAGTATTCATTGTCTATCTTTACTCAGACTTCCTTCTTTATCATTTCGGCTAGTCGAATGCCGAGCACGGCGGCTTGTAACTCAAGCCTCGGAATTGACATTCGAGGCAACCCTCGTTTTGGCAGCGATTATGTTAACATCCACTCCTTGATCGTGGATCGTTCTCATATATGCTACCGCACCGAAAGCCTTTCCTGATGCATCGATAAAAACATGCATCTCCCTTATCTTAATCGATGATGCCTGCGAAAGGCATCTTGGTATTACAATTTCTTCGACTTTCTTTATTCTTTCGAGCCATCCGTTCCACCTAACAAGTAGATGTTCGGGGATTGGATCACCCCAATTAATCCCGGCTTTCCACAAGTCCTACATTAAGATTTTCCCTTGAATTATAATATTTGCTAATAACCCAAGGGGGTCGTAAAGCCTCATGATGTACGCTAGCATTTCTCGTTTACTTAATGGTTGTTCGTAAAGGTTTTTTAGTTTGTAACGAAATACATCGTTCCTCGTGTCCCAGTACATCCCTAGGACCTTTTCAAAATCTTGGGTCTTATCATGAAGGTCGTACATTTTTTGTTCCGAAGCCCTGTCCTTTGGAATTTTTGCTACCAACTCCTTAGAATTCGATATGCAATTCCGTATGAAAAAATTGGCTTTGTTGTGGATTTCACAAACCTCTTCAATTGTTTGCGCCGCCGATTCTACGTCTGGAAAACTGTCGAGATAGTCGTCGACGTAGTGGTTTTCCGTGATGGCTTTCACTGCTCGTGGGTTCGATGCAGAGTATTGTAGCGCGTTCCTATTTTTTACGTGTTGAGCGCAAGCTGGCGAACATGTGGCGCCGAAGGTCATGACCTGCATGACATATACCCGAGGGACTTCCAAGGGAGACTTTCGAAAAATAAATCTCTGCGCGCATTGATCTTCTTTTCTGATCTTAACCTGGTGAAACATCTCCTTTATGTCACCTGGGCATGCAATTTTATGTTCTCTAAAGCGCGATAGCACCCCGAATATGGGGGTTGTGTTATCAGGTCCGGAGTAGAGTTGCCAATTCAGTGATATACCTTCATTCTTCGCCGCTGCATCGAAAACTAGTCTTGGCTTCGGGTTCTGTTTGTTTAAATTAACCACCGAAAAATGAGGGATATAATTTATGTTGCCTGTCGTTTGGAGCAGTTCTTTGGGGTCGGCCTTTCTTGCATACCCCTTGTCGACGTATGAGGAGATTTCATTGAAATACCATTTTTTGAGCTTTGGATCATTTTCCATTTTTCTCTCTTGTCTTTTCAAACGGCTAAGGGCTTGTGCGTAGCTATTAGGAAGCGTGCTGCAATTCGTTCGCGCGTACAATTGCTTACTTCGCGTTTCCGTTCGTACCCGCGTCACATTTACCGATTTGCGCAAAGTTAATTATCACACGGTATCAACGACTTTTCGTTCGGACGACAAACTTCCTCATTTGGGCGGACTTGATCGTCCAGGCGATCATAGAAATCTGGAAGAGATTTCTCTTACTGGATTGGTGGAGACATCGAGGCCTTAACTTGGGTAGGGGGACTCTCGAAACTCTTGAAATAAGAACACAATAGAGTTTGGTTGGTTATAATTGCGACCTGATGGTTAACTCGCACTCTCTCTCCGTTCAGGTTAAACTGACTTTATTTATATCCATTTTTCAAGCTTTTTAGTTTGCTTATTTATCTATAGATGTTATAAAAATATTAATAAGTAGTACATATTTTAAATTATAAGTTATAATAATAAATAGCCATTATTTTGGTTTGTGTCGCAAAGTTTATCTTCAGGCTATATCGAAATCATCGACAAATAACGAAGGTGCTATTTGTTATTAATTGTGGTTCCGGTGTTCCGTTTTTGCTGTTCATGCAAAAACGCTTATTAAGCTATCTTTACCGGGTTGGTTTGAAATTGATTCTCGTTGGTAACACTAAGTGTGTAAATTTACGTTTATGCGTTGGTCATCGGTTTTTTGCAGTTGCTACATTTAATAAAGTGGGTTACTGTATTTTTAAATCTGACCTCCTTTTGATTTAGATTAAGTGGCTTTTTTTTGGGTAGCGAAATGAGTTGTATTCTGTCACGTGATAAACCTTCTAACTTTATACTGTGTAACATTTAAGTTATGATAAGATGTTTAGCAGATATGCTACACCTCCCCCCTTTAATAGAATAACGTAATGAATGCAAATGATTGAAGTTATTCTCCTGTGTATTTAATTAATCTGTTTTTGTGTACTGTGGAAGTTTTCTTAGTAATATTGTTTTGCATTACGCAATTAGGTCCATGATCATCAATTATTCTAAAAGGTCCAATGTAAACTGGATCTAATTTTCTCCTATTTTCATTTACTAAGTATACCTGATCTCCTGTTTTTATGTTCAGTGGGGCTGTATCTTGATTTAAATTTGGTTGCCTTTTCTCTTTTGATTTCAATAAATTTTCTCTGGCTATTTCATTTGATTTTTGAAGTTTATAGTTCATTTCGTAATAGTATTGTTCGATATTATAAATTGGTTCAATCTTCGTCTTGAATATATCTTGGGGTAAACTCGCTTTTCTTCCAAATACCAGCTCGTATGGTGTGTAATTTGTATCTGTATGCTCTGTCGTGTTGTAAACTAATTCGTAAAATTTCTTCCAATCGTCCCAGTCGTCATGGTGTTCATTCGTATAACTTCTTAAGTATTCGTTCAAACATCTATGATTTCGTTCTAATGATCCTATTGTCTGTGGATGGTGCGTTGTGCTAAATGTCTGTTTTATTTTTAAAATTTCTGAAATTTTGTTCAATATTTCGTTGTTATATTCTAAACCTTGATTTGATTTTAATTCCATAAATGTTCCAAAAGTAAGTATAAAATGTTGTACTAGTGCTCTTGCACTAGTGCTCTTGCACTTATAGTGTTTGCTTCTTTGTTGTGGATGGGAATTACTACAATGTATTTTGTTAAGTCACATTGAATGGTTATTGCGTATCTATTGTTTTTGTTAGTCTTTGTTAGTGGTCCTACCGTATCTATTGATATAATGCTAAATGGTTTGTTCGGTGTGGTAGTTACAAACGTTTCTTCCTTAGTATGTCTAACTGTCTTATTAACTATTGTTGCGAACGCGACATATTATCATAGAACGAGCAGGTGAGAACTTTAAGTAATCATAAGTAAAGTAAAGCAGGTCATGGCTCGATACGTATAAACATAGACAAGTCAGAACGCGTTCAGACCCTTAAGCATTAAGCGAGAATCAAACGATGAAATGGTCACAGCGCGACGCGCGGAAACATAAACAAATCAGAAGTGCGTTCTGATCTTAAGCGTTAGGTCGTACGTTCAGGCGATCATGCTCGCGCACTGGTATTGAGAATACGACATCGCGTCTTAGGACGGTCATGCTCGCACCGACCATGCCGATCATGGTAATCATAACAATCGATGAATTTAACGACATAAACGCTGAGGATTAACGCTATGCTATCGTACGGAAATGATTCCATCTCGTTCAAATTCTTTCATCTCACTTTACCTTTAAACCTCAGAATCCATTGATTTGTATATAAGCCTGAAGAAATTATTAATAAAGAACGCTTGCAATCTAAACCTCAAACGGGCGAGTTCGAAGCTCAATACTCCGTCTTAGGTTCTGTCTAATCAGATACCCACGAAGGTCCACAGCTAGATACTTGTTCTGGTTAACCCAGAAGCAAAGGCTAGTTGTCTTGATCCAAGTTGATCTGAAAAGCCATCTTCCCGCAGAGCAGTCCGCGTCGTTTAAGTCCGCATCGCCAAGCTACGACAATCCACGGCTAGATACTTGTTCTGGTTAACCCAGAAGAAAAGGCTAGTCGTCCTGACTCAAGTAGCTTTGGCACTTGCCATCTTCCGGCACGACCGCAACGCCAATTGCGAAAGCTAGATACTTGTTCTGGATAATCCAGAAGCAAAGGCTAGTTGTCCTGACTCGAGTGATTTGGCAATCGCCGATTTCCGCAAGAGAAGTGCGATAGTTCCGCGACGCGAAAAGAAGCTAGCGCAAGAGCTTCAAGTTGACTATGTTATTCTTCGCGTAGTCAACTCTGTAAATCGGACCCCGTAGTCCGATTTGTTCCCGTCAGCAACAACTATGCATGCTTTACAGTTTCGTACGTATTTCTTGATATCTTCTTTCATATTTTTCGATTTATATTTTTCCCTTATTTTCTGATATAGTCTGTTCTGACCTATATGTCCTCCTGAAGGGGTCATATGACAATTTGCTTGTCATATTTCCAAAGTAGTCCTATTTCGTATCCCTGGTCAATTCGTTTGCAGGTCTTTTCCATGGTGTCGAGTGCCCTCGCGTCAGCCTTTGAGGTTATTATTTCATTGTTTCCCCGCACTCCGAACTCTTCCGTCGAAAAGAAACCTTTCAATAGGTCGTTTAATGTTTTTTCTTCCTCCTTTACCTTTTCTACCATAGTGAAGATATGATAATTGTGCGCTTCACTAATAGTTGTATCTTTACCAATTAGAACCCATCCTAGGCGGGTTTTGTGTGCTACAGGTTCGTCAGGCCCCCCCGCTCGGTGCCCTAAGGCTTGGGTGTAATAGGCGTGAGGTAGACCTAATAAAATTGTGGGACGAGCGTTAGAATAACTGCTCATGCTGATCCCTTTAAGATACGCGAATTTTTTCTTCATTTCTTTTGCATCGGTATTTTGCCTAGGTAGATCTAACTCCTTTACTGTTCGAACGTTTTTCATGTCCAGTAGCCTCTTGTTTGGTCCACGGATTTGAATTCCGACCGAGGTACTTTGATCTTCTACTTGGAAGGTTCCGTTCGTCCATGCAAGTGTTAGTGGCTTCCGAGGTCCTTGTACTCCTAGCTTAGATCTTAACTCTTCGTTCGTTAAGCTGGAAGAAGAACCAGGATCTATGAACGCAAAGGTGTTCACTGATTTATCTCCGTTGTACGCTGTTACCGGGATAATTTGGAATAGATATTCCGCTGCGTTTTGGTGACAGCTTAAACGTGTTTGTCCGAAAGAGTCATGCCGATGTAGGACGGTGTTATGCCTTTTACCACAGCTGACAATTGTGCACTGTGGGGCCCAGCGGCAATCGTACGCTGAATGATTTGATGCGCAGCAATTGCTACATATATTCTTGTCCTTAAACACCTTCCAGCTTTCCTGACTAGGCATACTTAAAAGTTTGCGACACTCGACAGTTTTATGGTGACTACCGCAAACGGCACATGCCTTTTTGTTTTCCCCGCGTGGCCTTGCTTGATGGTAGTTCAGTTTCACCGGTTTCGATCTTTGATTTCCTTCCGAAGCAAGGAGGGCGATCGCTAGTTCTTCGGTTGGTTTCAACCATTTGGAAAATTGAGTAAGCGTTTTTGCCTCCTTCGATTCGGATTTCAATGCTTCTTTTAGCCATTCATTCCTCAGTTCCGGTGATAACTTCGGTACCAAATCTTGGAGGAGCCTTTGGTTCATTAGATATTCCTCATGGCCTAGCATTGCCATGTTTTCAACCATGTTGCTTAATGCATACGAAAAGTCTATTATGGTTACTGGATTGTCTAAAGTCGGTCCTTTAACTGCCATTAGGTCCTTCAATAGCGCCGAATATACGCTAACTGGACTGCCATAGAGTTTATCCAATCGGTCGAGAATCGCGTCGACGTTTTCTGGATTAAGCAATAGACCGCTGACTGCTCGTAGGGCGTCTCCCTTTAAATGTTTTTGAAGTCGGCTTAGATTGTGCAAATTTGTCAATTTTTCCGTCTTCGAGGTTTCCTTAAAAAGCAGTTTGACTCTTGGCCAGGTCTTACTGCTTCCGTAGAACTCTGGGAGTTCCAGTAACGCATTCTTGCGACAGCTTGGGCCGAGGCTCCAAGCATCTACCAATTTATCGACATTCTTAGTCAGCTCGTGAACGTCGTGTTGGCTTGTCCCTGATTGATTTAAGATTTCCTCTGCCCTAATGATTTCTTCTAACCGCTGAGTTTCCTTTTCGTATTTTGCTTTTTCTTTCTTCTCTTTTTCTTCTCTGATAATAGGCGTTCAGTCTACATTATAGTTTGCCTAGCTTGTTCCTTTTCTAGTTTCATTTGTTCACATTTTGGACATGTGAACTTGCTAGGGAACGTTTTTAAATTAAGACATGCTGAGTGGAACCATCTGTCACACACAGCATCTTCTTTGACACACAGCTTACAGTGCCCGTTTGGGTTTTTCTTATATTTGTAATCCATTTTATTTCCTCCGGATAGCTTGTTCTGTGAAGTCCAAACGGCGCGTCGTTACAGGGTGCAGATTGAGCCGTCCGCTCAATTGGCTGGCGTCCTCCGCTTCAAAGCACCTCACCGTGAGCCGTCCGCTCACCGTCGTTAAGACTGCGCCCTTCTGGAACGTTGCGGGTGGAGCCGTCTGCTCAGGATTGGCTGGCACCTTTCACAAGATCGTCACTGATTGAGCCGTCCGCTCACCGCTGTCTTGACTCACACTTCTCACTATGAAGGTTGCTGGTTGAGCCGTCCGCTCACCGCTGACTGATTCTTCTCACTTCAGATGGCGTTGTGAGCTGCTCGCTCGTCGCTATCTGGTTCTTCTCGCTTCAGATGGCGTTGTGAGCTGTCCGCTCACCGCTGACTGACACTTCTCACTATGATGTCGTTGGGTTGGTCCCCGAACTTACTTTATTCGGCACTTCTTGCTCCTGGCACCTCTCAGTGAACAGTTTCTTGCGTGTCACGAACCTATGTGACTTTAAGCGTCAATATCACTTGACGAACTTCACTGTTCACTTGTAACCGGTGTTGCACTAATCGCACAAGAGCTAGACCTTTCGTGGCTCGTCGGCTTTATGTTGCCTATGACGGCCGTTAGCACGGTTTGACGCGCACGAAACTTGGTCGTCGATGCGTCCCGAGGGAGTTTGTCTTTCTTAAGGTACCACCGCGGGAGAGTTTCAGGCGTGAGGAAGTTTCCTCTCTGGAGCCACCATGTAGTTTATGCGAGTTTTCGGATAAACCTTCCCGAGACAGGCGCAGTTCACGCCGACTCTGAAGCACTAATATCTGAAGCCTCCACTCCGGGGTACTTTGAGACATACTGGTTTTATTGGTTAAAATTAACGTTCTTAAATACTAAATTTTAGATTACTTAACAATAATGTTTAACGTACGCGCCCCATCTGTTGGTGGCATATTTTACCGTTACACGGCACCCAAATTGTCGACGTCGCAAAGCCGTGGCAAAGGTTCGTGGTGCGTGCGATCAACGATGCACCAGCATTTTGGGCTGCGATTGATCGTAGCACCCAAATTGTTGACGCCGCGAAAACCGCGGCACCGGCTTGGGGCGCGAAACTCGATCAACCACTGCACCCAGACTGCCGATGCAGCTCTTATGTCTCGCACGCGGCGTGCGCTTCTAACGGAGTGACCCTGCCGGCGACATCGGCTTGCAGTGTTTATGCAGCTACGTGTTGTAAATTTAAACCTAAGTTAGCCATGCGATCCTGCATAACATTCTTTTTCATTTTGAGCGACGTTCTGGTGTTTGCGCATTTATAAGTAGAATTCTATTGCAGCTTTCCTAAGGCAGCGCGCTGTCACTTCTCGAACAAGACAAACCAGACAAAACCACAAGAACAAACCCAAGCAATCATATGGAGGTGCTCTGTCAACCTGCATAGAACAAACCAGACAAACACGACATAGAACAAAACAGTTTGATTTTGTCTTGCATGTCTGTGTCACACCTTGAAACTCTATACCTTGTTGTCAAATATCACCGAAGCTGTTTGTGTGCTGGATTGCTTTGTTAACAGTTATTGTGGAAGAGAGAATTTCAGATTTCTAGCATACATAAACTCACCGAATTTGGAATAAAACGAGGAAAGATTGCTTAGCGACAGTACTAGGCATTGAAATTGTCGATGGAGTGACAGTTCTACACGACAATTGGCAGAGCACCTTTCGAACAGTGTCGTGTTTGTCTGGTTTGTTTGGCTGTTCACAGCGCGCTGCCTAACTTTTGTCTAGCCTGGAAGGAAACATAATATTTTTCGATGGTCCTGATTTTCTCACGCGTATGTTATGATTTTTGTCGCGATCGTAACACTCCGTGCTATGAGTTTGAAGTCTTGAGGATGAGATGACGTATATGGGAGGCTCCCGAAATACAGTTCAAGACGCTCAAGATATCTATCTTCTTCTTCTATATATATAAAATTCTCGTGTCGCGGTGTTAGTGTGCAAACTCCTCCGAAACTGAATGAAATTTTCGCTGAACGTTTGTTAGGTATGAGAATAGGTTTACCGCTACTTTTCGTTTCGCTAGGTGGCCTCTGGCCATTATTATGAGTTCTTTTGTGTTTTTCCTACGGGAGTTATCAAGTAGGCACAGCCATTTTTCCAACACGAATAATGTTGAACACTTGGTACTGAAAAAAAAAGTTCTAACGAATAAATCAAAGTAGGTACACATGACGATTTATTTGTGCAATTTTATGCATTCCAGCCAAACTACACGTATCGGACGCTAGCGGGCGTAAAGTGAGTGATAAATAAGTAAAAAGCAAGTGTGTGAATAATTAAAAAAATGCTGTTTAGTGATTTGCGGCTCGGTGGTTCTTGTGGAATCAGGCGCCTTACACGGAAGGATCTGGTATTATATCCCAATCGTTAAGGAGAGCCAGAAATGCCTCCTGAAGTAACAGAAAAAAAGAAGAAGAGCCAAAAAAAAGAAGAAAAATTGCTTTGACTGGGAATATCATTTGGATTAAGAAAGAGGATTAACTCAAATACTAATGGCGCTGCCTTTGTGCTTACAGATACAGTTGGGAACATTTAGAGGAATATAAACCAAGGGGAGGCGGGGGGGAGGTGCATCGGTAGCTGACAAAAACAAACCCGCGTTAAATACAACTTGAGCCTGTGATTAGATTCCATTGATTGGAGCTTAAACTGAGTAAGGTAGGGTGGTAGATTGACATAGCACCGAAGTAGAAAGCACCTAATCGCAATGCGTGTGGAGAGTTTTTGCACACTCTCAAATCGGGCAGTGGATGCAGTGCCAGAAGGGCTTCAAACAAAACTGGCATACTTGAGTATCGGGCGAATATATCCACAATGCACATAGGAGGGATAATTTGAAGATTATGTGCGAATAGCAGATGAGTATCATTGGAGAGGATAGAGCAGATCACAGCACCGTTCACAAACAGAAGGAAAACAAGAGGAATTAACATAGTACCTTGAGGAAAGCCCGAGTAAAATACAAATCTGGCAAATATTACGGAATTATTTTTTACACTACACTTGCGATCTGATGAACAGGAAGTTATCCAGGCGGCGAAATCGATATAGGCTAAGTGCTCCAGTTTTCGGCAGTGTACCTATTTTCGGCAGGTGAGTAATAAAAGCTAAATTATACACAAATGCGTTATAGAATGCGGTCAAACATTATCTTAAAACGTAAATACCAGTAGATATTCTCCAAATACGAAGTTTCGCTGCATTTAGCCCAATATTTACCGAGTTATCGCAATTTTCATAAAGTGTTAACAAAATTTCGTCCAATTTGCTGTCAGTTGATAACTCGGCAGTTACTGGAAATTAAAAACCACTGCATAAAAAAGATGAATGAAGCACTTTTCTGACAGATAAAATGGTTCTAAAATTTATGTTATTTTAAAAAAAAATTAAAAATTCGATAAATAATTTATTTTTTACTTTAAAGGCTGCCGAAAATGGGTACATGCCGAAAGATGATGTTTGACAGCACAAAACTGTGTGCTTTTGTATGCAATGACAGCGTGGTCTACTAGATTAAGCATGAAAACTGCAAAATCTGACAGCAAAATTGTCGAAACGGGCAGCATAAAATTACATTTTTAACCACTTTGCGGCCACAAAATTAGCAAACTAATTGTGGAAAAGTGGCAAAGTGTTTAAAATTCAATTTTCTAATCATTTCAATCGTTTAAAACGTTTAACGGTCCATATTTCCGCTGCCGAAAATAGGAACACAGCCTGCCGAAAACAGGAACAAAACCAATGTTTACATTTTCATAAATATTGCACATAAAACGGGTTAGAATCACGAAAATGAAAATGCAGAGAGATACTACGAAAGTTTATCAACCGAAATAACATCACTTTCAATCACAAATATTGCAAATAATAGGTGTTTTTTCGTTTTTTGCAAAACAACGGCACTAACCTGCCGAAAACTGGCGCACTTATCCTACTTTCTTTAATATTAGATACATATACTTCCTTCTGTTTATTAAATTGCTACTTAGTTAGATTAATTACATACTTTTCATAACTCTACAACCACTTACATAAGGACGTCCCGATGGTGTACTTCACAAACGGCGCCGGTTCCACACGACATGATCTTTTTTTTTTTTTTTTTTGTTAACGGGGAGGGAA
The DNA here is from genome assembly GCF_943734845.2 of Anopheles funestus. NCBI lineage: Eukaryota > Metazoa > Arthropoda > Insecta > Diptera > Culicidae > Anopheles > Anopheles funestus. The sequence goes on from NC_064599.1 coordinate 47,798,058, forward strand.
CCTTCAAAAGGTACCCACCTCGAAGGGCGGCTTGCGGCTACAAACCAATCCCTCCGAGATGGGTTATGTGGGATTCATCGTGACGCTGGGCCCGTGAAGCGGACCCGGCAGCCGATGGGACCCTAACTAAACCACTCCTCGACCTGATCCGAACCCTGCCGATGCGCTTGATGTGCGTAGTACTCCATGCAGGAACGTTTGTGCGATGCACCCATCCTGTTGACGCGCTGCTGCTTTCCAATGCTGCCACTGCGTCATCCGTCCTAGTTGTCTCAGCTGCTGCTGCTGCTTCGTGCCTTCCTTCCGCTGCTGCTGCTTGATTCCGCCCGTCCGTAGCCGCTACTTCCGGTGGGGTCTAGCTCCTGCTGCTGCTCTGGTTACTCGTTGCTGCTGCTGCTGCTTCCGTTGTCGTCATCCTTTGGTGCGGTCCCGTTTGTTCCGTGTTCCGCCGTCGTTGTTGTCGTCTCCGTCTGGCCGTAGGTGGACTTTCCTCATTCCATCTCACTTGGAGGTTTCTGAAGATGGTCCTTGCGGCGGTCCGGACTGCTTCCCATGTGTTGCTGTTGGCACACATTTCCGCTGCAAGATTTTCTATCGTCAAGCGGGTGTGGCTCTGCTGCTGCATCTCGTGTTGGGTTCGAGCAAACCGTGGACAGTGGAACATTACGTGGTCGACATCTTCCACTTGGTGTTCACACACCGGGCAGTTTGGCGAGCCGTCGAGGATGCCTTTTTCGACGAAGTAGCTCCGGAGAAACCCATGCCCTGTAAAGAGTTGAGAGAGATAAAAATCAATTTCTCCGTGCTTGCGATTTACCCAGGACATAATGTCCGGGATAATTCTCCTCGTCTTCATCCCCGGCGATCTCGGCTGCCCCGCTCCAGCTGTCCATTGTTGTTGCCAGCGTCCCATGGTCTCTTCCCTTTGCCGCTTTCGTATGTCTGGTCCTGGACTTCCCCTCGCTACCTTTTCGTCGTGGCAGCGGATGTCCTCCTCTAGGAGAAGGACTAACGGGATAGTGCTTGCGACCACGCAAGCGGCATCGTAGGAGACCGTTTGGAAGGCACTGGCCACTCGAAGAACTCCTGTGCGGTGCGTCCTCTGAACCGTGGTCCGGTGAACGTCCTTCTGAAGAAGCGTCCGTCCCCACGATGGTGCCGCGTAACGGACAATGCTATTCCCAACGTTAACCAAGGGTCTCCTTCTGCTGCTTTTTGGGCCACACTTATTCGGCATCAGAGCGGTCAAGACATTCGTGATACGTGATGCCTTGCTGCAAACCTTCTCCAAATGCCGACCGTGGTGCTGTTTGCGGCAGAGCTCGACCCCCAGGTACCTGAGCGATTCCGTGGATACGATCGTGTGTCCCCCCGCACGTAGTTGACCTACCTGCGGGTTGTGATGAGTGCAGAAGATCATGTAGCCGGTCTTTTGATGGGCCAGCTTCAATCCCACTCCATCCATCCAACGCTCGATCATCTCCAGGTTCCTCGTAGCAAGGTTGCTGATTTCCTGCGGGTCCCTCCCGATAAGGGTGAACGCCACATCGTCAGCAAACCCTATAATGTCCGCCCGCTTTCCGAACAGCTCCAAACGAAGAAGGTCATCGTACATAACATTCCACAGTGTTGGCCCTAGAACCGAACCCTGCGGGACACCTGCCGATACTGGTAACGAGACCATTCCTTCATCCGTTTCGTAGTGGAGCGTGCGATTCGTGAAGTAGTTCCGCAGCAACGCCTGGAGGTACGGTGGCGTGTTCCTTCGCTGCAGAGCTGCTCCGATCGCTGTCCAGTTGGCCGTGTTGAAGGCGTTCTTCACGTCGATTGTCACCATCGCACACAGTCGATCGCCCCTGCGCTTCTTGTCGAGCGCAACCCTTCCGTTGGCAATCACCCTGTTGATGGCATCCATGGTTGAGCGTCCTTTCCTGAATCCGTATTGGGCATCAGCGAGACCGCCCGTTGCATCCAGATGCTCCGTAAGTCTGCGCTGTATGAGTCGCTCCAATACTTTTCCCAGAACACTCAGCAGGCAGATTGGCCGGTACGACGATGATTCTCCGGGTGGTTTCCCGGCCTTCGAGAACAGCACTAGCCGTTGCCTCTTCCATTCGACGGGGAAGTGGCCGGAATCGATGTAATGCTGGAACGTTCTCATGAAGACGCGTGGAAACGCCGTCATCGCCGCAATCAAGGCCACGTTCGGAATGTTGTCGTCTCCTCGGGCACGCTGGGGATTGAGCGATTTTGCAATGCTCACCAGCTCACCCTCGGTAACGGCATCCCGTGCCGTGTCCTCGTCCGTCAATCCTGTTGCCGTGGGCCATTCCATGGGCGGTTGCACCGGAAAAAGTTCGCCGACGATGTGCTGCAGCTTGGCTGGATCCCGTTCCATCGGTACTCGGGCTCCTTGCCACATCTGCCTCCGGATTTTGTAGCCTGGCCCGAATCCGTGGGGCCCCAGCTGTTCCGGAAGTTGATCGCCCTGCTCCTTCTTGCTCCGCTTGACCGCTTGCTCCAGTGCTGCTCTCGCTGCTGTGTACGCCGGACGGCGATCCTGTCGCTGCTCTTCCGTTCGGGCTCGCCTGAGTCTTCTCCGCATCCCGATGTAAGTGCGACGTAACTGGGAAATCTCGTTATTCCACCAGTACACCGATCGTCGTCCTCCCCGTGCTGCTGGCAATCTCGGCATCGTCGCGTCGCAGGCAGTTGACATTACCTGCGTCAACTCGTCCGCCAAGAGGGTGCGATTGTAGATGTCCAGTGACCCCAGAATTTCAACGAACAAGTCCTTGTTGAAATACCGGGTTGCCCATCTGCTCTCCGAAGCCTGCTGTGGACTGTGTCCCAGGTTACGCTGCGTCGTCGTCCTCCCGACCGCAAACTTGATGGTATTGTGGTCACTTGGATTTTCGTCGCAGACTCGCCAGTTATTTTCCCCCAGAAGAGACGAGCTGCAGAAGGAAACGTCGATAATGGAACTACGGCCACTGTTGTTGCCCCAGGTTGGCCGGTTGCCCCGGTTCAACAAGACTAGCTCAAGTGATGCCATAGCATCCATCACCACTGCTCCCCTATGAACTCGTTCTCCATCGTTGTGTCTGCGTTCCATCCCCCACGCTCCTGACCAGGCGTTGACGTCCCCGCCGATCACGGTGTCCCGATTCCGCGGAATCACCGACGCAATTTCGGTCCATTTGCGTCGATAATCCTCCACTGACAAATCGGACCCCACAGGAGGTAGATACACGGAGCAGAAAACGATACCACGCATTTCGACCACGACGAAGTAATCCCGCCGATTCTCGATTATGCGTTGGATAGGGTATCTTCCTGTCGATACTGCTGCAACTCTGCCCGTCGGATCCGCGACCCAGTTACCGTTGTTCTCCGGAATCCGGTATGGATCGGCGATCAACACTATGTCGCAGCCTTCGTTCCGAGCAGTCTGCATCAGCATGTCCCGGGCCAGCTGGCTGTGATTAAGGTTCTGTTGAAGGACATTAATCATGACGAGGCCGGTTTTTTACCCCTTCTCCTACTTGGCGGCAGTTGCGCTGTCCGAACGAGTGCCCGATTGCTTCCGGGCCCTTGCAGACGAGGCACTTCCGTTCCTTGGTGCACGGTCCTGGGTGCTTAGTCTCCGCACATCGATGACACTTGCTTGACCGATCCTTCCCACGGCAGTGAGTGGCAATGTGGCCAAACTCGTAGCACCGATAGCATTGGCGCTTCACCTCAACCTTCTTGAACCGGCAGCACTGGCTGAATCCAACAACATGCTGTTTTAGTAGCACGTCGTCCGTTACTGCCACCTCTGGGCATCCGAAAAATGCGACCAGCGTTCCGTAATTGGATTTAACGGTACTGATCTGGTCCGCGTAGATCGTGACTCCCAGGGCTGTGCTTAGGTCCGTTGCGATTTTCTCATTGGTGCAGCTTGGTGGAATGTTCGTGCAGGTGAGGCGAGTTGTGGGGGTCCGTGGTCGGGCTTTCGCTTTGCCCTCCAGTGCTTCGGACACTTTCCGCCACATCTCAAGCGTCTCGTCGTGGCTCTTGCAGGACAATTCCAGAAGAATATTCCCCTGGAAATTCATCCTTACACGCTCCACTTTCTGCCGATCATCCCCCAGCTTTTCCTTGAGGATGCGCATCATCTCGTCCTGTGTTGTGTTGTTCGTTGTTTCCAACTCCAACGCATCTGGGACGCGATGCGCGCGCTGCTTCGGTTGTTTTGGTTGTTGCTGATGCTCCGGCTGCTGCCGCTGCTGCTGCTGGTTCGCGTCAAGCGCCGCTGCTTCCTGCTTCCGCTGCTTCCTCCGTGACCGTCGCTTGGCCTGTTTGCTCAGAACTTTTGTCCATTCGGGCTCCGGTTCTTGAGACTTGTCCTGGTCCTGTCTGTTGTCCGTAGTCTTGTTCTTGGTTTGTCTGCGCTTGCGTTTCTTTGTCTTTTTGGCTGTTTGTGTGTCTGTGTGTTTGTCTGTTATGTTGCTTGCCTCATCGTTTGAAAGGGTCAAGGGTGTGTCCGTGGTCGTGGGGATGTCTGTTTCAGAGTTTTGTGTGGTTTCGGTCTTTTTGTTTGTGTGTGTTTTGGTGTTTGTGTCTTTTGGTGTTTTTGTCATTTTGTTTGTGTGGGTCGAAGGGTTGTTTGTTTGGGTGTCTTGTGTGTTTGTTGGTTTGTCTGTTTGTGTGGTGTCTTCGTTGTTTGGGTTGTCTGATGTTTGGTTTATCTGTGTTTGTGCCTGTGTTTGTTCCTGTGTCCACTGTTTTACAGCGTTCAACTTAAGCAGAAGCTTATTGTTGGCCTCCAAGATCAATTCCGTCATGTGCGTCAGCTCTTCCACCTCCTCTTTGGTCGGACCGGGAGACAGCTGTTTTCCGGGAGACTGAGGTGCAGGCTGGGCCTCCACTAGTGAAGACCTGGCCACTTCACCTACATTACCCGTGGACTGCCGCTCAACCGATGTCGCAATGAGTTCCAGTAGTTCGTCCACTGCACGTGGCGGTGATTCGGGAACGTCCGTCATTGTTGTTTTGTCGTGATATCCCGTCTTGTTTTTGTCGGCTGTGTCGGCAAGCAAATTCAGGGAAGTCCTGAATTTGAGTGCCCAGTCTTTTGGCATAGTGAGGAGTCCTTTTGTCTTCTGTCCGTCGCGTATGTCACGGATTAAGCCAGTCAGTATCGCCATTGCCCGCTCTAAATCATTCGCGGGACTGATGCCAACGGGGTACCGTGCAAGGAAGTCCTCCAAGCTGCGCCCAGCCGTAGATGCAACCAGTGGTCCCGCACTCCCCTCGATGACCGGCTGCAGCGTCGACCGCTTTGCCAGACCCAGTCCAACCTTCGAAGTGCTTTTCAAAGGTGCGGAAGCTTCCGCAAATGGAAGGGTTGGCATGGTCGGCGAGGAGCCTAGTGTCATCCGGCGAGTGAGTAGGGCCTCTTGTCTGGTTGACATCAACGGGGTCGCCGTGCTTAGGGAGGCCCGTCCTCTGGAGGTCACCCGGGCCGGTCCCGACAGTCGCTTGGGCGATGCGGTCAGTTGCGACCTAGAGGTACTGCGCGTCATTGGGGCCATAGTGGAAGCAGATGGAGTTTAACCTGGCAATATAAGAGCAGAGGGAAAGTGTAGTATTGCCTTTTTTGGAGGATAGGGATAAAAGTGAAAAAACTTTGCCCTGGAAGAGAAAAGAAGAAGGAGAGTGTAGTATTGTTTAATTGGGTAGGAGGGGTTCTATCTGAAATTATAAGAACAGAGGGAAAGTGTAGTATTGCTTTTTTGGGGGAGGAGGGTTGAATTAAGAGGTTTTTTCTGAAATAAAAGAGAAGAAGGAGAGTGTAGTATTGTTTATTAATGGGGGGGGGGGGTAGGTTAAGCAATTTTCTGGAAATATAAGAAGAGAGGGAGAGTGTAGTATTGTTTGATAGAGGGGAGGAATTTAAGGATTTTTTATGAATAAGAAAAGAATTAGCACTGATAAGAGATAGAGAAGAGGAAAAGTGTAGTATTGTTAACAAGTGGAAGGGGATTTGGTAAATTAGTTATGAGGAAATGAGGATTTTGGCTGAAAATATAAGAGAGGAGGAGAGTGTAGTATTGCCTTGTGGGTTTAACGGATATATGGGATTGGTGTGAGAATTTTGACTGTAAGGAAAGAGGAGAATTAGAGCTGGAATTGTAGTAAAAGAAGGAGAGTGTAGTCTTGTTTATAATGTGGGGGGGGGGGAGATTATAAATTAATAGGATTATTTAATTTGTGCCAAGCGTGAGAGAGAAGAAATGTTGTGGATATGCAGAAGAAAATATATATATATATATATATATATAGTAGTATTTTCAGATTTGGAAGGTTTAGGTCGTAAATCGAAGTTGGTTTAATGTTCGGGAATTTTAATGCTAGAGTGTACAGTAGGGTATTTTTGAAGGGGATTTGGATTTGTCTACGGAAACCTAATATATTGTTATTTAATTATTAGAATACTTTGAGTGAAGATTGATTATTTCCAGAAAAAAAATTATTCAGGGATTAGCTTATTTGTTGATGTGATGGTAAGAGAATTAATAAGTTAAGGCTTAATTTAGGAGATATTGTATCGGAACGGAACTCCTAGTTTGAGATTTAAATGAATGAATTAGTGAGTGAACTAATTGTAGGGTGAATTGGTTATTTGGGTGTAAGAGAGAGAATTAACGGATGGGAGCTACGGATGGGAGAATAAGCAAGGGATGCTAGTTGATGGGGTTTTTTTTTCCGTTACGGGTAGAAGGTAGCAAGTGTGTACGTGGGAATAAACTACCGAGCGGGGAGGAAACTACCTTGCGCATGGAAAGGGGGTTTAGTGCGTACAGTTGATTATTATTTTAGAGGGTGTGGCAGGTGCACTAGAGAATGGTGAATAAGCAAAGGATGCTGGCTGGTGGGATTTCCCCCGTTACGGGTACAAGGTAGCAACTGCGTACGTAGTTTGGCGAGGGGGAAAAAACTACCTTGCGCGTGGGAAAGAGGTTTAGTGGGTTTAGTTAAATATTATTTTAGGAGGGTGTGGCAGGTGCAAAGGAGAAGAATGTTATGAGTGTAGGAAAGTGTGGGTTTGGTCCGTGCAAAAAAAATATTTTCTATAGGTGTACAAAAATTAATTACAAGTGCGAAGGAAAATTTCTTCGCAGGAACAAAGGGGTTTGGTTCGTGTGAATGGGATTTTTGTAATGTTGTGTGCTTGTGAATGGGTTTTTTGGGTTTTTGCTCGGGAATTTTGAGATTCTTGTGGGTTTTCCTAACGGTTTTTTAAATGGGGACAGGGAATTTGTACGTGGGTAGGCAAGGTTTTTAGGAATGTATGGTTAATGTTATTGAGTGTTGGGAATAATTTATGAACTAGAATTTCTGCTATCTTAAATGTCTGTGGCTTGCCGGTTTGAGTCTACGCTGGCGCTTGTGGGATGCTTCGTCGCTTGAGGATCAATTTCCGGAGCACACACACACGCACGCACAAGCACTAGGACAATTAAGTTGGGACTGGTTTTGGCAGAGGGCCTCACCAATTTGTGGCGTCGACGCCGTCCGTCGAAAATCCGCGTATTTATTGTAGAAGACAACAAATCAGAACGGTTATCCACAGACGCGGTCGCCTCCCAATTGATCTTAATTATCCGTTGATTCAATACACTGGCACTCGCTAAAGCGGGACTGGTTTGGCAGAGGGCTTCACCAACTTGGGGCGTCAACGCCGCCTGTAGAATATCCGTGAATTATCGTGGAAGACAATAACTCAAAAGATACGGCAATCAACAGACGCGGACGCCTCCCACTTGCACTTGTTTGCACTTAGTCGCACGCGCATGCGCCACTGAAGGTTCTTCGCGCACTAGACACTTTCACGAATGTTGTTAGTTTCACTAGTCGGTAAAATTGTCGCAGAAGGCAACTTAATTTGATCCAAATTTAAAATGATCCACTTAACGCAGAAGGCGATTAGGATGCCGTTGGAAATTAATGAGTAAAAACGGGACAAAATCACTGTGCCGACGGCAGAAGAAGAGAGAACTGGATATAATTTAACAAAAACCCGTTGGCAGATTTGTCGCAGAAGGCAACTTAATTGGATCAATGAATAAATTAGTAAACAAAACGGCAGATTTTCACTGGATTCACAAGCTAACACTCGTGTCACTTTATTGAACACTTTATTGAAATAGAATTCACGCTCGTAGGGATCGCAAAACACAACACATAAAGCACGGCCACATCCAATCACAGAGTAATTCGGAACGCAACACCACTTCACTGCTGTTAGCACGATCACACACACACAAGCACAATATTCCACTTCCAAGTCGCTGATTTAACACCTGCTGTGAGCACTCCACTAATTTCTACCAGAGGCGCGCCAAAGGTAGAAAAAGCTTTGTAGAACTCCAATACCAAGGCGGGAGCAAAGTGTGAACACGTCTGCTCCGGTCGGCTGTTCGCAAGCGTCTAGCCACACGACATGATCTTAGAAGATCGTTACACCGAAAAGAAGAAAACAACCACTTATATTGAATACAGGTTTATTTATTATGTGTTAATCTTATATTAAGATGTTTGAAGTCACATGAACGATAATATTATCTAACAGTTTTACATGTCTATTTCTTGCTTGAAATGGAGCTGCCGATCGACTGACTGTTCGAGTTCCAATCCGTTCAGCTACCTTCAAGAGGGTATGGTGTTGTGTATTTGCGAGTGGTTTGTTAGCATGTGGTTTGCTACATAGAAGTTTCTGATTTCATAACTATATTTATAGTGTGCATAACTATAAAGAAATATTTATCCCATGCATTCTAATCGTAACTTACTTATCAATCTCAGCTAGGCTTGCATCGTATTGCATATTGGACCCGTGATCGTTTATTCATTTAATCGCTAATATGAAACTTCTCGCTTTTATGTCCTGGCAATAGATGGAGGCCTTACAACTTTACTGCTCGTAACTCATTGAAACTAAACATAATGCCAGTTTTTTGATAAATTGCTTAAATTAATGGTACACGTTGTCGGATTCTGCTGTACAGTTCCATCCACATCAAATCTCCATACTGAAACAAGTATTTAAAATATTCCAAAACCTCTAATGCATGTGAATCCACCAGTTTGGTTACGGAATCTAGCACGAAGTCAAATCCTCCTGACGCTTTGGGATCTTTTATAGTTATTTCTATCATTTCTCTTGCAATATCACAATTGCTGTTGATTACGGCAATTTCATAGACACTGTTATCATTGATATCTAGAGTATCGAAGCGATCAGGATGCTCTAGCGACATAAATTGTTGATATAAATGCAATGCCCGATTTGTGTATTTTGATTCGCTGGATGCAATATAGTGGAATACGTTCCATCGGATTCTTTCATTGAGCAGTGTGCGATCGAGTTGAGTATCGATCAAACACAGAACCATGAAATAACAGCCATTGTGAATGGTCATGTGTAACAAATTTCGTCCCTCCTCATCAATAGCCTGTAGATCGGTTGTTTTGTGTAACAGATATTTAAAGGCATGAATGGATTGATCATGAAGCATACGTTTCCCTTTAGGCAATAATCGCATGACCGTTACAATAGTTCTATTAGTAATGGGCTTTTGGAATTTCTTGATAATATATTTCATCATGGGAACATTTCCCTTATGTGCTGCTCTAGCCAGAAGCGTCTCAAAAAGATGTTCTGTGACTAAAATATTGTTTTCTACGTACTCTGGCAATGACAATAACACATTTGTGGACTTTCGTACACAACAGCTCTTCGGAAGCTGATAGGCGAGTTCATCCAGGGATGGAGTATTACTGTTTATACAAAAATCATCACTAACGTCATCATCAGCAGCATCATCATCATCATCAGCACAATCGATTTGAAGTTGGAAACACAACTGATCGAGAAAGAGTTGAAATGATTTCATTCGATCCAGCTCGATGGCTGATTTTAAAGCTGCAAACAACGTAAGGGTTTTCTTGAATGGCTGAGGATATAAATTGATTTCATCGACAAGAAAGCATACAAAATTGTACGCTTTTTTTTCGAGCATTGCATGGAACAGTTTGTGTGCCATGTTGCTCAAATAGCTGGTTGGGTTGGCTAGGTGTAAAATAAACTGTTTAAACAATTCATACGTATTTTTCATTATGCAAAACTCAATAATTGTTAAATTTTTTAATTTTTCACGAGGAGCATTTATGTCTACTCCTCTTTTGTTGCACAGATAGTTGACTGTTTCCTTTGCTAACTGTTCAGTTTCTTCAACAGACGTTAAATAATTGATATAATTACATGCTTGAATCAACAGAGTATCGCTATCATTTGAAAACAATTGCTCGAGCAAGGCGTTCAAGTTGATCTTTGCTTCGAATTCGAAAAGAGACTTCATGACATGTTTATTAGTTCTGACAAATGCATAATCTAAGGCACTCCAGCCAAAAATATCATCTTTTGAATTTATCGAATTGATGGACATATTTTCCAGCAGAAAACGTGTGATCGGATGATGGTCATGTTGAAAAGCTAAATGCAGAGGGGTTCGACCCCCGATATCTGTATCATTTATGGATGACGGATTCTTTAAAAGGATTGCCTTTACTTGTTCAAAAGATTTATTCAATACAGCCAAATGAATTTCGCTTCTTTCGGCTTGTTCTCTAACGATCATTTGGTCGAAAAAGTCACGCGTTCTATTTAAGCCATCGTTCCAAAATAGCTGTGATTTAAAGTAGCTATCATTTTTAAGTCTATTCCTATTATGAAATAGCCATGACGCTGCAAAGTACTCTGCAAAAATTTTATGAATAAATATTGGAATGCCATTTTTCACTCCGACTAAAATGCCAGTTTTCTCTCTTCCTTCGGAAATATTTTCCATAGCAGAATTTAATTCTGTGTCAGAAATAAATGAGCTAATGCGACTTTTATCAAACATAATATATATCGCTATAAAAGTATGTTCTCGTTCCAATTGATTTATCAATTGTTTATTCCTGTGCAGAGCTATCACCGTCTTTAATGAGGTATCAGTTGAACATGATTTTTCTGTTAATAGTATTTCCAATTTCCTTTGTACAAAAGTGTGTACAATTTGAAAAGTGTTGAATTGTTCATTTGCAAAACAATTGTCTGAAATGGTTTTTGTTGGAAAAAATATATATTGCCTGATGATTTGTAAAAATGAGTCAATTGCCATGTGTAGTAATAACGGCGCATTAGCTAAATCTCCCAAACGGTTATTTAAAATCGCATAGACGACACTGAGCACAACTGTTTGGTGTCTCTTTTCGCTGTCATAATATTCTTTTACCACGCTCAACATTTGTTTGTGCAAAGAAAGTATTTGATGGTGATGGGAAAATGATTTCAATCGCAAAATTTTAGAACTTCTGAATGCGTGTTTCAGATGAACTTCAAAATCGTATGGACGACATGATAAATATATTTTACGTATTCCATTACAGTTGGCAAACCATGCGAAGCATTTGTTTACTACGTCCGAGTAATCGGGAACGATTTCATCATAACCGTCCAATAACAATATCAGTTGTCGGTCATTGAATTTGTTGCAAAACAGACGCAATTCCAGCACTTGCTCTAAAGTTAAACTTTTTACTTTAGCTTCATCAAGCCTCAAAACTCGTTCATTAGACAAGTGCAACATATTTGCGTAAAACTCTCTATTTTCCATAACTTCTTTTATCCCAACCGAAGATCGTTTGTTACCATGAGCTAGCGCCAAAGATACAAACAGGAAAAGTATTTTTACCATTTCTGAATCACCAAGCTCATTTAGCCTGGTTTTTAATTGATCGAATTCGGAAGAATATTCTACAGCATTCAGTTTAATCACTAATAGCGATGGTTGTACCTCCGATAAACGCCAGGCAAGCCACGTAAAATAGGTCGATTTGCCGAAACCAGCTTCGTCCAAGAAAATAAAAACTTTGCAATTTTTATTATCGTCAATTATATCATCGATTGCGTTGTGTTCTTCAGGTTTTGATATGGATGATTGTACTAAAGATAACGCTGACTGTACATGACGATTCTCTGCTACTTCCTCAAAACTGCATGACTTATGGAAAACCGAGTCTTTTATAGTTTCCAAGTGTTTCTTGATATTCCGGTTAGTAAGTTCATCCGAAGACATACACGTAGAATATGTTTCAAAATCACGTTGTATGTAATTTGGTTTAATTTTCTCGTAGTTGTGCAAATTTATGTTTGTACTTTCCGTCGCATTGGCGCTAACATTCAGAACATCGAATAAAACGGCTAAATTAACTGTTTCTTGTACAATGCTCTTTAAAGAAATAGTCGTTCCAAACAAGTGCATTTTATCATTCGCTTCGAATAATTTGTTTGACGCTTCCTCTGTAAGATCACACACGAGCAAACATTTCTCTGATGAATGTTCCTCTTCTGTTGTTTTCGTCAATATTATAAGCCTCTGCTGATAGCTTTTGTGCAGTCGTGTGAATGATTCGATTGTAGCGATTTCCTGTTTATCTACGACTACGACTACATAATGTTTCAAATATTGATCATTAAGATATTCACACACAAAAACAATAATGTTTTCCAACGCTTCGATTTGGCTGTACATGGATGCATGGATAAATAAGCATTCAGTTGTAAGCAACTGCAGAGTTTGTAAAATGATGATGGAACTGACATTCACATCAACCATACCACGATAGTAATACATTCCGCTTAGTGACTGGGTGCTAAGAATTTTATACAAGTTGGAGTTTTCCAACCATTCCTGTCTGATAAGATTATCTGCATATCTTATGGTCAACGACTTAATAAACTCTCTGGTTAGCTCTTTCACTTGCGTATAAGTTGTGTTGCGTTTTACCTTTGTAAACGTGTGATTTAAAAAATTCTTGTTTATTTCAACGTTTTCACTGTTTTCCATTATATTGCATATAGATTTATGCAGGCTATCATAAGTGGCCTCTTGTTCAGCGTTAGTTAATTTGGAAAGCAGTTGTTTGGCGTTCGTACGAAGTTGTTCTTCGCTTGGAGTACAAACTAATCTAAATTTGGTGTTAAATTCTGTAATCTTTTCATTAATCTTGGCATATTCCGAACATTGAATATTCATTGAATTCAAAGCATTCGTCGTAGCTGCTAATGAAAAATTCACTTCCGTTTTGATGCCTTTTTTCAAAATGTCCTTCCAAACATCGGTCTCCTCGCGATCTTTTCCCAAGAAAGGTTTGTACTCCTCAATAAATTTTTCACGAAGATAGCTAATTGCTGGAGTCTGCATTATATCACTAGCATTTCGAAATGTTTGCTTAAACTCGTAATGGTGCGCCGCATCTGAGGTTGATGACTGTTCGATAATATTGTTGATTAGGACGGCGTATATATCGAAAATCGGATGAATCTCAAGACTGATCGTGTCCTGTTTATAAATTGATTTAGCTAAAGATTTTGCCAAGCAACTGAGGCTTGACTGCCTGAGTTTTTCTTCAAGAGAATCCCATCTCTTGTGTTCGTCGAGTTGATGGAACGTTGCATCTAGGTTTTTGAAACATTTGAATATATCATTTTCGCTCATTTCTTGTGTCGTAAAGTATTGTTCTGCATCTTCGTCGATTTCGGCATTGGTACATAACAAATAATGGTTTTTCGTCGATCCGCTATGATTACTCTGACATTGCATTTGCAGAAATGACATGAAGTAAACCGGAATCGAAAATGGACTTGACTTCGACTGACCTAGTAAAGCAGATGCATTCATTGTGTGTAAAGATTTCCCTTTTTTGTTTCCAATGCTGAGCGGGTTGGTGGCAGTGGAGTTTTGCTTTTTTTTATGCTTGCACTGCATGTATACGGCACTATTTTGTGAAGGGCAACGAAGCACTACATCATCAAACTTGCCTCCTTGTGGATCCTCCAGCGTGATCGTATAGTTGAACTGCTTGTCCTCCAATTGCCTTTCATAGCCACCAAGAACTATCAGAAAGGTACAATCGATTTGATAAGAATTGCCATGCCAACTAGACATTTTCTGAAGTCCCTGATTGGATGGTGTCTTCGGGCTCGATGACGATGTTGAAGCATCTCGATCGATAGAGTGTTGTTTCCGTTTAAATTTTCGTTGTTCATCCTTCAATTCCATACCTAAGGCAACACAAATCAAATTACATGAAAACATAATATGTCATAAACTCATATGTCGTGTCATAGCCATCCGTGCATATTACAGATGTTGTTTTATCGAGATACGTTCGATGCTTGCGGAAAAATATATTTAAACATAAATGTTGAATAATTAATGTACGGTATGTCGTTATTTTCCATTAGCTAAGATAGGCTAATCCGGATCAAAACTATGATCTTTTCATACGAGAGCACGACATCCTAAACCTTTTATGAATAGAAACAATGTTCTACGTTCGCGGTTCTTTTAGATCTTTTAGTAATGTTACGGGCGAGGGCTATGTCGTACGACTTGTTCCTATGGGGTGTCGCTGCATGCTTCAACTTATAGATGGCATTTTGTCGGCGCAGCTGCCCATGACAGCAGGTTATGAGAGGAGACGATCAGCTGAGCCGGGATATACGGTCCTGGGATTTGGGATTGTATGCTGAACCGTGGAACTTAACATTCAACTATGCGGCCGTTCTCGTAGAATAAACAAATATATTCTACTGCAAATTTTCGCAAAATAACTATAATATTCATTATGATCTCCTCCTCAAGAATGTAATCCATTTACTCAAAAAGAAACCCTTTTGTTCGTTCTTAGAAAAGAATATTTTAGAATTACGCTTTGTGGTACACTGAAGTACGTAAAGTATCCTTCACTAGGAAACCCTTGATACCTGGATAGGCGAGAGCCTGTCTTTTCACGTGCATGTGGACGACACACTCAATACTATGACACTCGAATTCATCATCCGATTGTCGTGATACTGTTTAAGGCCCCTGTACTTTTGGTGTTCTTTCTTATGAACTTAAAAGCCTTTCATCGTTTTTATCCTCGATTTCTCTCCATATCTCCCCCTGGCAATTCCGAGATAGCTCTCCATTCCTCCACTCCTCCACTCCTTCTATGTGTACATAAACAGAGACGGATCTTTCGCTACGCAAACTAAGACGCCGCGGAATGTTGCGAACGCGACATTGAATCATAAAATGAGCATGCGAGAACTTTTAACGGTCATGGCATGATACGTATAAATATAAATAAACTCTTATCTCAACAAACATATGAATAGCGAACCTAAGCATAAAGTAATACGTTCAGGCGATCATGCTCGTGTTCAGACGAGCTAATCATAACAATTAAAGCATTAACCGGCGTAAAATGCTGAAGATGCCTTGCGATCGCTATTGGTCAACGCTATGCGCTTAAGCCCGACAATGCTAATGCTATCTTAAGGAAAATTAATTCTTTCATCAGGCTTTTACTGTTAAATCTCAGAATGCATCGTTAGTATGTAAGCAGGAAGAAATTGTTAATAAACTTGACTTGAAACCAAATATTATGATCTTTTTATCACTAATCCGCGAAATACAACGTGTCGAAAAGTGAGGAAGATAGTGGCAGCGGTTTTCTACGTAACAGGACCGACACTTAATCCCACCTGGAAATTTAGTGACTTCGAACTCTTTTATATCCGTAACTGTACCTGTGATTCTAGTGTTAGAAACTACACACTTGAAGAAACTTACTTTATCATTTCCTTTTTAGGCAGCGTAGTCAAGTGGTTAGTTCAGCTCAATAGTGAAATAACTTTGCACCGTATTGGACACTAATATGTTGGCGGATTATGCTCTGTCGAGCGAATCGGCCGACTTATAAATGAAGTAAATCTTCTGTTAAAGATGTGTAGTCTTTGGTTTCGTAGGGCACGCAAGTGAAACACGTTGATCTGCAATGTCAGTTGATTTCTAAACGATTTTAGACACACAAAACGATTAAGCTAAAACACCACCTTTCAATGAAATGCTTCTGCCGTGTACGGTCTTCCGTGAACAACACCTTGGAAACGAATGAAACAGTATGCTTAATCGGACCGCACATTTAATGCTGATAGTGCATGTTACGTTCATTTGTCCGTTACGTTTGACTCGTAAATAAATTTCCTGGAATTGATACTTTCCCGGAATTGATAAAATTAAAACGGGTGATAAGTCACTTAAGGCTTCGAATTCGTATCAGTGCACAGTGGGCAGTTTCGATTAAATGACGGGATAGGAAATAAATTTCCGATTCCCGAGTTGAATTATTTTAAGTAGTCATATTTAGGTACCGTTTGTATCTAATATATGAATATATAAAACTGATATAGTTAAGTGAAAAGAAAATTAGAACGATGTATGTTTAGTTTCGATTGAAATCCATGAAAAAAATGTTTGCAACAGCAATGCTTAATAATTTTTGCGAAGTATCAAAATTGCGCAAAATGCAAAACTTTCTACAGTTTTGCTGGGGACGTCTTCTTCTTCTTCGTGGCTTAACGACCTTACAGTCCACGTACTTTATCGTTACCGGCAGAATGATTATTATTGTTACATTTTCTTGTAGAAGCTACATTCTTTATAAGCGAATATAAAAAAAACCTTTGAACATCTACTTCCTCTCTTGCTGTCCTCGCTGCGATAGGTTTGTGGCTGACGTTGCCTCGATCATGTTTAATGATTTTTTTAACTTGATTAGTCATGTCTCAGGCCTGCCCGTGAAGCCCGTAGTAGTCACGATTTCCTTGAACAATGCGTCTTCGGATTTCGCTGATCATGCTGTTGTCCGAAGTTACGATCGTATCGAGGTAGCAGAACTCCTCTACCACCTCGAGATTGTCGCCGTCAACTGATACTCTGCTTCCGAGTCGGGCTCTATCACGGTCAGAGCCTCCGGCAAGCAGGTACTTTGTTTTCGTCGCATTGATCCTCAACCCAATACTATGGGCCTCGCTTTTCAGTTGGGTGTACGCGTCGGACACCGCCGCAGATGTCCGTTTGATGATCGGGTGAAAATCGTGCCCCGGATGTTGAAGCTCGCGCTTCGCATGACTCTTCCATAGTAATGTTAAACAGCAAACAGGAGAGCCCGATCCCTTGCCACAGACCCCGGTGAGATTCGAACGATTCCAACAACAAGTTTAACACTCTCACCATGCACTGCACCCCATCCATAGTGGCCGGGACCCGTACCAGCTTCACCAGCAACACCCGTACCAGCTTCCCTGGGAATCCGTACTGCTGCATGGTGTTCCATAGTTCGATCCGATCTAAGGTGTCGTAAGCCGCCTTCTTTCTTGGCATAACAACCTCTAAAGTCACGACTTATTAGACTTACCGTATTTCGGCGTGTATAACGACCCCCCGTGTATAACGACCCTCCAGATGAATTTTCCAGGGTTTAAAAAAAAACAGATTTTTTTTTTGTAACAATTGGAAAAATTTTATTGTTACAATTAATTTTGAACATTACAATTCATAATAATCTTCCATTTTGAAATTCTTTTTATTGGAACCATGTTGCTTAAATTGTGCAATTTTGATGACGAATGTCAAAATTCAAGGCAGATCTATAAGCTTTAAACGAATCAGTCAGTTGTTAAAACATAAAGAGTCTCGAAATTTTTGAAACGACTGTTAATCCATAAGGCTAGAACGGAAAAGTTACTACCCGTGTATAACGACCCCCCTAATCGACTATGGTCATTTTTTGACCTAAAAGGTGGTCGTTATACACGCTAAAATACGGTACTATGCTTATTTTACCTCATAACCGGATAGTCAGTCCTTGCTACGGGAGGATACGGTGCGTAGGGATCTGATGCTCTCAGCACTTCTGGAGGATCTGCCGTAGAATAAAAATTTGGTCGGTTGTCGATTTGCCTCCAACAAATCCAGTTTGGTAGCTTCCGACGAAATCTGTGGCAAGGGACGCAAGTCTGCAGAAGAGTATTCGGGACAGGATCTTTCAGGCAGCATTAAGGACTGTGATGGCTCGAAAGTTAGCACAGTCCAGTCTGTCGCCCTTTTTGTACACTGCGTGTATGACACCCAGCTTCCACTCGTCCAGTAGTTCTTCCTGGTCCCAAATCCTTACGATCAGTCGATGCATAATCGCGGCAAGTCTCTCCGGGCCCATCTTGAACAGCTCTGTCACCAGACCATCGCTGACTTGTTGCGTTTCAGCAGTTTGATGGCACTGATGACTTCGTCCAAGGATGGCGTGGGCACTTCGTCATCCTGTTGGGTGTCGTAATACTGCTTTCCTCTGCTTCCTGCGCCTGGTTCAGTCTCTCCTGCATCTGCTCCGTTCAGGTGCCTGTCGAAGTAGCACTTCCACCTGTCGATGACCTCTCGCTCGTCCGACAGGATATCTCCCTCCTCGTTGCGCCACATAGCGGTCGTGGGAGTGAAACCACCTCGTGCCGCATTCAGCATCCTCTAGAACTTATGAGTTTCCCCCGACTGGGATAGCTGCTGCATCAGTTGCTCATCCGACTCTTCGAAGCTGCGCTTCTCGTCCTGTCGGGTCTGCTGCCTTCTCAGTCCTCAGTCAGTCAGTTGGGGGTCATCGCGACGACTACGGACTATGCACATTAATAATGCTCAGGCTGAAGAACCTTCCACGAACCTTCAAATTTCACATCCGTTCGTTGATCGGCCACCGATCGATTAATCTCTTTCGCATCGCATCTATTACCAGGAACGCTGTACCGAGTTCATACTTTTAACCACCGCTCTGGTACATCATGCAATCACTACGATCAGATATTTGAAGTTATATAATTATGTTATTATTTTATAACACTATTTTACTACACCGAAATTAACCTAATTTTAACCTAATTTACCCTAACTAAGCTTTCACAAAATGAATCACGTCCTATCTCATTGGCGTATCAAGGAAAAAGGGAGAGTCTACTCGATCCCGCTCGCGTTGTAAGTGCGTAACTTTCAATGCTGCCACTATAACGCTGCTGGTTTGGTAACAGTTATACCAGCAGTATAACAGTAACGCTATAGGGCAGCTACGTACGACTATACCACATAATTATATGTTACCGTTCTGTACGCCGTGAACGTATTAAGTCGCAGTAGGGTACGTAGAATCTGTATTATCCTACAAGAGACTTCGGATCCGTATTGCTACATACATTGACCCTTGGTGATAGCAAAGGGTCCTCAAAGTTTTCCATGCACCATCACATGTGGCATGTGACGTTGGTCTTTGTCATTCGTATAAATCTGGTATGCTTTGCCGGGATTCCAAAAGAACTCATAGCTTCCCCAAGCTACCTTGGCTATACTA
This sequence comes from Anopheles funestus, assembly GCF_943734845.2. NCBI lineage: Eukaryota > Metazoa > Arthropoda > Insecta > Diptera > Culicidae > Anopheles > Anopheles funestus. The sequence continues at coordinate 47,817,375 of NC_064599.1, forward strand.
TCGTATGCAGCCATGAAATCTATGAAAAGATGGAAGAAGTTGCTGCGCCACCTCCCCCAAGATTTCCCACATGGTGAAGATCTAACTTGGACATTGTTATCAACCAATTCTGACGTCTGGTCTGGCATCATCGCATGAGGGATCTAAACCTCATGCAGAAGATAACCCTCCTCAACGGTTTTCTCCTCTTCAAGCTATGGTATGTGGCTTCTGTATGTGTCGCTGACTATTGGCCATTCCTGTGGCAAGGATCCGGAGGCATACGTGTTCTACTGAACCACCTAGCTTTGCCCCGAAATCGTGGAGGACTAAGCCTGCAAATTCCGACTATCGCTACGCAGCCACTGCTAACCACCAGGTATGTCGCTGCGGGGATGGTGAGTGTCGTCCCATAGACCAGTTCTGCCGGGGATGCCTTGATGTCATCTTTATAGGATGTCCTTAGTCCCAGCAGAATCAAGGGTAGATGCTCGCTCAATCTGGTCGTTTCCTTGCAGCAGATGGCAGCATTGAGGGCGCGATGCCACCTTTCGATTAGCCCGTTTGCCTGCGGATGATAGGCGGTCGTATGGATGTGCTTCGTTCCGAGTACTCGCGTCAGTTCCCTGTACAAGGAAGATTTGAATTGTCTTCCATGGTCCGTTGTCACATGAGAGGGAACTCCGAATCGGGCGATCCAGTGATAAAGCAGCGCTGAAACGACAGTTGATGCCGTAATGTCCGGAATCGGCACTGTTTCGGGCCATCGGGAAAAGCGATCGATGATTGTCAGACAGTAGCGGTTGCCGTTGCTGACTGGAAATGGTCCGATGATGTCTACGTTGATGTGAGAGAACCTTGCGGAGGTTGTGGGATACGCTGTTAGGGGGCTTTTTGTATGGCGTCCTACTTTGGCTCGTTGACACGCGATACAATTCCTTACGAAGGTCTGGGTCTCCCTGTTGATGTCCATCCAAACGAATCGTTGCGTCATCAATTTGGTGGTGGCTCGTGCTCCAGGGTGGTTGAGGTCGTGGACGGCGTGTAGCAGTTGTTTCCGGTGTGACTTCGTGATGTAAGGTCTAATAATTCCTCCAGGGCATTCGGCATACAGTGATTTGTGGGATCCGTTGAACGGCGTATTCTGGAGGTTCAGGTCGGATGGTGTCTTCCCACTCAGTATATCCGCAAGTTCTGGATCGCTGACTTCTTCCTCTGCTAGTTGTTCGTAGTCGATTGAAGACGTCACTTGTACCGTTTCGATACGTGAAAGAAGATCGGCGGTTATATTTCCTTCTCCTGGTACATGATGAATGTCGGTGGTAAACTGCCCGATGAAGTCAAGCTGTCGCGCTCGTCGTGGTGAAGCGTTGTCGTGTGTCTGCCGAAAAGCGTACGTTAAAGGTTTGTGATCCGTGTAGATCCGGAATTCACGTCCCTCCAACTGGTGGCGAAAATGCCGTACAGCGAGATGGACGGCTGTCAGCTCCCGGTCGTATGTTGAATACTTCAGCTGGGCTTTCTCAAATTTCTTCGAGAAGAATCCTAAGGGCTGCAGTTGTCCGTCGACCAGTTGGTGTAAAACAGCTCCGGCGGCGAAATCCGATGCGTCGGTCCAAAGTGATAGCTCTGCAATTGAAGCGGAATGTGCCAACAGGGTAGCTGTTTGCAGATGTTTTTTTGCAGCGGTCGAATGCTTCGATGGCTTCCTGCGTCGAAACCAGTGGAGTTTTGTCCTTCTTCTTATAGGCCGGTGCCATCTTCAACAGGATGCTCTGAGTCTTCAATGCGTGGGGTAAAAAACGGCGGTAGTAATTGACCATAGCGAGGAATTTTTTAAGCTCCATGATGGTCGCTGGATGCTTCATCTCGCTAATGGCTTGCACTCGTTCGGGAAGAGGACGTATTCCTTCTACGTTGACCAGGTGGCCTAGGAAGGTGATCTCGCTACGGCCAAACTCGCATTTAGCTGGATTTATGGCCAGCTGGTGTTGCTCGAGACGCTGGGACAGTTGCCTTAGGAGCTCGTGATCCTCCTCCTCAGATGATGATGCGAATATCATGTCGTCGATGTATGGAAATAAGTAGTCCAACCCTCTCAGGACGTCATGGATGAACCGCTGGAACGTCTGCGCCGCATTCCTCAACCCGAAGGGCATCGTGGTAAACTCGAACAACCCGAAAGGGGTTGTGATGGCCGCCTTCGGGATGTCTTCCGGGTGCAGGGGGATCTGATGGTATGCCTTGTGCAGGTCGATCTTGGAGAAGATGATCTTTCCCTGCAACTGCATTGTAAAATCCTGCAGGAAAGGCAATGGATAACGGTCCGATATCGTCTTTGCGTTGAGGGCACGGTAATCTCTACAGGGGCGCCACGTTCCGTCAGCTTTCCTGGTCATGTGCAGCGGGCTGGCCCAACTGCTATTTGAAGGACGGCACACTCCGAGTTGTACCAAGGACTCGAATTCCGCGCGGGCTGCGGCGTACTGCTCGGGGGACAATCTTCGGGGGCGTGCGAAGGTTGGTTGTCCTGTGGTCTCAATGCGATGGGTGATGTTGGTTCGCAAGAGCGTTCCGGGTGCGATCGGTGCGGTTAGTCCGGGAAAATCCTTCATCAAGTTGGCGATAGGAGATGTTCCATCGCAAACCTTGACGGTTGGCTCCTGTAGTTCGTGGTCAGTCTCCCCGGGCGTATGTGGCTTAGTTAGTGCGTCTACCAGGCACTTGCGGCGAAGAGCCACCAGGAGATGGAAGTCGGTTCCAATGATGGCTGTCCCAACGTCCGCGATTACGAAATTCCACAGGAATGCTCTTCGGAGTCCCAAGTCCAGGGTGTAGAGTGATTCTCCGTATACCTTGAAGGGTGTTCTGTTGGCAGCAAATAACTTCATGATAGATGGCTTACACGGAAAAGAACTGTGATGGCGAGTAATTACCGAAACGTCGGCGCCGCTATCTATTAGGAAGCGTTGCTTTGTTCATCGGTCCACTACAGTGAGGCGAGCGCTAGCGGATGCTATTGTGTGAACCTCTCGTTTGATGTCGTCAGGGGATTGTCATGATGATGGGGATGGCGTGCTGTTTCTTTGTCGTCGGCCGTGGAATGAGCAAATCTCGAAGTTCGGATTCCGTGCTGTTGAGTTAGCCCAGTGTCTTGGTCGAGACTGGGATCGGGGACGAGAGTGTTCCCGACGGTTCGTCTGCCTCAGGTTCCCGACGGTTCGTCTGCCTTCTTCCAATCGCTGGCTCTGTTGGTTCACTTGATGAGTGAGAAGCTCTACTTCCCCATTCCTCACTTCCGACACACTTTGGTATGGGCCGGTCCGATGGTAAAGGGCGAACGAGTCCATGACAGCGTCGGCTACTTTTATCTTGTCCTCGCTATCCTTCGTGGCGGGAAGAACGGCTGATTGGACATACGGGGGCAGGCGTCCAATCCAAAGGTCGACTAACATGAGGTCCGTCATTGCTCCGTTCTCCGTGCGTCAGCTAGCAGTTGAGATGGTTTACGGTCACCGAGGTTCATGTCTGCCAGCAATCGATGTAGTCGGCTTCGCTGTGATTCCTCGAAATGCTGAATCAGAGCTTTCTTTGCAGCTTCGTAACGGTCGGTACTGGGCACGTTCTCCAAAACATGTCGCGCCTCGGGAAGAATGCTGGTCGGGATTTGCGTCTCGAGGATGTTGAACCGCCTGATGTCGCTTCGCGGAGAGATGTTCAACAAATCAAACCAATTTTCCAGGGCGAAAAAGAAGGTGTGGATGTCGGCGGTACTCAAAACGGGCAGCTTGAGTCGCATGGCGTTCATCGTCTGAACTTCGGGATCCTGCATATCGATAGCCGCGTCACGTTCAGCGGGTGCGTTGATCGTCAAGGGCGGTGGAGTGAGTCCAATAGCGGGACTGGGTTCCCGTTGCAAAATTATCATTTACAGCTTTTGGCGGGCTATGCAACATGACGGCCACGTGGGAGAGTCAAACGCTCCGCTTCGAGAGAGAGAAAAAAGGCTTCGTCGCCCAACTGGGGGTGAAGGAAAAACGTTTGGCGATCACCAAAACGGCGTGGCGTTCACGGGGTGGGACGAAACACGTCGAAATGGAGCGGTGTGTAGTGGGTACTGCCATCGTAGGGTCGGCGTGTACGGAACCACGTGGTCCACAACAGCGTTGGTACGGGACGTCGTGGGTAAAAGAGAGCGTACGGGCCGAAGTGGTTTGCTACGGTGTAGGGACGTGCGGCGAGCGGCGGAAGGATCGGGGTTACCAGTTTTAGAAATTCCCGGGGAGGAACCCTATTTTTATTTATAAACTTCCTTCCTTCTTTGGCCGGTTGGCTGGTCTTCCTTCTTTTGCCGGTTGGCTGTTCTTCCTTCAGGACCTCAGGTCAGGACGAAAAAACTGTCTCTGGTACGAGCATGCCACCGTTTTTATATCCTGCTGAGCGTGGTCCAAACCATTTCTTATTTTTCTTCTTTTTCCTATCCTTCGGTTGGTTTCCTGCCCGAGAACAAGGATCTCATTGTTATCTGCCGGAGAACAAGGACCTGATTGTTCTCGGCCCGAACGAAAACATTTCGTCCTAGGTGGCGCTTTGTTATTTGTTCGTGTCCTAGGTGGCGCTGTGTTATTTGTTTGTGTCCTGACTAATTAGGACGCTTTGGTCGCCACAATATCATACCCAGCTTTTGAATCTGTTGTGAGTCCTTGACGGGTAGCAAGCTTCAGATATTCACTAGTGTTCTCCGGTGTAGTTAAGTATTGTCACTGTATTTTTGGTACTCCCACCTTTCTCCCCAAGGTTCGGTCAGTTAGGCTTGTCCAACGACCAATCTTGTTCCCTTTTTCCCTCCTTCCCAAGGAACGATCAGTTCGGCTTGTCTAACGGCCAGCCTTATTCCCCCTTCCTTCTCATTCCTGTGTCCCGGAGTAGGCCTTTTCTTTTAATAAAATATTCAAAAATAAATGAATAATACCCCTTTATGAGATGATGCCAAGATTCCAATCACTAGGCAACGATTCACTAGCCCCTGTTTCAATAATAATTTGATGAATTTCGTGTGCTAGTGTTGTATGCGTTCAACATAATTATTGTATTGATCAGATTGTTCTTGAAAAAAATCGTCGCTATGACTTTTTATTTCTGTATATAACAATTTCGTTTCATAAACACACTGGATGTTTTTTTTTCATGTAATTCATCACGTGTCATCATGTGTAATTTCATCAAAGACCTGTTTTAAATGTTCAGTTCTAAAACTTTGATGTAATGACGTGTTTACCCACGAATGTTATCTAAAATCCACTGCAGATACTTGCTAATAGCAATGTACTGTTCCGGTACGGAGCAATAACTAATGCCTGTCTGTAACCCGTAAAGTAAATATCGATTAGACTTCTTCTCAATGGCCTGTATTGCCGATCCTGGCTGATAATCGTTGCACCTTGGCGATCGCGAAGGATCATCCAAGTTTCGGGCACAAATTGTTCTGTTATCCATCTGTTTAGAAGCTTCAGAAGCGTAGCTGACTCCCTGGAACTCAGCCCGACACTTATTCAAATCGATTGCTTCAAGCAAAGCGCGCTGCAATATTCGCGAGTCAGTTCCACTCTCCTTCCAGCCCGTCATGATGTAGCGATTGTACAAGCGCCCACGCTGTTGTGGCGTCACCGGAAGACAGATTGCTTCAATGTGATCTCGTCGTCCGATAACAGCTGGTATGGTTAGACGTGCGAGAACGAGGTTATCTTTGCGGAATAGCTGACCCACCGATACAGTTTGCACTGAGGAAACACATTGTTCTTGTCCATCTATTGTACCACAATCCTTCGTTTTGCTCGTGTCGTAATCGCCGAGTGTTACGCTGATCTCATCTCTAGAAAGGTCACGATGGTACGAATTATCATTTTAAAAAAAACATTCAACAAGTACGGTAAAGCCGCTTATACTCACTGTAAATCAACACAAGTAGTTGTAAGCACGTAGTTTCGGTTGAGCAACACTCCGTTACAGGGAACATACTCAGAATCTACGAATGGATGACGTATCGCTACCATCCAAGGATATTGCTTAAATATGGGTTTGCGCTCCTCACCGTATTCATATACATGCTCATTTCGTCCACAGTTGCCTTGGTTGATAAGCCGAATATTGGGATGTCCCAGTATCGGATCGTCGATTCCGCTGTTAGGTGTATTTTCATACAACCAATCAATATACTGTGCAGCATCAGTAAATCCGATATATTGCTTCAAATTACACAGCCCAGAGGAATCGATTGTGTTGCTAAATGAAACTACACCCTTCAGGTACCAACGGTTTTGAAACTGGAAAAACATTCCACCACCACTGTCACCATTGCACACGCCCGTTCCTATTGCAAAAATAGTACTACAATGTGTTAATGCTGTGGTTCTGATGACGCTGCCGATCACACATACCATTTTTATATCCTGCACAGTACGCCTTCGAGGACAGCAGTCTACCGAAAAATGCACGATCGCTTGCCAAACACGTCAACGAGTCGACCACCGGCATGCGAGCTTCATTGAGAATCGCTCCAAGCCGATTTTCCTCCGCCAGTCCCCAACCAACGACAGTGCCCGCTTGTTCGTTGTAAACATACGGTAATTCGAAGCCATCGTCGCGCTTCCACAGACAAACAGGTTGAATGTAATCATTGAAAATGATTGGAATTTGCACCCTTAGGATCGCTATATCATTCTCGAACGTTGTTGGCCGAAAACCGACGTGCACTACCGTTTCGATCACGTTGAACTCCTCGGCGTGTTCCTCTATCTCGTTCGACAGGTTGAAACGACCCATCTTTAGCAGCAAATTTTCGGTCGGTATTTTCCGACGACTAGCAGCGAATGTGACGCAGTGAGCAGCGCTTAGTATCAGGTACCGATGCACGATGCTACCTCCACAAGCATACTCGAAACCATCGCTTGTGATACCACGCTGATACAGCGCCACATGCCACGGCCAGTCACCGGGACGCGTAGAATATCCGCCCTTCACAAGCCCTTCCCGTTGGGCTAAACGTTTTCCACACTCGTTATCGTTGTAATCCTTTGTCTGTAGCTCATCCTGTGCAAAGCTGGAACAAATCGTGTGTAGTAACACTATCACGAATAGACGAGCTGTCCACCAATGTTGCTTTTGGTGGACCATACTGTGATCTTCTTTCACTGGCGGTTTAATTCGTACTGTCCATGCAAGTTGCTACCAGATTATCGATATGATCAATGGGAAGGCCACGAGCCTCGGGGAGCCCGCAGCATTTTGCTTGTAGTGTGGGATTTTTTGTATGGGTCGGTTGAAAAGTTTCCAAACAATGTATTTGATTCTGTAAAATGGTATAAATGATACATCGTTTGCTGAAGACCAAATTAATGATTGGATGGATATTCATAGAGATAGTAATAGAGATAAAATACATTTAATTTAAATGCTAATTGCTTAATATAAAGAGAAATCCAGAACCGGTTTCTAACTACCGATTCTAACTGTAGACCTTGCAAAACGTTTCGGCCAGCAAAAACGAGCGCCCGAGAGACTTAATATATAACAAAGAAATATCTAACAAATGGGTCGATTCTTTTCGTGTAACCTTTTCATGTTCTACGCACAAAGCCTCACGTACACACTCTAGCATTTGTTTCATTTTAAACTACTTAGAACGGCTTCATTCCCTGGAGGAGGTAAAATCAGGTTTTAGCACATATACCATCAATGCCCACAATGGCAATGACTTTCAACGGTATCAAAGGGGGGTATTGCAGTTACGTTTGCTAGCGATCGTAATCTAGCATATCTAGCGTAATCTAGCATACAGTGATTTGTGGGATCCGTTGAACGGCGTATTCTGGAGGTTCAGGTCGGATGGTGTCTTCCCACTCAGTATATCCGCAAGTTCTGGATCGCTGACTTCTTCCTCTGCTAGTTGTTCGTAGTCGATTGAAGACGTCACTTGTACCGTTTCGATACGTGAAAGAAGATCGGCGGTTATATTTCCTTCTCCTGGTACATGATGAATGTCGGTGGTAAACTGCCCGATGAAGTCAAGCTGTCGCGCTCGTCGTGGTGAAGCGTTGTCGTGTGTCTGCCGAAAAGCGTACGTTAAAGGTTTGTGATCCGTGTAGATCCGGAATTCACGTCCCTCCAACTGGTGGCGAAAATGCCGTACAGCGAGATGGACGGCTGTCAGCTCCCGGTCGTATGTTGAATACTTCAGCTGGGCTTTCTCAAATTTCTTCGAGAAGAATCCTAAGGGCTGCAGTTGTCCGTCGACCAGTTGGTGTAAAACAGCTCCGGCGGCGAAATCCGATGCGTCGGTCCAAAGTGATAGCTCTGCAATTGAAGCGGAATGTGCCAACAGGGTAGCTGTTTGCAGATGTTTTTTTGCAGCGGTCGAATGCTTCGATGGCTTCCTGCGTCGAAACCAGTGGAGTTTTGTCCTTCTTCTTATAGGCCGGTGCCATCTTCAACAGGATGCTCTGAGTCTTCAATGCGTGGGGTAAAAAACGGCGGTAGTAATTGACCATAGCGAGGAATTTTTTAAGCTCCATGATGGTCGCTGGATGCTTCATCTCGCTAATGGCTTGCACTCGTTCGGGAAGAGGACGTATTCCTTCTACGTTGACCAGGTGGCCTAGGAAGGTGATCTCGCTACGGCCAAACTCGCATTTAGCTGGATTTATGGCCAGCTGGTGTTGCTCGAGACGCTGGGACAGTTGCCTTAGGAGCTCGTGATCCTCCTCCTCAGATGATGATGCGAATATCATGTCGTCGATGTATGGAAATAAGTAGTCCAACCCTCTCAGGACGTCATGGATGAACCGCTGGAACGTCTGCGCCGCATTCCTCAACCCGAAGGGCATCGTGGTAAACTCGAACAACCCGAAAGGGGTTGTGATGGCCGCCTTCGGGATGTCTTCCGGGTGCAGGGGGATCTGATGGTATGCCTTGTGCAGGTCGATCTTGGAGAAGATGATCTTTCCCTGCAACTGCATTGTAAAATCCTGCAGGAAAGGCAATGGATAACGGTCCGATATCGTCTTTGCGTTGAGGGCACGGTAATCTCTACAGGGGCGCCACGTTCCGTCAGCTTTCCTGGTCATGTGCAGCGGGCTGGCCCAACTGCTATTTGAAGGACGGCACACTCCGAGTTGTACCAAGGACTCGAATTCCGCGCGGGCTGCGGCGTACTGCTCGGGGGACAATCTTCGGGGGCGTGCGAAGGTTGGTTGTCCTGTGGTCTCAATGCGATGGGTGATGTTGGTTCGCAAGAGCGTTCCGGGTGCGATCGGTGCGGTTAGTCCGGGAAAATCCTTCATCAAGTTGGCGATAGGAGATGTTCCATCGCAAACCTTGACGGTTGGCTCCTGTAGTTCGTGGTCAGTCTCCCCGGGCGTATGTGGCTTAGTTAGTGCGTCTACCAGGCACTTGCGGCGAAGAGCCACCAGGAGATGGAAGTCGGTTCCAATGATGGCTGTCCCAACGTCCGCGATTACGAAATTCCACAGGAATGCTCTTCGGAGTCCCAAGTCCAGGGTGTAGAGTGATTCTCCGTATACCTTGAAGGGTGTTCTGTTGGCAGCAAATAACTTCATGATAGATGGCTTACACGGAAAAGAACTGTGATGGCGAGTAATTACCGAAACGTCGGCGCCGCTATCTATTAGGAAGCGTTGCTTTGTTCATCGGTCCACTACAGTGAGGCGAGCGCTAGCGGATGCTATTGTGTGAACCTCTCGTTTGATGTCGTCAGGGGATTGTCATGATGATGGGGATGGCGTGCTGTTTCTTTGTCGTCGGCCGTGGAATGAGCAAATCTCGAAGTTCGGATTCCGTGCTGTTGAGTTAGCCCAGTGTCTTGGTCGAGACTGGGATCGGGGACGAGAGTGTTCCCGACGGTTCGTCTGCCTCAGGTTCCCGACGGTTCGTCTGCCTTCTTCCAATCGCTGGCTCTGTTGGTTCACTTGATGAGTGAGAAGCTCTACTTCCCCATTCCTCACTTCCGACCCACTTTGGTATGGGCCGGTCCGATGGTAAAGGGCGAACGAGTCCATGACAGCGTCGGCTACTTTTATCTTGTCCTCGCTATCCTTCGTGGCGGGAAGAACGGCTGATTGGACATACGGGGGCAGGCGTCCAATCCAAAGGTCGACTAACATGAGGTCCGTCATTGCTCCGTTCTCCGTGCGTCAGCTAGCAGTTGAGATGGTTTACGGTCACCGAGGTTCATGTCTGCCAGCAATCGATGTAGTCGGCTTCGCTGTGATTCCTCGAAATGCTGAATCAGAGCTTTCTTTGCAGCTTCGTAACGGTCGGTACTGGGCACGTTCTCCAAAACATGTCGCGCCTCGGGAAGAATGCTGGTCGGGATTTGCGTCTCGAGGATGTTGAACCGCCTGATGTCGCTTCGCGGAGAGATGTTCAACAAATCAAACCAATTTTCCAGGGCGAAAAAGAAGGTGTGGATGTCGGCGGTACTCAAAACGGGCAGCTTGAGTCGCATGGCGTTCATCGTCTGAACTTCGGGATCCTGCATATCGATAGCCGCGTCACGTTCAGCGGGTGCGTTGATCGTCAAGGGCGGTGGAGTGAGTCCAATAGCGGGACTGGGTACCGTTGCAAAATTATCATTTACAGCTTTTGGCGGGCTATGCAACATGACGGCCACGTGGGAGAGTCAAACGCTCCGCTTCGAGAGAGAGAAAAAAGGCTTCGTCGCCCAACTGGGGGTGAAGGAAAAACGTTTGGCGATCACCAAAACGGCGTGGCGTTCACGGGGTGGGACGAAACACGTCGAAATGGAGCGGTGTGTAGTGGGTACTGCCGTCGTAGGGTCGGCGTGTACGGAACCACGTGGTCCACAACAGCGTTGGTACGGGACGTCGTGGGTAAAAGAGAGCGTACGGGCCGAAGTGGTTTGCTACGGTGTAGGGACGTGCGGCGAGCGGCGGAAGGATCGGGGTTACCAGTTTTAGAAATTCCCGGGGAGGAACCCTATTTTTATTTATAAACTTCCTTCCTTCTTTGGCCGGTTGGCTGGTCTTCCTTCTTTTGCCGGTTGGCTGTTCTTCCTTCAGGACCTCAGGTCAGGACGAAAAAACTGTCTCTGGTACGAGCATGCCACCGTTTTTATATCCTGCTGAGCGTGGTCCAAACCATTTCTTATTTTTCTTCTTTTTCCTATCCTTCGGTTGGTTTCCTGCCCGAGAACAAGGATCTCATTGTTATCTGCCGGAGAACAAGGACCTGATTGTTCTCGGCCCGAACGAAAACATTTCGTCCTAGGTGGCGCTTTGTTATTTGTTCGTGTCCTAGGTGGCGCTGTGTTATTTGTTTGTGTCCTGACTAATTAGGACGCTTTGGTCGCCACAATATCATACCCAGCTTTTGAATCTGTTGTGAGTCCTTGACGGGTAGCAAGCTTCAGATATTCACTAGTGTTCTCCGGTGTAGTTAAGTATTGTCACTGTATTTTTGGTACTCCCACCTTTCTCCCCAAGGTTCGGTCAGTTAGGCTTGTCCAACGACCAATCTTGTTCCCTTTTTCCCTCCTTCCCAAGGAACGATCAGTTCGGCTTGTCTAACGGCCAGCCTTATTCCCCCTTCCTTCTCATTCCTGTGTCCCGGAGTAGGCCTTTTCTTTTAATAAAATATTCAAAAATAAATGAATAATACCCCTTTATGAGATGATGCCAAGATTCCAATCACTAGGCAACGATTCACTAGCCCCTGTTTCAATAATAATTTGATGAATTTCGTGTGCTAGTGTTGTATGCGTTCAACATAATTATTGTATTGATCAGATTGTTCTTGAAAAAAATCGTCGCTATGACTTTTTATTTCTGTATATAACAATTTCGTTTCATAAACACACTGGATGTTTTTTTTTTCATGTAATTCATCACGTGTCATCATGTGTAATTTCATCAAAGACCTGTTTTAAATGTTCAGTTCTAAAACTTTGATGTAATGACGTGTTTACCCACGAATGTTATCTAAAATCCACTGCAGATACTTGCTAATAGCAATGTACTGTTCCGGTACGGAGCAATAACTAATGCCTGTCTGTAACCCGTAAAGTAAATATCGATTAGACTTCTTCTCAATGGCCTGTATTGCCGATCCTGGCTGATAATCGTTGCACCTTGGCGATCGCGAAGGATCATCCAAGTTTCGGGCACAAATTGTTCTGTTATCCATCTGTTTAGAAGCTTCAGAAGCGTAGCTGACTCCCTGGAACTCAGCCCGACACTTATTCAAATCGATTGCTTCAAGCAAAGCGCGCTGCAATATTCGCGAGTCAGTTCCACTCTCCTTCCAGCCCGTCATGATGTAGCGATTGTACAAGCGCCCACGCTGTTGTGGCGTCACCGGAAGACAGATTGCTTCAATGTGATCTCGTCGTCCGATAACAGCTGGTATGGTTAGACGTGCGAGAACGAGGTTATCTTTGCGGAATAGCTGACCCACCGATACAGTTTGCACTGAGGAAACACATTGTTCTTGTCCATCTATTGTACCACAATCCTTCGTTTTGCTCGTGTCGTAATCGCCGAGTGTTACGCTGATCTCATCTCTAGAAAGGTCACGATGGTACGAATTATCATTTTAAAAAAACATTCAACAAGTACGGTAAAGCCGCTTATACTCACTGTAAATCAACACAAGTAGTTGTAAGCACGTAGTTTCGGTTGAGCAACACTCCGTTACAGGGAACATACTCAGAATCTACGAATGGATGACGTATCGCTACCATCCAAGGATATTGCTTAAATATGGGTTTGCGCTCCTCACCGTATTCATATACATGCTCATTTCGTCCACAGTTGCCTTGGTTGATAAGCCGAATATTGGGATGTCCCAGTATCGGATCGTCGATTCCGCTGTTAGGTGTATTTTCATACAACCAATCAATATACTGTGCAGCATCAGTAAATCCGATATATTGCTTCAAATTACACAGCCCAGAGGAATCGATTGTGTTGCTAAATGAAACTACACCCTTCAGGTACCAACGGTTTTGAAACTGGAAAAACATTCCACCACCACTGTCACCATTGCACACGCCCGTTCCTATTGCAAAAATAGTACTACAATGTGTTAATGCTGTGGTTCTGATGACGCTGCCGATCACACATACCATTTTTATATCCTGCACAGTACGCCTTCGAGGACAGCAGTCTACCGAAAAATGCACGATCGCTTGCCAAACACGTCAACGAGTCGACCACCGGCATGCGAGCTTCATTGAGAATCGCTCCAAGCCGATTTTCCTCCGCCAGTCCCCAACCAACGACAGTGCCCGCTTGTTCGTTGTAAACATACGGTAATTCGAAGCCATCGTCGCGCTTCCACAGACAAACAGGTTGAATGTAATCATTGAAAATGATTGGAATTTCCACCCTTAGGATCGCTATATCATTCTCGAACGTTGTTGGCCGAAAACCGACGTGCACTACCGTTTCGATCACGTTGAACTCCTCGGCGTGTTCCTCCATCTCGTTCGACAGGTTGAAACGACCCATCTTTAGCAGCAAATTTTCGGTCGGTATTTTCCGACGACTAGCAGCGAATGTGACGCAGTGAGCAGCGCTTAGTATCAGGTACCGATGCACGATGCTACCTCCACAAGCATACTCGAAACCATCGCTTGTGATACCACGCTGATACAGCGCCACATGCCACGGCCAGTCACCGGGACGCGTAGAATATCCGCCCTTCACAAGCCCTTCCCGTTGGGCTAAACGTTTTCCACACTCGTTATCGTTGTAATCCTTTGTCTGTAGCTCATCCTGTGCAAAGCTGGAACAAATCGTGTGTAGTAACACTATCACGAATAGACGAGCTGTCCACCAATGTTGCTTTTGGTGGACCATACTGTGATCTTCTTTCACTGGCGGTTTAATTCGTACTGTCCATGCAAGTTGCTACCAGATTATCGATATGATCAATGGGAAGGCCACGAGCCTCGGGGAGCCCGCAGCATTTTGCTTGTAGTGTGGGATTTTTTGTATGGGTCGGTTGAAAAGTTTCCAAACAATGTATTTGATTCTGTAAAATGGTATAAATGATACATCGTTTGCTGAAGACCAAATTAATGATTGGATGGATATTCATAGAGATAGTAATAGAGATAAAATACATTTAATTTAAATGCTAATTGCTTAATATAAAGAGAAATCCAGAACCGGTTTCTAACTACCGATTCTAACTGTAGACCTTGCAAAACGTTTCGGCCAGCAAAAACGAGCGCCCGAGAGACTTAATATATAACAAAGAAATATCTAACAAATGGGTCGATTCTTTTCGTGTAACCTTTTCATGTTCTACGCACAAAGCCTCACGTACACACTCTAGCATTTGTTTCATTTTAAACTACTTAGAACGGCTTCATTCCCTGGAGGAGGTAAAATCAGGTTTTAGCACATATACCATCAATGCCCACAATGGCAATGACTTTCAACGGTATCAAAGGGGGGTATTGCAGTTACGTTTGCTAGCGATCGTAATCTAGCATGGTATAGCTCACATACGGTTTCCGCTGCATGCACATGCACAACCGCAACCTTCTCCTACAAACGTGGGAAATCCCATCCAATCTGATCTGAGGCGGTTAGAGAAGTATGTAGTTATTCTCACATTAGTGTATAGATGAGGGTTTCAAAGATTCAGGGCGTATAAAGGATGGTTATGGATGTTGTCTGAAATGCATTTTGATAAGTTATGTTTCACGTCAATGACTCTTTTCCAAAACTTTATTTTAAAGTGCTTCACGTTTCGCTAATCCTACCTTACTTCCATTACAAACCGATAAAAGCTTTCTTTAGCCTTTGATGACGCTTAGTACTTTATCGCTCTACGCATCTCACTCGACATGTTTCATGCTTCGATCCTGGTTTGGCATCGGTGAGATGCAACTTTAGTTGGTTTTATTTCCTTCATGTGGTTGTTTTTTTTTCTAAGAACGGGTTTAGTTTCTCTTTAATCTGTAATGCATGTATTCCACGATGCGCTAGCTGTTATGAATGTTGCTTTCCACATTCATCATTGGCGAAAAAGAATTATTAGGTGAATGCGCGCTTGTGTGTGTGTCTGTTGTTTTGTTTAATTATTTACCTACTTGTCATGCTTCAACTTCTCTGCTTACCAATATTCCCATTTTGAATCACAGTTTTCAAATCAAATTATTTTGAAATGATTTTCTGTTTTGCATCTTTTTTTATTTTTTTTTTGTCAATGTGGCATTGTACAAATTTTGCATGTTAATATGTTACCTTGTTTCGATAGCTATGTCAAATTTGCATACCATGCAATGATCATCGTCTTGATCTTGTTATTGTAGTGCTTAAATACACACTATAATCTCATTGCAGATCTGTTGATCGCTATACTCATTCCAACCAGCTATTATGCTCTACAATGATTTGACATCTGTTTCAGATTCCTTATTTAGTTAGCTTCCTTTGCCTCGTGCATATTATCCTTGCCTTTTCGTTTAGTCTTCTTATACACCTAAATTTAGCTTAGTTATCTTATTGTTTAATTCACTTGCCCGCTCTATAGCATGCTTGCGTGTTTGCTTGTTTGTCGTTAAAGAGTTTTTACTAGTTTTTTTGGTTTTTTTTTTTCTTTTAAATATCATTTAAATCTAAAAGATTTCTCAGCAAAAATTTGCATACAGAGAAGACGCTTCAACTGCTTCACAAAAACAGTGGCATTCGTTTACTATGTAGTTAGGTTTTGTTTTAAATTATTGTAATATTTTACTAACCTTTTCCAATATCCTTCATTCATCGCACTATACTCAACGTGTTCGCCCTGTTTAGATTAATATGCGGTTTTATCCTTATTTGCATGAATTTTACATTCTAGTTGCAACCATTAATGTTCGCTCTGCGCCATTCATTGCACTTTGCCTCCGCTTTTGTTCTTTTCGTTTAGCTATCGCTCTTAACCACGGCCAAAAACAGCCATTTTTCTTCATTTCGATGATTTTTTAAATTTGCAGATTTTTCTTCCTTTCACCTGAAATTATTGCACAAATTATTTACTTTAGATAAATTTACTTACATTTGCACAATGCTCCACATGCTGACACAGCGACACTTTACTTGCCCTAGATGGTAATGGTAGCGGTTTCAATGCAACACCCTAATGCTTTCTGTTGCATGTTGAATGTTTGGTGTCGTGATGACGAAATTTTGTCTAATACTAGTCGCTTTTATTACGCTCCTCACTCTCTATACACGCACAAACACACATCCAAACATGATTTCCCTTAGCACACGCACAGTGTGCAAGTAAGATATTTGTTATAATCACGCACATAAGTATCTATCAAATGCTGTAGAGTAAGATTTTGCAAAACTAATCTCAAGGATAATTCGATCGGAGGCTGTCTTCTCGTTGATGATCTATGATCGATTACTGTATAATCTACTGCACACTGGAGGTTTCCTCGTCGTAGTGGGCAAACTTTAAGAACACTTGTTCTAGTGTTGTTTGGCTGAATGAGTATTCCTCTATGTCTAGCTCGGTTTTGGCTGAAAGAGAAAAGGACGAATAGAAGAGATTAGACGAAAGACCATGCTATAGTTTACGTCGCATTGTATCGTACCTTTCTCGAGCCGTGAAAAACATTCAGCTAAGGAACTGACGGCTTGCTGTGGTACAGAGTATACTAGCCGATCGGCAAAGCTTTCTTCCAAGGTGGCACTCGGAAACAGATCCGTTACGAAATTGCGCAACGCCATCGAACGATTGTCAATGCAGTTGCTGATAACCGGTGCAATGTGGTCGGTACTTTGGTCGAGCTGTAGCTGCTCCTGGCTGCTGCTGGGTTGGCTTTCGATTGGTGTTTCACTGTATATGTTTTCTATGTGCTTCAGCTTAATCTCCAGCGTGTAACCGGCACCGTAAAGATTCTTCAAATGTTGCGTTGACCCGAGACATCTATTAACATAAAAATGAGTTACTAATCGTTTCTCATCATGCGTGTGGGGTAATGTGCGGTATCTGCTTACCTTAGTTCTCCTTTAACCATTATCCCAACGCGTGAACAGAGCGCGTCGGCCTCCTCCATCGAATGAGTCGTCAACATAGCACATCGTTTACCATGGAAACTGGCCAGAATAGTGTCCCAGAGGAATCTTTTCGACTTTGGATCCATTCCGGTCGAAGGTTCATCCAATAGTACTACTTTAGGAGCTCCCACCATCGCCATTGCGTAGCTCAACTTACGCCTGGTACCACCTGAGCAGTGTTGGGTTTGTTTGTTTGCATGTTCGTTTATATGCAGCCCCGTCAAATAGGTAGATATCAATCGGTTCAAATCCTTGCCACGCACTCCTCGTATACGCGCATACAGCTCTAGATGCTCGCGCACCGTCACGTTCTTCCACAGAGCATCGTGCTGTGGGCAGTAGCCCAACGTTTTAAAGGCATCGTCTTGATTGATAGTAATACTGTGACCGGCGACGCGAACCGTACCACGCGTCGGAGCCGTTTCACCCGTCATAATCTTCATGGTGGTCGTTTTACCAGCACCGTTGTGGCCGAGCAAGCCTAATACCTCTCCCGCGTCCACTGCAATCGATAGACTTCGTACGGAAATCTTCTTTCTTGGAGGTTCGTCATCCGCGCAACAGCAGCAATTGCCGCATAGCGATTCCTGAGAGAACTCCTTGCGAAGACTCTGGTGAGGGTTGATGAAAATTGGATGACAAATGTTAAGTTAATAATATTCCCAAGGAAAGATAAAACATTATTGAAATGAAACTCATCCAATGTAGCATCTCGTGCACGATCGCCCACTAACCTTGACCAATACTACCGGCTGAGCAAGCGGACCTGTGAAGTCGTCCTGCTGCGTTTGTTGTGGATTGGATGTAAGCCGGAACACGCGACTCCGCTCGTTGCGTACATCCTCATCTTCATATTCGCCGGTGCACTGTTCTTCGGTCATTACATCTTCTTCGCTCTACAACGTAAGAAGAGAATTTGGGAAATGATCCGGTTTTAAATTCACCTGAACTGTATGCGAAAGGCTTACCGCCGATCGATGGAAGAGATCTCGCATACGACCGCCGCTTTTCATCACGTCAGACACACGTAAGCAGAACGCCCAGATTGGAATGTGCAACAGACACCCACATGCCATTACTATCACCTCTTCGGTCATGTAATGAGCCATCGACAGTTCCGCACATGCCGAGCTCAATCGGCACGCGATGTATACCCGGTCGACGAAGTACACCGTTGCGTACGGAATGTACATAGGATTGATCAAGGAAAACACGTAATGTAGTGCTATCGCTGCCTTAACCTCTGAAAATATGAATATTTGGTAGTTTTAGTAACATCGTTTGCAATCGTTTTGTACTACCACATTCTTACCAATTCCCAGCATGTCCAAAAACACAACCAAAATGAACGGGATCAATCCTACAAACGTCAATATATTGGGTAGAATCGATTGCGCTGAATCGGTACGATCAAAGAAGTAAGAGAAGCAAGTGGAACAAAGGATACCGGCTGGCGAGTAGAGAAACACTAGCATTCCCAAGGTGATGAGTGCCGGGGGCTACATTAAAAGAGAACGTCAATTAGAAGCGCAGCTCTTTGCTACATCAATTCATAAACACCCCTAGCTCACCTGCCGGAACGATGGAATGTCGAATAGAAACACAAGCCCAAGCAAAGCAGCACAAATAACTAGCATCAGGCCGGACAGCACGATAAAGTATGCCGATAGGTACAGAGATGACGAGAGTCCATTAACGCGCAGTTGATTTTTGGCTTTCATTTCACGGTCGTACACCATGTCAACGGCCAGCGAGACGGGAATCAGCACAAATATCATTCCCACAAACAGTGCCGACGAGAACGTGCCTATATTGAACTCTTGTGGTTGGGCCGTTTGCTGGAATGGATGGGACCACAGTTCAATACGCAGCATGGAGTCGCTCGAGGTACGGTCTGGGGTAGCACCGGCAGAAAAAGAAGTAGTGCTTGAACTGGTGCTCGAAGGTAAAGGTTGAAATGCCACGTCGTCCAGATTTTCAACATCTGTCCCATCGTCTTGATAATCGAGTGTGGACTGCGCATTGGATGTTGGTACCGGGCCTTTCCGCCCAGGACCGGCACGCTGATAGAGCAGATGCTGAGAGTTTATAGATGCCGGCGTTAGTTCGGCATACACGCGCAGCAGTGTGTTGCTGATCAGATTCAAAATAATCGGCAGACTATGCTGTGTGGTATCGTTGTACAGCGTGGTGATGGATACATTTGACCAGGATATAACATTCACATTGAATGCAGCCATGTGCGGAGCTATGTCAAGTAGCAACGAAAAGTTACCATTATAATCTTCCGTCACGTTGGCCGACCGGTGTAGCTCTGCCAGGAACCGATGATACAAATGTGCCGCCTCTTTCGATTGTTGCTGCTGCTGATGATGCTTCTGGTGCAAAAATTGTGGGATCGGATCATAATGCTTCTGAGACTCACGCTTCTGCTGCCGTTGCTGATGGTGATGGTGATAAACGAAAGCGGCATGAGGCCACCCGGTAGGATTGGTATTGTCGTGTATGGCGATCTTTGTAATGTTGCTACCGTAGGTGGTATTATCGAGCAGTATGGAGCGCATGATCGGAGACAGTACCTGTATGGAATTTAGATACAGCCCGAGAGCCGTGAATGCCAGCGGAAGTATGATCAACAGATACAACCGTTGTATATCCCGGAACAGGATTGTCAGTCGAAGTTTCAGCAGGGCTCCGATCGTACTCCACCTCGACGGATATAGCGGAATGTCATCCAAATCCATCCAGTTCGTGCGGTTTTGGCTATTCAACTTTACTGCCGATGCGGACGCATGCGTTTGAGTCTGATCTTCGTAGATACTCTTGGTGCTTTTGCTTACTCCATTGCGTGATGAACGGTGGTGCTTTTTGCGATGCATTCGTTGGGACTGTGGAGAATTGACGGCCGAAGATTGACCTCCACCACCGGCAACACCACCGCCTACGGACATCGGATGAATTCCGGAGCCGGCCGTACCCTGACTAACACCGTCCGACCCGAGCCCGTTGATAGGTATGATAGTATCAAACTGCATTCGATTATCCTGTAGGGATGCTTTATTTTCCGCGTTTTGCTCGTCGAGCAACGTTTTGGTGTCGTTCTTGAGCGACTGATAACTGTTGCTGCGCTCCTGTAGCGATAAGCTTCTGGGGAGGCCTCTAGTTTTCATGACTTTGCGGCTGAGATTTTCTGACACCGGATAACCAGCCGCCTGTCTATCTTCCTCGTCATCCTCACCGTCTCCTTCTCCGTCTTCCCCTTCACCCGCATCGCCGGCCTTCTGTTCACCTTCACGCTGCGTTTCCAGATGCAGAAATACCTCTTCCAGAGTCGTCATGGACACACCGTACGAGCAGATACCTAGCATCATACGTTTTGTTTTAATCTCATTCTCGATATCATCAAACAGAGACACGAACGAGTTCACCGCATCGTGTGGTAAGATGTAGCTCAGTTCACGGCCGTGCCGACGGGCTTTCTCGGCCTGCGGAACATGTTCGTTAACCAACTTTGTGATGGAAGTTTCGCATGCATTAGTATCCAATACCAGCGTCAGATGATAGCCGATGCCGAACTTGTTCTTTAAGAAGAGCGATGAGCCGCAGCACCGTAATCTTCCGCGAGACACAACGGCCTTTCGCTCCGCCAGAATGTCAGCCTCATCCATAAAATGGGTCGTCAACAGGATCACCTTTCCGTGTTTGCGATTTTGCAGAATGGACCACATGTGCCGCCTCGAGTACGGATCCACACCCGCCGTCGGTTCGTCCAGTATGATAATCTTTGGATCACCAATAATGGCAATACCGACGGAAAGCTTGCGCTTCTGACCACCACTCAGATGCTTCACTCGCGTCTCCGCCGTATCGAACAAGTCAATATCGCGCAACGTTTTCTTCACCTCGCTGTCCACCAATGCCGGCGGAATGCCACGAACGGCAGCGAAAAAGTACAGATGTTCCTTCGGTGTGAGCGTTTCGAACAGTATGTCATGCTGTGGACACACTCCTGTCATACGTCGGATCATGGTCATATCGTTCGGATCACGTACATCGTACCCGAAGATGTATATTGTGCCCGATGTAGGCGACGTCAGTCCGGTGAGAATGTTAAAAAGAGTGCTCTTGCCTGCTCCGTTGTGGCCAAGAATCGCCGTTATCTGTCCTTCGTAGATGGTCAGATTGATTCCATTGACCGCGTTCACTGCCGGTTTGCGACAGGAGTGGAAAGTCTTGTACAGATCCACTATACGGATCGCTTCCTTGCCGCGCATCTCGCGGGACACTGGTTCCACATCGCGTGCCTGATCCTCGAGTGCATTGTTAAACGAGTTGGCCGATTCGCCGTTCAGCAATGGTACTTTTGGCACTTTTTTCTTACACCAGTAGTTTCGGTTCAGACAGAAGCAAGGCTTCTGTTTCGTACCATGGTCCGATGGAATCACACAGTCGAAGTAGAATGCCAGCGCCGCGTACAACACAATGTCAACGACGAGCATCAGGATGGATCCACCGATTGGAATGCCCGGTCCGGTCCAGAGATTGTTCAGCGTAACACCCTGACCGGATATGTCCAGCACGAGAATTTTGTCCATTGCCAGAGCAAACCCTGTGGGGGAAATGAGTGACACGGTCCACAATGCTGCCGAGGTGTGTGTATCGTCGATGAACACTTGCAAGAAGTACAGTAGCGACATAATGTTGACCGCAAAGTTCCCCAGTATGCCAGCAGTCTGGAAATTAGTTTATGTATCTTAGTACATACTAAAAATAAATGGCGAAAAGGTAACTTACCCGAGAGTTGTCAAAGAATGGTGTAATCATGAAGCCGATCAGAATAACAGAAAAGCTGTACAGCAGAATCAGTATAAATACTGGCAGGTAGTTCGTATGTTGAAAGACACCCAACGAAAACACGAGAATCACTGAGACGAAGCTAAGAAATGTTACAAACACGGCGTAGATGACGAACCAACCACACCTGCAGAAGTACCAATGAAAATACATATAAATGATGGCGTTCCGTAAGGCCGGACGATTTTGTTTTCCTTACCAGAAGACGGAATCCCTTAATCCCATTATCTTTAATCCCTCCTTGATGTGGTTCTCCTTCTCGCCGACGATCAGTATTAGCAGATATGTAATGAATTGCGATAGTGCCATCACCATGTAGATCGGAATGACCAGCCTAAACGCCACCATCCAGTTGCCAGTGTAGGCTTCCTTGGGAAACATCTCTAGCGTAATATGAGGTATCTGTAGCTCTTCGTTCTGCGTCACGATCCGGATCTTAGTATAGTCGAGCAGGGTCTGTAGCGCTATAAACCCCGAATAGTAGTACTGATTTACCGGACACGAGTCGCCCGTTTCGATCGGGATTACCGCCGACCAGTAGCTATCGGATTGTCTGCACGTGACCAGCGACGAATACAGCTCTGTCGTCGATGGTGTAACATAGAATGAAGGATTCGTGCGAATTTCGTACCGCAGCGGACCGAACAGTGGATCGTCCGAGTGAAATATTAGTGCCAGGGGCATCTTGCTCGGATCCCGCCAGTAGGCGGCAAGCAATTCTTCCGGCGTTTCGTACACCATCCACTTGATCGGATGTATTCCTGGCTGGTGGCGTCGATTCGACATCCATAGTTCGTTGACCTCGCTCAGAAACGGAACTGTCGTGGAGGAGTTTGGCTGCGGCAACACGGCAATCGTGTGGGCCTTATGGTGTTGAAAGTGTTCGAACAGCGTCGCTGCACCGCGTGGCTCCGTGATGGCGGGAAAGTTGGGATTCGGTATGAGGATTTTCAACACTATCAGTGTGCCCAGCGTGTAGAGCGGCAGAAATACTTCCGCTATCGTTTTGCGTGAGTCTCTGATCTTTAGCTTAAAATTGCGTACCAACGTTGCTCCGAGCTGTTGGCAGAAGTTGCTACTGTTCATCAGCTCCTTTCCCATGGTGCTATTAGTACTGTATGCTTGGCATACGATTCTGTGTAGTAGGTATGTCCAATAAGTGTTCGCCTGTCAAGTACGATTGCTTACCGTTGTCGTTGTAATACTGTGTGATGTAGTAGGAGTTCGCAGAAAAATGATGATGGCACGGCGATGTTCTTAGCTAATGATTATGTACGGTAATCGATTGCAGCGGTTTGAAGTTACTATTGCCTTACAAATCTGTTGCTCCCATTTTCCGAAGCCTTCGATTATTCACTCTACGTTAGATGCTTAAAAAGAAAGTATAAAAATACAAAAAATCGTTATGTCGGACAAAATTTATGAAAATCTATGCAAATAATTCCCTTTGTATTATATAATTATTATTAATATTCTTTTCTTCATCTTTAATTCAATAACATTATTAAACTTTCCACAGCAAGGCACAAAACAAAACAGGAAACATTCTATTGAACAAAACAATGTTAGCACACAAAAAAAGCATGCAACACGCACACAATCCACGTGCAGTTTGTTTACACTTCACCACGCGGTCTACTTGATTCGCGTCGCTGCCATAAACTTTTCTCCGTACACTTATTGCCCGCCAAAGCAACCGGTACCATGCCATAATTTTCTCCCGTCACTCACACATGCACAGATGCGCGTGTGCTTCTTCCTCTCTGGGATTCACCCCATGCAAAACTGCTTCACAACCCTCTCCCTCAACTATCTTGACATTGCTTTGCCGATGATGGGATGATTGAAAAAATTATCGATTTTTCGCTAAGTGTCAAACACTTCCGGATGTATCAAACGCGCCCACGGTAAAATGATTTTCTGCTATATCCAGCTCATCGGACGCCGTCCAAAATGGAGCAGTATCAAATGGTTAATTTTTCTTTTCACATTTTCACGAGTTGTTAGCTCGCACCACTTCGTTGCCTACCTGTGCTGCAGTAGAATGCAGGGGCAATCTTTGCGATTGTTTCGTTTGCTAGTATTAAACACCAAAACCGATGGCTTTTACTGTAACAGCTACATTTCATACTGCTACTTTCTGTTCACTTGTTTTGTCAGCATGTTCATTGATTGTTCGGCACCCGTAAGGGCCAATACTGGCTTTAGAATTTAATGTATTCGCCCTTTTCACACCAGGGCGCTAGCGGTCAATGGTGCAAATTTTCCGTCGGAGATTTTCTCCGCCTTTTAACAGTTGATAATTGCACGACCCAATCGCATTCATTAAACAGTGGATGAAAATAATAAAACGGAACACGCTAAATAGCTTTCTCGAAAGCTAAACTATGTAGAAAACACTTTTCCCACATTACGGATCACTCGCGTACAGGACATTTTCACTGCCGATAGCTTTTCTTTGCAGGACACACAGTGACAATGCACCACCGCCACCAGCCATGTCACCGTTCCGCGTTTTTCTATTTCCCCAGCTCCTCGCGGGATTATGTCAAATCGCGTGTTCTCGACGTTGCTCACTAGCGTTCTCTATTGGTATTTTTTTTCTCTAGCGATTTAAACAGAAAACGGATTTGGTTTTGTATTTATGCATTATTGTGCAAACATTTAAGTTAAAATAACTGAATTAAAAAATCACTTCGAACTTGATCTATGTACCATTTGAAAAAAAAAGAAATTTACTTGTGATTACATAAATTATTTCATTGAAACCAAGCTGTAAAACATATCGCATAGATAAAACGCCTTTAATGTTTCTTCACGCTGATTGACAGATTTCAGTTTTCGGAATCATGGCAAAATCGAAATTAATTTTATTTTATTCATTTATATTTCATGATTACGGATTTAGCAATGTTGTCAACCACAAAGAGCTGAAGTGAGCAAATTTTTCAGCAAAAAAGGCATTTCCTCCTTGTCCTTTGCCTTATCCCGGACATACTCAGTTATCGAAATTAATTTTATAAATATTTTTATTTGTTTCTTCTCAGAATTTATCAACATCCCAATACGCTGATACAAAATCCACACTGGTGCGCATGCGTATTGTAAGCCATAATAACCGGTGAGCTGTGTCTTGGCTATGCTATAAAAATAATCCATAAAATTAATTTATAATATTCATTTGAACGACACATCGAGAACTCACATGTTTTGATCATAAATTTTCACCGCTCATGGTGGAATGATCAGTTTATTTTACAATTATACCGACAGAAAAACGAATCATACTTTTAATCCCAAGCATAGCCATGATGTTCAGTACTTTGTTTTAAATCAACCCCACAAATGAATCAGTTAAACCCTTCTTATCATTTAATTTAAATATCCCATATTGCCTAATGTTTACCCCGCATTAGTGAAAGCTCTAAACCACACGATTGATCTATGCTTTATCACACGAATGAAACATTGCTACTAAAATAATACCTACGCCGTTTAAAATTTCTACTTTGCTTGGATATACGTATTCATGGGTTTGATTTGTGTGTGTGTGTCTCCGTAAATCCGTAAATGGCTGCCCTGCTTAGTAATATCGGTCTACGTAACAAAACGTGAAACATAACCCATTCCTAAGTCTAGTGCAATTAAGTGCTCGTATCATAAATGCTGAAACAAATGATCACTCTGTAAAATCATGACTAGGAAACGATTTCGTATGACGTAGAATAATTCATATTCGTTGGTACTCTGCGCGTATGCTCTATCCTTTTTGGATGGATGTTTAGTGATCTCTTTAGTGTCACGTTTGGTTTGGTCTCACACAGTGTAGTCGTTGTTAGTTTACCTATTCATATATTTTTTATCAATTAATCGTTGAATAGTCATGGCGAATGTTTTAAACGCTCTCCCTTCATTCACCGCCTGCTGGAATGTTTTCGTAGCTTTTGCCTTTGAGTTCTATCAGTGCCGTATGTATCCGGAAATGCAATCGTGACTCCAGCGAATAACCACTGTAATTTTTCCTGCAAATAAAATGTAAATGAGTTTTGCTAGCAATGTTTTCTAATCGCTTGATCGTTTCCGTACTTAGCATCCTCTAGAGCTAGTATGGCTTGGTCTTTGTTCCCTTGATCGATGTAGATCAGTGCCAGTTCCACAATTGCGTAAGGTACAAGGTAATGATCCTCCTTGATATCTTTGTACATGGCAATAACATCCTCAAGGCACCTGCAATGAAATTATCGCACATGATCATAATTGTACTTCTATGGTCACCAATTTTAGGCAACTGTCACGGAACCGTAAATCGTACCGAGTAGCTTGCAGAGGGCTGTTCATCTGCCGCAAACAGGCACCTTTTAGCAGCAACAGTAAAGCTTTGTTATCCGCTGCGTACACACTGAACGCTGGGTTTGATTTGGAGTTTACACGCTCCCCATAGTGTGTGAGATTCTCCTCCACTATTCGATAGACGCCGTCAGCAAGGTGGAAATGTTTGCCCAATATCTTAAACAAATTCCACACGTACATAAGCTCCAGCGCTGGCACGTACAGGAACGATTGCTGGGCGAAGAATCGTTCAGTTTTCTTACAGGCAAATTTCTCCATTGGCAACGATTTGCCTGCTATCCGCTGCTTGTACTTTGGTACCTCCTTCATCAGAGTAGCAATCGTTCGAACCTCGCTGGAATGTAGTTCCTCCGTCTTCAGCATGCACATGATTGATGCCTTCTGATATGTGTAAATGGTACGCGACCACTTGCTATTCTCGACAAGATACGTTGCGAATAGTAACGACTCTCGCCAATCTAGCCGTAAGCTGCAATTATACCTCATTCATTAGCGATGGTGGTTCGTAGCAAAACTTTCGCTAGTAGCTTACCAATTTACCCAAAGTAACTCCCAAAAGCATAGATGATGAAATTGTGGCCAAACGTTCTGTGATTTCCATGATTTTTTGTACCATTTGAGTGCATCGTCCAGGTTACCCTTCATAAATTCCAGACGTCCTTTGAAGAACAGGAACCAAACACCGTCCGGGTACTGTTTCAGTTGTTTAACTAGCAGCTCGTCACAAAAACGCAAATCACCTTCCTTGTGACTGAGTACATAGCACACGATCAGATTATATCCTAGTAAAGTCATCACACACAGCACCTGTCGAATGCCTTCGCTTTGTGAACCGGTGATCAAGTCTTGCATGCCGGATTGCTGCATTAGAAGGAGAAATGTGATAAATATTTGTTCAGTCATGTTATACCTATTTTTCAATTTACTTTCTATTACACACCTTATTGCCAGAAAAACCTATGAATTCCAACAATTTTATGATCCGAGCCGGTAGCAAAGATATCATAAGATTAAACGTGCCCAAACCCATGCGAACGCCGCTTTCGAAGTGAAGCTTCGAACTTTCCGATTCCCACTGGCGATGGTTGAGTATATTGTTGCATTCCCTAAATGAACAATAATCGTAACATATTATTTTCCTGTTTCTTTATAGTAAAATCGACAAGTCGATAACAAAAACTTACTTGTACATTGCGAAGCAATTACGAATCTTCATTCCTCCCTTAATCAGGCTGGTTAACGTTTCATCTTCTATAAAGGTTAGCATTGCCTTCAGCAACAATGCCTCGGCCGAGCAGAGTTCGGCGTGTGCTTCCAAATCCGTGTACTGATCGTAATTCACCTTCTTGAACGTTTTGCCTATTGTTTCCGTAAGGGTGTTCTTTTTCCGATAACGATTGCAAACGTTTAAACACTGCTTGAGCGCTTCCGATGAGGCTGCTATATGCTGCTGTTCGAATGTAAGCATCGCTTCCAGATACGTGAAAACGCTATGTCCGACGGAATGGTACATGCTTGATGTTGCCCTACAAATGAATGATAGAGAACGAATAAAATGGAATTATGTCGGTTTCATGTTCACAAAATTCGCATAACAATTTCGCTATACTTACAGAGGTTTCATAAGGGCTTCAGCTTCATTAAACTTATTGTTAAAGAAGAGATCGACTGCGATCTTTGCCTCAGCAAGCGCTGTTTCTAAATCCAATGCACAAGATGCGCTGTGTAAGAGAATAATATATGATTAGGATACAAAAAATAATAAGGAAAAATCGTCCAACACAATTTTATGCAACCAATGAAAGTTGTACACTTGTTTCACTCATATGTTTTACACATCTGATTAAAGAAGCGCACTTTGTTTAAATCGAAATTTAAAAATATTTAACTATTCGCTAAGCTAACCAGAAGGTAAACAGCAGCAAGTTAACAGTAAATAATATGACTAAAAAATAATAACATTTTCTTATAGCCAAGCGACTTTCTGTTCCACCCCGATCTTTACATCATGCGCTTGCGTTGATTGTGGTTATCAATCGAAAAGGTCGATTGTGCCGTTCATCAACTGGTTTGTGGTGCATACAAGCAATTAGTTGCCCCGTATATACGGTGCAGCATCATGGACGCAAGATGTGTTTGATTTTACTAACTGATCGCGTACTGATCGCTATTGTTTGGTTCGCAAGCATACTAAAAGAGGGTTCAGTTAGTGCAGCAATAATTATGTTTGTTAAACTTACGAGGCTGTTTCCGCATCGCAAGCATCCTGGAACTGTAAAAATAAAAAGAAAGAAAGGCATAAGATTAGTGATGAGTTGAATTATTCTATTAGTTTAATAAAATTTAAATCATCAATTAAATCACTGATCCTATAGAAATTCAAAATGAAATGTGACATTGTTTTTTTTGTTGTAATTAAGCAATTGATTTTTTTATTTAAGTTTCCTTACGGTACTTTTATACAAACAATTTTACATTAGAACACATTCTGAGTGATCAGTGAATATTAAATACCGGTTAGCATCGATGGCCGTAATAACGAGGTATGTAAGACGGTACTACTCGCTTTAAACACACCCCTTCCGATCTGTACTATCATTTTCCGTGCAACTCATGGCGATTTTAACACATTTTCAACCTCAGGTACTAGAGGCGTACAATAGGCAATCAAATGACCGGTAAGATCGACCTGTCAACAGATTCAACTAAGGCTAAGCTAAACTACTCATCCAACACACTACATCTATCGAGTTGTTCAGCCACACCATCCAACAACCGCATTGCCTTAATTATGGCTCCGATCACCATCGGGCTAGGCGCTAAGCAAGTTCAAGTTCAGCAGCTTCACCGTACCTGGTGAGATTTAAATTACCCAGACCGGTCGAAGGTTACAGATTTGCAAGTCCCGCGCGCTGTTGTACTTTCGCGCCTCACATACATATGCACGCAAAAAAAACACAATTTACCCGGTGTGTATCATCGATACAATATATGCATCTACATTTATACAACTAATTGCAAGTAAATTGCTGTTTGCTGTTTTAGAACAATCACTCAACAAAGTGCATTTTCCCGCTGTTGGATAGAATGTTTCTCATGAGGTATGAATTGGCAGGAATGATCGTTTGGTTATATCCTCGAGAATGTTTTCATTAAAGCAAACATTTGTTTTCAATCATTTTGTAGTGAATATTTTAATGTACAAAATGAAACGTTTAAAAATTATGTTTAAACTTTAGCAATAGCGAATAAGTTTGTAATTCTCGAATAAAAAAATCAATATCATCCATGTATGAACAACATCATGACGTTAATCGAAAGTGAAGGTTAACTACATGGACGTAGTGAAGTTAACCTCTCGACAAGGAACGGGGTGAGGATTGCACTGTCAGGATGCGTGCGGATTTGCATCCACAAACCATTTTGTGCGGGAATCCTTTTGACGAAGGGGAGCGATATTGTACGAGAAAGTTTATTATGTTCCACATGGTTGCATACATTTCATTTTCTATAACATTGAACACCAACTTGAGCGAACATGTGCTTAGCGTAATTGCTAAATGAAGCGTAATCGAAAAACATTTAAAGCACTCAAAATAGATAACCTATGGGAAGTATAGTATAGTTTTACTACAATATAAATATTTACGTGAAACTATGCTTTTCTCATAATGATACTAATGATGAGTGATCCTAATTATGGCAATAGTGAGCATTATAACTCATTTTAAATGATGCCATGTTCACTCTAAGAGCGTGGATATATTTTTATCATCAAACGTAACTTAACATTTTTGCACGATTAGTTTAAATAATTCCGTTTTATTATACATAAATCGCTATAATTACTGACAATTCTTATCGTTTCACTTAGAACCATTTTTATAGCATTCATTTATTATTTTAGTTTAAAAAAATATCATTAGGATGTAATAAATTATTTATGTCATGACTTTATATTAAAATATACCAAATTTAGTTGAAAAAGAGCATAATTGGTACTACTTAAATTCGCTAATCTAATTGTGCAAATGGGCGAATTTTGCATTCTATCTTTTGGTCAGTGCATTGTATCTTTTGGGCGAAATTTTACTGTTTTTTTTTAAATTAAGGTTCGTATATTTAGCTCTGTTGTTTGTGTTTAGTTTATATCACGAAAAGATTTGTTTCTATTTACAAAACAATGACTATAGGCCGAAATGCTAGGAACGTTTTAGTCATAATGGGAACATTTTTTTAAATAAGATATTATTGAGTTTTCCAGCGTTTCTAGCATAACCATCACTAAAATAGGGAATATATTCCTGTTCATCGGTCTGTAGACTTCATATAACATCACAAAATATTGTCCACAATTAACTCTTAACAGTAAAAACCGTTAACGATATTTTATGGCCAGAAGTAGGACACTTACGCTACGTATATTTATATCTAAACATAATATTCGTATGTTTCTGTGTCGATAAACCGAATGTTTTAATTGTATTTGAATTACACATCATATCACAATTCTTATGGTCGTACCTTTATTTATATAATCAAACAACAACAATCTAAACCACTAACCGCACGGTTTCGATTATCTTTTTTCCTCAACCGATACAAACGAACCACCCTTCCGATGGGGAAGGGGGCAAAAAGGGCAACGAGTAGGGCAAACCATACCCTTTCGCAAATATGCCATCATGTACAAAGAGATGTAAAAGCTACCATTTCACCTGTCACTCGCTCACTTGGCCATTTCAACCATTAAAGGTAGGCAAACAAAAGACCAATCGGTGGAAACGGTGTAAGTTCCGGGTGACGTAGAAAGTTTATTCAGTCATACACTGTAGGATTAGTGTGTGTCTGTTCGTTACTGTCTACAACATGCAATATGCAAAAAAACATGTGTGTGCAATATTTTGTGTTTGAATGCTACAATGCAGATAAGATTGTTGTACGTACACAAAATTGATCGTTAAGAAAAAATAGTGTTTTCTTGTTTTAACGTACAGAAGACACATAGTTACACATGCGTGATACTATACTACAACTAATAAACAGTTAAAGTTAACAATCAATCGAACTAAATAAATTACATCTTCTATGCTTTTTGATAATCAATCCAAAGTAATGAAGGGTTGAATTTAGTTTATTACTTATTTTAGGATTTATAACCTAATTTAAAGTATCTTATAAATTGCACACTTTCGTGTTGTGCTTTGTTATGTTTGTATAATTTTTTTTATTCAGGTAGAACGACCGTATTGATTGATGTACTAATTTTAAAAAATTTGAAAAAAATCTAAAAATTTATATATTAAATCCAAGTTAATTAAACAACACAAAAATTAAAAAAAATCATGGCGATTTTTAATTCGCTGACGATTCCATTGTTTGTTAAAATATTTTTACAAAAATTAAAATTAATTTATATTTATTTTAAATATTTTATTTTGTTTTACAGGAAAACAGGCATTTGTACATTCAATCGATTACCCAACAACGGTTCGTTCATCAGGAACTGTTAAGGTTTCCGAAACTCCCGCTAAATCACTTTCCTTCACACATGTCACGTGAGCTGTGAAGCTTACAGTGAAGAATCGCCCAAAAATGTGCCCAAGTGGACTGCCTCATTCTGAATACAATTCATTGTAGGCTGCTAAGACCTAGGATAAGGGGAAAAGGGCTGGTAAGTGGGCTGTATCGTTGGAAATTGTAAGCAGCCATAAACCATGCTGCCCGTTACTACGTGCTCGAAGCAACGATGAACGTGACCGGCAGTGACACTTTGTACGGACGATGGATATGAATCCGAACATACTTTTATAATCGCATTTCTAGTAGGCTACACTTTCGCGCTCATGTTCACCAAACGAAAATAGAATGCACAATTGGCTGCTATGCTTTCATTAGACATGTACCTGCTACACCCGCAGCATTGAAATGTGTACAAAAAAAATCGATTGAATTGTACCGGTTTGTGACGTTTTACATTATCCTAATCGAAGTATGAATAGTAGTTCGTTAAACCAAAAAATAAACACGAACAAGATTTACTTCTCCTATGAACTGTAACCTTTTAATCCTTTTTGAGACCCAAACATCAGCAAAACTGGTGCAAAGGTCGCGATTGTTAGGGTGCAGAAAATCATAAGAATTATTATTAATATTACGACTGGTGCGTACATCATGGTTTAACGCATATTAATTCAAATAAAGTGTAAATGAAAGACAGCAGGTTAGAGAATCAAATTAATTTTGATGCAATTCGTTTAATATTTTACCTCGTCATCATCGTCGTAGGTTTGCAGCTGTTGCTGGTTGCTAGATGTCGAAGACGTGGCAGCCGTTGCAGTAGCCATGGTAGCCAAGGAAAGTCTGATTATTTTCCCGTTTTCAAAAACAATACACCTATTCGCAGTACTGGATTACACTTTAAATCACTTTCGGCAAAGGGCTTTATCGCCGTTAACACTTTATTTTCACAATTTTTATCAACAAACACCACCTTTTCATTTGCCTCGTACAGCGCGATTGAGGCAACGTAAGTGATTGTTCATAACAGTAGCTCTGAAACTAGAACAAGCATTTTTGTTTCGATCAACACAGCGCATAATGTGTCCACCGCGTTTCGCGTCGTTTGCAATTTTGTGCACAGTTTAATGTTTTCTGCCACTTCCAGGTGTTTCCGCTTTTTTTATGCTAATGAGCAGCAATTGCAAACCGCCTTTTGCCACGTTTTAACCGTTGCGCCATACGAGCTGCTGGTGACGAATAGTTTAAAATAAATGCAACATTACGCGATATGTTGAATGGTTTGGGCAAATGCTAAGTAAACTATTTATAGTAACAACTACATGACGACGATTATTATTTTGTTTGCCAACTTTTCGGACATCACAACATTTCGGCAACACATTTCAAAACGATAACACTTTTCTCGCCTGTATGGGTTGCAACATAAGGAAAAGATTGTCGTAAAGATGCTCGACCATGCTGAAAGCAATCGTCATAATTGTGACTTAAGAAGTATGCCTTGCCCTGCATATTGCACAACACTGCATGGCACGTTCTAACGCTACCCCAAAAACCTTCACTAAAACAACCTTATCAAAGCACCAGATAAGCTCAATTAGCAGTATATAATGTTGACAGTTTCAATTTGAAAAATTGTGTGTGTGTTTTTGTTTCTGATGTGACGAACCGACAGATCCGACATTAAATGCAAAAACAATGACCACAAATCAATGCTATGCATTTTTTGTCTGCTTTTAATTATTGCTCAGCTAACACCACAATACAATGGTGCAGCAATTGTGTTATAACATTTGCTATTGCGATTTCTTCCAAGCATTTTATCAGGTACCGCTGATAAGAAAGCAGAAGGAAAGAAAAATTAACTTTTACGTCATTCACCAAACATTGTGACACGCAATGCTGTGTTTTCAGTGTATGTTTTTATTGCAAGTCTACATGCACTGATAGTGTTATTGCAAATAAGAAAACGATGCTACTGAAACTGTCCATTTTTGACATCAATTCACTACTTAATTAATTGTGAAAAAAAAATTTGCCTTGGCTGGGAAAAATTAAAGCTGCATAGATGTTTAAAATCAATAATACATAAATAATGGTCGATACTACTCGCTAAAGATTACATTTTGCGAACACTTAGGAACAAGTTACAACAAAGACGAATTAGCAATTAGATTTACAACACACACAAAACACACAATTTCTCACAAAACTGCAAAGAATTACAACTTTAAGTTGTCATAAATCACTCGTTTAACATTATTAATGTTCTTCGTATTGGAGGTCTAGGTTGGCCTTGCACTACACGCATGCTTTCTGAACCAAATTTTCCTGGCGTATTGGTTTGTGTGCTAAAAAAAAAAAGAAAACAAAACACTTTTCACCACATTTGCTTGCCCGCTGCCCTATACCATTCAAGTTAGTATTTGCCGTATTTGTGAGTTGAAAATAATCCAATCAACCTTGCTTCATCAGGGATTCGTGTTGAGGTAAATATTTAAACAACACGCACGTACATAAGCGCACCCGAATATTTAGTAAACCTCCAGTATTTCATGCTCTGTCCGCTAAACTTTATTTTTGTTTTGTTTGGATTAGTTCTGTTAGCATTACAGAGCATGGATTTCTATTATAGAGAGATTGATAATTTTCATTCTTTACACTCCGAATACAACTTTTCGTAAAACGCGTTTTGCAATGCCGAAATGCTGAGAGAAAAAAACGCACACACACGCATAGAAGATCCCGCTCGCACGTCCGGCTGGTTTCACTTGCGTTATTTTTATGATTTCCATTCGTGTTGTGCTAGTCGAAGAAAGGTACCTTATCCACAATAGCTCGCGGCTACACGCAGCAAAAACACAGCGCTGCAACGAAACATTTGACAAACGAGTAGGCGCGTGCGTCAATACACCGTTTCTCGAGCTAGTTGGGATCAACCTCCGTTGAATTGGGATCACCATCAAGCGATTTGGGATTTTTCGCAGCGGATTTGGGATCTCGTGCTGCCGAAATGGGATAGCTCTCATGTTGTTGGGATCACCTTCACTTGAAATGGTCACTTTCTCATTCAAAATGGGCTAGTTTGACAGCGCGTGGATTGTAAACACGTTCAATCGATGTTTTTATGTAAACAAACCAAATTTTAATAAAAGAATTTACATAATTCACATTCATTAGATGTATTTTATAGTTCAACAAGCAGTGCATTTATAAATTCTATTACTAAAATTTTATTTGTTTACATAAAAACATCTATTAAACGCTTGCACTCCACGTGCTGTCAAACTAGCCCATTTTGAATGAGAAAGTGACCATTTCAAGTGAAGGTGATCCCAACAACATGAGAGCTATCCCATTTCGGTAGCACGAGATCCCAAATCCGCTGCGAAAAATCCCAAATCGCTTGATGGTGATCCCAATTCAACGGAGGTTGATCCCAACTAGCTCGAGAAACGGTGTAAAGAAAATATTAGGGCTCTGTTACACATAGCGCAAACTAAGGCGTGTGCATTATGTGCAGGGATATAGCTAGCAGAAATTTAACATTTGCAATCAAAGACTGGAAATAATTTTGCTATTCAAAGCTGCAAACCTTAATTTTTCAAATAGCTATATTCGGTTTTTCACAAAATTCACTAGATAAAAAAGGAAAAATAGATAAACCACCAGATAACATTTTTCCTAGTCCACAGGTTTTTTAATCGTGAAGAACGGCCAGACCAGTCGGGGCGCCGATTACCCCCGTAGCAAGAAATGACTATCAGACTGTGTGATAAAAATAAGCCTAGATACGGCCTGGCTGTTCCTAAAGCAGAAAAGAGAAAACAAAATACATATTTTTCTTGCAATTCACGTGCATTTTAGCGTGACATCGTGTAAACACTGCTTCACATGCAGTATGTGTTGATGTTGTTTTGAATTTGAAAACATGTGATGGAAACGGTTAAATGTTGGGTTAATATAAGAAAATCCATTCGAACAGAAATCTTTTTGTTTTAAATACCGTCACTTAAGAGAAAGTTGCTTTTTTAATTCTGTGATGTCTTAACCATCGGTTAGTAACATTCTTATGTAACATTTTTATGTGTTTGCTGTATCATACATGTTACTTTACTGTTTTAGTATTTTACGCATAAAACGGTCGTTGAATGTTGTTGTCTACAAAGTCAATTTTAGTCCTAAGATATCCACTGGTGGATTAACCGATGGACGGATTAGGTTTTGGGGATCTTGTCGGTTGGGGAATCTGTTAAATGTCCTATATGTCTACTTCGCTTAATTCACATAAAACACTTACTTACTCTATATTTTATATTTTATTGAACACTCACAGTTTTTAGGTTTCCCAACGTAAACTGACGAAAACAATAGAAGGTACACAAAAGCTCACCGTAAAACCTTGCTTTTCTTCTTACACCACAAATTGCAAATCCTTAAGTGCCAGCATTGATGTATGGTTGTATGTCATCGATATCGACCAATCGTCCAGCATCTATTTCTTCGCCACACATTGCACATTGGTTGTTGGTTGTTTCCAAAATTCTGTAAACAATGTGGTGGTAAATTGATCAATAATATATGTAATGGACGAGCTCGAAATTTTAAAGGTTTTAGAAAACAACAATTACTTGATAAATTCCACTTTCATCGCAGGGAAATCACACTCGGGACATGCAGCTACGTCGTCGCGAACAATATGTTGTCCCTGCAAGAAAATAACGTACACAAATAACCGAATGAACCATTCCGCTGGGTACCCGCGTAACTTACCGTAGCAATACATATTGGTAATGTCGTTTTACACTGTCCGCAAACTATATGCATGTTGGGGAGTGGTGTTTCACAAACTGGGCACGGACTCGATTCTTGTTCACCTTCATCTTCTAACTGTCCACGTGGAGCTTTTCTAACGATAGATTCGATTTTCTTTATGTATTTCGCATCGATTTGGCTCCGGTGCTCGGACCGCATCAGCATTACCGCGTATTCGAAGGCAGATTTTCGAAGACCCGTTCGGTGGCATTCGATGACAGTGGAGGTTAGAATAGGAACAACATCTAAAATGGCAAACAACATGCAAATCAAGAAAATGTTGTAATAATTCACACCCCGATTATACGCACGTGACGGAAATTGGGAAATGTTTTTCGCTACTTGAAGCAACAACTTCGCTGCCAGCAAATGATTTCCTCGTTTCACATGAATTCGAACCAGCGTGTAGCGATGCAGCAAAGCGAGTGTTACTTTCATATCGGTCGCAATAGCTAGATGGTTGCGTTTTAGTTCTTGGTACATGGAGAACAGTAAATCGTGAGCGCTGCGATAGTTACCGGCAATCTGTTCTTGGTTGGCAATGATCATGGCAGCTTTTGCTGCCTCTTTGAATTGACGCTTAGCCATATACAGCCGGAATAGCAGCTTCGGATCCTTCGGTATGCCGTCAGACTCACCCAAAAGATACTCTATCAGTACGTTGGACAATTTCTCATCTCCAGCCGATGCAACGCAATCAATAGCTAGAGACAGTGCCGTGTTTTCTTCATTTCCTACGGAAGCCGCCTTTAGCAACAGTTTAAGAGCTTTAGCATATTCTTTGCCCAGAAAATAGTACTTGCCGGCTAGGAGGGTGTACTTCTCACTGTCGAAATATCCTCCCAATTCAAGAAAATCACCCGATTTCGCAGAGGCGCTCTGCTCGAGCACCTCAGCATAGTACACTATTTTGTTCTGCTTTTGAGCTATCGTGAATGCTTCTGTTATGCATCCGCACAGTATCAGAAACTGTATCGCAGACTCGTAATCACCATGCTGCTCAAAATATTTCGATAACAGCTTCGATCCCTCCATGGAGCGTGTTTCCAGTAGAATCTCCGAAGCCGAATGAGGATCATCAAGGTACTGTAGATATATTCGGACGACACCGTCTAGATCTCCCGCAAGCTGGTAACTGTTGATTGCATCGGCGTAATGTCCCTCGGCTTCTTTGGCCCTACCATAGGCGGCGTGCAGTTTAAGGCTTACGACGTTTGGCAAGATCGTATCTGCTTTCTTCCACTGCTTCAGATTAATGAATATTTCTGCTGCCTTGTCCCAACTTTCCCCCTTTTCGAGCATTGAAGCTGCTTCAGACAAGTGTCCCGCAGTCAGCATTGCTTCGCCACATTCAATGTACAGTTGCTTGTCGTTGAGCTCCAGTGCCAGCTGTAGCCCCCGTCGTACATCACCACACTTAATGCTAGTTCGGGCGATGCCTGCTTTGCACAGTTTCACATGTTGCTCCTGTTGCTGTTGTTTGGATTCTGACTCTGTGTGCTTAAGACCTCTTTCAAAGTTCATCAATGCTTCAGCGTGGTTTCCACTAAAAATTGTTCACATTATCGTTAATCGTACTGTCTAGTGAACTTGGTAAGACATCTATATTACTTACGTGAATTCTAACTGTGCTCCATACTCGCGCGCTAGGAAAGGTAATTGTTCCGGTGCTAGTGTAGTTGCCAGCGCCATCGCTTGCTCCCATTGCAGTAGATCTCGGCACAGCTCTAGCGCTTCGGATGGGTTACCGCTCTTAGCGAATAGTGCTTTAGCTTCTTCTATTTCATTTCCCAAAACAGCACAAAATCCGGCCAGCGTATTTAAATCCTCAATTTGACTTACTTCTTCTAGCGCATAAACCATTGCAACGTCACCAATATTACGAAACACTTTAATTGCTGCAAAAATAACCAACATTAGGGTGTGTGTGTTTTTTTTTTTTTAATTTAAATTCATTTGCATTAGGTATTTCCAATGAAAATACTCAATATACTTACCGAAAGCCACATTCAAATCGGCAATAGCTGCCATTCCTAGCTCCCTCCATTCGTCGACATCATTCATCAATTTGCAAAGTTCCCAGGCATCTCCGTACTTGCGCATCAGTTTGGTGGTACGAAGCTGTTCCTTTACATCGCGACCAGGTTTATTGGCGTGTGTGTCCAGTATGATCGATGTTAGCTTTCCTCCGCTGCCATGTAGGCAGAGATCTCCATCGTACAGCATCAGAGGCGTCTGTTCACTTATCAAACTTGTCGTACCGACTTTTTCGACCATTTTACCTTTCACAGATACACGTACGAATGCGTATGTGATACACGTGTTTCGATCATTTGCTACGAAAATGTGTGGCTGCGAAAAGTCCCACAGAACGCCGGTACAATATTTGGGGAAATCTGATATTCGTAATGCTTCGTCACAAGCTGCGATGAAAAGATAGCCCTGGCTGTGGTCATCGATAAATATCAATCTTGTACCGTCAACATCCGGATATATAGCTCGTATCCCGACTTGATGACGAAACTGCAACACTGTGGACCAGTTTTCGAGCGAAAAATAAACTATGTTACCAAGCTGAAATAACAAAAGGAAAACCATCAATATTGACTGACTACTACTGCTTTAGCAGTTAATGCAATGATAGTATATGTCTTACATCTGTTGCAAAGCATAGAAAATCATTTGTCAACCCAAGGCACGTTATAACCGACTCTGCCAAGCCTCTTATCTCATCCGGAAATATTTTCGGTTCACGATTCTGTGTCGCTTCGTTTGAAGATTCAATCTGGAAAAATGTTTTTAAAAAAATTCTTTTCTAATGCTACACTTGAATACCCCACCCCAGTATCTGTTACAAAATCTTACCGTATGTAGCATTATTTGTCCACCGCACAGCACGGCACAATAGTCGGAGCTAAGGGCCACCTGTTTGATTTCTGACATGTACTCCCGATCACCGAGCAGCAGCGGAGTATCGCTCAACGAACGACCAAGATCGTAGAACCAAACGTGATTGTTCATACCACATGCCATGTGGTACGGGCCGATCGTCAAAAACGATGGCTCAATTTCAAGCGTTATAAGTACGGGTGTCGATTTTTGACGATCCGGTGCATAATGGTAAATCGCTATCTCTGCCAAACTCGATAACAGTGCTATTCTTGGCGGTGCTACTGCGTACAGCGAATGAAGCTTCGTGACAAACACACAAATTGCACCCTGAGATGTCGTTACACCGAGCAACTGTCCGTCTGTGCTCCATTCAACGTGCTTTAAGGCTGCCTGGTCGGGTAAACTGAGAATCTTAACGGTTTCTTGCAGGTTAGTCATGGAATGAACTTTTACACTGCAATGAAAAATTAGTTTTAATCGAGTTGGTGCAATTTTTGGCATGAAACTTGTGCGTTTTTCTTACTTATTATCTCCACAGGACGCAATAAGCTCCAACTCCTTACAAACGGCAATACTGTTAAGCGAATCGCGATGATTTTTCACCTGCCATAGCTCCTGTCCGACTTCGCGCGGGTGCGTTGAAATAGCTACGACATGACCCAGGCTGAAACCCAGCAGAATATATCCATCGGCAAACCATTTGTGTTGCAGCAGTGATCCGTATCGTTGCTGAAATCCTAGCTCCGTGGGAGAGTCCGGTTCGGGTAGATGGTAGAGGAAGAGCGTACGTTTGCCCAGAATCATACTGATCGTATTTTCTCCCGGCACACGTTCGTCTGTCTTCATTTCGGCAAAATACATATCACTCGGACAATCGCGAAGCTGGATCGAACGCAACGTGTCGCCCTCCTCATTGCTGAGAGTGAGATATTTGTCTTCACTGCCAAGCGCAAGGATATTCTCCGTGGACCAAGCACCGCAGGTTATGCGTTTCGTGTGCTTGCCAAGAATTGGTATTCGTTTTGTGGAGATGTGATTGTAGATAGACAGATTTCCGCGCGACGTTCCTACCGCAAGAATGGCTATTTTCTTCGACCAAATTATACAACTCGGCAGGTCACGAAGTCCTATGTCGACGGTTTGCTTTTTCTGCGAGTTTGAATCCCAAATGATAAGCTGGTGTGAAGAGGCCGTTATCATTGCCAGAACGTCTCCGTCGCGATCCCAAGCAAACCCAGCGCAAAGCCTGCATAGGTAAAACAGATGACGATAGGTAAATATTGACCAATCTTGCAAAACCTTCCCTCGCAAAAACCAAACTTACCCCTGCAGTACAATTCGTTCCTGCAGTTGCCCTTGGCGGTTGAAAATAGCCACCGTACCATCGCTCCCGGTGCTAGCCAACAGTTGTGCAGAAGCACCTGTCTGCCATAGGAAATATACATCACCTTGGCCGTGTGGTTCTTCATGACGGTAAAGAACCTGTACGAAAACGAAACACAAACACCAGATATGATAATTGTAACGCGAAAATGACCGGAAATGCCGAAGACCAATTACCTTTTCGTTGCTCATTCTGTTCGCACTCTTCACGATCTTTCACAACAAAATTTCTACGCGCTGCTGTTTGTTCTATTAGGTTACGGTAAAAACCATTTTGGAAACTTTCTTAAATCAAGTGTTTAAGCAATTACACACAGATCTATAAATGTTTGCGTATCGCATTGAAAATTTTCTGTTTATCACAAACCATGGACATTGGTTGCTATGGTAGCGCTAACCCAAACGATCGATTGCTGAACGTGCCGGTACAGCAGCGATAAAACATGTGACTGCTCAGTCACTTTAATTATTCGTTTATTATACACTTAACTCTTGTTTGCATCACTACATTTCACGGAAAGTTCAACAACTTGTTTATTGATAGAACGCTTTGTTTGAACGCCACCAAACAGGTGCAAACCGAACACAAACAACACAAGGTAACAGGTTCAATCGATTTGATAAATTGACAGGTGTAAATCTGACGTTTGTAGATGCACAATTTAACAACGAAAAAAGATACCTATCTACGCGTAGATGTTGCAACATACCGCTGAATGCATGTAGCAACCAAAACTCGTCTTAAAAGACAGATTGGTTTGGGGAGAGGAGTTGTTCTAATTTAAAAAAAACGCTTGCAGGTGGTGTCCATCAGATTTTTAAAAGTTATTAAACCATCTTCTGAAACAAGTGAATAAAATTGTATTTTATACAAATACGAAAATACCTCGCATAACTTTAGAACAAAGAAACAAAAATTGCCTCATTCGACCAATTACCCATTATGTGAGTTCATTTGTTAGATAGTCATATGGTATGTATATTGCATTAAGCATATATGCTCCCTTTATTTCGAATATCTGCGCTGGTGCAAAAAGCTGTAGGATTCTGTTTCTTCCTACTGTTCGGTTGTTTATATTATGTCAAAAGAATGTGTATAGTTGGCAGTTGTTATCGTACCGTATCTTTATGTACGGTCTCTTGCTACTGTTTTTGTTCAGTGCATTCTTCCGCATTATCAATCGTATCTTCCTTTGCTTCCTGGGCAACTGCTGCTTCAGATTCCGTTTCACGACATTCGCTAGCATTGTCGACTGGTTCATTATTTTCTGTTAAGGAATCTTCTTGTTCCGGCACCGGTTCCTCTTCGCCAATGATAATTTCTTCGGGATCCGGAGCACGAGGAAGAAAGTCTTCTTCGGGATAAATTTCATGGAAACATTTTTTCGCTTGCTGAATGCTTTGATCGTAGTCTAGTTCGTGATAGGGACCGCACACTAGGCGAACACCCGCCGGCATGGATACGTGTGCATTTTCAGTGCATACAAGGCAACTGGGAATGTTAAAGTATGCTTCGTACAGAATGGTTGAAGTAGTATTTTCATGTTGCACCCTTTCTTCCTGTTCTTCCTTTTCTTCTGCTGTTACTGCCGGTCCCGAGTAATCGTTGCTGAGGATCTGAGCAATATATGGCTTTAGATCTTCGTCCGGATTTTGAGTTACAGCTGCCGTAGTCACATGAATAAGATCTACAAATGGATTCGCGAAGAAAGTTAAGAATAAAACAATCAGGAACATCGGACTGTGATTGATTATACTCACAAATATCTTTGGGACAGGTTCCGCTGGTGTGCGACATCTGTAGTACAGTAGCACCATCCGTACGGTCAGTCACAGCCGGAAGCTTCATAATTGCCACCCCGCCACCTCCAGGATTCTGAGATGCGCCACCGAAAGGCACATTTGTTAATATTACGGCTCGTGCCAAATTCCCACACGGCTTGTGTTTCGCACATTCCGCAGGAGTGCTCGTGTTGAATATCGTTCGCGATAAGTACCCTTGACCAACGATCAAATTTTTCGATGTAATGTTTTGTTTACCACATTTCACCGATTCGTATTTCCGTCCCTCGCCGCTCGTTTCTAGTTGAATGCCTTCGACTGTTTTGTTTAAACAATAGATTCCTCCAAAGACGGCACACAGTCGGCAGAAACATTGGGGTATCTCTCCACAGCCGTACACGGGAAATAGAAACGGACTGTTTCCATAGTGGCCGAGACTCATGAGAAATTTTTTAACAGCAGCCACCCCTTCTTGACACGGTGTGCGTTCATTTCCCATCGCTATTGCGCATAACACGTAGTGGACGAGGTTCGGTGTTAATTTGTGCGTTTGCAAATGTTCCAAAAACGTTTTACCGTTCAGGTCCTCCTGTGCTTCTGCGTTTTCTTCGTACGAAGCACAGCTCTGTAGGAACTTCATCAGTAGCCGTTTTTCAATTACGTTTACGTCTTTGCTGGTAAAAACATCCGACCTGGAACATGGCACCGTCATTATGCGTCCATCCCACACGGTGGCCACTCTGTCTAATGCTCGGAATTCGGTGTACCGACAAATGTTGGAAGAGATCAAAAGATCCACCATTGCACCACGGGCATAGAGCAACTTTGGAGCAAGATCAATGTTAAATCGGCGATACTCCTGTTCGATTTTTTCTCGGTTCCAACCGTCCACATCTCCGTTTTCGGCAAAGTTATACCAACTTTCTCGCCCATTTTGGATAACCGTTGGTAGTGAATTCAATCGAAGAAAATTATTATTGATCGATTCTGTTGCAGTGCAATCCGTGGAAATGCCTGTCTGAAGATACTTGCGAAAGGTATCGAAGTTGAACGATGCCCAATATCCACCATAATAGTCATTAGTATCTAAATGTAGAACCGTTTTTCCAACACGACTCGCAGCCGCTGCTATGATAGATTCCGTCAAACCTACACAGAAAAAACATGATACATTGATTTGTTGGTAAATTTAGTCATATGACTCACCTGTTCCAATGACTATTAAATCAAATTCTGTCGGTAAATCGTCTTCCATGACTTTTCCTTTTTAGTGTAATCTAAACGGGGACTAACACACGTTCGATCTTTTGCGAAATGACCAGGATGAAAGGAATGCAAATTTATTTTTTGCAACACTTTTCGTCACAACAAAAGAACAGCAGAAATGAAAATACATACTCAATGTCAACAACTTGACGAGAGTGTCAGATTGGACCAAGCAGAATTTTTGTTGTTTCCGTGCTACATCTGAGCAGTGTTGCCAATTTGATCAGCCGGCCGTCTTCCGAACTTAACGAAAACATTCTTGAAAATGCTTAGAATTCGAAGCTCATCTAGTTGGGGATATTTTTTTAAATTAATTTCGTTTAGTTAAACTTATTAGTTTTGTTGATCAAAAGTTTAATCAGGATCATCTGTAGTTTAGTCTTCAAAGCCGTTTTTTAATTAATTTTAAATAGTATTTTATATTTCTCCGAATAACAAATTTAAAAACAGGTGTAATAGCTTTTGAAAACAATCTATAGGGTAATGATATTAATTTTTATTGCCATGCAAGAAGAATCACGCTCTTTCCATAAATTAATCCCCGTTTACTGTCGATTATATAGGGACATGCAATAATAAAATCAAAATGTGTGGTGCGTATTATGAAGATTTTTGTGTGTAGGTAATCAAATGTTAAATTGATTACATTAACTTCAGTGTATCGATGGCGGAAGACAATCGTTCTATTTCCACCTTCGATTGGTCCAACTTTTCCACGTTTGCTTTTCGAACATCTTCGGGCACTTTGCTGGCGTAGTTCGGAACGCCCATTGCTTGTTGCAGCTTTGCAATGGATTGCAACAGAGTTTCTTGTTT
The DNA here is from genome assembly GCF_943734845.2 of Anopheles funestus. Taxonomy (NCBI): domain Eukaryota; kingdom Metazoa; phylum Arthropoda; class Insecta; order Diptera; family Culicidae; genus Anopheles; species Anopheles funestus. Next base: position 47,862,134 of record NC_064599.1, read on the forward strand.
TTTCGTCATTTTCTCAATTTCTTTGTCCACCTCGATCAAACCCTTCAACATGAGGTGTACCACACACTGTCCGGAAATGGTAAGGATAGCACAACCAGCAGGTGGCACCGTGCCAAAGTTGACCTGGGAAAATGCCATTGTTTCCAGTTCTAGAGTGAAGCGTTCTAGAGCACTGCGCACACCTTCGTCACTACATATAAAATACGCATCGGTTTTGATCTTGTTCGGGATATTGTAGTCGCTACGGGCCGAACGAATGTCTCGGGCCGTTTTTTGTACGAATTCGAATCCCTTCTCGATTGATTCATCCTTCCATGGGCTAGTAGATTGCTCGGGATAGGATGCGACACAGATACTAGCCACCGTGGCAATGTCTCCTCTTGGCAGTCGTTGATACAGTTCCTCAGTAATGAACGGCATGAAGGGGGATAGTAATTTCAGACCCAAATTGAGGCACGTGTATAGCGTTCGGCGTGCTGCTGCTTTAGCAGGTTCATCATTCATCTGAAAGACGGATTTCAAGCACTCCAGATACACGTCGCACAGATCGTAGAGCCAGAAGTTATAGCATGCATTCGTTGCCTGCGCAAATTCATATTTTTCGAAACCGCGATTCGAAATCTCAATGCACCCGGCAAGCCGTGAGAGAATCCATCGATCAATATTGCTTTCTGAACCATCCTGTTTGTTTTTGTTCCAGAAAAGAAAAATGTTAAATAAAAGGATACATACAAGTATTATAAAGAACACTTACCAGTGATGTAATGATGTCATACTTCTCAGTGCCTGGGAAATACATCAAAGCAAACTTAGTGGCGTTCCAGAGCTTGTTGCAGAAGAAACGATAGCCTTGGACGCGCTGAATATCCAGATTGATATCTCTCGCTTGTGTCATATACGCACACAGTGCAAATCGTAATGCATCAGTACCACATTCCGGAATGCCATTCGGGTAATCTTGCTTCTGACCTTCTTTAGCCTTTTCAATTTCCTTTGGATCCAAATTTGAATCGTACAGTTGTTTGTGCAACCCTTCGAGCGATATACCTGTTATCACGTCCATAGGATCGATTACATTACCCAGCGATTTGGACATCTTGCGACCGTGTGCATCCCGCACCATCGGATGTAAGAACACCTCCTTAAAGGGAAGTTTTCCTAGTAACGTTTGGCCGAAGAACACCATGCGGGCAACCCAGAAGAAGAGAATATCATGTCCCGTCTCCAGTAGTGTGGTAGGATAGAACAGCTTAAGATCGTCCGTATTGTCAGGCCAGCCGAACACGGAAAAGGGGAACAAACCGGAACTGAACCACGTATCAAGCACGTCTTCATCTTGCTTCAAACTAATGAGCGATTTGTCCACGTGCAGTGCGGCCGCAGCCTTGGCAAGTGCTTCTGTTTCCGTGCGACCAACGTACCACAGATTTTCGTCGCTTAAATTTTTCGGTGCTTTAGCAGGATCCTTGAACACTACTTGATATGCCGGAATTCGATGACCCCACCAAAGTTGACGTGATACACACCAATCACGTATTTCATCCATCCAGTGGTACCAGATTTTCTTGTGCACGTCCGGTGTGATTGTAAGCTCCCCTGAGCGCACGGCATCAGTCGCCTTAGCTGCCATCTCGCTGCACTTGACGTACCATTGCGGTTTGATTAACGGTTCCACAATGTCCTTCGACCGAGAACAAACAGGCACCACCATTGGATTGTCCTTCGTGTCCCGGTATAGTCCCTTCTCTTGCAATGCATTCAGTATAGCTTTACGAGCATCGAATCGCTTCATGCCAGTGAAGGTTCCATAATCGCCCACAATGATACCATCGTCGGAGAAAATTGTAATAAACGGAAGATTGTGCCGTTTGCCAACGTCGTAATCGTTTGGATCGTGCGCTGGTGTTATTTTGACGGCACCCGTTCCGAATGCCATTTCCACAAACTCGTCACACACGATGGGTAACTTACGGTCGCAGAATGGATGCTGGACGAATTTTCCGTGCAGATGTTGATAGCGTGCATCCTTCGGGTGCACTGCTACGGCTGAATCGCCCAGCATTGTTTCAACACGTGTTGTTGCTACCACAATCTCATCACTATCGCTACCAATGACTTTGTAGGCAAAGGACACAAGCACTCCAAATTCGACCTTTTCGATATAGCCGGGGATAGATAGTTGCGTGCGTCCGGTCACTTCTATCTTGTCCACTTCGATGTCGGATATGGCAGAGCGTAACGTGCAAGACCAGTTCACCAAACGACTGCTACGGTAAACCATACCCATCTCATGCATTCTAACAAACGCTTCCGTGACGGCTTTGCATAGTTTCGGGTCCATTGTAAAGCATGCCCGGTCCCAATCGAACGAAGAGCCCAGTTTTTTCAGCTGATGATAGATGCGATCGCCCTTTTCATTGCGCCATTGCCATATCTTGTCGATGAACTTTTCACGCCCCAAATCATGTCTCGTTTGATTGTGCTCTCGAAACAGTTTTTTCTCAACAACGACCTGCGTTGCTATACCGGCGTGATCGCATCCCGGCACCCACAGTGTCGTACGGCCTTTCATTCGATGCCAACGAGTGATAGCATCCTCAATGGCATTCGTCAATGCGTGGCCAAGATGTAAAGAGCCAGTAACGTTGGGAGGGGGTATCACCATCACAAACTGTCCCTTCGGGTTGTTTAACTTGCGCTGCATAGAAAAAGGAAAGGAATGAAGCAAGATGTTTCCGAACCCAGTCTCTACCACTCTATACGTACCCCATACTCAGGCTTAAAAAAACCTTCCTTCTCCCACCAGCTATACCATGCTGCTTCCACATACTGCGGGCTATAGGAATCGGGGAATGGACCGGATAAATCTTTCTTTTCCCCGTCCTTTGTAGTGCCAGTGTAAACTGCCGCTTCTTTGCTCTCCTTCACTTTTTTCTGTAAATAGTAAATGTTTGTAAAGGTTATAGGTCAAAGTTCGTGGCTTAGATGTTGCATTTTATCCGTTGGCGAAGATTTTCGTACAAGTGATGGCCCAAATCAATACAGAAGATTGATCTGTGCCTTTCACTTTTGATATACTGTTCCAAATGGTAATACCCTTTCTAATTGCCAGCTTGCCAACGTGCTTACTTTTCGTACGTTCATATGCAGAAACATATCAGAAATGTGATGCAATATGTGGAATAAATAACACACCTCAGTTTTGGGCTTCGAAGCTGCTTGCTGCTCTTGCTGCTGTTTTTTGTTCAACTTCTCTTGCAATTTTGCCAACTTGGCCGCTTTTTCTGCTTCTTTTTTTAACTGTTTTTCGGTTTTCACCGGTGCTGCAGTAGCACCGTTATCTTGAGCACCATCCGGATTCGTCATACTAACGTTAACAGGAGAGCTTTTCTACACACGAGTTTTACACTATGAAAGAAAAGTTTGTGATGAACTGGGATGTATTTTTTAATGCTCACTTCCACAACAAGTGTAACAAAAGTGAATTTAAGACCCACTGTAGGCTAATTCTCCCGTCGATCGTTCCGAAAAACAACTGACGTAGAAAGGTAAGCAACCACGCGACGGAAAAAATGACAGTATTGAATTCTGCAAAATACCCCATGTAACATTTTCCCCAAGAAACAATTACAGGTAGTGCCCGAGATACACTTTTAACGGTTGTGGACAAATTTAGGCTTAAGTCTGAAACACGACCCCCCCCACTCACGGGCACTCATTTGAGTGACTTTTTTCCGTGCAGGGTGGTTCGAAATCGGTTGCGTGTTTTTTTAATTATGTTTCGAGACACAGACACCTGAGGGCATGGCCGTCGAAGAAGAAAATGTAGCAATTGGTGCCATCTATCGACCACAGGTCAAAGATTGGCGATCCGTTGGAGCTTTCGCGAATAGCGGCCACAGACATGGTAGCGATTAGTGGTGCATGGACGAAATGTAGCCACAAGTGCCATCTAGCCATGGCCAGAAGAAAGTTTGGCGATATCTTGGATACCGGCGGAGCTATGGGGCAAAGTTGGGCCAAAAATGAGGAAAATTTTACGATTTCACAAACAGGGTATGGAACTTGCGGCTAAAGTCTGAAACAAGACCCCCCCCACTCACGGGCACTCATTTGAGTGACTTTTTTTCATGCAGGGTGGTTCGAAATCGGTTGCGTGTTTTTTTAATTATGTTTCGAGACACAGACACCTGAGGGCATGGCCGTCGAAGAAGAAAATGTAGCAATTGGTGCCATCTATCGACCACAGGTCAAAGATTGGCGATCCGTTGGAGCTTTCGCGAATAGCGGCCACAGACATGGTAGCGATTAGTGGTGCATGGACGAAATGTAGCCACAAGTGCCATCTAGCCATGGCCAGAAGAAAGTTTGGCGATATCTTGGATACCGGCGGAGCTATGGGGCAAAGTTGGGCCAAAAATGAGGAAAATTTTACGGTTTCACAAACAACGTATGGAACTTGGTTCCTCGATGAATAAATCACTTTTCACTATGCGAAAACCTCCTTACAATTTAATAGTAATTGTAAAAAAAATCAAATTCAGGCCACATTGCATAGTCTCCGAACCACCATGTACGAAAAATTGACACGCAGATGAGTGACCGTGAGTGGGGGGGTCGTGTTTCAGACTTTAGCCCAAATTTAGGCTAAAGTCTGAAATAAGGACGACTAAAGTCTGAAATAAGGACCCCCCACTCACGGTCACTCATCTGCGTGTCAATTTTTCGTACAGGGTGGTTCGGAGGCTATGTATTGTGGTCCTTTTTTATAAATACAAATACATTGTAAGGGGACTTGCGCACAGTGAAAATTAATTTATTAATCGAGGAACCAAGTTCCATACCCTGTTTGTGAAATCGTAAAATTTTCCTCCTTTTTGGCCCAACTTTGCCCCATAACGCGGGCGGTATCCAACGGATCGCCAATCTTTGACCTGTGGTCGATAGATGGCACCAATTGCTACATTTTCTTCTTCGACGGCCATGCCCTCAGGTGTCTGTGCCTGGAAACACGATAATAAAAAAACACGCAACCGTCACAATTACGATTGTGAACCACCCTGCACGAAAAATAGTCACTCACGTGAGTGACTGTGAGAGGGGGAGTCCTTATTTCAGACGTTAGCCTAAACCGTAAAAAAGGAAAGGCTGCTGGCAATGCTTAGTCGCACGACCAAACCAAAGAGGTGCCATTGCGCATTTGATTTGGTCGTACGGCTTTTTTATTTGGTAACTAAAAAAATATTGAAATAATTTGTTGACATTAACATCGAGAAAATAACAACAATTTCGCCTTTATACAAGCGAGTTCAATTTGATCAAAAAATTTTGATTTGGTCGTCGATCAAATTCGACATCCGATTTTATCTGTCAAATCCAAGGTATTTTAATATAGGAGGTAGAGTTATCCAGAGCAAATAGACATTTCTCAACATGACAGAAGTGTTCCGTGGTCATTGAGGGTGGGAGTGAAGGAGATTGGTGGTGGTGGAAGTGACGATTTGGCGAAGGCACAGTGTGTTTCATGCCAATTGAAAGTTTTAATCCAATGTTTAAAATCAATGAGCGAGTTTTGTTGTAAAATACGCTTAATTTTATATTACAATCGACTAATCAATGCAAGTTTCTTTTATTTCGAAACCGCAAAACTGTTTTTGTATCCAAAAATTACTTTTTTGCAGTTTTTTTAAATCAAATAACAATTTTGAATTGTCATGGAAAACACTGTATCGTGTTTACTTTCAGGCTTCTTGTACTTTCGGATTGCTCTTTTGTTTTAAGATGGCTTTGCATAGAAATCATTTGAAAGTATGTTTTTTCGGCGGTATATCTTCGATAATGTGTGCGAGAAGGTTTTGTGATTGTGAACACAAGCTAGTTGAACTTGAAGCGAATTGAATTCATTACTTTCAGCGCCAGCTTGTTTATTTAGGTAGAGGCAACCCATATGATTTTGTAAACAAAATCTGACAGATGTCCACCAAAATGGCGCCCTATCAGATTGATAAAAATTCACCTCCTAAATTAATACACTTTGGTCAAATCCCATACAAAATTTTGAAAAAAATCGTGTACGACTAAGCACTGCCACCAACCAAAGAGATGTAACTGGAATTTGCTCCGGTCCTTCGTTTGAATCATTACCGTTGTGCCGACAGACTGCTTCATTAAAAAAAAAGGTACAACAAACACAGTAATGTTTACCTGTAGTTTGTTACGGATATGCTTTTTCTAGAATTATATGGAATTCCAACAGTACTTAATAAATAGCACATAAAGACGGTAGCAACAACTAATGAAATCATAATGGAAAGGAAACAGAAGATTGTTCATTTTTCTTTTTTCCATTATCAGCTCGCGAATCCATCACTATCACCTGAGTACACGCGACGTCGCTGTTATCGTCGTATAAATACTTTCTTTCGACGTTGATCCGACCTCGTTTGCTAACAAAATGTAGCAAATGACGTTGTTCCGAATGTCGAATATTTTTCAATTTGTCGTTTGGGTCAGATTCAATTATCGGAAGTTTATATATTAACCTCGGCTGAAAATGTCAAACCAAAGACAATTTGGAACATTTCAATGTGTATTTGTGTTTGTGTGGAAAAATTGCACATCTGTGTTCAGTGTGTGGTAATTCGTAAGTCAAAAAACCGAATCGCGTAGTAAAACCGCTACGAACGACTGATCCCTTTCCGGTAATCGGGCATTTCTGTGTTGTTTCCATCTTCGATCAAGTAGCGCAGTAAAAAGCTGCGTTGTTTGAATTGTTATTCGATATAGCTATGATGCTTGCTTCCGCCGTACGTAATTTGTCCCGTCGGTCGTTCTCGACCTCTAAAGCGGTCTCAGCCCAACAATTGACCGTCCGCGATGCCCTTAACGCAGCGCTTGATGAAGAAATGGAACGGGACGAGAAGGTGTTCCTGCTCGGTGAAGAAGTGGCCCAGTATGATGGTGCGTACAAGGTAAGAAATCGATGCAGGACTTACCATTTGTTGGTCTCTGCAAAGATAAAAGAACGATTACGTAAACATATCTCTAGTGACAATCCTGTGTGTAGTGGTTGCAAAGAGGAAAAAAAAATAAAACAGTTTCAGTTTGAGGGCAAAGAAGGGTCATGGTGTTCATGTTACGCGCAAAACAAATAAAAATAATATATGAACACAAGGAAAGGTTATCTAATACATCAAAGCAGCTAGCTTTGAAGCCAGAATTTCGCAGTGTAGTGCATGGATGCAAAAGTGATAGTGAACGTCATGGATTCAGATGCGTGTTTGTTTACATTCTGATCTTGGCAGGTTTCCCGAGGACTGTGGAAGAAATACGGAGATAAGCGAGTAATCGATACTCCCATTACGGAAATGGGTTTCGCCGGTATTGCAGTTGGTGCGGCAATGGCTGGACTGCGTCCGGTTTGCGAATTCATGACATTCAACTTTTCGATGCAGGCCATCGATCAGGTACGAGCGGGTGAAACAAACAAATTAAAAATCAATGAAAATCTAACTGTATTTACACTCCCTTTGAAGGTTATCAATTCCGCCGCTAAAACGTTCTACATGTCTGCCGGTACAGTCAACGTTCCGATTGTGTTTCGTGGTCCAAATGGAGCTGCAGCAGGTGTTGCGGCACAGCATTCGCAATGCTTTGGCGCCTGGTATTCGCATTGTCCCGGTTTGAAAGTGGTATCACCATATGACAGCGAAGATGCAAAAGGTAGGATTGTTTGTTGACCTGTCCATATGATATGGAAATAATTACGGCGATATGTGTAATTGTCTTTTCTTTACTGCAGGACTGTTGAAGGCTGCCATTCGCGATCCAGATCCAGTAGTAGTGTTGGAAAACGAAATGGTATATGGAGTAAGTTACCCCGTGTCCGATCAAGTTTTAGACAAGAACTTTGTGCTACCTATTGGCAAGGCAAAGATAATGCGGCCTGGTAAGCACATCACTATAGTTTCACACTCCAAATCTGTTGAGACCGCACTCCAAGCGGCCAACGAACTGGCGGGTAAAGGAATCGAAGCAGAAGTCATCAACTTACGATCACTTCGTCCTTTGGACTCGGAAACTATTTTCAAGTCCGTACAAAAGACTCACCATCTCGTGACGGTAGAGCAGGGATGGCCTCAAAGCGGTAAGTGATCCCTCTCTCTCTTCTTCTCAATGTTTGTGCCATACAACTGGTTGTAATTTGTATTTCGATTGGGTATTACATTTTTTACAGGCATTGGCTCAGAAATCTGTGCGCGCATCATGGAACACGAGACATTCTTCCATCTGGATGCACCGATTTGGCGTGTCACCGGTCAGTAGGTCCTTTCACTGGGAGAATAGTTATCGTCTGTAACATTTATTTACGCTTCTTCTATTTCTTTTGCTAGGTGTCGATGTTCCAATGCCCTACGCTAAGACATTAGAAGCAGCTGCGCTTCCACAAGTACCTGATGTTGTCACTGCCGTTAATAAGGTGCTAGGTGTGAAGTAAATCTCAGGCCCATCCAATTGAAAGCATGTTCTTTGCAGTTCAAAACATACAAAAACATGATTGTTGTCCATAGAGGGTTTCAGTGATGCCAGGCATATTACAGTTCTGTTTTGATTAGACAGTGTTAGACAGGTGATAAACCACTTTTTATTTCCTTTCATTTTTGGCATGTTTCAGGCAAATTTCTGTTCAATTAATTCGTTGATGTAACATTAGCGTTGTTTTGGGAATTTTAATCTATGGGACGTAGCTACGAAATCCGTATTTCACATGAGTGTAGTAGCACCTAGCCGAATGTGTTTTTGGCACGAGTTTGGAAGACGGTAGAATAAGATCTGCGTAAGCAAAAGAAAATGCTGTCCGTAAAGCAACTGGAGCTAATTTATTGTAATTTCATAGAGATTTTTAGTTTTCTTAACACATCACCTTATGCCAAGGGCATATATTAAAAAAAAAAAACGATAGAAGCTTGTATAGGATTTCTTTTGTCACCGGTTTAACAAATGTTTGTATGCTTCATTACATCTTTCAATATGCAGAGGAACTCATTTATACGCCAGCTAGCGAAACGCCGCCAAGAAAAGTAACGAATCATTACTCCACCAGAAGAATTAAGATATAGCTACGAGAAACAATTGTAAATAAATTATTCACATTTCACCATCAAGGATAAACTCAAGAATGCAAAATCCACAGAACAAACTACACAAACGGTACCATGGAAAGGAAAACTCTGATCTGCTGTTCGAATCGGTATGGTAATGAAATGCAATATAAACTGGGACAAATAAATCTAGTTGAAAGATATTATGCTCAGGAAATTGTTGCGTTTTGCGTAATTTTTTGTTGTGTCACTAGAAAAAAAAATGATAAAATTTACCCAAATTCAGTTGACTAAGCCAACCAAAACATAATTATCTGATGTAATAACTGAGAAAATAATTTGAATTGTATGATGAATAGTTTCGTACCTTTTTAATTATCTTTGGGAGCAGAAGGTAATGATGCGGGCTGAAACTCCTTTGCCCCTGATATGCTTTCGTGTATTCATTGAAATCGCTGGTATAGTTAAGACAATCTGAACCGGATGGTTCTGTCCGGCTTGCTGATTCATTCTTGACTGATATGAGGAGTGTAATTTTCCTCCCGTTGAAGTAGGAAGGAATGGGGTAATTTAAATTATTTAAAACAACTTCTAACTACACTTCAAAACTAATTGGGAACCTGGCCATGCCTTCGCAATGTGCTCGACCCTAACCAGGGTAATATATACAGCATATTAAAAAAAAACTAAAAGAAATATGTTCTTGATTACATATAACAAATTTTGGGTTTGAAATCCTGTTCTTTCTTCTATAGACAAATCCAAATTTATTAACCTCATGATTGTTCGGATCCTACAGAAAGAATGGCAAAGAATTTTAATCGATACTAAAAATGTCTAACCAGTAATTCGAGGTGTAACATAACACAAACATAGTTCCCATTTTTAATAGAAATTCATCATTGTATTATCCTTTGCTTCAATGACTTCAATATAATAATGATTGCATTTGTTAACGTACTGTTAATTTTAATTTTAATTGTGAAATATTATCCTTTAATAAGTACCTAATTTATTGGTAAATAAATTTAAATTAATTAATATCCTATTAATTATATATATCTCCTGAAGCAAAAAGGAAGAAACTGGATACTGAAAGCAAAATAGCATCGTGCTGTGATGTTTCATGATATTCTTACATATTTTGCGATTATATTTCGCTTGCAAAATCGACTGTTTTATTTGGTTTGGTTTATTTTATTCCATTCCAATAGGGTAAATTACGCATGGACATAACTCCGCTAGAGTGTGCTGAACACCGTGTCACTTGCCATGAGACTTTCGAGTATGTAGTGTTTTCCAGTCGGTTGCTTTTTAACACTACATTAGCATCGTTTGTTATTCGACGGCTTGAATGCAAGAGTGCATCCCGGTGAATTATACAATCAACACTGCTGTCGCGCATATAACGATTGCCAAGAGATGTGTGATCTTTTCGTGGATGTCGGAAAACAAAATATTAAACAATGCTGGTGCGTTGGTCTGCGGATATCGTAGCAAAAAACAAAACGATTGTCATATCTATATACACATTATATTCCATTTTTAAGCCGGTTAATTCCATAGAGATCGATGAGTGTGTTTGTGTTGCATTTGCATGGTTCAGTGAACTGATGTTCAAAGTTGGAACCATACAAAACATTCACGGCAACGAAGGTTTCGTAAGGCAGGGCAATTTCTTAACTCCTTCTAAGGTCATTAGAATGTTTTATTCAGCGTTAAGTTTCACCAGAAATAGAATAGAAAACAAGGATTCAATTGTAATAACAATATTAAATAATTGCAAAAGTTTGTTGTTTTTCAATTGTACAAAAAAAAACCATTTACATCGTTTAAGTACCTCAACATCAGAGTATATCAGTATTCATTACTGCCTTTCCGTCTATGGTAGTAAAACATTAAATTCGGATTAAAGAATAATAGAATAGATTTGGAGGTAAAGAATAGATTTTGGAGGTCAACTGACTTTACAAACACGATTCTCTTATTGTCTTAAATACCTGAAAGTGGTTCCAACACCGCTGAATGCTATCTTCTGAGGATCATGTATCCCTGGTAGACACGCATCCAACTGCATATAATGCTGCATGTAGTGCTAATACAGCTAATACATATTATCTCTATCTGTATGGTATCATCCATATTACCAACGAGTATTTTAGATCGGGCATATGGCCTATATACTAAGAATGTGTAAAGGAAAGCTTAGCAAGCAGGATTCGTATACCGTACCACCACTGAAGTACCTCACGTACAAAACAAGAGGAGGTACTAAAATATTCGTGGCTAATTTTTTTTCTATTAAATGAAACAACTATTATGATAATAATATACCCATGCTAAATGTAATTGTTTGTTCTTTACATTCTATGAACAGTATACAGGTGTACTTCCGGGTTTAAATGATAAATTGCTTGTGTAAGCTGGATGCTGTCCGAAATATGGAATACATATTACAATATTGCACTACCTAAAATGCTTAACAAACGATACACTACCAGGTCTGGCAGTTGGAAATTATTAAGAAGTTTATTGCTTTTTTATAGCGTTTTTATTGGAAACTTACCGATATTGAAAATACAACAATAGGGCAAAGTGAAAGGGTACACAGTCTTCTCGTAAGTGAAAAGGTAAAATATTAACATACAAATGAATAAAAACAACACATGTACGAGTTTTATGGTGGTGAAACGTTTTTTTTTTTTTGCTTTCTCTCTATCTACGATGGTTACCACGGAACGGTATTTGATTGTTTTGCTTTACGAGGGTGAATGGCCGGCAAGGGTCACACGTAAAATTTGCTTTGATGATTTCGCTCCGTATTTGGTTGGTTTTTGGAGTATTTCTTCGATGATAATGTTGTAAATGTTTTGCATAGCTCGAATGCCTTTCCATCTATATTTATGATCCTTTTGTGTGTTAAAAACATTTCGATAACTTGAAACAAATGAGCGTCTGCTACGGCATTGGATGCAAATTCAATATTTCAACTATCGAATGTACTAATTAAAAAAAAATATTTTGATCGTTTATTTTGGTATGTACCTATGACCTTAAAATACAAATAGTGCAATGATCAATTTATTATTATGATTTAAAAAAAATCCTTAATAGTTACCATAAATTAACTAACCAAACGCAATTCCGAACATTGAAAAATAATTTGCCCGTGGATATAAATGTGGTTCCTCGTTGAGCAGCAAAACAATTAAATTTAAACCTAGCGGTGGTATTTTTAGGAACATCCGTTTGAGCTTATCTTTTAAGGTTTTTAATTAAATGTTAACCGACGCACGTTACAATCGCATTAAAGACGAATGCTGAAGATTAAACATGAACGATGAATTGTATGTTTTTTTTGCGAACATATTGTTGTAACCTTTTTAAACAATCTAGGTTGTTTGTCCGTTGCATATGGGGTTTATGATGTATCGAACATTTACACGAAACTGGAGCAAAGGTGAGCACACGGCGCACTAAATCTCGTGTTCAAATTGTATCATCAATCTTACCCATCATCTCAGGTTTCAGAAGATAAAGAGTATTAGGCATATCTACTCAAAGGGGGATTTAATTCGTGTCACGCAAAGGAAATGAAAGCCATTATTCACATCACGAGGAAGTAATTAAAGACAAGAGCGGCAATGTTTCGAATGTTCCATCTTGTCATAATTAGGCTTACCAAATATCTACCACACCCGCTTGCTGTACCATGGTAAACAATTACGTTTGATACATGTATTGCTTTTACTATGGCATATATTATGCAGCTTTCTATTAACTCTTTCGTTTGCTTAAGGTAGTTTGTAAACGACATTAAGCAATTCCCGATTCGTAAGATGCTCGAGCCTAGATGATGATTGATTGGCGGATAACGCTAAAAGTATTGCGCCACGATGATCTAAAACAATTGTACCACCATATTGCATATGCGTTTGCTAATGTATATCGGTTCAACATAGTGATCCCCTTTTGTGCTTCTCATTGTGTTACTATCGTGCTACGCAACATTTTAATATATGAATTATAAAAGGAGTATGAAAGATTCCTTCTACAAGCGAATGAATATTTTATCGCTCTAAGTAACGTTTGGTGTTTTACGACCCATCTTCTTCATACGCGAATTCAAGGGATGTTGCCACCGCCGCAAGGGACCTGGTAGGCGGCTGGTTGTATTAGAGAGAGCATGATAAATGTGAATAATTTGAGAATTTGTCAACCATTAATCCCCTATAGTAAGTGCTAATGGGGTAGCAAACGAGCAATATCATTTTCCACCTTTTCCACCTTTTTTCATATTTTTGTTTTGTATGTTTTATTAGCAATTCTGAGCAAAAAAAAAATAACACGAAATTTAGTTAATGTGAATTAATCGTAACGTTTTTTTTAAAATATATAATTGATTTAACATTAAATAAAACCAGATAAATAATATAGCGAACGATAAACTTGTCGACACGATGTGTTGCTAAACATGAGACGAGTTATTTCTCATGATCCAAAGTCATAAACATGTACACACACGGTGTGTTACGAATTTGAAGGATAAAAATACATATTTTTGAAATACACACTTCATGTAGACATGTTTCACTTTATCTTAAATCACATCTTAGCAAAGTCAAGCGGTACCAGTTTCTTTGAACTGGTCTCTTTCATCTTTACGTTACGAACCTGGGCTTGGTTTACTCAATGTAGAAATAGTTCGATAGTATCTATGCTGAATAAGGCCATGTTGGCGATATTGCCTTTCAGCATGTTGACTTAACCTTACGACTAGCAATAGAATCACTCTTTCGGAACATTGGCGACAAGAGTAATTTCTTTTCCGATGCAAGCAAGCTGAAAAGTCGATTAAAGCACAAACTTTAGCATTTGGGGGTAGTTTGGGAAACTGCTTTTATTATCTAGGTTTAGTAAAAAGATTTTACTAGACTCAAGAAAAATGGGCAAAACAATATAAATAATATATCATCAAATCAAATTAAAATATGTAGTGAAATTAGTACAATAGTCATGCAGCGACAGGTTTGGCAGCAGCGAAAAATATAATTGCATTAATTGTATTTGTATTCATGAATAGTGACAATATATTCCTCAATTGAGACACATAAAAACCATAGAAATCAGTTTATGCTAATTTTTTATATAAATATTTATCCAATTTCTAAAGGTAGTACGGATCTGTCCACAAACTCAAGATGTGTGGGTTGGTGTACGACGCTGTGCAGTCTCTCTTATAACATGACCCACAATAAGGGTGTTCTAATCAGCCAGCAGCATCTAGAAACGTAGTGCAGTTCCTACTGAAATTTCCTGTTTTTATTTTGGTTTGTATCAGTTTTGTTGTGGTTTGTTCTTTGGATTTCTTTGGACCAGGAGCACATCATACATGCATGTAGGCATACATCATTAAACATAACACATTAGTTCAACGTAGGTAAAATTTTCAAAATTTCGCTAAACATAAAATGAATAAGAAATATCCGCACTGCGGAGAAAACCATTGATGTTGTCGCTTGATTATACCTGAAGACTAAGTTTGTAAGACGGTAAGTATATTGTACACTGTGTTTGTGTCCGTACCTTAGTTTTTATTTATTTAATCTTTCCTGGATCAAAGGACTGAAGGATTCAAATAAGTGTAAATTATAAGTTAACTTCAATGCAAAGGCAATTATGTACGGAGTATAAAAAAAATGGCAAAATTTTCAACTTTTCCATTGTGAAAAGTGTTACAAAGTTGACTAAGGGGAGGTTTACCAATTGACTCCAAAGTTATAAGTAGACATTTTTTTTTTGCTGTCCGTGATAATATGATGAAAGTACAAAGCTATCAGTAATAAGGTACGTTCTAGCAGAGGAAAAAAGTCAATATTGTTTTTTTTTTGAACGCTTGACGAAAAAAGAATGAACATCTTTTATACCATTCATTCTTCGTTATTCACTTAAGTAAAAGAACGTGTGCTTTAGTGGGTTAAACAGCTAGAAGAAAAATGGTTTTCTTATAATTAATTTTTGGTAGCCTTGCACCATGCTCTGCATTGCAAATAAACATCCTTCAGCAGAGGGAGAAATGCATAAAAAATGTTTCAAGTAAATATTTGTTTGCTTTGAAAGGCCGGCGTGCTCGGTTGGCAACAAAACTCCAACAAACGGTTTGTAACTAACAAGATGAATGATTAATATAAGCACGAGTTTTATGTTTCGCACACAACTTTAATGGATCAAATGGTTAAATTAAAGGTTGCAAAGATTATCGGATTCGGATTCTGGCTTAAACGTTAGACGCTTTTATTGGCTAAGAAAGTGGTACAGACCAGTCGATAGTTGCTGGTCTGGTCTTTGATAAAGAGTTTCATAATATTTTTTTCATTTCATTTATATTAAACGAGATAGAGGATATTTAAACGTTTTCTTTAAAGTAATTATTACTTTTTGACCATTTAGAGGAAAATTAAATTTGAAAACAAATAGACGTAGTTTCAAGATTAAAAGTTAGAATTTAGAATGCGACAGACATGACTTTATTTCCGAAAACTTTAATTAATTTGTCTTTCAAAAGCAAACCTAACGACCTGGAGTGTTTTGAAGCCAAAAATGGAAGCATAGATAAAATTAATAAAATGAATCTGAAGAATATTAATACATCAATCTAAAATAACAGTATAAAAAGGTATCAGCATAAAATATTTGAGAAAAAAAAACAAAACTGTAAAAATAATTAGTTTATCTACCATTACCGTTTGTTATCTAAATAATTGAGGGATACGTTTACACTACAAAAATTATCAAAAATTGTATTCAGAAAATATTTAAATTTTCTTTCTAGTCAAGTAATCACAATTAGGCTATGACTATACTATTTAAAACTTTAAGCTGAAAGAAGTTTCAGTTTAGCATCCACAACAATAATATTCTGTCTTCTTGGCTTAACAACTACTAAGATCATGCCGGCCTTTTCGGGCTTACTAGAGTTACTAAATTGTTACCTAGTAGCCGGAGAGTCAGCCAGCCCTTCAGATGGAATTACACACCCAGTCCTGTCGTGTGGAACCGGCACCGTTTATCACATACATACCAATGGGCCGCCCGACTTTCTCTCGTCTTCCTTTATTCAGCCAAGCAATAATATTATGTTCTTTAAATTTCGACATAAAAATATTCCAGAAACAGGGGTAATAATCTAAGGCCATCAACTTTTTGTTACCTATACGACCCTATTATTACCAACACGCTGCACTGAAGTGAGTCGTAACGATCCTCCACTGCGTGCTGCCCAATCCTTTAAATCCTCGTAACACCTCTTCACCTTTCACCTCTACTTGGTCTCTTTTCATGTTCGACTATCTCCTTCCCATTAATATATTGTATTATCCCTCTTCAGTCTGTGGTAAGTAGTGTTCCGTTCTCCTTGTTAGGATAGTTTAGCGTAAATTCAGGGTAGATAAGCAATACTTAACATTGTATGTTTATTATGCTAATTCTTAAAGGCAAACATTGAAATATACCATGAAATAAAATGAAATATAATTTAAAATAAAAGAATAAAAAAGTATAACGTTCCTGTTCGGAGACTAGATTTAGATCCGTTTTGGATGTGCTGCGATTGTTGTCATTGTTGTCAAGAACCCTGTAATGAAAATTTTGAAAAAGGCTTTCCGGAGACATGAATACCCCTGTTTACTAAGACAATTACGACAAAAAACACAAGAAAATGAGTAAAACGAATAGGTTGTCTCATGTTTTACGAAAGTCAGACGTCATCCGAACTTGACGATGGTTGTTGATGCGATGAAAAGAAACAATATGAACAATGCTCTGGGTTGATTGTTTTTATCGAATAATTGGCACAATTATTAACCAAGCACAACCTAGCGTTAGCTCAATAGAACATTTAGGACATGAACATGAAGGACAAGGATTCCAACCAATTATAAATGTACTTTCTTACTTCATGCTGGTATGTTATGTACATATATATAGCATTACAACCTGTAAAAGTGTTATGTATAAAAAAATTGAAATAAGAACACTTATATTAAGCTTAGCTTATCTACAATCATTGCATAAAAAGCAATGTAAATATTTCTAAACGTTCCGATTTTCTATTCGCTTCAACCTATTGCACACTGCAATTATACTGCGTTACACCTGTGGGCGCTATATTTTTCATATCTTCTAGCACTTGGTACAGGCCACACAAGATCCGAGATGCAGCACTTGCTTGAAATGAGCGATCTTATCAGAGCTTTTTTTTATACAACGGAAAATGTACTTGAAATCAATTCTTCATTCAGGAAGGATGAACATTTCCAGCCTCATCACGATGTTGTTGATAGCACTCATGTGTTCATCATCTGCTCTTCCACACTTTTTCTCCGTTCTTTTGGCGCTATGTTGCGGTTTTGTGATAACGAGGGCTTCCGATGATTCCCTAACACAGCGTGATGCTCCTGTGAGCATAAACATCATACATATTTACGTACCTTTAGAAAGGAAAATGATTTTCGCATGCTAAGGCAAACCGCATTAAACGCTGTGTACGTTTGTAAGGCATGAAGAGCAATGAGTAACGATTAAAATTGTACTCGACGAGGCTCGAGTAGAAGCATCAACGTGAAATGTTTACATCCCTAGCTGCGCTGGATCGCACGTGTGAAGCGAGCGCTGGATTTGGTCTGTTTCCTGTACGCCTTGTGGGTGGGTAGAGTTGTGTGTTGCGTGTTTGTGTGCGCTTGTTTAGAAAACGGCAAAAACTTAATTTATACGGGATAGCATTTTGTTGAATATTACTCGGTTTTGTGGGATTCTTTCGGGTTTACGTTAAATATAGAGTTAATGAGATTCTTTACCCGTCAGTCAGTGGTTGGTGGAACATTGGATGCGAATGGATATTGGCAGGATTGTTTTGTAAATAAATTTCATTCCCATTTATAATAACTTTATTTTGTTTAAGCAATCACGAATACGCCACGGGTTCAAAGTGAATAGAATTGCGAAGGAGAATCTATCGCTATGCTAACAATGAAATAAATTAACGAATAAACAACGAAGCTATAAAGCGGAAAAATATGCATGGGGAAAACATATTTTTTATCATCATGCATCACAATTTGTTTCACCTTTTTTCTTATAATCTCAAAACAGGCCGTCTAGTTTTGCTACAGACCGAGAACACTAAGATTTATAGTTAGCAAATTATAGAATGATACATTTTTTATTTTAATATTTTACCAATATTGAATCGAATAAGTAGATGTTAATATAAAATAGTAAACGTTCAATCTTAAAAAGAAAAATATACTTATATGTACATAAAACAATAATTGAAACACCAAGAAACCATGCAACCGTGTATATTCGATATTAAATAAAAATATTGTTCAGTATTACATGTAGAATTCCAAACAGTGTCCTGCGTTGTCGTACTAACACTTTCCTTAAAATGATTGCCGTTGAAATAGAAGGTTGTTCGGATTAAGACTTTGATGTAGTAAAAAACCGCCTCCTAGAAGCACTAATGGACATGCCACATTCACTGATGGCATTAACTTTGGGGGCAAATGCCACCTCTTAAACACAGTACGCCCTTACACCATTCTCCAAGAATAGCATCGTTTTGGATGAGTGAGGATAAGGTATTCATAAAAAAAGAGCGCAATCTGGAGGATTGAATGCGTTTAATACCTATTTCAACTTATCGTAACAGTAAACCAACCCCTAATAAAGAAAGCATTCAAGTATTTTATCATGTTGTTCTACCACCAAACCTGACAAATGAAAAGAAGCATAGAAAAAATGGTGATGACTTTGGTGCGTCCATCATTGGGTGTTGACTGATGCAAATTTGTACGTAGCATAATCTTCTCGCAATCTTCTGATAAACCCCTGTACCTTCTTGCATTTAGCGGGATGCTGAACAGGATTGTGGCGATTGAATGCCGTATTTTACAAATGCCATTAGAAATCAGTGCTAAAAACGAATGACGTTATGGAGAAAAGAGATGAATCGAAATGATGTTGTAGTCTACAGAAAGGAACACGGATGGATGACGTTTAAAAAATATTTTGCTCAAACCTTAAAATATATTGCTATCGTGCTATAGCGTTTGAGATTTAGAAAGCAATTTTTTTGATAATTTTTATTGCATATTTTCAATTTTCAATTTTATAAGATTTTTTTTATACCTTAAGGTTTTGGATATCTAATTCTTCTTCGATGTCTAAGAAAAAGAGGAAAATGAATTAATAAAAAAACTAGCTACGCCTAGCTAAAGAGGAGAACTATACGAAAAAATTAGTTAACAAAAAAAACCGAAATATTGAACGAGAAAACCATGTGTTATGGCAATAGGACAATAGGGGAATAGGAGGAAGAGGAAGGCTGGGAATTGATGAAAAAATCCATTATACTGTACAATTTTGCATGGTTTAGACCAGAGGCCCTCCCGAGAGATCGCGAGATTGACCCTCAGCTGTGGCTATTCCACTCAAAGCGACTGACAGTTATATTGCTTCTTAAATTGTCAAAAAGGAGAAGAGTTAAATAACTAATCAAATTAATGAGTTGTATATATTACAATGCGATGTTTTTATCAGTAATCCATACATAATTATATAAATCTTTTATAGTTCTCTGAGACATGCACTCTGTCCTAAACTGACTATACCCTCTTTGCAGCGTTCGAAAGGAAGAATGCTCAGAAAGGTGTTTGGCCCTGTATACCCCTGTCCCTGTAAGGAGAAAGGAGCAGGCGTTATACGATGAACTCACAATCATACAGCGAATTACGCTCGCAAGGCTTCTGTGGGCCGGTCATGTCATTCGAATGACACCAGACGACCCAGCTTGTTAGGTCCTTTCAGGTCGTCCACATGGACAGATGGGGCGTGGTGGACCCAAGCTGAGATGGAGCGATGGCGTCGACTTATCCGCAAGAAAGACAGGGGATAATGTATCGACAGACGACGGCGATCTACCGTGAGTGGTTTAGATGACTGATAAGTAAGTAAACTATATTATCTTGTTAATACTATTATGGTATTGATATTGCTATTACTAAACATACAGTTACACTGCTACAGATCGAAAGTTTAGCATATTAATATGGAACTACAACATACACACAACACATATACACACATATATGTATTCGACTTACTCACAACTGGTAGCTATAATTGTGAGGACACCCCCATCGGTTTATTCCGTGACTGGCTTGACACGTATCGGAACAGTCATCAAGGATAACAATTTCAAGGGTGCAGGAAGGACATTATTTCGACGATCATCTTCAAATATACGGCAAAAAAAACGAACAAATAATGACCAGCATAAAAAGGGATGGTAACCGGAATATAGAAAATCTTGCAAAAACATAGGAGCAAAACACACATTTCGACGCAGATTGCATGTTCGCACATCTTCTCTGAATCCAAGTCTGTGGGAATCTAAGTGTCTTTCGGCGTAAATCGTGCTTCTACGAACTCGTCTGTATTCATAATGATTAGTCATCCTTGCCATAGCCACAGTGAATCTGGGGAATTGCTACAACGAAACGTACACGGTGTGCTGTAAAGTTTTTGAGCCTAACAGGGCAAAGCACCGTAGCCATAGCCCTGTTTCGAGGGACACCGCAATAATAAACTTTTCGTCCCAGAAATACGTCAAACGGCAAGGGACTATCGCAGCCGTGGGATTTCTAAGTACGTTTCACAATAGCTATCATCGCCATGCGGTGTGCAGGGTTCTCCCCGAAAGAACGGCCATGGGTCTCGTTCAAGCGTGTGCTAATTTCACAGTGAACTCTATGCTATCCGATACACGCCGCTACCGCACACAGTTGGTTAACCTAGAGAGTAACATATTTTCACCCGTGATGTGTAATGTTTCGAGTGTAAAGTCATATACGTCCTGGTTCAAAAAATGATATATTGTGCCGCATTTTCTACGGGAACGTGCAATACCCATGTGCATTCATAGCGATATACTGCTATGGTGACAAATTTGAGCACGGAACGACTAACAAGAAATAAAAACCAAATATTGATGATGGTTTTTTGTTGCTGTTGGTTTTGTTGGTATAAACATTTTCAACTTAACATAAGTAATTAATTGAGCAATTCACTTGAACTTGTATAGAAAATATTTCATTGATTTTTATTTAGAAAAAAATATTACAAAATTATAAACAATTGGGCAAAATGATTTATAACACACTTTTATATAAATTAACAGCATTGGGTTTTCAATTTCCACACGACCAAACCGAAACCAAATCACATCCAGGTCGTTTCTTTTTCATACGCAGGACTAAGGTTTCAGTTACGGATAAATAATAGGCAAAGAAGCCAGAAAGCACAAACGGTAATGTAGGACAGGCCCACAAAGGGGGGTTATAGTGCCACAAAGAGAGGAGAGTAAATCTGCCATGAGATTTGAACACAGGCCAGGTTTGTAGTTGAGTGGTGCATTACCAACTGCACTACATATTCGTCCGGTCAGGTTTTTAGTAGCTGATTATACTTTAATTAAGAAATATAGTTTAACTTGTTTTTACACGCTGCTACAGTTTAAAACGTGCAACCACAAAGTGGAATAATGCCGAACATGTTCACTCGTGATACAAACAACGGCCACACTCTCGACATGGCGCTATGGTATCCCATGGTTTAGCGGCGTATTTGTGTGCAATGTAGCTCAAATTAATTACATTCTCATATTTCAATTAATAATTAACATTGAAAAATGTACCTCATATACTACCCACGCAAAACACCCTCAACGCCCATTCCTTTCGTGGACAGTGAAGGGGTTGGTATGTGCGAGCAACTGTCGGCAAGTGGTTGATATGCAAAGCAGTATGAATAATTATTTAGTGAAATTAACATTAGCCCCCATTTCAAGACGCCCGTATCCGTCGGCGTCGTTGGCATGCCAGACGCTGTCAGACATCAAGATGAGACACCGTGAAAAGGGTAATATTGTACCTTTATTATGCAAGACGTCATTTACTTTCAGTCAATATTTCACTCACTTCAAAAGCATAGATGTTTTTCCTGCATTCTAAAGCATTTGGGTGTATCGAGTGAAATATTTTAATAGTTTTAATGATCATTTCCCTGCCCAGAAGCTGCAAAAAAGGAAACGAAATCTCGTTGTTCCCTGCAAGGAGCCGGAACATTGTTGGGTATTTCATTTGCATTATTCACATTAATTGCTTTCGGGGGCGGGAAAATTTTGCATGTCTTACAATTACGGTTGGGTTACAAGATGTGACAAAAAATGGTATGCAAAAAATTATTTCTAATTCGAAAAGTATGTAAAATATCGCTGAATTATACATTACACCTGTTTTGCTTTGAATGTGTACTCCAACAGTATTGAAGGAAGGATTCTGGAGTTTATAGAAGAACGCTCAATGAAATATCACATGCAATTTATTAAAAAAAACCCTGAAGCAAAATACTATTTCTATCCTTCAAAATTATATATAAATTGTATTTTATAAGTTTATAATGCTATTATAAAATAAAAAATAACAAAAAAAAATTGTTGCAAAAACTGTAAATATTTCAAACATGTTAACATGTAGAATTTCTCCATACTGCAATTTAGATCAAAAATTATGTAGCTAAATAAAAAAATAAAAAAGGTAAACATTATATAGCTAAATTTTAGGTATTGTACAAAGGATGAAAACTAGTTTCAAAGCACTTAAGTAATAAGCAGCTATTATGTAGTATGGAACTGTATTATTTTCCAATTAATATTGTTCCTGATGGTTCACGTTATCAGACAGCCTTCGCACAAAGATGTGACGTGTTGAGGGCAGTCCTTTAAGACACTGTACCACATTCTCGTTAGTACACCAAAAGCGTGCGGTAACATGAGTCAATATGATTACTAATATTCATAATGACATCCAGCGACCACCAGCAAGCGATCGATACAGTTTAATTAATAACTCTATCTTCTTGGTTTCGCTTTCAGGATACGCGCCTGCACGTTGCATCTTGCCAGCAAGCAAGCGCACGTTGCATTTGCCGGCAACCACATCAAAACGATACGCAAACGATCTTGCAGGTGGCTCAGCGAAACGGGAAAATGCATTTTCAAAGTCTCCATCACCCTTGTACGATTAAATGCCTCACGTAGAAATTGGATACTCTGTTCCTACACCTGCCGGTGCAGGAATAGTGCGCGCACGGAAATGTACATGGTGTGCTATACCTTAGCGGTTTGATCCCTACCATGTCGTTTCGATTCGTTAAGTATATGGTAAAATCTTCATTGTGGGTGCTGTCCCCGCAGTTGCCGTAGGTGTGGTTTTAATTTAATTTCAACCCACCATCAATCATTCCGTCCTGATCTCGGGAGCGTTAAACGTTGTCTACTGATACACAGCAATGGTTCATAATGGCTTGGTGATTTCTTTCTTTTCCTTTTGTTATTCAACTTTTTAATTGAATGGTGAACTAGAAAATAATGAACAAAGCGCATTTCTTTTTCTCTGTTTTACTTCATGTTACCAGGAGAGGTGCTGATGCATAGCATGGAGTGTCGTGGAGTAAAAAGAATGTTAATTTGTTTTTAAATAGGTCATTGAGGAGGTTTAGTGCAACAATTTGATTGTACTAAAAGTAATATTTCTAGCAATACTGTCAAGCCGTTCCTTATGAATAAATCTAAAGGAAGAGTTCTAAATTATGGATTTTTTTTTTCAAATTGCAATCTAGTTTCCGTATTAAAATTATAGTCAGAATTTTACTGGTTATAAAGTGCTTAACTTGTCTATGATTTCTTAAACTACAGTCTATGAAGCTTTCAATATTAGACATTTGATTTATAATACAAACTTGAGTAAACATTCGCTCAATTCAATCCAGTTTGAATAATGTGCACATACCATATGTATCCCCAACGTTGGTCTATTTTTCATCCATTTTGTAAACAATTGTTGAAATAAATAATCTCAAACGTCGATTGATGTCCAATCCGAGCATTAACTGTATTTGAAAAAGAGTGAAATGTGTGAAATGTAGCATCATTTACCATATGATCATGCGCCGTTTTTATTCCACACGACTGCTTTTAACACTTCACTATCTTGGATTACCGTCGTTTGTCACACACCCAAATGAATGAATTCTCGCTTGTGAGCTAACTGCTGCGATGTCACACTTTTTTGTAAATGTAAATGTTCTCTGTGCTACAACGAAGGAAGTGATGCATGATTTTGGTATACATATTTGACTTAATTTATCATGCTTGTAGTTTTAAATTATCTTTATGTTAGATAATACGCATTTTTTATATTGCGATATATGAATTATACACCGTACGTAATGCAAAAATTCTTTATTTTTATGAACCATCCTTTCGATTGTAATTTGTACACCATTTACTTCTGTTGTGCACGTAAAATTAACTTTAAGGCAGAAAAATACAATTTTTTTTACAAATTTACAACAAAAAAATGTTTTGTTGCAACCAGTACACAAACAGATTTCTTGCAAAACGCAACAGTAAATCAAGTACATAAAAAAATCCGATTGCTAGCAAACAATCATCTGGTACAAAAGAGCATGTGCCCCGATTATTTATCTGTTTGGACAACAAGCAGTGTTAGAGGCACTATTTACTAGATATCAGACGACATTTTCTCACAACCACACGGGACCGGTTATGGTTGAATAATTTTTTTTGCCATATTCTTGCTTAAAAAGACAATGTTACTGTTGACTTTGAACAAAACGATGCACCAACAGCACATGGGGCGCATCCGATTCATAAAGGTAAATAGTACGCACTTCTATTGATATTTTTCATTTCGTATGGTTTCGTACAATAGCACAAAAAAGGTAAAAGTAAAAACGAATAAAAAACGAAAAGAATGGATTGCGCAAACTAGATCGTATTGTTAGTTTGAAAGTAAATTTTAGAATATTTGAAAAAAATGAAATAAAAAACGGGGAGGATCAAGATCGGCATAGAGTAAGTAGAGGAAAAAAGCACCCAAAAAAAAAAACAAAAAATGTCACAATTTCAAGGCACGTGCATTAGTGCAATCACGTAACAAGACTTTGGCATGCTCGTTAGCGTTACCCACTAAAGGTCAGTTATTTTTTATGCAATCAACCAACGCTTTGTACGATTGATGCTCAAAACTTCTTCTAGTTGCATTCCGTTCAAGTACTTTCCGTTAACGATGTGAATTTCAAGTGGTGCATTCGTTTGAGTCGATCGTCGTGTTAGGAGAGTAAATTGTGCTCTGTGAAATAGAATTGGAAAGGCACACACATTTTTAAATTATATTTTGCATCAAGTTTCCTTTCTCACAGAGCACAAAAAATGCACAATTAATGTACCGCTAAGCAATGCTTCACATTCATATATTGAAACATTTTGATAACATAATATAATGTTATGATCTTCTCTTCTTGCACAGTCAGTAAATAAGAAGATGCAAGGAGAACAGGCCAGGTCTCGCATATTGTTAACACGTCTGAAATATGATTCACAAAAAAAATCAATATGCTTACGCGAATTGGAAAATTTCATCACCCAAGCAATCAGAGAGTCGTTTAATCGTAGATGTTATGGAATATCCATTGCAAAATAAATTTCCAGATTCAAATTGAAATTCATCGCTTCATTAGTTTGCACTTGAGTCGCAAACCAATTACAAATCCATGTCGGTTAGCCCAAACTCGATACCATGGGCAATACCCGAGGCTAGATGGCTGCTTTTTAAAGTTTAAAATTAAAATTGTGGTACAGCGCGATCCAACCTTCCGGAGGGGAGTATTTCATATTTTTATTTATTTTGCAACACGCTTCAAACATTCGTAAAACAATATCCTTTGTTGAGGAAAATTGAAGGCATGGCCGAGCGAAAACGGACACATAATTAAAACCGATTTGTAAACAGTTAAAGGTAGTTGTAGGTATGAAAATCAAATCGTAAAGAGATTAGGTATAATTTTGAAGAATCCTAATTAAGGCGAAACAAATATTGTCCAATTATAATAAAAAGAAAAAATCCTAATAATCAACATAACAGTTTATAACCAATGTGGAGCATAGAGATGAATTGTTTAAAAAAAAGTCTACTGAAGTTCGTGACCAATTGTATACGTATAAAAACACTAACACTTAACATGTAAGACACAAAGATTACACAAATTTGTTCCAAATGTCGGTAAAAAGAACTGTGCTATTTACCAATTTTTATTTTCATTCACTTTCATGTCATGCTACATATAAAAAGGCAGACCATTGAAAGATCTTAAAAATGCCGAACGCGTGCTTTTAGCGTTGCTTTTACCTCCGATCCAAGGGAGGGCTTTTTGGTAAAGTGTGCACTAAGTAGGCCGGAGTAAAGTTATTTCATTAGTTCCCGGCTATCCTTGCTGGCGACTTGGTATGAATGTGCAGCAATAAAAGAAAAAAAAAGATGATTGTTATTACTTGGAGCAGACTACCAATATCGTTCGTTATTTGAAAAGTAATTAGTATCGCTTACATCACGGTTCCGGGCTGTAGTAAACATGGGTATGAAACAGCCGTTTAGGTTGCCCATAGAGAATTCAAACCACTTACTAAGTGTGAATTAATAAAAACACTTTCGTAGAAATGTACAAAACTACCAAAAAAAAATCTTTCTCCAAATGATGCTATAAATATGGTTTAATTTTTGTTTTCCAGAGTTCTTAAAGTATATTCAATTCTCTTTCTAAGTTATTTCTTTAGTTAACTCAAACAATTCTCTTGTTTATATAAGACTTAGGCAAACTTAATTAATATTTTAGAAACTAAATATCTTTATAGCTATGAATGATCTGGTATCCAAAGATAAATTCCGTTCAAATGCATCCATGGTAAGGTGATCATCAACGTAATCTTCCCCTTCGTCTAGCCATTATTCTCTTTCTGATCTCTGCTAAAATTACTTGAATGAAGTGGTCTCGAAGCGTATATATTTATGTTCTGTAATATGACAAGGAAATTTAATTAATATTCTAAAAAAATAACAACAAATATACACTGATTTACTTTGAATCGATGTTCTGTAATCCTAACAACAAATAGCTAAATAATCTGTGACGATTATTAATCCTCGCCACGGTCTGCATTTTAACACGAGCCTTGTACATTTGCCTGTAACTTTCTTCACCTTGTATATCAATAAAGCGCAAAGCAATTAACAAATATCCCAACAACATGTAAATTACGATTTATGACAAAAAGGATTTTCTCTCTTCTTATGAGGCACTACAACCTCAAGAGAGGTGGTTTTGGCCGGCCATTTCTGGTTTTTCTTGATTTTATTTACCCGTAGGAGTATAGCCGATCCTGCGTAAAGCGATTCGACCCGGATGGGATTTGATACACGGTCCTGGCATGTAAGACCAGCGCCGCTACCACATACATATACCGAACCAGAAGGATCTCACTTTAATATAAACTGTTTGATTTATGTATGTGTATGCTTCACACAAAGAATACATCAAACACACGCAGATATCTGTGATGCCCTATCAACGATATATGTATTCTCTTAAAAAAAAAATCTATTAACCAAGAGTAGCCTTCGATAGGTGCAATAACATCTACAGCAAGTAGCTGTAGGTAACTTAGCACGAGTGAACTTGAGGAACAAATGTTTCTATTACGATTCAAAATCCAAACACAGTTCGTATTTAATCACTGAGGGTAAACAATCGAATTACTTTTTGCTTCTGCAAACCGATTGCCACACCGATTCCTTACCGAAGGATTGCTTTAATTTCATCTGTTTTCCCAAGACCCAATATGT
The DNA here is from genome assembly GCF_943734845.2 of Anopheles funestus. NCBI lineage: Eukaryota > Metazoa > Arthropoda > Insecta > Diptera > Culicidae > Anopheles > Anopheles funestus. The sequence continues at coordinate 47,890,059 of NC_064599.1, forward strand.
TTCAATACTTTCATCATCCCACAGTAAGTGCCTCGTTAGATCCTTATGAAAATATAAATGAGATTTTCCAAAAAAACAATCAAAATGAACGTTGTTCATTTTTCATGTGTTTTGGTTCGATTCACAACACTGAAAATTGATTTCCTTCAGTCAACACAATTGTGCCAGGATTCGATCCACGTAACATTGCTAAATCCGGCTAAAAAACTTGTAACAAAATAGTTTTAATATTATTCTTCTGTTTTGGGTGTAGTTTTGTGCAATGTTTTTTGATGATTTTATTCCGTTTTCGTTGCAACAATTTAAATGCGAAAATGTAAACTTCGGTGAATGAAGAAATTTGTTAAAGTTAATACCATTCTTTTGAATTCTTCAACACACCGCTGATGCCCTTAGTATATCAGTAAAATATAATCGGCAAACAGAGGTAGTATCAAAATAACCTTTTGTCTACCACAAGTCGATTTATTTTCCCTTCCCTGCTTCTTAGAAGTGAGAAAAGAGTTATTAGGGTATTATTCTTAATTGTTATTCAAACATCGACTATTGCAGGAATTCGTTAAGGTTAATTAGTTAATTGAAGTTGTAACTGTCATGGCAGTGTCTGTAATTAGTATCTTGCATTTGCTTCTATTTACAATCATTTCAGCTCTAAACCCACAGCCTTTAAGGGCTTTCAATATCCAAGCCGACGTATACAATTATTTTCTATTCGAAATGCAAAGGCACAAGGTGTGGTTTCATGGTGTCGAGCAAAGTTTTCGACCTACCACATCACTGTCGAAGGATTGATTCTGGTCTGTACCAACCGAGTAACAATCCCGTATTGTAGAATCAATTATCCGGTTACAAGTTAAATATACGTCTGGATTCTACGATGAACATAACAATAAGAACATTTTCAAATATGTGTGTAGACAATGAAAGTTACAGTCGATATGCTTTATACAAAAAAGCACAAATGACGCACATTGCTACTTTATCGGCTCTCGTCACATAATAGCATGTGTTTCTGAGTATGAGTATTAAAAGCTTTTTATATTGAACAATTCTTTCACAATGGTCAGCATGGCTAATTAGAAACAGTTTAACATTTAATAGATTCTCGTTACCCAGGCTGGTTATGTATAAAATAGTTTTTAATGTGTTCCATAAGCTAATATAAGTGGAGATAAGCTGCCCAATGTTTTGGATTTTTCATAGAACAGATTAGATCTCCATAGAACAAAGAAAAACAATTTAATTTAAGGATAACTTTTGACAATGGTTGAGCATATTTAATCTAGCGATATTTAGTCACTATACGATACGACCAGTTCCAAACTCAATCTGAACCGATCTTATCCATGCCGAACTAACAATAGCTAAATTTAAAATAATACTATCTATATACAAATAATATAGCAATAGCAATGTAATAGAAAAGCAAGTTTTTTCCAAATCTTTTTAAAAAATGATCGACAAAATGACAATCCATGCGATAATCCATTTATTTTTATTTAAAATTTTAGAGATTGGGGCGGCATGGTGGTATATGTGATAAACGGCGTCGGTCCACATGACTGGAATGGGTATCGAATCCCATCCGGACTGTCCCCTAGCAAGGACTGACTATCCAGCTAAACGGTAAAATAAGTCTAGATCCGGTTTGGCCGTTCTTAAGAAGCAACAAAAAAAATGTAATGAAAGTGAAAAAGTGAAATGAATCTCTAATGTCATAGTCACATCACTCGTTCATGAGTCATTTTAACTCAGGAGTGATATCACTCTTTTATGAGTGAGGCAAAAGTCGACGCAAAGAATCATAATTATTTCAAGATTGAAATTACTCTTTCATGAGTGCTAATACTCTTTCGCGAGTAAGACTAATTTGATAAGTTAAGTCCCCCTCACTCTACCGTCATCAAGTCTATAGTTAAGAATGACTCTTTAGAAGAATTAACTCGTTTAGGCGAATCATTCAATCAGAGTTAAGTCACCTTAATGAGTTATTATTCCCATCTATACTTTATTCGTGTCTTTTTTTTCAACAAAACTATTACATATTTGTAATTGCTAGGTAAAACTATTTATAATTAATTTCACAGATCATAAAACAAAGAATGACATAACGATCAACTATGGAACAGTTATAAATATTAGTTAGCTATATTAGCTTCAAATATTAGCTTCAAAATTTACAAAAAAAAAAAATGTTTGCGATGCAATCTTCAAGCGTTTAAATGCAAAACTACTGTGAACAATGTTTTTGCTTCGATTATTATTTCTCTGACATGATTCCAGTTCGCACATTCAGCTATAGTTTAACTCTGTCCCAACAAAGATATGGCAGCTGTCACTATACTTTTCATTTCATGAACAGAACTCTAGGCTAAAACTCAGCACCCTCTCGTATACAAAGTACAAAATGACCAACTAAAAGGGGTTTTACCGACACCACCACGTGTCTTTGTCACACCCGCAGGGTTTAAATGACTTTTCTATGCTAATTTGTTGCGATGCAGTGCACGCGTTAAGTACATTTAATTAAAACCACGTTACACGCATTTAAAGGGGTTTGAAAGCAATTAACACAATCCGGACGTGATATATCCTTTTAAGATGTACTAGTCTATTGTAGTTTTACTGTTCAGTTTAAAGTATGGTGAGAATTCAGTTTAAAAATGTTCAACAATATCCAGTTTTTTGTTATTTAACAGTTTCTGAAATATGTAATGAAACTTTCTGAAAAAAATTGATTTAGTCTTTTTTCTTCAATTCGAATGCTTAGTAAAATGCTTATTCAAATAGTTTTCAAACTATTTCAGGAAGTTAAAATAACAAATTTTTGATGATTTTTTGAGAGCTGTACATAAATGTCTAAGCTGCGTTCAATTTCTAACAGAAAATGTAAAAATAAGACGTTGTAGATCCTTTTGTATCGGTTACGCATATCAGTTTTCTCAGTCGTTTGAGGTTTTTTTTTATTATGAACACATACGAAAACCCTATTTGTATGAAGCATCGTAACAATGCTTACTCATACAAATGTAGCCTAATCTTGTTGCAAATCTTTGAGTAAATAATACGTCTGACGATTTCCATCCTTCGAGAGCGGATTATGCTCTAATCAACCATAATCCACCTATTGTTGCAAACTGGTGTGATAAACCGTCCGACCTACAGCTGGTTTTGTAGTGTAGATAGGTCAATACCAGTATGGTGTCGGAAGGAAAATGAACTAAAAATTATACTTTCACCCCTTGTGTGTAGTCCCTTTGTTACGCTTGGTTTATCATCCTATAATGGGCATGCGTATCAAAACGTTGCTCCCTTCGTGAGATTTTTTTTTTGTCAGCAAGAAAGTTTATGTTATGCCAGCTGTGTAAAAAAACACGCTTACAAAGAAACTTACGTCTACAACAGTGAGGGAAAGAGTAACAACCACTGGCTGAATGATAGACTCACGTAGACTTTTACGCGGCATTATTTTTTCGATTTTTGATGCAAATATGCGTGCCAACAAAAAAGTGTATTATACGCTTTTGTGGAAGAACAATTCCGTCTGGGAAGAAAAGGTGTGTATACAATTATTTTATAAACAAAAATCACCTAATTCGTACGGAAAACATTTAGTAAAGAAAACAAGAACATAACCAATATGAACAAATACGTTGTTTAAAATTAAGCTATTAGTTTGGTCCATTGTTAACAAACTCGGACGATTATTCATTTCACATTCGTACTAACAAAAACAGATTCGGCAAATGCGAATCGCAGTAGAACACGTGTTTTGGGTGCGTTGCAGTTATTTGAAAAATGTTTCTAACACACGCACATGATAATTCATTGAACAGACCCACCGCCATCACTATTCGTGAATGATACATCAAGCGCGCATATTTTGTAACCATGCGTCAACTTCTTTGTTAATGTTTTTTTTTTTCGTCAAATTTCCCTTGAGTCGTGAACAGTGTTTTATGCAAATAAACATTACGTGTCTGCCACATGTTACCCATAACAATCAAACTATTTTGTTTGATTGTTAGTAAATTTGTTTTCTTTTCCTCATTTCAACCGCAGCTAGAAATAAACTTCTTTGCTTTTGTAGGTGTTTCAAATTATTTTTTGGAATAACGTAATGAACCGAAATTGTGTAATGTTTATTTTATAACAACTGTAGCAACCAAGGGTAGCTGCTAACTGAAATTTTAATATACAAACTCTATTTGATTTGGTGTAAAAAATTCGATTTGGGAAGAGAAAAAATAATAAACGGAAAAAACCAATGAACAAAATCTAACACTAACCTAACATGGGGTAACATACTTATACCACATAATAATGTATTTTTACATAAATAAGCTCAAAATAACATTGCTGTTTGCTCTGTTTTGTTTCACATAAATCGACGTGTGTACTGTGTTGTGACAATCTAAATTTACATAGGGAGACATTAAAAATCTTTTGTTTGAGTAATGGTTTATACCCGAGTAAAACATAAATATAAAAAGCAGTTTTTTATACTCGCAAAGCTGAGAAGCTTTCACCGCACATGACCTAACTGGGGTTCCTATTTTCTTGCGTGTTCACTTTTCATAAAGAACGTTGCTACCCTTTTTTTTTCGAAACATTAAAAAGGACTCGTCACGTCATTCGCCCTAGCCCGAAATGGGTCTTTTCCGACCTTCGAGTGCGCTAGTAATTAAGCATTTATTATCCTTCCGGAAACTGTGTGTATATCTACTAACTGCCCGATATTGCAGGCCACTAGCAGGAACAAGCAGAAATTCTCTGGTGCCAGCACGTTCACAACTTTCCTTCTTAAACGCATTAATAATCACCTTCTTAAAAGAAATCGAATTACCAGGAAAGGAAATATCTCGATTCGTTTAATGTTTCCTCATTATTCACCAGCCGCCGTCTGCGGGTTTTGCTTATCAACGAAGTATTTATATATCTTTTAATGTAACCACGTCCTGTACGGTTGTACGGAGGTTATGTTTCTAACCCACAGTGGTACCCTTGGCAACGTACACCGTCGTACCGTTCATTCAAACCACCGTCACTTTACGCTTACCATATGCTAATCAATGCTTTGGCAAACGTGCTGGGTTACTATTTGTTTGTCCCTTTGCCGTAACGTCACGTGTCGCTGTTCATTGAAGGTCGGCAGTGAGTTGCAACTACTGCCCGCGGTAAGGATAACACCTAGCGGATCGGTGAACGGGGATGGGCTGGCGGAACCGGTTCCTAGAAACTAGCGTTCACATGGATGCTAAAAGATGGGAAAAAAGCAAAACAAAACAAACGCCCGTTGGCTGGATTTGTTTATCCTGTTGGCGGTCGCACGTAGATCGGTTGAGCTGATGATTAGATTTTGGAACAACGTCAACGGTCATTGTGCGAAACGTTTCGGAAAATTGCTTCGCTACATGTGCCAGATTGAACCAGCAGCATTCCGAAAGGGGGTGTTTTGTTATCATACGAACGTCGCTATCATATGCACACGTTACCGCTTGGTATTGAGTGGAACAAGATAACGCAATAGTATGTTATAGATGGTAGATCACCCTAGAACAGCGTGTGCTTCAATTGTCGTTTGCGCGTTTTTTTATTGGTGTAAATCTTTGAAACTGAATTACGAATTTTTGCTGCACAAGGAACGCCAGTGGTTTTTGCAATTTTTATTTAAATTGTTTACAAGCGAATTTCAGCGAATATCATAACAAAATTTGTTGCCAAACAGAAACAAAAATAAATGGAAAACAAAACCAAAAAATGACATAAACCAATAAACCTATCAAAATCATGTTTCGTGTCCGACCACCAGTCACGAATTTACCTATATTTCTATCCGTTAGCGTTCGGGACATTCTATGCTATGTTTTATCTTTTCATATTTAAGCGTTGATACGAATAGCGAATTCGATACAGGACACATTTCTCTCGGTTGATTAATCACATGATATCACGCACAAACTAAGCATCAATTGCTTTTCGAACAAAAAGAAAAACTATAACATGTGAACAATTCTTTCATTTAATTGTAATTTCATTGTAGTCGTATGTTAGTCGTATGCAATATACGTTTTTATTAAAATTTTAACTAAAATTGTATTTAAATTAAAACTTATCTCTTTTGGAAAACATTGACAGACAAGAACAAGGATTAGTGGAACATAATCGTTGTTGAATTTAAAAAATATATATTTGCACATATATGTTGCACTAGTTTCTTTTTTATATATACTGCAAAAAACATATAATTTAGGATTGCCAAACAAATAATGCTCCACATTGTTGATATGTGAATTGACAGAAATGTTGTCACGCTTTGTATAAAAAATGTTGTCATGCATTCCACTTAAATGTTGCTTGTTCATCCATGTTCGATTTGGCTTCGGACGCCAGGCGAATGACGCGTTCATTCCTCGGAGAACTTCGGCAACTTCTGATTGCGTTGCAGGGTTTGATACCAGGTTTTGAAAAAAAATGCATTTAAAAATTAAGCCCCCGGTTTTTAAATAGATTCTGCTTCGTAGATGTTGTTGAGAGTAAAGCCATTTGAAATTTTGTAGCTTAGGTTAATATTATACCGTCTGCATAATAGATATCGTCTAAATTGTCTGCATTAGAGCAATAAGAAACAAAACATAATCTTTTTGTTATTTAATTTACGATAGCAATAAGATGATGGCTATATACAATGGAACGCCGATTTTCCGGATACCATTTATCCGGCTGTCCGATTATCCGTGAAGCTCGAAAATAACAGTTCCAAAGGCGAAGTGACATATTAACTGCAAAACCAATGATAGCGAGAAATAAGACGGTCAAAAGGCAATGATTCTATTTTCTCCAATTTGAGCAAATAGAACAGATTTATTTTGCAAGTGCAACTAAGAAAATTAACATCTTGCTTTAGAAAAAAAGTCCCCCATTAAACCCTAAACACTAATATTTATCAATAAAAAGAGTTGTGTCTATTATCCGTGAAATTCGCTTATCCGACAAGGGATGAGTCCAGATAAGCACGGATAATTGGCGTTCCACTGTGTATAAAAGGATTCATTATTATGCATTTTTACATGAAAACTGACAATTGACTACTTTCACATCCTGTAATTACAGTCTCAGTTCAGCGTTTTTTAATCAAAACAACCAGAAACACCACATGACAATAAAATATATATCACAATAAGCTTAGGTCACGCTTAGATGAATTAGAAAAGTACATTTAAACAACATCAATAATCAACTGTGCATGTCAAGAAGTATTAATGACTTGTCTGAAGGTCAACAGTAGACGGCTTTCGAGATGTGAAAAACACAAAGCATTAAGTGATTCATTTTGACTACTGCCGGACAACCCCTGCAATTTTCACAGGATGACGGTCTACAAACACACTCGGATTTTCCAGTTGTGCGAGAACATTACCGGCTGCCGGTTGCTCAGTCGTGTTGTGTTGTTGCTCGCAGTGATCTGTTATGAATCGGGAAAACATGACGAACAGAAAATAAAAGTGTACGAAAGCGAAAGCCGCCAAACGTGAAAACAATTTCTCGAGTATTTTTTCCCTTAAGTGTTAAGAGTAAAAAAAAGTCGAATAATTGGGAACAAGAGTGTAAAAAGTAGTGGTTCTTATAATACAACACTTAAATAACTTTCGATTGAAAGCAAATTGTGCAAAATTATTCTTTGTGAAAACCGTGAATTCACAAATCAGTCATTTCCCATCAAGTCCATGATTCCTAACCACAAGGATTAACAAACATGGATAGCGGAGAGGATTAAACAGTGCATTGTGATCTTTAAATAAAATGTGTTGATATGCGCCCAACGTTACTTAACAAGTAATACAACCCTATAGAGAAAAGATTTATGGATGTATTTACGGTGTAGTGGGAAATTTCGGTTTTATTGCGTTTGCGACATGTTTTTTTTGTGAAATATAATAACAAAAACACAAAAATAATTACAATTTGTTGACATTCGCTGTGATACAATATTTGTTTTTTTATCATTACTTGAATTGTGTACGGATAATTCTTATCAAAGTTTATAAAGGCTTCAAAATATGTTAATCAACTGCTTTGGAATTGTATTCAAAGTTTGAGAACAAAATTTGGATATAAAAAAATAAAACAAGCATGAAATAATTTATGTTTTGCAGGATTATTCAGTAGGTTGCCACATTAGAAAGCAAAAGGAAATCATAAAGAAAGTTTAGTAAATAACCTAATTAAGCTGTGACGTGCAAATACAGAAGTGTGGTTAATATAAGGCTTTGCCCCCAAAAAGGCGTCGTCACATCATTCCCGACCAAAAACCGGTCTGACAATTTGGATTTAAATGGATACCGTTCAAAAAACCGGAAGGAAACACGGCACAATGGTTATGGCAATGTTTTTCATTGCTGCCATGCTGTCTGTAGTTAAAGGTAAGAATGCACTTTAACACAATACATTTATCTTAACTCTACTATACAAACAATTTCATACCAACTATTTGTGTGTTGCATGTAAATATAACATACGTAATAAAATAACAAAAATATTTATTTCAATACAAAACGGATTTAACGGAGCCTTATACATATTCGAAATATTATTATATTTTCATGTTTTATTCAGACCATTATTTATTATTGTCACAGAATATCCACTGAATACGGCACCCTGCAAGTATATAATGGAGCAATCAAAGATGCCCCATCGGTGCCCCTGTGTGTCCTAGACCACCCGTGGCGGGGCGCCAAACAGTCGTGTTTGGTTTACCGGTAAAAATAGTATCAACGAACATGGCAAATAATATCGAAAAGAAAACCGAATGAACCGGTGAAAATGTAATTAATTGTAACTCACATTAATTTGATGTATCTTTTTTTTCTGACGACGATTCGGTCGAAGGTTGCCAAATGCGAAAATAATAATAAAAAAGACCCTTAGCAGAACGTACCATTCCGAAGAAAGTGTTACAGTTACACAGTCTGCTGGTGAAAGCCATTCCATTGGATGAATTCCATCGGTTTAATACAAGCAATTACGAAACTTTACTTTCGAAAGTGTACTACTTGTTGTTAGATCAAAGCACTTGAAAGATAATCCTTTTCCGAAACGCATTAATCATAATTTTATTCGGTGGATTTTGGATCGTTCCTTTTACGTCCATGGCGATCGAAAAGAATAGATGTCTGGGATACAGAAATCACAACCTTTTTCTCACTGATTTGCCACGCTATCAATTTTGTCACTTTGCCATTTTATAACTTTGTGTGCTTTACTCGTCCGAAAACGGTAATCTGTGGTGCTACCGTACATGGCCTTCCGACCTTCAACATCAAACCGTTCCATTCTTACTAGCCGCTAGACTACAGAGTGCGAGATTGGATTCAATAAGCTCTATAAAGAACTTTAAAGAGAACAACATGGTGTTTTTCGCTGTCGCCTTTGAATGACATCCGTTGCTAAAAAGGAAGAAAGGTATCGACAAAAAGGATAGCCATCATTCTGAAAAAAAAGCATGCAACATTGCCGAGGTCGGTTTGTACGTGTTTCTTTTTTTGTGTGTGTTTTAGACCATACCGATGAAATTTCGAGAGCTACGCTTTCTTATAACGAAACTTATTGATGTTAGCTCATAGGAAGAAGAAAAAAAAACAATCTCTAGGGATTGAAAAGAATGGTCCCTTCTGTATAGCAATCAGCGGAAAAGGTGTAACTGATACCAAATTCTTGGCCATCTACAGCTCGGCAACATGAGAATTCAGGTTTTCAACTCAGGTCGTGAAGGTTGCCGATGGATAGATAAAGCCATGCGACCGATTTGCTGATCTTTCAGATTTGACACGCAACTGTTTTCTAGAATTTCAGCATGCTAACTGTCGAAACCGAAACCTAGATTACATTTTTTTTTTTATTTTTTAAGGGTCTTTTTGCAGTGATCAAAAAATGAATTTCACATACACATGCAGCGTAATATTCAATACATTTTGTCACGGGAAAAAGCATATCAAATTCCAAACCTAATTCGCCCGAGTAGCTTTCTCTAACATCAGCACAGAATGGACAGAATATGATGTCTCGATCGCGATATGGTACATCAATTGTGAAGTACAGCTCTCGTATAGGATGTAGGATGTAATTATGTTTTTTATTTACAAAAAAAATAAAAAAATAAAAAAGTTTTCTCTTTGTATTGGAAAAGAAATAAAAATTAAAGAATAAGTTCGTTACATAAGTCCACACACGAGGTGGCAAACAAAAAAAAAATTGAGTTTTTGCCTCATTTTGCACTTCGGTAGCTCTGAAATGTGCCTGACAAGGGCAATTGATTCAATTTATATTAATTAAAACATATTTAAGACAGCTCAGAGGCATGCATTCTTAATAGCACCATAGCATTGCAAATTAACGATCATTTTATCATACATCCAGTGCGCTGTAAGAATGACTTTATTGGGGAACACAATATTTGGCACATGAGTTAACAGTAAAGCTGATACGGAAGATACCGCATATCAGAAGAATTCACAGTTGTTTTTAAAAATTTTAGTTAGATACTTAATCCAATGCCATTTGAGTTTCTTGATGCAAACGAATGATCGTTACCGATAATTAGCAAATAGATACATAATACTTCAAATAATTTATACTTACAACAACTTGTCTAAGTTTCATACATTGAAACTGTATAATTTTCCCGAAATTCTTAGCGAAACGTTTAAAATTGTATTCCAAAATAGACAAAACAAATAAACAAAAATAATATAAGAAAAAATAGAATTAGAAGCTTGTATATCGAAAATAGTGGACATGATACGGGTAATATTAACCATTCATTACAGTTTTCATGTGGGAATTTCTTGAAACCCCTGGCGTTTACTTGGTCCATATGAAGCCAGAAGTTAGTTCACGTGGTCAATACAATTTAGAAATAATCATCATCACTGAATGTTGCACGCGATTATGTTTCTTCATATATAAGTAAGGGATGTTTGATTCCTTTCTTAAATCACTCCTTAGGGAATATCAGGAAGGTTTTCCAGGAAAAAAACCTGATATCAGCGCACAATGATGGTCATTTTTATAGCATTTGGAACCCTGTTAGAAAAACGAAATGTAGACAACCCTCTCTTTGAATATATCATCAACAACCACAGGTAATTTATAGACTTTAGTAGATTTTCCAGCTCGTTTACATCCTATGGCAGGTTAAAGAAAATGAAAAAATGATACTCTTTTTATGGTTTTAGTGTTTAGATCATTAAACCACAACATATGATTTATGCAGTCAAAAAAGTATATTTAAAAAGTATAAAAATGAAAATCTCCAATTTGTTTGTTCTATCAAGCACGATATGAATTACAATAAGCAGCTTTTTTATACACAAGAAGTACATCCATTTCGTAGTTCAATAGTTCAAAATATGTTATTGAATTCCATTTCAATAATAAAAAAAATATTTATCATAAAAAATGCCACAAAAAAGAGGTGTCCACACACGCACACATCGGAAACGAAAATAATCCTATTTATAAGGTTCTTTAGTCCAGCTGTGACCATTACATGTGTTCAACATGGTCAACTTTCATGTGAAGAATGGACGCAATTGCAACCATATAAATGGAGTGTGCCGCTTGCAATCTCTAGGGCATACAAAATACGAGTAGAAACATATTCTGGTAAGGGATGGTCGTTTTTTCCTCTATTTATTTTTTACAATCGTGTAGCAAATTTTCGAGAATGGACACAATTTTTCCTGCATTATTCTGTGGTTGGTAATGGCTGTTTGGAGAATTGTGTCCAATGTTAGTGTTATAGAGGTGTATAAATATATCAGCAGTAGAGCTTATTTAAAAAAAAACATTTGGTTTCTGTGGTTATAAGCTGTATTGGTATAGATATTGATAAAATATATAAATGAATGAATAAAAATCAAAATTATCCTTTTTTATTTTTAATTTTAACCACTTTTTTTATCAAAAATATATGTTAATAATTTTAAAAAACAATCTTGATTAACTCTTTTCGTAATTTAATCATCGGCAACATCAATCGTTTATATTAAATGCACCAGATGTCAGGAAGTATTCTGCCGTGCAAAGGAAAGTTTACTAGCATCAATTAAAATAAATCTACATCTTACCCACTTTTATTGCTACGCCCGTCGCAAATGCGAAACACTAATTAAGCCAACCATTCATATCTTTCGTGCCGTGTCACTGTGTTGCTCTGAATGCGGGTGGAAGTGTATCAACTTTTTCGTTTCAGTTCGATGCCATTGTTCGGCTGGAAATGTTTCATTTTCTTCATTTCAATCTGAAACGTAGTATGCATCTGAATTTTGTCAAAGGCTATGGTATTCTTATGGCGACGAAACTTTGTCATTCTTTCCATGAGCTAGCAAGTGGAACACGCTGTTTCCTTCGCCTTCAACATACGCCAGCCATGAGACGCCGCTATCTATTGATGGAACATAAATGATTTACGTAAATAAATTTTAATTAGACGCTTCATTCACTAACACGGCCAAAGAGTGAGGCGAGAGCAAGAACCTTCCAAATAGGCATTGTTAATTTAAACCCGCATAAGCATCCAGTTGTCATTATTATTTTTTAACTTAAAAATTTACTCTCAAATTCTTTTGTTTGTATCGGATACAGATCTTATTGTTAATAACGGACACATTCAATATGAAGTATCTTTTGAGTTCATTTGTTTGTCATTTTTAGAGTTTGAAGATTTAGAAATACTAATAAAGTAAATTTAAAATTAAATCAAACCCCTTAAAAAGATTATCCATTTTTTTCGACAAAATAGATATTCTTACGGATAGTTACAGATCAAATGAGTTCCAAATTACGTTCATTACAACTTTTCCGAAAGCAAAAAAAAACAACCTACCATAATCATTTTATCATTTTTCGAATTAATTATTGCATTACGTTTCAAACGTGCCATAAAGAAAAACATTATGCCTTTCGTTTGTGGTTCTGAAACGAAACATTACCATTCTACGATTGCCTATTTGGTCACGGTTCAGTGAAGTACCTCTTGCAGTTGCCATTAGGATACGAAATGGATACACGTTGTAAATCATTCGCCGGCTGCACGTCCTGGCACTCTTTAATAGCTTCCAGCAGCATTCAAACCGAGGCGTTGTCACGTTGGATTGTTCACTGATAGGTTAAATGTGGAAGTACAAATGAGCCCTTCAGTCTAAACGCGATTGCCTGTTTCCTTCGTGAGTCGTTGACCTTTTATTCATGTTAGCCGCAACAATGCGTCGCCCTTGGAGAGCGGATGGTAATTAACCGATATAAACCAATATGTTACCCAATATGCTAGGCGGCTATACTTCCTGCAGCTGACTGTACTGCAAGGGTAGGTTTCAGACCAAGGTGGCTTCACACCGTATTTCTCCCGTTTGAAGTATTGCTTTCATACGGAACAATAATTGATACGGAAGAAAGTGTTACCTTTTGTATTTAATTTAATCATTTGCTTTGAATGTTTTCTAAAATGAACCCATGGAAGGACGTTTTATTAATGTTTATAAATTTCGATTAATGCGACATGTTTTCAAAACTTGATGCATATTTTCTCTTTTAACTCTTTTAACAATTTATAACGTTAATTTAACTTATATTAAAGATTAATTTAAGCAAAACAACGGTAAAGTAAATCGTCTAAAAGGAGATATAAATTCGATTTCGATTTCATTTTCAATTTAAACCCATGTGTGTCGTTGGATGAAAACCCGTAATATGCCTTTAAAAGTCATTCGTATTAATATTTCCTCGTGCTAACCGCAATTTACGTAGTCTCTGTTTGCTTACACCGTCTTAATTTCCTCCTGTTCAACATTTCTAATGGAATCGAGGGTTCACTTTTGTGAATGCGGCATAGTACGCTTCATATTTCCCTATCTGGTAGAGTTTTATTGAAACCGCTAAGTAAGCATCGTCCTACCTTCCGAGCCGTTAACATTGTACCAACTCATCGCCAACTGCACTGCTACCCAATGCACACAGAGCGACTTTGTTCAAACAATCAAGAGATCCCGGATGCGTCGAGAACCCTCGTTTCAAAGGACCGTTTAATAAGACTCCGGGCAAGCCTGAGGCTATTGCATTTACGTTCATCCCTTCGTTCAATGGGGAAAATGACTACTTGAAGTCCGCCTGTCATCTGTCGCCCTTCCGTTAGGGACGGACACCTCTGCTAACACATCCTGAGTTTGAACTTTGGATGCTACCAACGCATGTTAACATTTCTCCATGAATCGCAAAGCATCCCTGTTGCACGAACAGCAAACTTGTACGAATAAATCGCAATTGTTTGCACTAATGATTATCATAAAATTTTCATAATCCTTCAAAACCTTTGCATACAACAATGAGATGGATTGGAAATAAAATGTATTACAATAAGCGTCTGTGGTGAACGATGTTACGCATTTGCATTCCAATTCCTATTATATTTCATATCTTTTTTATAACCTATGGCGAAAGGTTTGTAACTTAACATCGATTATCTTTTCCATTAAAACAAGATGTCGCATCCATGTTTTTCCTCTAATTTCTTTTTTAAAAAATCATTCGCTAGCCAAAACGACCCTTTTTGGAATAATTCCAGTAACTAGTATCAGTAAAGTAAGCTATGCTAGAATTATTCGAACTGACCATTTTCTTCAATATCCAAATTGAAACACTCAATTTAATCAATTGAAAACCCAAACCAATGACTAATTCAATTTAATGTATCCTTTATTATAGATCCGTTGCATAATAACTGTCAAACTTGAGCCGCATCTCCTAATAGATATGTCTGAAATTTATTATGTGAGGCGCCTGGATGCATCTTAAGCCGATATTAAGAATGTTCGTCGTTGGTTTGAAATCCCATAATTGGAAATTCATTCCCATGAAATTAAATTCTCGAACCACCACCCTAGCTGTGGATGGAGTTCAAACAGGAGGGTTCGGTACAGAGATAAGGGCAGATGGTGACTACACCTTTTGTAACAATACACGATCGCCACGCACTTCATCGCAGGGGTAGAGTGAAGCACAAAAATTTAATCGTGCTCTTTCGGAGAATTTCAGCGAATAATTAAGAACGGTGTTGAAAATCTCATATGCCAATTTGTAGATGCAGATTGTTTGTTTCCGCCATTTTATTGGAAAGGCTGCTTGCTGGTAAACATTTTTTTTTGCATGCTGCTTTTCTCTCTGTATCTTGCCGCAATGAATATTCTAAACTTTATTTGCTACAATTTGATATATATTGCTGTAACGTGTAACAGCATCTCCAAAGCCAAGCGTTGCAGCCTGCTAGAGGTAGCAGGACAACGCCTACCTGATTCGTTAATGGATGTGCCTGTTACGCTGACAAAATTGTCCAGCTATCGGTGAATTTTCCCCGTGGACGGGCTTTTCTCAGCTTTCAATTAATGGCTTATTTTAAGTAGCGTCCGTAACATTAAAAATAAAAAGGTGAAAACGCTTCCGCCAACGTCATTCGCTAAGTACCAATACCAGCCGGCTATTAAATCCCTTTCAACAATAAATCTTTCTCTTATTGGTAGGACAGCCTTGTCTCGGGAAAACCCTCCCGATAAGTTGGCAGATTATATTTTCAATCACCAAGTGAGATAATGAAAGGCAAAGTGGCGATTTGTCACTGAATGTGACCGTATTTTGGAAGATGTTGATAAGACAATCGACTTTTTGTGTTACCTATTCAATCCGCGAACGTCATTGGAAAAAATTACTATGATGCAGATTTATAATTTTATACAATAGCTTCATATTTCTGTTTAACATGTTAGTTTTATTGTTTAATAGTTTAAAATAATTTAATTTTAAATTTAGTCGGGTTTTTAAATATTTTTCAATAACTTTTAGAACCGTAAACATATTACTACACACGTTATTCTCTGGAGTTTCACAGCGCATATTTTTAATCTTTTTTCTCGTTTCTCGTTTTGTGAAATCGTTTTTTAACTCTTACCAAAAAGCGGTGCAATATTTGCGCTAAATTAGCATGCATGGTGTGTTCGTACTGTCTTCCATCACGATTGAGCCATCAGTGAGCTCAAATAAAAGTCGACAACAGCGTTTGAATGAAGCATGCACCTGCGTGTGCAGTGAAAGTCAGTCCTCAGCATTAAACGTGTCTTTAACTGTCCCAGTGTGTCCTCTACACGCCCTTGATACTTTGCTATCTTTTTATACAAATACTACATACCACACTTTACGACATAATCTAACATTATGGATCCTGTGCCCCAGCAGAAGAGGATGGAGCTTTTTAAGTGTATTTTATGGGAATGGTCGAAAAAGCTGGTGCCTGCTGTGCGCTAGGACTCATTGACACGTCCTGGATTGTGACGATACGCACAAGGGTAAATGTCTACGCCGATTTTGTCTTCTGATTCCAGCGGACGGCTTTTTGCGGCATTTTGTGATCCAAAAATTCAGTTAAGATTGACTCTAAGCAACTGCTAGCGCGCTTCAAAATATCTAGTTTATTTATCTTATTTTCCTTTATCACACGGTACTGCATTTAGTTCCGTTTACGTATCCTGCGGTTTACTGCGGTTTTACCCAATTTAGATAACTAATGGATAAAGGAACCAAACAACATTGAAGGCCTATTTACATACAAGCTACATTTTCCTTTTAACAGAATTTAACACATTTTGAAAGATTAATTTATTATAGGTAGGTGCATAACATAATATACCAATTCACTAGCCACCTCCTTTTATTTTCCTTTTCCCCTATAGTAAAATCAGATTACATAGGAGTGTACCACAGACGAGAAGATATGCTGATTTCAATCAAACCGCTAGCTAGGGAAAAACATTTACATAATTTACATATTTTTTAGATAATGGAAATTTAAGTAGCTCTATGTTGAAGCTCAGAAATTTGAGACGGACTTTGTGATTTTGATGAAAAAGCTATTCTGACGAGTTTTTTGCTAGCTAATCAGGTGTGCATCATCGGTGCTTCGAGAACAATGGAACACAAAAACTAACGTTAACACAGATGATGATATTCTCATAAAGCTTCACTGAAAATTATTTTTTGCCTTAGTGATTTTACTACTTTTTAGTGTTTTTCGCTGTTATAAAATTATTGGTGGTTTTCTACATCTTTAAATTTATTGTTATATTTTACTTTTATTTTTCTATATCTGTATAAAATATTTTCCTCTGAGCTGAGTTTGAAACAAAATAAGAAAACCATTTATAAAATAGAAACGATAGATGAAGAGAAATTTTAGAAATAAATATACGAAATAAAGCTTATAAAAGAAGAAACCTTAATTTTAATTTTTGTGTCATTTTATTACAATAAACGCGACACGTTCACGATCAAAAAGCTATAGCATATCATATAAAGTTTCCATTCTTTTTCTTGGCGTAACAAGTTTGTAAGATTAAATTTTGTCGTTCAATTTGTACCTGTCATGTGACAAACCGGGGCATATACCATTGAAAACAAAAAGATTATTTTTAAGCAAATTATTTACCTTCTCTATGAACATGGGGCTGTAGGGGGTGTACGTGATATTCGACGCCGGTTCCACACGACAGGGCCGGGTATCAAATCCCATCTGGACCAGTCCTTCCGTAGCAAGGACTGACTATCCGGGTACACGGTAATAATAAGTTTAATAAACCAGAAACGATCAACATGGCCTTAGAGTTCATGAAGTCAATTACAAATGAACATGTTTATTAAAAAAAAACATAGATATGCTTTCAGTGAAGATTATTCCATTCTTCTTTACATGAAATCAACTACAATTTAGGTCAATTCTCTCAAGGCTTATTGGATGGACAAGTAAAGCTCGATAAATTTGCAAAGCGTTCTGAAATACATACTACTTATGGATCAGAAATAACACAAACGAGGTGATTTACTTTAAGCTCCTTAGCGGTGTTTTAATACCAAAAGGTTTTCAAATGATAATGCAAGCTATATGAAAGAAGACCGAATGATTCTGAGCGAATGCTTACAAAGAGAATTAAGAAAGTTTGGCATAAAACGGTAAAGTTTTGCATTATGATAAAGACAAATAAAATATTATTATTTATTAAAATAAAATAACAGCAATGAAATAATACTTTCAGTAAATTTGCTTCCGCGAAATTTCTAAAACATAAACAAATGAAAAATCCAATATTAGATTACTATACTTTTTACTAGACTACAATGTTATACTGTACTATAAAACTGACAAATTAAATCATATATACTTCTTAATTACCATCGCTGTAATTGACTTCAAGAAGCGAAACAATTCATTCGACATTATACCCTTTTGTTTATTCCAAAAATGTTGTCCTTCATAAGTTATGTAGGTATTGTATTATATAGCTCAAACTAAATTCTTCCACGTGTAGGGCGTATAAATAACGTCAGTGAATGTTTTGGAACTGCCATTATTTTCCCATTTTTGCTAGTGATGAAAAACTGTGTACTCTGCGACAAGCATATCACCAGAAAAAGAAATGTAACCATTTCCTACAACAGAGCAAACATCTTTCTGATAGACACGAATAAACCTACGTCTTGTCATTTATGACAGAACGTGGGCATTCAGAATTTGATTGTGCTCTTAAAGTCGTTCATGTACGATTGTCGTGCGTGAAAAGACGAAGAGGCAAATGTGCTACATGCTTCTACATGAATATGAACTTCTGTGACTATAGTCGAAAAAAGGTTCGATAACTTACACAAGATGTTTTTATGCCCTAAAGGGGACACAATCATACTTTGCAACAAACTGATCTAGGTTAGGGGGCCTTTTGCCCTCACATCCTTTTACCTTTTTACATTTTTCGACAACAAATATCGAATTGAAAATGTTAAATTTGTTATCAATATTTAGTATTTACTACTAGCAATACGACGATTTTTTTCATAAAAAAGTTAGTATTTACTAATTCTTCTCAATCAATAAAATTTGGACGGATATCGTTGCATTAAAAGACTATAACAATTAATTTTTTGTACAGTTCATACATCCGGCAATGTAAAAAAAATGAATTTACAAGTACAACCCATATGTTTAAAATACTGTTCAAATTTGCCGTAAGCATAGATACGTTTGAAAATGATTTTCAAAAGAAAAGTTTATTGCATAATATACTTTTATCTTGATGCTTCTGTTATACATCGGATAACTTTAGACTCAAAGACAAAAAACATCATTGTCAAACACAATCATTACTTAATATTTTCTTATATCAACATATAAACCTAAGTGATACAAACTCTTGATAGCGTAGAGAAAAGGAAACAGCCAAAGTTTCATGTTACCATCAATTAGTTTACAATTACTTAAGAACTGAGTTTTGATACACTACAACTAGTTTGTAGTCCTGCCTTGCATTAAAATCATCCGAAACCATTTGCAGTTGAGTGCATTCTACTGTCAATCGCTTATTGCGACCAGCGTTATAGACGTTAGAGTTTGCGTCGAAACAGTGAAATGTCCAATTTTTCTCATTGTCTATCAGTATTAATTTTGATTCGATTTTCATCAATACCGACTACAGAAAAGTTATATTTCTTTCCAGAATCATTTGCCATCCCAAGTGGACACTTCCCAGATAGCAATTTTCTAGAGGAAGATAGATATTCGCCCGGGTTTCTCACACTTGGGCAAAAGTATAGTATAGCCATCGGTTCCACTGTAGTGCTGCCATGCAAAATTAATGAGACAGGTAAGCTAACACCTTGACTTATGCCACTAAAATCATAAACAGCAGTATAAAAAAAAAGTTAACACTAACTTTGTTCTCTTTGCTGCAATAGAAAACTCTAGCCAATACGTACTGGCATGGAAGCGGGACATTGCCGTACTAACAGCTGGAAATGTGAAGGTCACGGTCAATCCAAGAATTCGCTTGATGCCGGTTCAGGCTCACACTGATCCGCATGGAGCATTGTCAACAGGGTACAACTTAGAAATTCGAGATGTGCGCAACTCGGACGCCGGAGACTACATTTGCCAGATAGGTTCAATGGAACCGAAAGAAATAGTACACACACTGGAAATATTGGTACCTCCTAAAATTGACTACATTTCACCTTCCAACAAAATGGACATCCACAAAGGTGCACCAATACGCATGGAATGTCGAGCATCCGGCAATCCTACGCCTAAAATTATTTGGTCTAGGAAGGTAATATTTCTTACGCAAAAAATTTTGCCACAAATAATATTATTATAGTTTTTTAAAATTATTTTTAATTTTTTTTGCACATTAATTTTAGTATTAAATGACAGTAGTTGTGATACGATCCCTATTGTAATCGTTACTCGAAAGTTTTAAGTGTATAATAACCTCAAAAAAAGATAGTAACAAACACTTTACCAACATATATACCTCTTTGAAACAGAGTTACAAGATCTTGCGAACGATTTCATAGACATATTTTGTAAGTTATTGATGATACGTACAACATCATTATTTAGTTTCCTGATGTTGTGGCGATCTTCATTATAACATTATGATTCAAAATTATCTGTACACTTTACAAAATTGTTGTATATTTGCAGAATAACGTGATGCCCAATGGTGAAGCCAACAAGACGGGAAATGTGCTCGACATACTGCATGCTAACCGACACAGTAGTGGTCATTACAAATGTACTGCAGATAATCGGGTCGGTCAAGCTGACACACGAGAGGTTTTCGTAAATGTGTTGTGTAAGTATTGAAAGCGTTGCAACCAATTTACAGTTAATATTCACTGCTTGATCAAAACACCAATATTATATACTCACATATTTTATGATTCATGAACACAGCAAATATTTTGCAATGTGCAGCAAAAGAAAATCAAATTAACATTATTGTATTAAAATTACAAAATGAAATAATGGAGCGGATGAATCTTTTAAGAAAACTAGGAAAATACAACAAAAGTTGAACATTTCTAGTTCAGTTTACACTTAATATTTCTTCCAAGGGAATTCAGTCAATTTAACTCTATAGAACAACATAACTACACAACTACACCGTTTCAATGCTCGGTGAATGAAATGAGAGTACCGAAACGCATGCTATGTGCCCCATTACTTATTCAGTGTATGTCCATTTATCGCCAAAGTCCAACTCGACTGCTGAACGTCATCTGTCGTTTCTGTATCCGATTTCCCTTGCATATCAGCTCATCCCAAACTTTCTATGCGCCTGGTATGCAGACAACATGAGCCCTTTTGTGCGGGATAACAGCATTGCTAGAAAAGTTTACGTGTATCAACGCACCGTATTCCTCGTGTGCTACGAACTGAATGCCTGAATGCAAATTCATCTCTCGGAACGAAACAATCTCAAAACTTCGTTTCCGGTACCTCATCTACGCAGTGCTTTACCGCACATGGCGAATTGTACGATGGCGTACGGTAAGGGAGGGAGCTGCAATTGCAAGAGAAAAGCAAGGCAAAATGCAATTAAACCCAATAGAGCCAAGCTACTGTGGCATAATAGTATCACACTCATTAGACAATTTCAAAATTAAGCACACAGTCTGAAGGCGCACAGTTAAAGGCGGAATGGTAGAATGTATGAGTTTTAAATTACTGAAAATCGTTGTTCTACTATTGAATACAACCGGGGATTTTAACCAGGAACCCAATAAAAAATCTCTGTTTTGTGCAATATGCTTGGCATACATAGATTCAACATGATAGATTTATTATCGTTACAGATCCTCCAGAAATTGAAGTTGAACAACCCATCGTACACAGCGGAATCGGCCATGAAGCTCAGCTGGTGTGCATCGTTCATGGGGAGCCTGCACCTAGCGTTGTTTGGTACCAGGACACAACTCAACTAGGCATAACTGAACAATTCTCCCAACAGGTGAGTTCCAACATGAAATTCGTGTAGCAAAACAGATGCAAATTCGTAGAATTGAAAATAGAACAACTAATGTAATGGTGCAATACACAGGAAGACAAATTGTAATGAAATTTTGAACACGACGATTGGTTGAAATTATGATGACGACAGAACTGATTGTATTCACTGCAAACTTTAAATTGAAAATTTTATTCGCGTACCTACAATAAAACGAAACTTTTAAAAGTGCTACAATGAATGACTATGAATAACCGTACCCAGCGACGGATGCATGTTCAGCTGGCTCTGTAATTCCGTTGGTAATTGAAACATTGTTTGATTGCATTTTTAACGTTTTAAAATTTTACTTTTTGCATGGTGTATGTTAAGCTATGAGTCCAACATGAATAGTAACTATTTGATAATTTGTACAAGATATGACAAAAAAAAATTAAAAACGGCGGCCATTTCTGACTCAATAGACATATGTTCCGAACGGTCCAAATGGGATTTGATACCCGGTCCTGCCGTGTGGAATCGGCGCGTTTATCACATATACCAGGGGTCAGAAGAGTTTTCACCAAAAGGGCCAGGCAGTAAACATTAATCTGAAACTGCGGGCCAAATACTTGAAACAAATCTTGAAACATTTAGTTACTACCCAAGATATTATAATAGATGATTTTTTTCGAAAATATGTAGATACATACGACATAATTGGTGTTGATATGGATTCACAGGTCTAAAAATAAGCTGTTATTGTGATAATTGAATATTTTGTTCTTCGTGAACCCTACAAAATTTTTCTCGCGGGCCGGACTTTGCCGTCCCCTGACATACACCACCCATATGAACACGGAATATATGAATCATAAAATATTTTTATTGATTTTCTATCTTTTATTGAAATATTTAAGTAATTACCTGATAAATCAACCTATTTAAGTAGTTACCTGACAAATAGTTCTGGTCAAGATTTTCATTTAAAATATACTTAACATGGAAGTAAGTTACGTTT
Source organism: Anopheles funestus (assembly GCF_943734845.2). Lineage (NCBI taxonomy): Eukaryota > Metazoa > Arthropoda > Insecta > Diptera > Culicidae > Anopheles > Anopheles funestus. Next base: position 47,912,937 of record NC_064599.1, read on the forward strand.
ATCGAAAATTGAAGTATTGTTTTACTTCATAATTAAAGAAGATCGTTCATGCGAAAATATTTCATTTTGACTTGTACTAGTGTAACATTTGGTTCAATACGCAGGTATCAATCCACCAACAAGACTAGAAATATTCACAAGATATGATTTTTTATGTTACTGCTGTACAGAAAACATACAAAGGAACATATGTTCCTACTTGTCATACAAATTTTACAACTCTATCATCTAGCACTTGGTAAAAAGCGTCAGTAATAATACCCTTCAAACGATGCCTCCATCACGACATGCCGGATTTCAGTCAGTCACATAAATTATGTCAGCTTCCCATGTGTCGCCAAGTAAATTAAAACTTTCAATTTAATTTACTCGATAGCACGAGGAGTCGTGCAAGGAAAAGTTGCGACACAAGGATGTACCCGTTAAGACACAAGCGACAAATGAGTGGAGGTTTTATTATAATAATTCATTTCGAAGCAGAAATTGAAACCACCATTTTCCTGCATGAGCTGCAAGCATCAAAAAAAGGGAGGCCCCATTCTGGTTGCCCCGATGTTCAAGCGTCCTGAGCATAAAGATAGCATGATAGCGCACACAACCCGTCAAGAACGTCATGTTGTTCTATCGCTTCGCATGCTGTGAAATGGCAGCGTTTCCCATCAGCCAGAAAGCACCCACAAAGTGTAGAGTTCAAGCCCTTTTCCCGGTTGTTCTTTACCGTTCACTTGATGAGAGCTGGTTATTTGATGAGTGAAATGTAGTACGTTACCCATAGCTATGTCGTTATCGAAAGTGATGCTAAAGGTACCGCAAAGAACGTGCCGCGTGTCTTTTAAAGTAAATAAATTAATAAATGAAATTCTTAACTTGTGAGAATAAACTAATTTACTATATTATCCCCTATACTTTTACATCCAACTATAGCATTTCGAACAGTGAGATACTAGTTTTTAATATGACATTCTCCTAAACGGAGAAGTTACCAGGAGCTTAAATTATCCCTTCCATGCATGAAAAATTTCTCGCATTGTACTTATTTTTGCACTAGTTGCAGTTTTACTTAATCTTAGCTCTTTTTTTTATTAATTTTTATTCTCGTCATCTCTCTTATTCACAGAATCGTGGTAACAAGTACAGTCTCGTTATTCGAAATGTCACATACTCTGATATTGGTAACTATACCTGCCAGGCGTCGAATGCTCTTGGCAAAGACCGTGCTACGCTGTCCCTTAGCGGGTTACCAACGCTATGTTACTTTGACTCGGTAAGTAGCACACTCCAGAAGGCACGAATTCTATCCATTTTCTTAAGGTCGACGGGTGACGATGATATTCGTGCCGTATGTGTTTCGAAATGTGATTAAATTTCGTCGCTACTTTCCCCAATTCCCAAGAACGCTCTAGTATGATATTTTGTTATATGCATAATGTAACTGTTAAAAAAACACTAACTTCAATCCATTATTTTATGTATTCTTGTTGTAGCAACAGCGAGATTTTTAACTTTCCCAAAACTTGTGTTGTTTCACCAAGCAAACTGTAGCGCTGATTACTGTTGTGCATGTTACACCATGTGTTATGTGAAATATTTCATGAGATTTCAACTCCCTTGCAGCCCACACTCAGCAGCTATCGAGATCAGTACAACATTTCCTGGACGGTGCAAAGCTACTCGCCGATCCGCGAATACCGACTATTCTTCCGACTTGCTTCGAAAAACATGCACCTTTTGCACCACGAAAAACCCCTTGACAATCACATCTACAGCGATCGGGCGACGGCCAACAGTCACCTGTACAACAGCCCATTCAGTGGCAGCGTTAGTGCCCACGGTGGCGACCAGTGGGAAAACGTTGTCATACCGGAGATGAATGATTACGGTGCACCCAATCACTTCTTCAACATGGTTCCACCGTACGCCACCTACCAGCCCACAATTCGGCATCGGATGAGCTTCCAGTTGAAGAATCTCAAACCGGCTAGTAACTATGAGGCACGGGTGCAGGCGCGAAACGATCACGGCTGGAACAAGCTGTCGAGTATATTTCACTTCTCCACTCGTTCGGAAGGTAAGTCCTAGCGCTGTGGCCCACGAAGGGTAGTTGAAACTTTTCCGGCAAGAAATTAGAGAATCTCATTATTTCGATTCCTTTTTGCGCTGGCGTGATTGCACTAGAGAATAAATTTTACTTGTTCATTCAAATCATTACCAAAAGCGAAGCATCGTTTGCCAAACATCGGTTGGCAAGAAGAAGGCAACGAATACTTTCCCTACACTGTACGGTTGCGTTTATGAAAATTTTGCTTTTATGGCAATGCTGTCGTTTACATTCATAAAATCAGTTATACCTGCGAATTTACAATTCCGGCTCTTTCATGAGTTAAAAGCGTCCAGTGCGGACCATTGCGTGATTTGCTGTATTGTTCCGTTAGATATTGTTCTTTGAGTTTTAAATAACATTTATGCGTCTAAATGTATGTATGCTTTTGAAGTAATCGGTACCTTAACAAGATGTATATTCAATGCCAGCAGAGAAACGCAAGCTAAACCACATCAAAACCGTGAAAAATCTTTCATTAATTACATCGTTTGTTCTCACTTCCTGACTTTCCATTAATACTTTTCCCTGACGGTTTTGTGTTTACGATTCTTTTTTTTGTTTTTGCATTTTTCAACCCGCTTAGCAGATATGGAACTGGAACCGTCCGCCCAACCAGCCGTCCATGGTGCCGGGCTGCTAGATAAGGGGCTGCTGAGCAGTAGCGATGCTAGTACGATCGCGAGCACTCATTTCCATAAATCATGGACACTTTCCATTTTCATCGTATTAATTACCACACACCTACTGCCGTCGCTGTGTACTGCCTTATCGGTGGTATGATTTGCGTATCTTCCACTTTCCATGCCAATGAATCATTGAATACTCGCTACATGGATTCACCAGCAGTACGCCAGCATCGTCACTTCCGTTTCCAGTACACCGCCGAAGCCACCAAAAATCCACCGAATTTCCTCACCGGAGGCTCAGCTACATTGCACCGTGCTATGGAACCGCAGGTATGGAAACATATTATCAACAGCAACCACTAATTTATGGGCAACAGAATTTTCAAGCATGCAATCGACGATACTCAATTTCAATTTGCCATTAATCTAGTAAATTAAGTTCAGTTCATAGACAACACGTACTCTCAGCCCTTATCATGAATTATGGACAAATGAGACAGTTGTTTCGATTACGATGTCAACAAAATTGCATGCTAAGAACTTTAAGACAAATACATTAGGTGTATTTTGAAAATAAGCGATCACATGTTTTTCTCTCCAACAACAGTTGATTACAATGTAAGCACTTATACGACACACCATGGCATTGGATTCAGTTTTGTACATGACTTGTTTTTTTTTTAATTTGTATTTTGTTAACAAAAAGAAATTCGATCATGCAAAGATTCAATTCTTGCATTTTAGTATTTTATTTATGGACAAGAATAGACAAGTAATTCAATGCAATTAGTTACATTGAACAAAGAAGAAAAACATGTAAGCTTTATTTTCATACTATAAAAGCACAGCTAAACGGTAAATTGAACACTTGGGCACATTACACCACCCCCGGATGGCTTAATGTAATCTGGCAAAAGAATACAAAACATTCATACTAATTGCACTACGGAGCAGACGTTCGAAATGGATCATGTAATATATTGATATATTTAGGAATAATAAAAGGACGGTGTATGGCCATAAATAGAGTGTCACATTTACGATCAAAAGCGAGCAATGGATGTGAATTAACAGCGTTCTAACTGAAACAATCTTCCCAGATACTCTGTACATGTAATAAGCTGGATCATCTCGTCTGTACGTATTTTACTCTTAAAAGTGGTTTGAAGGTGTACAATTATCATTCCGCACATCGCTTCCATGACGCGCATAAACCATTGTAATCAAGATTCATTCCAATTCATTGTCAAACCGCATTACCAAATATCAACCAAATCAACTAATAAAATATACAACTAAACCAAACCAGCGATGTGAGACCCATGTCATACTGGATTTGCGTAAATATAGTCAACATAATCATTTTCTTACCATGAATTTATCAATTTAGCAGATAGTACTTCATATACAATATGTCAAATCGTCACGAGTATGTGTATATAGAGCTTTTAGCAAAGTATATTCCTTCCACACTACAGCAGCACCCACAGATAAATGCACTGAAACTGTCAGTCCGAACAGATTCTACAAGTTTCTAATGCCCGACTGTTGCATCGTACGCACATCAACTAGTGATGTGAGGAATAATATTTTCGTTCTCATGTAAAAATAATTTATGTTATGGGACCACAAAGAAGAGTATCAATTACAGCAATCGAGGGCTAAGAAGCAAACATAATGCTAGATAAATATGTTGCGCAATAAGAACAAATCCAATCAAAACCATGTTAACATTTCAAATAAAATAAATACATTATTTGAAGTTAATCAGAATGAAAAATAACTTAAGACGAATAGCAGCTTTGACGCATTTTGGGAGCATTATAAATCTTGTTACCTCGAATGAATTATGTTATTACACGTAGATTTGCAAGAATAAGAAAAGCAATGCAAACTCATAATTCTGCTGTAGGAGATTGTGATTTTTCAGCAAATTTAGTGAACATTCATTTTTTTACTATGGAAGGTCAAAACTAAACATAACGCTTAGTTTATGTTTCTCTTACTTCGTATAAATAAACTAAATGGACTATGCACACTCGAATGTTTCTAAGCTCTGATGAGTTCTGTTGACATAACAATTATTGTTTTATTGTATAGGCACCAAAACTATACGATTTCGAAATGGCTGATAGTCACGTTCAGGGTGTCAGTCGGGTTGGTTAACAGTAAAATTAAGTCCGTTTAAAGAACTTTCATTTCCAGCAGGGTTTAGCAAAAAAAAACCTTGTAACAAGTTGCGCTACGTACGTGGAAAACAAAATATTTTGAAATGAATATTTTTATTCGTAGGTATACATTCCCAATTTTGCTACCATATGGTAAGCCTTACCCGAGTGTTAACGAAAGTTTTGCGTAAGCTTGACTTTCAAGATTTATATTCATACATGAAAACATTAGACTCATGCGTGTAGATGCCGAGCGCCTTCACCAAATATGAGCCGTGCCATATCATTTCAAACATATGCCAGCGACATCGCAAAAGATGTTAGCTGCACTGCTGAATGAAAAACTGAAATTACTTTGAACAGACTGCGTACTTTCTGCTAAATGAAGCACACTTTGCTTTTATTAATTTTTTGAAAAGTTGGATTTGCAAATAAAAAAGCCATTATTAGCATATGCAATTGTCCAACTTACGTGTACTAAGACAAATACAAAACATAATTTTAAAATTGATTTTGATTAAACACAACAAACTGACAAATCGTGAAAGCATGAAAGGATGCTAGGAAGGATCGTTGGAAAACAAACATGAGTAGTAACAGATAAAGGATGTAAGAGATAATATAAACGTTTTAGAAAGATGAAAGTTTTATTTATATCGTCATCACTGGATGAGAAGACATTAGGAATAGAACATGCAACATGAACAGGCGAGCTAGATTACACAACAAATGCTATTTGACCCAAGCAGTTCCACAAATGAATATTTGTGCTGATTGAGTCTAAAAGAGAAAAGTAGTTATACAAAAAAACATCCAATGATTCGAATGTACGATATACAATACATTAACAACGAAAAACTGAAATACAGTTCAATAAAATGAATCGATAAGTAATTTTTTTTTAATTCCTATGAAAATATCACAAAAAAATTGAACAACAAAAGAAAAAACAAATAATGAACATAACTTACAGAGATTATAGTATACAAGCAAAACTACCGTTTAAACTATAAATCATGTAACATATTTGTTACACATGATGCAGAGCAAGTTATACTGACTTGGCTGACTTCATACGTACTTTGCAGTACTTTTTTTATTCATGTATTGCATGTTATGCAATTTACTTAGTCGAAACTTTTTGAAACCAACACATATCTTCAATGAACTAGCGTCAGTGTTGTACTAAATATTTTGACATTTTAAGATATTTTTGCACTTCAGCACCTTTGAATCGAAGTTTAGAAATACCACCTACACAAAATTCAACGCCCAAATTGATTACAAATACCTAATAAACAAACATAATAGTTATTCTAAACAGCTTTGTTACAGCTCTAGTTTTTTCAGGCTGTATCTATAACCTTTAAACTCGTCATGAGATAGCTAGCACGGAGTTTTTTTTCTTGTTCGTTTCAAATGTACCATCAAATGTAACATTATTTACAATTTACAATATTCTACAATACATATTATACAATGATTGTAATGTGCAAGATTGTTGATTTATTTTTTCCCCTGTGTTTTAATTAATATTCGTTGATTAATCTCATAATTATAGTAATGATAACTTTTTTTTTTATAAATGACTGACTATTTATATTATTATGATTTTTTTTATTACCGAAACTGCTTATACAATTTAGTTTACCTCATCCGAATGGTTTAATTTGATTTACAGATTTTTGATGTGTTACATTCTATGACCTAATATTCTGAGCAAAACTGTTTGATCTTTCAAAATACAGGCGAAGGTTCTATTTTCTGGATAAATTATATGTTGTTCGAATGGACAAGCTATGACTGTGATTACTTTATCATTTAGGTGTGAATCATGTTCCCATGTCAGACAAGTAGTTTCTTGAATCAATTGTTTTTGTTGTATTTATGATAAAATGTGTGCATTCAAGCTACGGTGTACCTGGTGTACGTTTCAATCGATAAAACACAATGCAATTTGCCCTTAATCTATGCATCGCCAAACCATTTCCTCAATCCTGCAATGGTTTGTGATGAGTTTGATGCTATTATGTGGCAATATTTCGACCAAAGTTGTCCAGCTCGGCCGGTTTTAATTGCATTTTGCCTTGCTTTTCTCTTGCAATTGCAGCTCCCTCCCTTACCGTACGCCATCGTACAATTCGCCATGTGCGGTAAAACACTGCGTAGATGAGGTACCGGAAACGAAGTTTTGAGATTGTTTCGTTCCGAGAGATGAATTTGCATTCAGGCATCCAGGTCGTAGCACATGAGGAATACGGTGCGTTGATACACGTAAACTTTTCTAGCAATGCTGTTATCCCGCACAAAAGGGCTCATGTTGTCTGCATACCAGTCGCATAGAAAGTTTGGGATGAGCTGATATGCAAGGGAAATCGGATACAGAAACGACAGATGACGTCCAGCAGTCGAGTTGGACTTTGGCGATAAATGGACATGCCCTGAATAAGTAATGGCACATAGCATGCGATTCGGCACTCTTATTTCATCCAGCTAGGATAGCAAATGGGAATTTGGCCATGGTCATAGTTAGAGCTGTGTCGTTGTATGATTAAGCTGGCTGAATACGACTTAAAATGAAGCTTAATCTTAGCGGTTTTGTTAAATAAAATAAAGCACGTTAGATTGACCGATACCGACGACAGTTTTATAGTCAACGAAGTAAATATAATTTTAAAATGAAATAATATTTTTAAATTTGCAGGACCTCCGTTTTGTGTGTTTATTCGACTATTAAACTACTTCAACGTCTCAGTGCGAATTGCTCAGTAGAGGTACAACATGTTCTAATCATTATATAAAATACAACCACTCCCAATGATAAAAAGCGATATACATATTTTGCAATTAATTTGCAAAAGTTCAATCTTTGCTACTCTTTGCTGTTAATAACTCACCTGGGTGCTTTTATATGACACTGAGCATGTCAATAAATACGACTAAACTGACGCGAATGTATGCAAAAATTTAGTGATGCTTACCATTCTAACGTTGCCGGCATAAAGCGATTCAACAGATGATCAAGGCTTTAGAGCTTACACGAACGGGAACGTGACGATGGTTATTGATGATCACACAAGGGAATACTTCACTCATATCAGATCTCCTTTGGTAATATAAGTATAGTTGATGAAGGCTTCATGACTGCTCGCAACAAGCGGCATCCAAACGTTCCATCGCTCCATTAACACTTCGTTCACCTGTATTGGGGAGAGTTAGAAGTCACCTTAGTAGAAACCACATAACGCCATCAGGACACAACACTTGGAGGAAATATAAGGACGGAAAATCAGCAATGATCTAACATGCTATTTCTATTGCTTAAGCAGCTGGCCAGGCGAGCTCAACTTTCCCTATAGGAAACATTTTTTCGGTGCAAATAAGTCATACCGAGTAACATAGATCTATTTAGAGTAAAGTGCCATTTCGAATTAGTGTATCGTCATATTCTAATTTCGGTAACATATTTCAGAACATCTAAATCTGCTGAATCACGAAAATTTCACGCTGGTACAGTTTTTAGCTATTGGTTAACAAGGTTCACGATTGTGTGTAAAACATTTTGATGCTTACCAATTACAGACTGTTGGAAAAAACCATCATCAAAACCATTGCAGAATTTGATGCAAAATATCCGAGTTGATCATTCGAAGAAGTGTGTACAAAACATACAGATATTTCAACCCAAGTCACAGCATACTGCACACACATCTACACTTCTTTGCATTTGTCAAATTTTCTGCTGCAAAAACATAGCAATAAAATGCTTAACAAGATCACATCTTCTATCTACAAACTTTGAACGGAATAAATTGATCATTTCGCTAATTAGGGATCAACCATTTATTACGTTACGCTGGTAGATGGTGAATCACTTACTTTCAACGTTGCGATTTGTAACATACGGAGGAAGGAGAGTCATAGAGTCGACTCTATGTTACGTTTTTTTTCTCCATTATGACGGCGCAACATTGTGTTACGTAATATGAAATAAAATGCTTAAAAAGATTTGAATTAATAATTCATTCCTAATAATTCATTAACCATTAATAATTATTTCATTCATTTTTGGAAAAATGGTAGCTATCCTATTGTGAACAATAAATCAGTAAATTTGTAGCACTTTTTACGAAAACAAGCAGACAACTGTAGTCTTGCCTTTTTTTGGTACTACTAATTGGAACTAGTTATGCGTAGTTTTCCTTCAGACGCATCTAACTTACATGTTACTATAAACGAGGGGTTGTCGTCAGTTTTAGTCAAAGTCCATGTCTCTCAGGCGAATGTGAATACTGGAACTGAATAGGTTCTATATTATCCCAGATTCCATCGTCGCGACAAGTATTTGAGTGGAGAAGTATGTTTAGAGAGTAGAAAGACCGGTTATCAGTTAGCATACCAGCTCTAGTATCTCAACATCAATATTAGTGTTGGTGAATCTGATTCATGAATCTGAATGAATAATTAAACTGAATGAATGATTCTGAATCTGAATGTCAAAGATTCATGAATCCTCAAAGATTCATAATTTTACACATCTGTTATCGCATCTGCATAACTGTTAACGCATCTCGTGTTGTTCATAGCGACGTCATAGCGGCTAAAAAATCCCTATCTACAGTACCGCATCAAGTAAATTGCATTGAACTTTCACACACAATTCCCGCATAGCCAAAAAGATGGTTTTCTTCGCGGATCATCCTGCTAACAACCTGCAAAAAAACTTCATAAAAAATCTTTGAGGATTCATAGGATCAATAAGGATCAAGAGACTTTATAAGCTGAAGAAGAAGAAAAACTTTATAAAACCGATGAAAATTACGAATGAATCCAAATTATCAGAATCGATGTGCAACATCACGAAACTTGTAGAATACAAAGTATCCTTGGGAAATCAATTAAATTATTATATAGCACTAGTGGGAAAGTAAGTCAATTATACAAAATGAAAGATCGTTTACGCGGTGCAATGAGAAGAAAAATATTTTTTTAATGTAAACAATTTTGGGGTCTTTACATAGGAGATTAAATATCCCCATCCAAACAAATTAATAAAAAGAGACACCTATATCAATTCGTTCGTGCCGTGTAAACGAAACTTTATTAGCTCCACTCCGCTTTGACATTGGCAACAGCGCAAATTTTCAAAATGGCTGCTAGTGTTTTCCAGAGTTAAAAAAGTTTTGCAAGTGATAGAAAAAATCGAAGATTTTTATGTGTCTCTGAAGCGTAAAGCATCGACTTTTGGTGATTTAGGACTTGTTATCATAGACCAGTGATGATAAGCAACAAAATATGCCAATCGCGTGCCTTTTCTTGTTCGTAATTCTATGCTTGCAGGCTGTGCAGCCAGCAGCAATGTGTGTAGGAGCATAAATCGGTAAATAGAAATCAAAGCGATCAGTTCTTTTAGCGGAGTGAATATACAAAAGGTGTTATTCCTTGCAGTTGCATCATCCGGTTCGGGACGAAAGTGCGCGGAAACTGTATGAATCGTGTGCTGGTGAATCCTTCAGTACGAAAGGATACCAGGTGTATGGGAATAACCATACCTATAACGCAGCAGCGGGAACAATCTTGGATTAAACAGCAGAAGTTTTATTGTTGGTGTTTGATCGCTCTCTGAATGATTTGAGGGCTTGGCATATTAGAACGATCGCATTACATATAGAGGTACATGAACAGAACAGCAGACAGGCAGGATGGCATGTTATCCGTGGCCGTGGTTGAATCAGCTTCAGCAACCCACGCTGAAAGCTTTTTGTTTTATGAATAATGCGAAAATATCTGTGGAAGTGCGGGATCAGTTCACAAATTGGATCAAGTCACAAATTTTCAATACACCAGCCTATACCAACGATCAGCAGGCGAACTACGAACTAAATGCGGCTAAATTTCTCAACCAACTACTCAGAAAGTTGAACCGGATGGCGGCGAATTATTCTGGTGACGTTAGTCATGAACTGAACAAGTCGGTCTGCATGATCGTAGAGCTCTTCGCAAACAACCCGGTCCAACTCTACCAGCAACTGTTGGAGTGTATGGAAGGACAATGCATTGCCTACCCGTACAAGTGCATATATCTAGCTGATATGGAGGAGGCAGAGGTACTCGAAACACTCCACCGTCTGCGGATTATGGTACACAAACACGAAAACGACAACGCAGACATGAAAAAGGAACACGAATATCTGGCACATGAAATGAAAGAGTTGCAGGAATTTCGATCGCAACTCAATATGATACTAAATGAGGAGATACAAATGAACAGAGGATATCAAATCGCACAACGCCAAGATAAACTAAATGATAATCTACATACGCTCTGGAGGAAACGATCAGCGTTGATCAATGAATTCCGGCACACAATACTCATGACAGCCCAGTTGCAAGACAAGGTCCTGAATAAATATCTTTCGCAATGGAAAATTAATCAAAGGCTTACTGGTAGCGCTGCGTCAGCAATGGCTGAAAGCAATCTGTACACCATTCAGCTATGGTGCGAAAGTCTACTAGAGATCATATCGAACACGAAGGTACAGTTAACACATGTCATCAACACACAATTGGAAGGATGTATGAATCTGATGGAAGCCCCAGATCTAATGACAGCGATGAAGGATGTAACTAGCTTGTATGAGACGCTAATTTTCAACTCATTTATCGTCGAAAAACAACCGCCACAAATTTTGAAAATGAACACGCGATTCGATACAACCGTGCGCCTGCTCTTGGGCAACGCGTTGAATATCGATACGAACCAACCGCAAGTGACAGTGTCGATCATTTCCGAGTATCAAGCGCAGGAAATTCAGTCTACAAAAAAAGCTACTAATTGCACTGCAGGTGAATTCATTAACTACAAAGGTCGTATGGAGTACAAGGAAGGCACCAGGCTGTGGTCAGCCAGATTCAACGATATTCGCCTTACCAAGATAAATCGGAAGAAGCAACCTAAGCAATACGTAATGGATGAGAAGTTTGCTTTATTATTTCAGTTCATCGTAACTGCAGAGCAATGTGGTCTCGTCCTTCCAGTATGGACTATATCATGTCCCGTTGTAGTAATCGTACATGGATGCCAGATGCAACGAGGTTATGCAAACATAATCTGGGATAATGCGTTTGCTAAAATCAATCGTACTCCGTTCAGTGTTCCAGACACTGTGTGTTGGAACTGGTTAGCCGATGTACTCAGCTTGCAGCTCAATGGCAACAGCGATCACTCCTTGACAGCGGATCAGAAATATTTCCTTTGCGAAAAGGCTCTTGGGTGCAACCAACCGTTTCCGATACCCAACGATCTCACCATCAGGTGGTCCCAGTTCTGCCAAGAAATGTTGCCTGGTCGTAATCATACATTTTGGGAATGGTTTTACATGGTGATGAAGCTGACAAGGGAGCACCTTCAAAAACTGTGGTTTGACGGGAGAATCATCGGTTTCATACAAAAGAAACAGGCTGATAAATATTTGACCAACTGTCATCCTGGCACCTTCTTATTGCGTTTTTCCGACTCAGTGCTTGGCGGTATCACGATCGCGTTTGTGCATGAAGCCAACGATGGTCATCATGAGATACTGCACATTCAACCTTTTACGGCATATGATTTGTCCATTCGCTCGTTGACTGATCGTATTCTGGATTATGATGAACTGTCTCATCTATACCCATACATACCGAAGCACGTGGCGTTTCAACGACTGAAGAAGAAAAGTGTGCGACCTCAAGATACAAATTATGTTGCAACGGAACTGCGGGCCAATCTGATGTTCCCTAGTGACAGTACGCCTGACAGCCAATTGTGCAACAACCAGCTGTCCGCTGCGAGCGAATACACCTGTTCGGGCATCGATCAGCTGTCTTTTTTTGAGCTGCAAGACTTTGCCTTGTTTTCGCAGGATTTCGAATAAAGAAGGTAGGTTCAAAGATATATGGTTTTATTTTGCTACGACACGCTTCAAAATTTACTTTCTAGAAAATATTTTTTTTTTATTTACAGTTTAGACTAGCAATGTTACAATGCGTCAAGCAGTAGCAGCTAGCTACTAACTCGAACTTAGGAATACGTAGCTGAACTACTATTCACATTTCGTGCACAGCCATCATCAGTCGTCAAGCTGAAATTTATGTTTTATTCTGTAATTTTATTTTTTTAAGTTTTTAATTTCATCGCAGTACGATTTTTACAATTTCTGGAAACGTTTTGATTGTGTTCCGTCTCATTAAAAAAATCCAAAAATGTTACGAGATATTTGAAAAATGATTTCTACACAGTACATCACTCAGGTATAATTTAGTAATTCAAAACAATACACCGTGATCGTGAATGATGCAAAAAATGAAGGCATTTAAAAATTGCGATATTTGCGTTGAAAGTTTGAACTTTATTGCTAATGCTGTGCCAAAAAAAATTAATATGAAACATATTAATATTTTACAGTTTTGTTCATTCGCGTATTGGCAAATGAAGAAGGGATTTTACGGTAGTCGAGTTCAACACAATTTTAATGCCAGTTGTAGGAGATTACAGTTGAAATTGCTTCTGAACCGTGGGTGGTATCGCACAGATACACTGTGCCATTTTTATTAAATCTTCTTATATTCTGAACATCAAGCTTAAAATTCATCCTTGTGTAAATTTGAATCATGACAGAATATGCTTTTTGCGAAATCAGTAAGAGTGCGTACGGATTCAGCAGGGGAATGTGAATGTATTCTTTAATGATCAAATAAAAATGTCTTTTGATTTGATTTGATTTGAAGGTTTGATTTGACTATCTATGATGATTGTTTTGATTATGACGCATTTATCCAACGTGTGAAGCGAATGTGAAATCAGTGAAATTAAGTACAATAAACGCAAAATATGTGTTCAAAATTAAAATTTGAACAAAATAGTTGCTTTTGGATTAGTGAGAACAATTAAGCTGAAGAATAATAATTCGATGAGCTGTTGCCACAACATTCATATTCTAATGGGACAAGTGTTCTGAAGAAACCTGTGCAACAACAATAAATGCGGTCCCTGAAAAATAACAACACACTCTTTCTGATAACGAGCTAATGCGTACCGCGTTTCAGAGTGCTTAATCTTTCTGAATGATAAACACTGTGCATCGCAGTGAAAATAACGACAACACTACCACCATGTGCCATATCGTTTTATATGGCATCCATCGCATTGTGGTTGCATTCAGACAAAAGCAGCTAGGTACGGATTAAACAACCATCAGGGTTGATTTTTTTAACATTTAGCCTTGACTTAAAACTTCTGCTCATAATGTCGTCTATAATAGCTGTTGCAGAAAGGCTTTATTAGCAGTCGAATTGGCGGGTGGATCTTCCCAAAGAATAATTTCGAAAAGATCCATTTAAAACTTGCCATACTTTTTCAAACATACATATTTTCATTGATTTGTAGAAAGTTTATTTTTCAACTCTGTTTTTTTTGGGTTCTTAATTAACACATAAACCTTTAATAGGAAAATTGTTGATGCAGTGCATTGTTTCATTCAATTCGTTGATTAATTATGAACAAAAGCTTAACTATGAACTTTTCTTATTAAACCGAAAAAGCTACATAGTCATAGTATAAAATTTGTTTGAAGCAAAAGGTTTAGTTATGATAACTGAAGTATGAGTATAACTATAAGTATGAGTAAGTATGAGTGAAGTAAAAACTATTTGAGATGATATAAGATAAGATGAGTGAAGTGAAAGCTATTGGAGATGACATTGATACACGGCCTTTAAAAGCACCATCGTTATATAATTGTTCCTTCAGCAATAAGATTGTTATACATATCATTAAGACACTAAGGTTCTATAAAATACCAAGATGTCTACTGTAATCTGCCCTGGCCTAACTCTGGCCTAGAGAGCATTCAGAAGCATCCTACGTTATTTCTCGGGTTCAGCAAAGGATGCAATACTTGGACAGAACAAGACGGGCCAAATGTTGTAGGACTATATAAGAGGAAGGCGCTTTCTAGGCATTCATTGTAGACCAAAGTACGTTATGTTTTTATCATCATGATTCATTAATGATAGATGAACAATATGCACTAGCTGACCTCTATATTTCATATGGAAATTCACATACAATTGCACAATATCAATAATAATGTGTCGTCTCTCGATTGCTTTCATAAACCATTTCCCAAGAGATAAATAACCCATCACCGATGAGTACATTATAATGCACATTCAAACAATAATATTCGTAATTGCGAAACCAAGAACCGCACCACTATCATCCCTATGCCGGAAAACCTTATAAAGACACCAAAGGAATTAGGTTATTTATCTGCATTATGTCACACAGCTTCATACAATTTTTTTAAAGCAATAGAACATGTTTTATGTCTAGGTTTTTCTTGTTGAAGTGGATTCTGAAAACAGAAAGAAACAGAACATGTGTCTTCCGTGGTTAGAAATTCTCTTCCAAAGCACGTATTCATAAAGAACGTTGAATTTGTTGCGTCAGAAAAAGAACAAAAATATGAAATTGTTAGATAAATTTAATGCAGAATGTACATGCTTAGCTTTATGTAAAAAAGGAAATATTTTAGGATTTGCATAAGAAACAAAGTGTTTAGTTACCGTACATTCATTTGCTGTGAGTTTTTATTTGTCTGTTCGCTTGTTTGTTTATTTGTTGTTGTTTTTGCAACACATCATGTAAGAGCTTACATTAATTTGGCACTTATTCCTGTGATGCGCTTAATAATTTCAACAATTTATGTAGATCTGTTTGTATCCGACAGATACAAGATACAATCATGGTAAAAGCTGTGGGTGTATTATCAATGGCAGAGCGTTTCGGTTTGGGTATATACGTAAGATAAGCCGAATGTTTTTGATTTCGTAGGCGTGCTTTTGATTTGCTGTGGTAGAAAAACAAAACCGAACTGGTTAATGAGTGGTGCAGCTCAGTGAACCTTTATTATCGTAAGGTTTATGAATTATGCATACTATCTCTAATATAGTGATTTTATATTTCATAAATACACAGTTAAACGTACCACCTTTAAGATACGAAATTCATGTATTTATCATTAATTGATTTTATGTTCTAATTAAGTGACAATATTTGTTTCATGATTAACAATAATTATATATTATTGTAGATCACGAAGTTTGGACAGTATTAATTTAATTTTTGTGTGTTTAGATGCATCAACATCTCTCTTGTTGGTTTAACGACCCTTTTAGGTCATGCCGGCCATTTTTTGCCTTCATTTTACGACTCATTTTACGATGTAGCCGGATAGTCACTCCTTGCTACGGAGGGACGGTCCAGATAGGATTTGATACCCGGTCCTGTCGTGTGGAACCGGTGCCGTTTATCACATACATCACCGGCGCCCTATATATCCAGCATGTCAGCATCTCGCACACAAATTGGAAAACCGGAATTTGCAAATTAAAAATGTTGAAAAAGACCCAACAAACGGTAACTGAATACCTTGCTCAAATCAACTCAAATGATTCATGTTTCGGTCGATAAACACAATACAATTCGCTTTTAATCTGTGCTGCGACAGGCCGTTTCCTCAATTCCGCAAAATGTCTAATGAGTGTGATGCTATTATGCACCGGTGGTGGGACCAAACACTTTTATACCATACATACTACACTGCAAATGCTGGTACTAACGTGTGTGCGAGTGCTTGCCATCAACTTCCGATGTGCAGTAAAAACCTACCTGGTGCAGCGATGGCGGAAACGAAGTTTTGAGATTGTTTCGGTCCAGAAGATGAATTTGCATTCATCAGGCTCATACTAGCAAGAAAAATACGATGCGTTGTGATACACGTGCATACTTCTAACTTTGGTGTTATCCGATACGAAAAGGGTTCATGTTGTCCACTACCGGGAGCAGGCATGCGAGGGAAATAGGATCCAGAAACGACAGATGACGTACAGAAGTCGGATTGGATTCTAGCGATAAATGGGCATGCAGTGAATAAGTAATGGCATGACACATACGCTTCTCCATTTTTCGTCCATCCAGCATCGCAAATTGGGTGTTGCAAATGTTCATTGTCAGTGTTTCAGTTTGGTACGTGGTATCTGCGTCTGGTTGATGTTCAATTTATGTGAAGCAAACCAAAGTTTTTGATGTTGCAATAATGCGTACAACTGATATTTTGTGCTACAATTTTATATACATATATATACGAAAGCTTCTAATTGGTAATATTATGTTATTGCAATATTTGTACAAGGGATTAATCCGGGATATATAAATATTTTCATTCCTTTTTTATTTTTCAGTGAATAGTGATTTCTTTATACAGTTTCACATGTTTTCGCACGACTTTCATATTAAAGAATATACATATGTATAAAATCGTGAGCGATTACGATTCTTTTCAAATTGGTTTACGTGTTGGTAACGATCGTTTAGTCACCTGCTATATACTGCTTCATCAATACTATTCATCATGTAACTAACATACCAATGTTAATGTTTCAATGTTTGGTAATGCAATAGTAATAAAGGAAGAAACCAAATATTTCAAATGAAATGCAATACGTTGCAGCAGCTTTTGTGCGAGATTTTATGTACTCCATTTATTTCAATGCATATCTTGTGTTATCTACCGTTGATAAGAATATAAACCTGATATGAAAAGTAGTTGATACATTTAGATCAATGTAAATAGATCCAACAAAAGGAACAAAAGCATGGAATAGTATCGCATAACCTTTTCCCCCCTGGTCCAGTTATTTGAACAGTGTTGTGTGGTTCGCTTGTTTTTTATTCTCTTTTTTACTTTACCTTTGTATTGTTATGTCGAGTTAGACTTGATTATTCGGAATTTGTTTATCGTGCTCTGGGATATTAAAAGCTGTGTTTTGATAACTTTGGCTATTGGTTCAAAAAATCATGAAATATAACTTAAACAATCTCCAGCCACATATGTTTAGTTGATTGAGATCAGAAAATGCGAATGCGAAAGTTCGATACGATATCCGGTTACATAAAATCAATCCAAACTCGCAACTGATCATCAATATTCAATGTTGAATTAAGGAAAATAACTGAATTATGACGTCCAAATTATTGATTTATTATTCGGTTGTTGTGCACCAGGTAACAAACATGGGAGGTTACCTCTTTTATCCAGTTTTACTCGAATACTTATATTTTGTTGTAAAAAAAAGAATGTGCTGTTTTAAGTAGATTTTTTAACGATTTGCACAAATTTTGAAACATATACAATTAGTTGTTTTTTACGATTTTATAAATACTCCAGCGTAGTTGCTAACTTTTTATAAGAGAAAATTCCATGTTTCTATTTAGGATCTGTATAAAATTAATGAACGCTTGTTCATGCCTACAGTTTGATTGCCCAGAATAAAATTTAAACCTAGTTTCATTGTAGTTTAACATTGTAGTTTTTG
Source organism: Anopheles funestus (assembly GCF_943734845.2). Taxonomy (NCBI): domain Eukaryota; kingdom Metazoa; phylum Arthropoda; class Insecta; order Diptera; family Culicidae; genus Anopheles; species Anopheles funestus. The sequence continues at coordinate 47,931,248 of NC_064599.1, forward strand.
TTGCGTACATCAGTTTATGCCATGAACTGATAATATTGTGTATACTAAAACTCCCAACTATCAGCACAAAAAACACACACATAAGGGTTTGCAGTTGAACAGCCAAACAAAAGGATCTGGGTGAAAGTCACAGAAAACTACCTCCATATAAATGGTATGTGTGTGTGTTGATTTTTTTTGCTCTGTTCTGTCGCTCCACCAAACATAATTTGCAAAGGCGGACGAACAAAAACTTGAATAAAGTTTGTGCCTTGTTGAGCATTTATGAGGTGAATGAGAGTGACGAAAAACGCATATAACAGAACGGTGCTAGGTGCATAACCTGCAAAAAGAACCGAAAACTAAATCAACCACCGCTGGGGTTGGGAAAGTGAATGGAAAACACAGCTAAGCGTGCATCAGAAGTCCGGTCTCATGAATTTGTTTTCCACTACTTGTCGTCATGTTTGACGAATTGCGAAGGAAAGCTGGAAAACAAATGTGAAGCGCGGAAATGAAAATTGGACAAAGTTTTCACGATGCCGTCATGTTTTTAACCATCTCGCTTTATCAGACGCAATCCGTTTCTCTCTACTACGTCCAAACATTACCTTTTTTTTGTTTTCGTCATTCCTTTCTCTACGATCTACAGCTTTTGTTAAAGGTTTTGCATCTTTCATCTGTTGGTTTTTTTATATTCGAGTTCAGTTACGATAGGTTTAGGAGTTAGCGTTGTAGTAAGCTTCAAAACGGATCGAATAAAAGAACAGGAAAGCGTAAACAAGGGAACAATAGGGCTTCCCGACAATAGATTACTTGAGGTGAGTAATACTCCTTTGGCAGACAATCACAAACAATCATGCACAACAGAAGAAGAAATGTGCTGGAATGTAGTATAGAAATTAAAGATGAAATGTTTTACCGATTATGATTAAATTATAGTGAAACCTTTTTCGTAACGAAAACATTCTGCAACCGTGCATTTATAGAAATGTTGGCAAAACAATGAAAAAGAACACATCTTTCCTTGATAACGGAACAAAGGTGACATTTTCAAGTTACTCTTCTACTACGGTATATTACTATATAGTGCATATTCGAGTTCGCATTAGTTCCATTGAGATAAAACTACAGATATTCGCATTCCTGATATGTCAATTTGTAGTAGAGCTGCCCGGTACTGTACTATACGTGATAAATGGCGCCGACAGGGTATCTAATCGCATCCGGACCAGTCCCCCGTAGCCAAGGACTAACTATCCGGCTACGTGTTAAAAATAAGTCTAATAAGCCAGAAATGGCCAGCATGACCTTGGAGGTCATTAAGTCAAGAAGAGAGGAAGAGATACGTCAATTCACGATTACTTACTTCACGATTATTTACTTACCAGGCGGACGTAGAAACGCTGCTAGGACATTCAGACTTTACGCAAGAGATCGTCCGGTGTCATTCTAATTACATCAATAGCTCCATCGTGCATTATACAAACTCATGGAGCTCGATATTGTCGTGCCACTGTTCACCCACACGTAAGGGACCAAAAACCCTTAACAGCATTTTGATCTCGAAGATGATTAAACATTTTTCATCCGTTTTTTAATAATTTCCTTGTTTGACAGATGCATATGAATATTGGGTTGTTATATACAAAGTTCTTTGTATACTTCATTAATGGCTTTGTACAACAACTGTAATTTCTTATATTTCCAAAGTTTTTGAATTTGTTACGAATGTTAATAAAATCGGTCTCTAAATTCGTATAGCCAAATCCATCACATCAGATACCTTATAGGTTGCTTCATCGTGCAATCGAAATCTTCACGACGACTAGTCGGAGGCAACGTAGCCTAGTCTGCGCAAAGTTAAACGCGCTACTGCCAATACTGCTGCACTACTCCACCTAAATTTTAACCTTTTCTTTGCTGTGTGGACAGTTTGTGCACCGTTTCGAATCTTCCTTGCTGACACTGCAAAACTTAGATATTAGGCCAGCTATATGTGGTTTTCCTTCAGCAGGGGAAATGAGAAAGATCTGGAAAAGATTTTAAACCACTCCCTTCATTTGAAGATACGTCCCAGTACCGCTAAGCCATTACAGCCTCGAGAGTGTTACATTGTTATATGATGGTGAGATCATCGGACAGTATAAGAGTGGCTCCTTCATTGACTAGATCATATAGTCATGATCATTAACTGGTCAGGTAAAATCTAAAGTCATCCAATCCATCAATTTAAAAATTAATTTTATTTTATCTTAATTTTTACACTTCGTTTATGTTTCCAGTTTGACAAAAAATATAGCTTCATTGTCGAATGCACAATTATTTCGCTTTGGGGAAATAATGCTCACCATATCTATATGGTGGATCGGCGGTGCATGATTTAATGGGAATGTTTGAAATAATGTACCATTTAGGTCAATACACTGTACGTCACAGGTGGTAAAGAGACAAAACGTACAACCAGAAACATTGTGAAATTTCAGCACGTATAATGTGAAACGTATTTCGAAGTCAGAAACCGGAAATAGCGGATGGTATCAAAAGCCATTAGTGTATTGAAATTGGATCGGGATGATGAAATAATTGAACGTGCAATTGAATGTTCGACCGAGAAGAGGTTTTAGTCTGGTAGTTTCGCACGATTGAGACAGCTGTGCAATAATGAGTCGGTTGGATACGGAACAGAATTGGGTGCGATTGGTATCGGTGGTTTTCCGTTAGCTATAATTACGATCGATCAAAGCGTTAAAGAATTAGAATGTCAATGAATTGCACGAATGGTGCATGTGATAACAGTGTTTGAAACGTTTCATACATATTTGAAAACTCTGCGCGGGAAATGATTCCAAACACGATAAGAAACCCGAAACAGCGCTCAAAACGAACAACGATCGGGTGTTTTTTTTGTTTTTTTAGGGCTGTCTTTATTTGCTGTATGGATACAGCACATAGTTTATACGCGACAAGTTTAATATTGTTTGTTTTTATTAAAATTATTGACACATGTCAGACATTTTATACAAAATATTGAGCTGTTGAGCAGTTCTGAACAAAAATTCTAATGTGAAATGTTTTTAAACATTTTGCTCAATGCATTTAACATGCAAAACAATATCAAACGAGCTTATGCACATTGCGTACCTTTCAGGCAAAATGATTCCCGACAGCAGCAAAATTATATTTTTCAGTCCTTCCTGCTCAAAACCACTCAAGCTTGTCATCTAGCTTAAACTCTTTTGACTCTTGTTGGATTATTTTGCCTGTTTTGCCAAAGATGTACAAGAGATGCGAACAACGTATCCGCTTTGTCTCTGAACGGTTTTAGGTGAAGTCTCCATTTTTCTTCTTTTTTTGCGCCTTTTCCATTAGGGGGATACTATCAAAACAACAATGCAAATGAGATTATATACAGTGTATCGTCCATGTTTGCTTTCATTCCCGTACTGGTACATTTCCCTGGCATTCTAAACTGGATATCCAACCGTAATGAGTTTGTTGTGCAGTGTCGCTTAGGTTTCTTAGTGTTTTGAACCGTCTCCATCTACTTCCTGTTGATTATGGTAAAGGATTCGGGAGAAGGATGCGAAGTGTGGTGAAGAATATGAAAACGATAGTACCGGACAAGGCTCTGTTTCAATCGGAGGAATCCGAATCTACACGTGCAAGTCTATTCCATCGTTCATCATTTTCATCGTTTAAGTGATCATCGCTACTCACAAGATGAGCTGTACATTGCATTGGAGTGATTTTGTGTTTTCCTCATTTTCAGTTCGCTATGTTTTTACCACCACATCGAACTATCCAACTGAATAGACTAGATTTCCTCTTCCATTCAAAGAACATATGAGCATTGACTTGTCACGACAGTGTTGAATGGAGAGGAATGGTGGTTTGTATATTGTTTTTTTTTTAATAAACAATGATATTCGAAATACTTCTTTTTGTTTTTAAAGAAAATTAAAGCATAAATATAAAAAATAAAATATAAGTAAAATAAATAAAAAAAACAACATTACTTAAACATAAATGCATGTAATTGCATATATTTGCATAAAATTCACCTTAACTGGGAAACATTTTATTGTGTTTTATGGTCAGATTTTTATCGTTGTGGTGTTTTGTTTGTCTAGTAATTCAGTATTGTCTAGTAATCAGCTAAGACTGTAGATCTTGTCTTTCTGAAAAAAAGATAACTCGTGTCATCACGAGTGGGTGACTCTCTATCGGAGACCCTGCCATACAGGACAGTGTGAGTTCATCTTAAGTTTTGTGTTGTTAATATATACACTTTATTGTCTTTAGTTTACAAATATTGCGTAAGTTTAAAGAGTATTAAGAGCCCATGCTACTATCCACATTTCTACTATGCTAGTGATCGATGATATGATTGCATCGTTTTTTTTTGCCAGAACGTTCGCGTATCTTGTCAATATTTAACGTTAGTTTTGAGGACTAAAACTAAACTAAGTTTTAGAACTAAGCCACGAAATAGTTTGGCAACGAAATAGTTTGGAATGTAGACCATGGAATCCAGCTGGAAATACGTTTTTGAAAACGAAACCGTAGTTGGGCTATTGATATTGATGATTAAGCAGCCATAATGTAGGATAACCTCCTTGATTTTTTGTTCATTCGGAGTTTATTTCGATTGTTGTTGTCCATTCAAAAAAATGTCATGCCATCCTCCTTCGTTTGTCTTTCACCAGCTGTCTTGGTTAGCATCTTCCTGTCGTGTACGAATCAGAGTGTTTTATCAGTTTTGGATAACGTCCATGCCTCAGAGGCATATGTGAGTCTTGGAACTAAATAGGTTTTAGTCTCAGCGTAGATCATTGGGACATGTGTTTTGAATGAAAAGTTTCATCGATCTCTAAAAATATCGGTTGGCAACCAGTACAGTTGCCAAGTATCTGAAATTGTATCCAGCTCTAGTATCTCAACAACAATTTCATTGTCGGTGCTGATGTTTGACCCAAGATACCTAAGTAAAAACATCAAAATCGTCACCTACATTACTCTTTCGTATGTTGATATGCTTTAGTAGGGCCGCTGGAGGTGTCTTTTGGTTTCTACCTCCTGATATTTGAGATATTTTTATGTCTGCCCAATCCTCTGGTAATCATCGGCAACTTAGAAGAGTCGTATACTTATGATGGCTATATCAACAGTCTATGGAAGGTAAATGGTTCTGAGAATTTTTCATCGACCATCACTTGGCATGTCGGCAATGCAGCTTTTACCGGCCTATCAGTTTTTTTTATTTTATCAGGCGCTACAACGGCTTCGCTGTCTTGAGCGCCGTCGCCTGCCAGTCCATTATCTCAGTCTTTCTGGCGTACGCGTCTATGTCATCTCTCCATCGCACTTTGGACGACCTAAAAGGACCTTACGGGCTAGATCGCCCGGTGCCATTCAAATGATATGATCCAAATGACATGACATGACCATGACAAAGTCTATGTCGTAGAGGCGTCCAGAGAACTTTCCATCCACCATCATATGACGTGTGACGTTGGTCATTGTCATTCGTATAGTAAGCTAAGCTTAGTCGGGATTCCAAACGAGCTCATTGCTTCGTACAGTTTTACCCTGGCTATGAACTTCTGAATTCCTGATTTCTTGAAGTTCCCGCACCTGCTGTTCCTCCCAGTGCTGTTTCGATTAGCGATAAACTTTTTTCTCTTTGCGTCTGAGTCGTGTACATTCATCTCCGCATGTCCACGGTCTAACGCGCTACATTGCCCAGATTGTTGACCTGCTCGAGCACGTCGCGAAGACTTGGCCAGGTCGCCAATTCGTTTCCAAAAAACTCGATCTAGGGCTGCAGTCCTCCATCCACGACTGTATCCGATCTAAAAAAGGTTCGACTCCACCTGATTGTGCCAACGAGCTGCCTGTGCTCCTCGACGTCTTATGGCGAACGCGTGGTTGATGACTACCTTCGCGGAGGGGCATGAGTCCGGTATCCTCATCACGTGCCCCAGGCATCCTCATCACATGAACAATGCGTCTTTGATTTTCGCTGCTCACGCTGTCACGATCGCAGCAAGTTAGCTGAACTCCTCTAAGACCTCGAGATCGGCACCGTCAACTGATACTCTGCTTCCGAGTCGGGCTCTCCATCGATCACGGTCAGAGCCTCCGGCAAGAAGCAGGTACTTTGTCTTCGTCGTATTAATCCTCAATCCAATGCTAGCGAGCGGTTTAACCAGGTATATTAAATGTTGTAGCGAGTGCTGCCATGCCTGTTATGCACACCACACTCCAGCCATCGAATATCTTGTAGAGCTACGAAGTCCATGTCCAGTGTGATTATTGCGTTATCTAGTTGCTTCAAAGATCCGGCTCAATACAGAGTGTGTACGTTGCATAAGCCTATAAAAATCGTAGTTCATGCCCATAATAGGTGTCGCTTACTGTTAAGTCCGTTTCAAAAGTATCTTGAGCATTTTTAGACATTAATTAAACTTGAGGCAGTGCAGGCCCTGCGTTTTGTAACAATAAATTGTTCGAAAAGTGAAGACGTTAAATTTGATTGATCTCGCGTTATTCCAATTTACTATCAGTTAAGAAGTATAAGTTAATAAAAATACAATAAGTTGGCAATTTATTTAATTTATTAAATAATTATATTACATACACCTCTGGTACCTACTAGAGTATCAGTGCAGTATGCTATTCCGGCTGTAAAGAATTCGCCTTTTCGCGAATTCACCAGACCAGCCAAGCCGTATCAAGACTTTTTTTACCTTGTAGACGGATAGTCAGTCCTTGCTACGGTGAGATTTTCCGGATGGGATTCCATACCCGGTCTGGTCGTGCGAAACCTGCGTCGTTTATCACATTCAGCACCGGGTTGCTCCAAAAATTCGGTTTTGGATATTAAATAACGAAACCACCAAAACAAAAACCAAAAAACACCTGCATTAATTCATTAGATCGATACACACAGTGAAACATGGGCGGTTCGGTGGTGCATGTGATAAACGGCGCCAGTCCACACGGCCGGACCGGGTTTCAAATCCCATCCGGACCGTCCCCCCCTAGCAAGGCCTGACTATCCGGCTACGTGGTAAAATAAGTCTAGTAAGCCAGAAATGGCCGGCGTGACCTGTAAGGTGGTCGTTAAGCCAAGAAGAAGAAGACACAGTGAAACCAATTGAAAATAATAATGTGCTAATGATAACCTACATTAGATATTAGAGAGTGACATCATTGTTTACAATTTCACGCATGACAAGATTGGGTGGTTTAGTACAAAAAATGAAAGATACTATATTTGAATAAATTATTCAAACATATAATCTTTCTCAACTGCAATACAATATAATCATTATTCCATTTGTTTGTTGTGTGGTATGTGTCATAGAGTAAGTAAGATGTTTGCCTTTTGCTTTAAATTAAACACGACACATAAATACTCCGTATGCTACAAAACGGGTCTGCTTTTCCGGAGAGTCTCAAATTATTTTCACTGTTCCAAAGATCGTACAAGACGTCGCAAGTGCCTAAAGTGAAACATTTCTGTTGTATGGTTGGTTTGATCTAGCTCAGTTGAATTACAGCTGTCGCAATGGTAACATTGAACGGGTCGTTTTTAATTCGTTCGCAACTTAAACGAGTAATAGTAGCGTCAATTGTTGTTAGTGTGCTTGTATATTTTGGTGTAGTGCTGTTTATTGACAAAAATGTAACGAAACCAATAGCAGAAGTAAATCGAGATCGATTGTTACATCTACGCGAGGCATGTGAACGCACCAATAATGCTGGAAGTACGTCTTGCTGGAAGCACGTCTTGCAGACAAAATTGCATTGCATTTCATTACTACTACCATTTTTTGTAGAATATACAATCGAAACATCTTTCTACATCCATGTGAAAAACGAGAGCCTATTATACTGCTTGGTGTTCAAGTCCGGTACCACCACCTGGTTCTATAACATCAATCGATGGGCTGGTTATAGTGAAGAAACAATACTGGATGATAAAACGGACAACTTTATGCTGGCACGCCAAAAGTACCCTTGGGAGAATCCACGCGTGCTGCTTACTAGTATGAAAAACACCTACTCCTTCATCGTGGTGCGCGATCCCTTTGAACGGCTGATTAGTGCCTACGAGGAACGTTTACTTGGACAATTGCACCCGTACTTTACAAGTCTGTCCCATCATATCTACAAACGATACCATGACGATGGTAATGAGTACGGTATTCCTTCGTTTCAAGACTTTGCCCGATATGTGGTAGACGAAGCAAGGAGCGAACAGCCGTCCGATCTTCATTGGCGACCGATAAATGATTTGTGTACGCCGTGCTTGGCTCGATACGACTCGATCATAAAAATGGAAACGTTCGGGCAAGACTTAGCGTACCTGGCGAATCGTACTCAGTTGCAAGACAAAATTAAAACGGTGCACATGAATCATTCGCGTCGCGATCCACTCATACGGTTGATAGAAAAATATTTTTCACAACTGACCAAACAACAATACGAAGATCTTTACGAAGTTTATCGAATAGATTTTGAATTGTTCCAATACTCACCGGATAAGTATCTTAAGTTTATCAAACAAACATAATAAATTGTAATATTGGTGTAGCGGTTCAATAAACAATGCGAGATTTTCGTTGTTAACTGATTTTTTTTTATTACGATGTTGTCGTAAGAGTCCTACACCATTTTAACAATATATGCAGTTGTAATCGTTCGCCAAATCGTAAGCCAAAGGAAGTTGGTAATGAAGTAACATGTTTGATGTATGGGACCTACATTGAAACAATGACTGTTACTGTTTCTGCAGTTTAATTTGTTTCCTTGTAAGCTAAACTTGATGTTCCATAACTGTCGAAAGCTAAATGTTGCTGTACGCGTTGGCGATCGTGTTGAAATGATATTATGTTCAGTAAACTAAATGAGTAATCAGAAGTATAAAAATAGCAAACGTGTTATAATTATTGTTAATAAATTTAGGTTTCAATACAATTTTAAATCATTCAGTGTCGATTTCGGAAAATATGTAAAATAAAGAAATTATTTCGTGTTGTGCTAATTTAAACTTACACTGTTGAGTCATGCTTTACAGATATTTAACTTACTTAAGAATTTTTATTTTATTTTTCAATTGCGTTAAACATAAAAATTAGTTCTTTTTATTTTTCGTATTATTGATCATATTTTTGCTCCGTTCAAATAATAAAAAATACACCTACATAAATTATTGTGTCTCATTACATAGGCAAATTAAAATTGATCATTAGTAATTTACGTTAACGCTTTCGGTATTTGAAAATATGTTTCTGCCGAATATCCAAACAGTTCAAAATCCATCTCATAAATATTGTACAATCTGTCCATTTGCTCTTGTGTTAGCTGCGAAAAATATTTCATGGCTAGTGTGTGTACGGAATCTTTTCTCACGTGATTTATTTGTGCTAGTTTCACTATACCCTGCAAGTTGGCTTGTTTTATCATGGTTTCCACATCCTGTTGGTATGTTTCTAATTTGATTATATAGTCATATCTAGCTAGGCATGGTGTGCACAAGTTGTTGATCGGACACCAGTGAATGTCCAACGCGATCGTACCGTTATTGTACCGCACATCATCGATAATGTACTGCACAAAGTCGCGAAACGAAATAGTGCCCTTGCCCATGGGATGATAACGCTTGTAGATGGCTTGGGAAACACGCGAATAGTACGCATTCTTCATACTCACCAATCGATCCTCGAATGCACTCATTAATCGCTCGAAAGGGTGACGAACGATAATAAACGAGAAAGAATCCTTCATCGATTGCATCAACGTGAGCCGGTTTTCCTTTGGGTAAAATTTGCGTGCCAGAAACAGGTTATCGATGTGCATTATTTCGTACTCCGAATATCCTGCCCATGAGTTGAAATTGTAGAACCATGTGCTTGTTCCAGCCTTAAACACTAAGCAATAGACCAGGCTGTGATTCTTGCTGTGCAAGTAAAACGCCGGCTGAAGGTTAGTATCTAAAAAAGACATAGTTGTCGATTAGAAACGATTGATTGGTGTATAACAAAAAAACAAAATCATCATATTCCTTACGTCCTCCATTGTTCCATTTTTTACACGCTTTCGAAAGATGTGCAAGCCTCCATGAATTGATATCGGCAGTCGACCTTCCTTCGAATTGTTTGCGAATCAATTCGAAGTTTAGAAAACAAATTAGCAGAGTAATGGTTACAAAAATTCCTGCTATGCACGCCTGCACGTTAGATATGTTTAATGTGAGCAGTTGACATTTTGCACGCCTCTTTATTTTACGGAACACGTGTACGATACACGACACATCCATGATACCCAAACCTGCACTAATTACCTACGAACTGAAACTGTGCCTATCGATGCGACTGTCGTAGAACATTCAAAGGAACAGAAAGGAAGAGTACAATTCTATTTTTTCTAGACTAATCTGTCTTTCACCCGTTGGTAACATTTGTGAGCGAGTTCAACCTGTCGCTAACATGTGTACAAATAAAAAAGTTATAAATAGAGATCTATTGTTCTTTTTAATTGTTACACTAGTCTTGCATTATACTTTAATGTCTCGCACGTGTCTTCGATCATTATCAAAAGCGGTAATTCATAAAATTTTTAACACTTTTTCTTACGTCATACGAAAAGTAAACGGTTCTTGTATGAAAATTTTCTTTCTGTCTTGGCTAGTATCATCTTGTACCATGTAGGTTGCAATCGTTTATTCAATGGCGCCTTCTAAACCAGCGGATTCCAGACAGTAAAAAGACAACATTAAAATGAAGTTGTACTACGTACTGTTAGAACCGAATAACATGTATCTGTATCAGAAATTGAAATTGTTTGTTCAAATGATAGTGTTGTGATTTCCGAAGCCATTTTGTTCACTGGAGATGGTTTCATTGGATGACATCTGGGAAGTTTAATTCCGATTAAAATGCTAATAATGTGTAGTGATAGCTTTTTGGTACCAAATTTTCTTCTCCATTGATCAAGTTAGTTATTGGCGGAGTTTCTTATTCTTAAAAAATGATCTGGTTGTAGACTAATGAACTGGTTGTAATAGTATAGTATAGTAATATTGCTCAGTAGTGCTCAAAAACTCCTCATTAAATTACCTACCTCAACGCTTTGATGCATATATAAATAGTTATTGCATATTTCTTTCTGTAAAGCTAAAATTGTCGTATTGATATACAACATATCTCAAACATAACCGTCAAATTCTAAAAACGCAACGGTTATTCGCCGTTAGATGAGAAGTTCTTCAAAAGCACGCATTTCTTTACACGCTTCACCGTTCTGTGCTATGTAAAGAATTTAGAGATAATTTTATCTATGAAAAATCTCCACACACGTACAGTATGCGCAAAGATTCGAAATTTTCAAATTTCAACGACAATTTTAAATTCAATGTTCTTAGAACACGAAATATTTCCGAAATACGTTTTAGATTTGAAATATTTCCTGGCAAGAAACGAAATGCACTGTACCAATGTGCTGAATGGATTATTTCACAACTGTCTGTAATTTTTCGTGGCAGCGAGAAACATTTCGTTTTAAAAGGGTAGCTGTCAAATTATTCTAAGCGCTCACCTTGTTTCTAATAACCTTTGTGCAAACTTCGGCAATTTTCGCGTCATGTGTTTATATTGCATAGAGTTGAGTTCTATTGAATGTAAATAAAAAATGTCGATCTGAAAGGAACGAAAACCAAAATCCCCTCCCAGTGGTGTTTTCAATGGTAAGTAAAATCGCGTAATGCAAATCCTTTCCTTTGAAACAAGTTTTCGTAAAGCACACAGCCACGGAGGTGTGAATGTGTTCCGTTGGGGGGGGGGGGGGGGGGGGGATTTCCTGGAAGAAGCGTTGCAATGGAAATTAATGTGTACTGTATTCTTTCAGCGCTGGCATTGTAGTGCACAAAAACACGATGAGTGCTTCCGAGGGCCACTGGGAACCCCTAGCCGAGATTTACATGTCGCATCCACTGGTGAAGGATAAGAAAAAGAGCATTTACTGCTTGTGCAGTCGTGTATTCATCAAAAACTACTACGATGTTTACGTGTCCACCTTGGAACGTGGTGATTCGGTGCCCTTGATTCCATCGATGGATCCAGTAGCGCAAACAGAACAGTCCAATTCCCCGATAGTAGTGAAGACGTTAGAAACTAAGGGTGCAGTAGATAACTCGAACGAAACTGTACAATATTTAGCCGGTGGTGCTTCTGATGAGCTCTTGGATGTGCTGGACCGAGCAGAGGTCGACGATGTGTTTATCGAGGAACCTTTAGTAAAGCAACTAAGCTTTGGTCGTGATGGTGTGCGAAAAATGCCTTCCAAATGGGGTGACCGTGATGCGGGAACAACTAGTGACGCCAGCTGTTACTTCAGTGCCAGTGCCAGTCACTCCGATACCAACTACTGCAGTACGGACGAGCACGAACATGTGCTTTATGCGCCTGGAGGTGGATCGCAAAGCGTTACGACCAGCTTAACGACGGGCAACTCAACCGTGAGAAGTATCGTAACATCCGGACTGCACTCCAGCGACAGTGGTGCTGACCTGTCTGAACGAATTCACGAACGGAAGCTATCGCTCAAAGATGAGCTGCTTGAAAGCGGTCGAACTAACACCGATGACAATGCACACGGTTCAGGGTGTGCCGGAGCTATGACATCCGTTGCATCAATGGAACGGAATAACAGTCTTCCAGAGGCATTCGGACGGGAAGATTTACACGATGCATGGGAAACGTACTGGAGTAAGCATGGCGAAGCAATAATATGGGCGTCTTGGATTGAAAAGTACAGCGACTATATCAATCCAGAGTACTTAGAACCGGGAGATACTGGCCAGGCCACTGGTACCAATACGCCCCATGACAAAAGTGAAGCTACTCCGGGAACTGCGACGGAGGTGGATAAAGACTTTTCGTTCGATAACGATGCAATAACGGCAACCAGTATGGAAATAGTGGTGTCAGCCTGTTCGCCCCATCCCTACACAAAATCAACTTACCAAATGGCACATTGGCCATTGCCCTTCGGTGAAGGCGCAGCGGGCAGCAGCGGCGGCGGTGGTAGTGGTGGTGTAGATGACGTTCTTTGGTGTGCCCACCGTTCAGGTAGCTGCGAAAACGAAGCTCTCCTAAGTCCACGGTGTGATTCGGTCACATCGAGCATACCACTTACCGTAGGCACTACGGATTCCATGACCAACGTCACGCGAATGACAATTTCAAGTTACGATTTTTGTAGCTCGAAGGTTAGCTCGGAAAGCTCAAACCTTTCGGCAAGTCTTAGTTCGGAGATTTCAAACGAAAGCTCGAACAGTTCCGATATGCTCGAAACGGAATATCTGGTCGGTGCGAATCAAGCGGCCGGAGCACCGATACCACCGGACGAAGAGGCCGCGATGGATGGTGAGCAATATTGGCAAATATTGTGGCAACAACACTTCCAAGAGCTGTACGCCAAACAGTACCATCATTTCATGGCGGAAAACGCACAAGACGAGCAGACAGCGGGTTGCGGTGAGCGAAGCACAAACTCCAGGTACCATAAACGAAAGCGCCACAGCAATAATGGGGCCAGTGGTGGTGATACCCGTTCCTATCAGTTCCACCAGTCGGAACTGCTGCTGCCGGAAATGGTAGCGGAAATGCGTTTGTCGCAAGCCGAAGAAACGACGGAGCCTAAGGATGGAAACGACGACACACGCAACAAGGACACCAAGGATGCAAAAACGGCGGAATCGATCGAAGATCTATCGACAGAGCTGCAATCGTACGGTTTACCAACGGCATTCGGTAAACCATCCCAAACACCGTCAGGCGACGGAGGTGAAGACAGACCACCGAACGAAAAACCTATCAATCTGAAACGCAGTCACGAGAGTGACAATGAGGAAACACCTAAAGAACGCTTGAAGGCTGCGTTTGAGCTGATGGGATACTGCTTCTCAGATCCAGCAAATGAGACAGAATCAATCATAAACTTGTCCGGCGAGGTAGTGTACCGGAAGAAGCACATTCGGCTGCACAATCGTGTGCTGAAAATGAAACATCATAAGCCGAAGCATACATACTTCGATGACGATGGGAACGAACTACAGATGACTAGCGGCATCGACAAGACCGATTCGGCGGGCCCGGAAGCACTGCTCCTTCACACCTCTTCCGACGACGATGAAACTAATCCGGGAACAGTGGGCAGAGCAAGTGTACGATCGAGCACGATCCTAGAGTACAACCAAGTGCCGGTTGCTATCGGAAAGGAAGGTGTGGATTTGCTTGACGGTGGTGATGGACAAGAAACGACGGTGGTGGATACCCCGGCAGCTGGTTCCAGCGAAAGTGGATGCGCCGTGTCAACTAGCACGAAAAAAGAGAAGAAGAAGAAGCGCAAAACCAAATTCGTGGCCAGCCTTCCGGCCGATATTGCCAACGATCGATCACTGCTGAAGTACTGGTATAAGCGGTTCTCTCTATTTTCGCTTTTTGATTCGGGTATTCGACTTGATCGGGAATCATGGTTTTCGGTCACACCGGAAAAGGTGGCAGCACATACGGCCGAACGGTGCCGTTCCGATTTAATCATCGACGCATTCTGTGGGTGCGGGGGCAATGCGATACAGTTTGCTTTTAGCTGTCAAAAGGTGATCGCGATCGATATAGACCCTCGTAAGATTGAAATGGCCAAACACAACGCCTCGGTATATGGTGTGGCAGATCGTATAGAGTTCATCGTTGGAGACTTTATGCAGCTGGCCGATCGAATGCAGGCGGATGTAGTGTTCCTATCGCCCCCGTGGGGTGGTCCAGGATATCTGAAGGAAGAAGTGTACGATCTGGAGCAGTCGTTGCTACCCGTACCGGCCACGCAGCTGATGCAAGCTGCCCAACGTGTGAGTAAAAGCATCGCTCTGTACTTACCGCGCAACTCGAACACGCAGCAACTGACAATGCTGGCTGGACCTAATGGGGCCGTTGAAATCGAACAGAACTTCCTCGACCGTAAACTAATCGCACTGACCGCATACTATGGAGATTTGATCAACGAATAGACGGATTACCGTCGGTTACCCTTCCGGCATTTGCATTTGTTTACGTATGGAATGGGCCACAAACACCAAGCGCAACACCGACCGTAAGAAAGAGCATTAAAAAGCACAGATGCGTAATATATGACTGCATTCCGCCATTTTTAAAACAAGCTACTGTTAATGATTAATTTTGAGACGCAACACGAAAAACAAAGTCCCAGTACCCAGGCAACGCACAAAGGCGGACATTATTTTCGCTAAATAGTAATGCAGAAATCGTTCGGTTCCGGAATAACCTGATGGCAATTTAAAGTAGTGTTGTGACACAATATAATAGCGTCGATGTAACTGAAGATGATAATTTTGTTTAACACCAAACGTTCAATATGCTACACTGTGGCGACGAACTGTGTAGATCGGTTTGTTGTCGGCTAAGAGATGTTCTATATTGCTGCGATCTTCGTATCCTGTTTGCGATGTCGCACATGCCTAGCCTATTTTCATTAGGACAATCTTAAGTGTGTAGGTATTTGACGAACCGCTAAAATGTGTTAGAACGCGTTTTTAGATGGATTGTGTTTGCTTCCGTTAGGACGAATAGTAAGGTTTAGACGTTTGTGTTCGTGTTTAAATTTTCCTTCAATCGTTAGGAAACAATAGTTTTTAAAACCAATTTACTTTTCGGTGTGTTGATCATGGAAATAAGATTTTGTAAGTGTAAGAAATGAGCGCTAAAGGTAATTAATTAACACTATAAATTAAAATGAGCAAAACTAGAGGAACTTAAAGAAATTTATCATAAACGATAATAAAATATAATTAATTTCAACATTGTGCGTGTTCTGTGTGTTCGATATAACGATGAAAAACAGTAATGATGTGATGTACTGGTAATTCTTGTTTCCATAATTTTACGCATCGTATCGAATGGTCGTGATTTCACAGGTGAAGCATCGTGTCTCTTGATGATTGCCATGTGAAGGAAGTTCATGTTCAAGGTCGATACTCTCTTGTTGATTTCGAAACAGGTTTTAACTCATGACAGGTACGGGAAGCCGTTTGGGAATTTTACGAAAAGAATGTATACTTGTTGTATTCGTCTGTAACTGCCTCAAGTGTACGGAGAGGATCTGCTGCATGTGTGGAAAGCTGATTTTGAGTAAAAAACTGCATGTACTGAAGCCGCTACTTTAATATCCGTCGCAATTTGTTGATGGGTGGTAACGAACACGATATCCCCGGAGGACGTTTGGATCAATGTACTGTAATCGATTACGTAGTATGCAGATTAAACATTACCTCAAGCATTTGACTGATCACGAAGGCGCAGTAGGGCATGTAAAAGGTTAACGTTAACACTTCTATAACTGTGAGTGTATGTCGAAACGAAACCGTAGCTATGGGAAACCAGACATATGTGCATACACTCATTTGAGACAATCTTAGGTACCCATATTTAATATGAAATTTTCACTACCATTAGAATACAATTTTCAAAATCAGTTTTTTTTGTTGGCCAAATAGCTTGGTTTAAATTTACTGTTTGTGTAATGTATCAAAGTAATCACAGAATAATAAAAGTTTTACTTGCCGTATATTCATATTCCTTATTATCGTCTGTAAAATGATTGTTGTTGGTTGGTGGAGAATAATACGTTGCCATGGTGTAAAAATCCCTTTGCAGTTTGCCGCGTACAAACGTGAGCCATGTCCAACACAAACGGGTTTTGATTCGTGTACACACACGTGTATTCAAACACACACGGCTGCAATATCCACGCGTACAACAAAAGTACTTGGGCTCTAGATTCACCTTGCGCACTACTGATCAATGGGTCATGAAAATGTGAACCTTCACAAACATAAGCGCTATGGCGAAAAGTGACTAAGGGCTAGGGGAAAAGCCTGCACGCGATTGATTAGCGTCGGCAGAGAATATACGTACATGGATGGTTGTGTTGTGGTCGCCAAGCAACGTCATCACCGTCTAACCGTTTCGGTTGAATTGTCAGTCAATGGGATACATCTGAGCAGCACGGACGAATCAGTAGTGCGTTGCGGAACGGTCATACTAGTAAGAAATGTGAAAAAGGATAACGTTGTTAATAGTGTTGAGGATTAGTGATCAACTTGTTTTGCTGGATTCGAACTTATTTGTGGTATGTTGGTTGAATTCGGTTTAAACCGCAGTGGTGTAGAATATACAATGTGTTCTTTATTAGCGATAGCTAATTTAGTGAACCATTCTTTTCTTTTCAAAACTTCCATAAACTTTAACGAGTATTACTAGCCTTTAGGCAATTCGGTTATATTCTAGAGCTCATCTGCTCTGGAATATTCGATAGAGCATGCCAATAGGGAGTAAAACAGTTAATGCTTATACTCGTCGCGACAGCTTTAGCCAGTGTTAATTTAATTAGAGTGTATCTACCCAAAAAAAAAATGTCGTGGTAGCCAGCGGCAGAAAAAAAATAAAAAAAGTAAATAGCAATAATGTACGAAAAGGATATTCTGTGCGTGTTTTGCCCTTTTTTTGCATATCTGGTGCATGTTACTAGTGAATCACAAAATCACAATCTTTGTAGTATGAAACAATAATTTCAATTATTTTATAGAATAAATATCTAAATACATTTAAGGAATATATAATCACATTTTATTTAATATTCATAAAATAAATTCAAATAATTTTAATTTCAACTACAACAAAAAATTGTAAAAAACATACTGAACATAATTCAAGGATCGTCGTTTTTTTTCAAGGATCAGGTTTTTTTTTTGTAAAGAATAAAAAAGTTCTAAAAAGTTATCTCGATTGTGGTTCAGCACGCAACTGCTATGGTTATGTTTTTACGTGAAAAGGTAAAAAAATGCATATAAAAGAACAGTTCTCCACCGTAATAGCCTTATTCTGGATGTTTGTTCCACAGTTAACTTAAAAGAAAAATATCGATCAAACCAGATTGGAATATCGTACATTGCGCGTTACCATAGAAACGAGTAATGTTTGTGAGTTTTGCTGTGCTTACCCAAATTCTTGTAGGGTGTTGCGTTAGTCCTAATTGTACAACGACTGGCATACTGGGGTACTGGGTAAGTGCAAATAATTGTTTATTTTGATTCAATGATATAAACTTTACCTTAGAAGCGCTAAAACAACGTGGTGCATATTGAGTATAAGAAGTTCAGTTTCAATTATTGCACAACGTTCGACTTCTTCGACGTTTGTGATGACCGTATAACTAACTATCGGACAACCTACGCGGTTGTTTGTTTCGAACCGCGAGAGGGAACAGAGCTTAGTAAATTGCATTCATTCGGGTGTGTGCTACGCTCGGTTTTGTGTGACTACTATTTTACATCCGTAGGCCGCTGTTCAATCGATCCAGTCTTTCGTTCAAGACGAATTGAGCAACAATCGGGCTGTGTTTGTTCGCTCGGGATCGGTATGGGTTTTCGCAGGACGGAGGAGACGAGATTCTGGTACGCAATGATGATATCATACGCCCGACAGGTACCTGTCGCGCGTATTATTTTTGTGTTGTCCCTCGCCGCTGTTTGTAGTGGTGGTGATGGTGGTTGCTACGTTCATGGAGATTATGACGAGCTTCGCTCCAAGGTACGTTTGTGTGTATGAGTATGTATGCAATGGAATGCCTCCGTCCGATCGATCTCTGGCAAGGCGACAAATGGCCAGGTGGAAGCGAGCAAGAGTGAACGCAGTAAAAAAAAAATAATGAATGAGCATTGCCTAAGTGTGAGAACGGGATGCGACTATAGCCAACCGAGTGAGAAAACTCCATTCAATACCCGTTTGTTCGCTTCACTGGCCAAGCCCAGGGCTGTGTTGTGCTCGGGCAAACAGACCACCGTCAAACGCGCTTATCCGCGGTTGCTTCGCGATTAAAGCTAAGGAAACGTGTATGCAACATACATACGGTTTTGTACATACAAAAGGATGAAAAGTTTTCAATCAAAATGACGCAAATAAGTGAACGAAGTTAGCTATGATATGGTGATACTAGTTAAATAGCGCACTCCATTAAATTATGCCTTTCAACCTGTTGTATGTGTAGGGAATAAAATCAATACCCGGCAAAGGTGAAGTTCAGTGAAATATAAATTGATAAATGCGTGTTCGGCACGCTAAAAATGATACGAAAATTGTGCGCATAATGCAATTAAAGTAATTGATAGTGCGTGGCAAAGTGATCGAAAGTTGTACCATGTGCCATCAGTGATCAATGCATGTGGCAGTAGTGACAACACAGTGGTACCGAAATCAATCATCCACTATCGGGAATTGTTTGATCTACAGTACGAAGGAACACGACAGTGTGTGACGCCACCATCATGGATAGCGATACTGATTTTGAGAGAAGCATCAACAACGCCATGGACGCCCTGGAGAACGCCATTGAACATGGGTTCGACGAAGACTTCAAGGAGCGGTTCAACCGTAAGTTTTCTTATCGTTAACATTTGTAACTATCTGTGACCTATCTTAATATTAGTTAGATAAGCGGCGGCAAACTATGTTTCGTGTTGGGAAAATTTGAAACCGATTGTATTATTATTATTTGACCATACGTAATTTTTTTTATAATCCTTAGTTTTTATCAATACATGCTTCATTTCGTAACAGTAGATAAGCTAAAGCAAATCGAAATGCATCAACAAAATAAAAACAAATCGCCTAAACGACAATCTTTATCTGTGTCATTCGAGAATCAACTTTCGAATGATGTCATACAAAAAAAAAAAAATAAAAAAAAATTGTTTTTTTTTTGCTCGTATCGCGAATTTCGCGATGCTCTATTAAGTGTAATTAATTGTAAAAGGCAGTTTGACCATTTCTCACATACAGCACATGGCGCTACTATATTGACGGTTGTATGCCCATCCCGGTAACGTTAGAATATGATAACGCTCGGTAACAATCGATTTAACAACACAAGCACAGACTAAAACACGTTAAAAAGCCAGTTTGGCGAAGTTTTTTTTCTTTTGCAATATGAGGCAAATGAAAGTTGATATGAATGTACGAGCTTTGTTTTTGATGTGCGTATGAGATTTTCATGTTTCCTACCTTTGATGTAACATGATCGCACGTGGTTGAATAATAGATATTATTCACCATTTTTCGCACATTGTTCTACTACACCAGCTCACTCTTAGCACCAATGTTAGTTGAGTGATGTGTGAACTTTTATTTTTCAATATCTGCAAACATGGATGTGGCAAACATCTGTAACGGGGAAACATGATAATAGTTGACAGTTCCTAAACTTGAATATGTTTGGTCTATCATGTTTGGAGGTTATCATCTACAAATTAGTTGTTGATGGCGTTCGAATTGGTGGGTGAAGCAATCAATCAATTTTTGTGGTTCCGATGAAGCACTCCAACGGTACAGGGTCGCTCACCCGTTTGGATAGCCTCGGATTGTTAGCCGAAATAGGACCGGCCAAGGATAAGTGAACAATGATGAAATAAGCTCAACATCGAACGAAGACCACCGGGTAGATCCGCGATCGCGCTACTTATGTACCACCGGACTTCGTGCTATTGGTGTACGGGTAAATGATCCTAAATAGCATATACATAGCTGCGGCCAAGAGTCTCACGTACCATAAATGGGTGCCATATTTGCTTGTCCAGCGATATTGTCTACGACCAAAGAGGTCTCAAAGATGCCCAAAGTGCTAGTATGCTCAAGCAAACAAGCACACCGGCTATTGAGCACAGTTGGTGAACGCATGGACGCAAAGTGATCTCCATATGATCTGAATTCTGAGAAGGCATAGGTGAATTAAGCGTTGCATTTGATTCACTTATACTTTACGCGCACACTGGGCCATATTTATTTGTGTTTTACCCAAGGTACTAAGGCACCAAACAATGCCTGTGTGTGCAATCAAGATGTCGTTTCCAACGCTCTTAACTAAATAATACACTAGTGTGAAATGGTTTTAGTGGCCTACATTGCATATAAAATGCAAAGAGCACGTACGATTCTACTAAGCGAGTAAACTTAGCGACACGAGCATGTGTACTATAGTTGTCCTGTTTTTCTTGTGGGTGCTGCCACAAGACGCCAGTATGTTATTCTGCCCCCACACACCAGTGCAACCTGGTGCGCAATTTATGCTCAATATCGCGAGAGGTACTTCAAATCTAGGTTGGAATGCCATTCGTTAAGCTTAAACGGCACTGATCGTGGATCGCGTAAGCTCTCGTGCGCGTATAGTTTGGATGATATTTCGCTAACGGAAGAGCGTCTGTTCGTGGGCACAGTTCCGTATTCTCGCGCAAAATAAACATACCTCCCGTGGAAAGAAAGACGCAAAAAACATTGACTGGAATTCACCCTTAGTGGGTGTCAGCTGTGCCGCAAAGCGTTGTATAGAAAAATCTTGCGCCCATGGCGTTCACGTACGCCCATACAATCTCGCTGCCATGGCTAAGCCCCTCCAACAAAGGGGGAACGCTTTTAGTCGCGAGGCGCAGAAAATGCCAAACCATCTCCACAAAACTTCAGCAGTAAAATGAAAAAAAAGGAACATTAAGAGGGAACGGAGCTTGTTTGGCGTGTTATATGGGGCTAATTTATGCACACTAAAAAGTTGACTGTGTGGAACAAAATATTTATCATCACATAGGCCCGAATTAGACATTCGCTTACAAACAATCGTGAAATGGCGCAGAAACTTTCAAAATTTTATTTTTGTTTTATGCTTTGAAAGCTTTTTCAACAGTTGATTTATGAAATTATGAAATAGTTATTGATGTTAAATATAGTCCAAACGCACCCCCAAAAGTTTATGTTGAAGAATGATATATTTAAAAAAAATCGGTAAAAACTTCAAAAACATTCTTATGCGTGGAAAAAAAACTTTATCCAATATAAATGTTTTTCCGTTTTAGTGTATTTAAGTTATATCTAACGAATTACGTTATACACTTCAAAGCTTTGGGCGCTTGTAAAAATATAAAACCAGTATAAGTCAAACTTCGTAACATCTTGGACACCGGGGAAGCAGTAAATGAAGGGACAGAGGTCGAACAAATAAACATCATAGTGGCCATGGAGAAGTGTTTGCCTATTTGCACTTCTCGTAAGATAAGATAATTCATCCGCATTCGGCTATGTTGCCGTGTTTCATCTGTTGGTGTTTTGTTGAACGAACTAAAGTGTCATTTGTTGAAGTTTTCTTTAGTAGTATGTCTAACTCATCTCACGACAACGCACCGACCGACCGTGTCACCACGAGCGATTGACATTGAAGGATGCCTCTAGCTGGAATTAATTATCAATAATTACCACCACGCCTATGACTTCATCTGTTTGTACGGTTCTGCTGCTGGTTTTTCATATCATCCGACACCTATATAATTATTGATCTTATATGCTATTGTCACGAATTATGGTATGGTTTGAAACTATAGTTTAGAATTTGAATGAAATTTATATCAGTGAGTTCTTAAACTAATTGAAAAGAAAAACTTTAGCAAAGATGTATTAAACTATTTATTAATCTTCGAAAAATTTGAAAAATGTCTAAGAATTCCTGGAGCACTTGCTTTGCCTTAACGCACAACTCGCTTGATGCGGTAACAGTTTAGCGGTTAAGCTACAGTTCAGTTTTGCGCCTAATGAATATTTCAACAGTAATGTTCCACGAAATTGAGCTCGTCGGTAGCTGTACTGCTTGGTTTTGTGGTTTTTGTGTGATCTTCCGTGAGGGTTCCGGTTTGCACGCAATGCATACGTCGTCCAACAATCACGATCATTCATTGACTTCAATCAGGGGAAGATGTGGTTTCATTTCACATTCTTTTGAGAACACAAGTTCTTTACATTGAAAAAAACAAGCCTTCTACAGCATGCTAATGAATTCAAAATCAAACAATGCTAGAAGAATGTGCACATCTCATGCAAAAAAGATCAATACTTCGATGCACAATCAAAGAATTGGTTTATTTTTGGCTCGAAGTGAGGAATCGTCAAAACACCCTTGCTATTTGTAGACTGGTTGTTACGGCCGGGAAAAAATTATCTCAACAAATAAATTCATTACCATCTTATTATCACCGAAGGTCATGCATATGAAGACAAGATAATACGAGTGGAAATTAAATTGCAACGTTAAGCGATGCGCGAGACTCGGATACTATAAATTGACAGGAACTTGCTGTTGTTTTGTGTAAAGGTATTTAGCTTTGATTTAAAGCGTTTATACAATTTTAGCTGTGAAGCCCTTTTTATTCCTAGCCTTAAACCTTATGGCCGGGAGTTACGCAACGATGAAGAGACGTACGTATTATGAAACTTTTATACTTAGCAAATGGTCGATGACCAAGAGCGAAGCCTCATGCGGTCACTTTGTGAAGAGAATGCATGATGTCAATAGTAATTTAGTGTAGTTAGAAGTTATCGACGTTTGCCTTGAATTGTAAATATCGCAGAAAACGTGCAAGAGCAATAAATACATGCACACCTTCAGTATCATTGGCAAGATGTGTTTGCAAATTCAATTAGTACTAGTGAATCTTTTTAGTGTACTAGGGGTTGGAAAGCCAAACGATTACACAGTGTCATGCATTTAAATTACAAATTTCATTACATTTGCTAATGCTAATGACATAGTATATTGTAACAATCAAATGGAATTGTAAGTTAATCATGTTTAGAGAATAATTTTATGTCCGATCACAGAACGTCGTATGATCTGCTTTAAATAGAGTTTGAAATTAACAAAACAAACAAATCACCACAAAACGTGTTAATACGTACTATATATATCCGACACAAATATGGCCAGTAAAGTTGATATCATTTCACGAGTCGTAGTAGTCGATAATTGTCTCTTCAGGCGTTGTCGCTTTGACATTTTCATTGAAATTGGCTTTCTCTTCGCATATATCTTCCCAACAATGGAGAATCTGTCCCGATTGTTGCCAAATCGTACCGTGTGCAATGTTGTCAGCGTCCCACTAATATGAAACTCTTTCCCGAACCATGGCACACTGACGCCATGTACACAAGAGAAACGCACCGATGATCGATGCAACGATATTGAGCCCGAAAGCGTAATAATCGATCCTACGCAATTTCCCGATTATGGCAAGACCGGTTCTGGCATTAAAAGTCGCTTCTTGCGAGTGACTGGTGCGTGTAAAAAGTGACCACATTGCTCGAACGATTACCACCCCAACCGGATAGGTTGGTTGTACCGGTTTGCTGTGGAACTGAAATGTTTCATAGAGGGAAGGTTTACGTCCAACTAGCCTACATTTTGTAGCGGGGTAGCAAAATTTAGGAGTGACAGCAGTTTCCGATATTTTCGAACAACAAAATCGAAAACATTGACCGACATGGAACGTGCGAGCAACCGGAAGTGATGGTTTAGTAAATTAATTTAATTATAAGATTAGCTCGTGCCAGTCTTCAGCCGGTGTTTTCCATTCCGTTTCACTTCCAATCCATGCCGGCGGAAGTATAATGGAACGAAGCCACGATCCGGAGAGAGTTTAAAGGGGTGAATTGTTTTGATTTTTCAAAACCGAACTGATGAAGCAAAACGGTGATGTTTGAGTAGTAACCTACGCCAATTCATTGCTGTGAAGCGGTATTTTACTTCGAACTATTGTATTTATTTATGTAATTTTATTGTACTATGTGTGTGCTATTAATTAAAATTAAGTAGAGCGAAAATTTCATATCACGTTTAATCTAATCGCGCGATCAAACGTCACGCAGTCGATACACATCTTACTTCGCTAATTATCTATTCAGCATCCAGTTGTTTGTGTTGTAGAATTCTTACGACATGACAAGCAAAGCTAATGTTTCTAATTATTAGTCGTTTGTGAATCGGTTGATTGAAGTTTAAATACGCTTGCTGACGTGCTTGCTTTGCATTAATCGAGTGATCAAACAAGTTCGACTCGTTGGTCAAAAACCGTCGCAGACGACGTCACAGAGCCTCCGGGGCATTAGGCTCTCGAGGTGCGGTGTCGGCATGCTTTTGATCGTTTTGTAACTGCTCACAGACGTGGTAAATGCCTCGTGACAGCTCGCCATGTTGGGTGGGCCTCAGCTTTGGATTATGCTTGCGTTAACCGACATGAACCGAGACAGCTGGAAGTGGTAGTTTTACGGCGCGTAATGTCAAGGTTAAGCGACCGAAACATCGATTTAAGGAACGCGATGAAATTCATGGTTTGAAGTAAACAAAACAGTACATCAACATCTGTGGGTTTTGGGGGCTGAATGTAAAACTTTACTGCCTCTTTAGTATTTCTTTTACAAAAGTAATTGATAAGATTTGTTTTTGTAATCAAAAATTAATCCTTTAAGGGGAACATCACGGTAAAGGTTGGATAAATAATACATTGGATAACATAACTAAATAATAAATAAATTGGTGTTGTGTGTGTGATAAACGGCGCCGGTTCCACACGACAAGTTTGGGTATCAAATCCCAGCCGGACGGTCTCCCAATGTAAAAAAGCGTGGTAAAATTAAGTCTAGTAAGCCAGTAATGGCCGGCATGAACTTAAGGGTAGTTAATCCAACAAGAGATGGAATAATAATTTTCTGATTAATTTTAACCATGCAATCATCAGGGTCTTTTCCTTGATCTGTCTCTTTCTAGATTGCATGCTTCTATGTTTCTTTAGTTTAATTGTAACTTTCCATATTCGGAGTCATTGGACTTGGACTAACTGGAGTCTTAGGATCTTGTTACAAAATTTTGAGTAATTTTGTTTTTGCCTTATTACTGACATATTTGGTATGTATATCCAATGCTAATGAAATACACACGAGATGTACAGGGAAATTACTAACGTAGAGATAAATTAGCCTTCAAGAAGTGTACATCGCTTTAAGTGATTCCAGAATTTTTCGTAAATATAACAATGTCGATCTTTTTTGTGGTGAGTTGTGTATTAATCGCCTTCTTAAATTTTTTCTGCATTTTACTACACGGAAAACAAGATTGTAGTCAATGTAAATTATGCTAACAAACAAATACAAATCATAACAGTTTGTTTTCGAGCGTTGTTTATTAACAATAATTTATTTCCAAACCAAGTCACTTTAAATAGCTAAAACCATCTTCTGATGGAGCAGCTCCATCAAACATGAAACTCATTAACATATGACTGCACTATACCTAGATGTTGCAAAGAAAGTGAGAAGCTTTAAGACGAATATAGCATGCTGTTTTGTTTATGGGAGGCATCGGATCGCATAGAAGTATTTCCGGTGCCGTACCGGTGATTGATGGAGTTTACAAAAGAAAGATTGACTTTTCCTTTTGCGCGATGCTCGCGGTTTGTTTCGTTTAATGACATTGCATATATTAAGCATTTGAGTGAAAGTTTGTACATTTGTAAACTTATAACACATTTGATAGTTAATTGTTTTTTAATGCTGGTTTATCTATGCAGGTGTAAAAAATCTAGAGCAAGTGTATGTTAAAAAACGACGGAGGTTGTGTTTATTCCTTGAATTAAAAAGGTTAGTTGAGTGTCATTGCAAACCGTTGAACTCAATTATGGAGTAATAATTTTAAATTTAAAAACATTTCTGATGCAGATAATGGCGATGCACTGGTTGTGCATTATTGTACAAGACAGGCAGGAGAACTTGCGTGTTATTGTGAAGGCATCGCTTGTGACAGCAATGACAATTTTTGCACACTAATGTAGTGCACGATCGGCCTGAGTCGCTTACAGTCGCATGTATGTGAGTCGCAGTATCATTGCATTTGCCCGTATGGAACGCCTAGGTTGCCATGAACTAGCGCACTAGCGTAGTCTTTCTTTCGATTCGACCTGTCGTCTGGTGGCCTTCGATACGCCATCCTCGCGATAATGTTTGTAGGCGGTTAATGAGCATCGTGCTCTAGCGTATGGCGCTTTTCCCGATGCCTACAGTAAGCATCCGGTCCAATGGATAGCGCTGAAGTGTGGATCATTTCCGCCTACTCAATCACCGGCATCGAATTGTCATCGCCGGTATGAAACTTCAAAACCCATCCCGTAGCGATCTGCTCGGTGATTCGAAACAGTCGGTTAATGAGTCCTAAGATTGCGTTTTCGATGCACTCGCATGCTCCGTTGATGCCGGAGGCAATTCTATTTCGGGGTTGCGCTCTTGTTCCGTCCGATAAAGCAGCGTTTGAAGTGCGGACGGCGAAACCGCGGCTGCACCTTCACTTTCTGTAGCGGCGGTAACACTGGGAAAAGTGCACCGTCAATGGGATGGAGAAAGTGTCCTCTTGCGCAACGACCAACGAGCATAAACAAAAAGTGACATTTTCTAGGGAGTTTGACGACGACTGTCACCAGAGACCTCCCGAGGACCCGGAGATCCAATTAGTTCTTTCTCGGGACTACAAAACGATGCGCTCTGGATGTCGTGCGTTGATTGCACCGACATGACTAAAAATATCGAAACCCTCCGTAAATCGGATTGCTACCGCGACGGATGCGTTCGAGCATCGGGGACACGGTATCGCATCGTAATGGAGGCAACCGTTTGATGCACGTAATTGGTCCAGCCGATATGTGCCGCTCGCTTGAAGGTGAAGTCGAGCGAAAGAGTTTTCAATCTTTGGAAGAGCTAGAATTGATTTTTTTTTACGCTAGTTTTAAACATGTAGCACACTGGAAAATTCCATTGATTCTTCAAAGGAATTGTTAAAAGATCCGTACGTAATTTCACAAATTTTGCTTGGGAGTGTTCTATTCAGTAGTTAGTTAAATGTAATTGTAATAACTACTTTTATAGAAACAGAAGAGATTACTAATAATTGTATTGATCTTCATTTTCTCTTTCCAGATCGTTTCGAAGGCAGCTGGACAGGTACACTTTTCATTCGTCTAAACTCCTTCATGTAGCTGAGATTAAATCGTAACGGAGTTTCTAGATCTGTTATAGACGTTTATTACACAAGGCAAATCTTAAACGCACCAAATATCATCACGTGACTCATAAACACAACATAAAATCTGGCAAAACGACATATACGCCCGAACTGATTGGCCACCGGGAATTGAGCGCGTGCATTTGCATATAGGGAACGCACTCAGAAATTATAAATAGTACAAACGATCCCTTTACGATCACTTGCAGCTTGAATTAGATTAAAAATGTGTGCACAAAACGTAAAGTTTGTGAGCAAAACTAGGTCTCAATCCGTTTTTTGATATTTATAGACAACTTGTGATGTCTTCTAGTCAGGCGCTCACCGTAAGAGAGTTCGTTTGTTGGTCGCATCCAGAGAGTCCGATAGCCTTCGCAACACGTACACGTACGGCAAGCCTGCTAAAGGTTGGCACGTGAGCTTCTTGCATGGTCAATGGTTGTACGTGAGGTGCGTGAGATCCATTTCATAATGCGGCGCATTTCCGGTGAGCGGACGACCGTGTGAGTCGCTGTCTTCCTATATTGTTTCGGTGGGCATCCTTTCTCTTACCGTCTTGCAGGTACTAGTTAGTATTTGCATAGTCACTGGGGCTGCAAATTGGCGAGCGATTTTTGTTTTCTCACCCCCGCGAAACACACGCACCGCGAGACGGAAAATGGGGAAGCGTGTAAGAAAGTGAAAAAAATGGGGCCTTCAACCTGTGGTCGCGTCACCCTTACGCTATCATTATGCTTTGCAACCGAGAGCCTATCAATCGTTCGCATCGAATCAGATCCGGTCGGTCGCGTCTAGGAGTTGGTTAAATGGTGGGAAATGTGTTTCGGGCAGCAAACGAAAGCGTCAAGGTTTTAGTAAACTTTCGCCATTTCCATCATGCCGTAACCGATCATGGTCCACGCGCTAGGCAGGTTGTGGAGGTTCGCCGCGGGTTTTCTTGTGGGAAGCGATTTTTTTCCTCTCTACCGTCGGTTCTCACTCCCCGGTTGCCTTGGCACAGGTTTTGTAAATATTTGCTAGTGGCGTTCTCCGCTGAACTCTTGAACCTGCGCCAGTCATTAAGCAGATTGTTTATCATCTGGAGCACGGAGGCTTTCTATTGTAGCATATTTTGTAGCTCATTTCTTGTGGATGAATCTTATTGCATGAAGTGTGGATTGCTACTAAATGCCGATAATTGCGCTACATGCGCTAGACAGAGGTCACATTACCCACCTCTTGGCTCTTGGGTTTGTTCTCGCTTCCGTTGCAGTTTTTGTAGCAATATGAGAAAAACACGACGATTTCCCCAGTGTTTGATGGTAGCTTGTTAGGCGCAGCAGGAGGAGTTATGTCGACATTACAACACCGTTAGCGTACAGGGAACGGTACAAGTGACAAGATGAAAAAACAAATAGTGAAGAATAACGTGCACCGCATCAAACATCCGCCCAGCATGTTGTACGCGTGCTTCAATGCAAATTAATTTGGTACGAACGGAAAAACATATGTTCTTGGAAGGTTGATGATTTGTATTCGGTTGAGCGATATATCATTAGTTTTTGTTGGTTAAATACATAATTTATACAGGTTTAGTATACTCGATACGAACGTAACTTATTTTACAAATGATACCTATCCCCCGAGTGGCTAAGCCAAAATTTAGCCACTATTGCTAGTATGTTTTAAACGAATTAAGAAACGGTTAGACACTGAAATCCGTTGCCTTTAATCGTGTTAGAAAAACAGATGCAAGGTGTTGTTGTACGCCGAACGTAAATAGAAAAATTATAGTTACACACCGCTTGATATACCGTCCAACCAAAGTCATTTTCCGAAGGGGGTTTATTTCTCGCAAGAGTGATTGCAGGGTAGAACAACTATGTATTGTAAATGCTATGTTGCTAAAATGCTTAAAATACTGATTAACAATCCATACGAGTAGGGTTTTGTTTTGTGTTAGGCTTTTAACGGGAACCTTAATTTGAAAAGTACACCAAAAGCAATAAATCGTTATTTCAGAGGCCATGCTTAGTGCACATTTGATACTCCCTGACCTAACGGACACATCGTACATGGAGTCGTTTTCGTCGAACCATCCATCTTCCATAAGTTATGCAAAATACAACGAGCCACAAATTGTGCAACAGACCTTCGCTAATGCATTGACTTCTTGTATGGTGCTACCACTGGCGTCCACTTTTGCGGCATCCCGCACGATCTTCATATCGGATCCGTAAAGATTTGCAATCTATAACTTATGTGTTCCGCTTTCCGGTCACTGACGTCCACCACCACCAAGCAGTATCGTTTGTGTGGCTCTGGAGAAGTTCCACTCGATTGTACTGCAAAAGATGCAATGTGTCGCAGTAAAGCAATATTCATTAAATCATTGAAGCGTGTTGCAAATGATTTCATTTCTTGTACTTTTATACGGAAAGAGAAGCTGCGTAGTGCATGGTGATACGGATCGTATACATTTTCTCAGACAAATCTATTAGCTGTCCATAGTGTTGGTAGAATTGATGAAAAGACGCCTCCACAGATCCAAGATGTATGCATTAGCACCGTCGTTCTATTTCTGCTTCCATTCTTATGAACCACTCACGACACTGTTGTAATGTAAGCTGGCAAAACGGTAGCAACGAGCGCGATATATATCCTATTGGCTCTTTCCTAATGCGGCGGCACACATTGTGTGGGAGCCTACGGAAAGTAAGGCATTGTGTAGAAAATGCGCGTTCTAAAATGTCTTGTTTTGCCCTTTTTCTCAGACGTTCTATCAGTGGCTAAGACGGAACGGCAAAATTTAAGGGAGACACGAAAATCAAAACACAACATAAACAAACGCTACGCTACCGCACAGAACTGCATTCGAGAATGCTAAAGTAGAAGCCCGCGTGCAGAGGAAATGTGAGTAAACGCGTTACAAAAATAAAACGACATCTCCGACGGGAGCAGTGAGCTGCGATTTCCTCGTGTTGAACAGTGTGATGATGATGCAAAGACACAGCTTCAGTCACTGTTGCTAATGCTTGAGAAGCGGAGAGCCTAGATTATCGGAGTTCGGGCTGGCCGTTGATTCGTGGCTTTCTCGTAACGAGGTGTAATCTGATTTGTTTAACATTATTGAATTGTTTATACAGCACCAAACTATGTTCAGTTGACACATGTCTTATATTGGGAAAATGAAGTTAATCTGCTACATTCAGACATTTCCAACAATTTGCCCTCTTATTGTAGCGCGTTTATAAGACCGATATGGTGAGACATATGTTGGCTTTACTCATCATTTTTATTCGCGCATCTCTAGCTATTCTGACTGAAACGGGCCGTTGATGTGTCTTGACACGGAATCGCCTACACGTACACTACGGTTTCAGCTGAGAGGACAGCAGAAACTCAAACAGACCAGAGTTGGAGAGATGGGTGGTACGAGTGTTTTATTTACATCACTCAACCGTATAGCGATGCAAGCCGCAGTTCTGTGAAGAAGATCGTACCAGAGGCGCGTCAGTTTTCAGACGCCTTTGAACGCTTCCTAATCTCATCGTATATTCTCATGTTTCTTACTGTAACGTGCGGGAACTTCGGGTGCCAGTATTTCTCATTATACACGTTTTGCAAATTGTGGTAGCCATCTTTAAGAACGGAGAGCTATCGTAAAGGAAAATCTTTATTTCTAGTACGAAAAGTACAGCATTTTTTTTTTCGATAAAAAATTTATTAAAATATGAAATCGTTATTTCACACCTAACTTCATGTCAGAAACTATGAAACAATGCGTTAGTGAATACGCATACGCTGGTATTAAAAAGTATTAATGCATCAAAGTATATCGCTTGATCGATTTGTTCTATTGTTCACTTACGGATAAGATTAATGGAAAGAAAATAAAATACTTTTCTCACCTTCTTCAAACACCGTTAATGTGTCCGAATGATCATGGAAGCTCTATGGCCCGAGAAACTTTGCTTTGACGGTTGCCGGAGAGATAGCTAAGACGAACGTGAATGTAATATCGCTACAAAGCGATGACTCCCAGTGCGCCAGTACCGCGAAAGAGAGCCCTTTTTTCGGTCTCGACGCACAATTGTGCGAGCGCGTCCGGAGAGCGAGGGCAAGATGAGTTTTCTCACTGCTCGACGAATTTAGTAGCATCGCGACTTCTACGGCATCAAGATCAGTGATAGAAACAGAAGCATCGGTAACAGAAGCAGCAGCTGCAGCGTACTACACGTATGGCTTTGATGAGCCGGTGGTGTCGGACGCAAAGTTTGTATGTTTGCCATGATTAAAGTGTTTGTGTGCCCTCATGGTGATCATGGAAGATCAATAGACCGTGATTTTTATTTCTACCTGCTCTTAGCAAAGTGCCAGTACGACTTAGTGTCGTTGATAGTGTTGAATAGTTCAAACTTCTTCTTTTGACCGCAACTAATTTAGCTCGGAAAGTGCAAAGGAAAAGTGCATTAAGCCTAGTGTTGTATTCATCCTCTAGATTTGAATGTCATTTAAAGTAGGCTTTTCCGGGAATAGAGTGCACCTTGATGTAATCAATGAAAGGCGGCAATATGTTTGCAATGTGCAGCATGTTAATTGAAGGTGGGGACGGTGCGAACCTTAGTTGTGGTTGAATGATGGTTGCAGAAGGAATCAAATTTCTCCGTTCGAGTTATTTAACTTTGGGTACAACTGTATAGCGCAAGCATCATGAGAACGGTAGTGTGAAACGTGGCATTTACATAGGAATAGCATCCGGGAGATTAAATTTCCCAAAAGCCGCTCATCAAAGAGCAGGCTTAACTTGTGCAACAATGTTTCCCGTACATAATGATCCACGTGTGTTTCCCGCGTGTGTGTGTGCATCTCTGTGTGTGTGTGTGTGTGACTAAATGTGAATATACGAGGAAGCGTACATTTGTGGATATGCTCATGTTAACCATGGCGAAGGTTCATGACATCGCCGGTGATGAATGATCGTTAGCTTAAGTTCATTCTCATGCACATTTGATTGCTATGCGTTTTTCAAGCGGCAGAGTGGCTCATACATCAACCCGAAGATGGGCTCATCACTGACCGATCGTGAATGTGTGCTCTGAAATTCCTTAGTTTCCAGTACGATTTATTTTAAAGTTTGGCCAATGTTTAAAGACACCGACTATCTTAACGAATTTCTCAACGATTTGAAGCTCTGTGTTTGTATATTCAACAAACTCAACTAACAAGTAATAGATTAGAGATACAGTGAAGTGATTTACAAAAAAAAAACAAATGAATTTCTTGATTGAAAACCATCCTTCTAAAATACACATGGAAAGCATGACAACTTGAACGTTTTCTAACGTCGTTTATTCCACTAATGGAAACACTCAAAGGAAACGAAGATATCTATTAGCCTACACCGCAAAAACCCATAAGGAAATTGATCGAAAATGTGCTATGCCGTTTCGAACGGTGGCTCGCTTTTTAGATCTAATAGGTGACGGCCATTGCCACAAACGGTAAGGCGGGGGAATTTCTATCCGCTTCCGAAATAAAACAACAGCAAAAAATGAAGGGTAAAATGAGCAGAAAGTAAAGGGAAACTATCGGTTTCGTTGAACTTTGGTGATGGTAGCAAGCGATGTAGTCAATATGGTCAAAACGGAAATGGCCACGCGAAAGGGAGCTACGGCTCGAAAATAGAAGCAGCAGTCAATTATCAACTTATTGGTGACAGGTGTGCTGGATGCCGTGAAAGACGCATCGTACGCTTCCTGAATTCTGTACTTTTAATTAGGCTTTTTCAAATGAGAACTGAAGGTAGGAAGAAAAGTGAAAGAGAAGATTAATTTCTCTATATAGAACAATGCTGAATCATGTATTGAATCACTTCAAAGTGAAGGCTTACAGTGAGGACCCTCAGATTCATGAGACGAATGATAAGAAGGAAGTAGACTGATGCAACAGAAAGTGAAAATTTGCTCTTGTTCGTGGAGCATGTCTGAGATCTAATGGAAATTTGGGGTTTCTTTTCTTCGTTAAAGTCATCCAACGTAAACAGTGCGAGTGAGTGTATGCAGCAGTATTCGTCTCTAACTGTAGCAGTGCACCTGTGAAAAGTGTCTTTTATACCGTTAACAAAATGTGGAACAAACTGTTCAAAAGTAAATCAAAATCATCAAAAAATCTTTCCAACCGCTCGTGCTCCTCTGGGTTGGAAATAACGGCACCAAACCCAGGACCTTCGAAGTCCACCTCCAATGGGCTCAATGTTGTGGCTCAGTACGAGCAGTATGGTAGCAATTTTGGCGAGATGCCGGAGCCCGTACGAATGCGAGTACGCACCGCTACACACGATCCGAATGCACTCGATCTGGCCAGCACAACGAATCATCGCGATTCCATCGGTGTAGAAATGTGCGGCATTCCGATGCGTCGATCGAAACTATCTAGTGCATTTAAAAGTTTGAGCTTGAAGCGAAGTGCTTCCAAAAGCCGCCTCAAATTAGTTACTAATCCGCTGGAAGCGACTAGCGGGCACGGCACGGTAGTTACGGTTGACACTGATGATGCAGAAAAGAGGAACCTTACCGACTACGAGATCCTTAGTGCCGGCAAACGGGCATCGCTGAGACCGTGCAAATCAGGTAGGTCTTGCGGGTAGGGAGTAAAGGAACTATTCGGAACCGGCAAGCTTTCCAACCAGAAATTGCACATTGTAGGGGTAAAAAATTAATGGCCGCGTATGGTAACCATACGGTGCTTTAGCGCCGGAAAGTAACTGCCCATTATGCTTGGAGAAAGCTCTCTCCCTATCGGGTTTTAAAATTCATCAATCACTCGATAATCGCCACCGGGTCTAATTAGGTTGCTTCGTAATTAGAAATACAAAATAATATGATTGGAAATTGTAGTTAACTTATTTGGACATTTACATTCCAGGGCCTTCCATAAACTTGATAAGTTTTAGTTGAATAGATTCGAATGATTTAACTTCAAAAACATTTATCTCCACCTTTCCAAGTATCATCCACATCACGAATGTGATTAATGGGAACACGTAATCACACATGAAAAGATCAAACATGTAATTTAATAAATAAAAGCGAATGGCGGGAATGGCATCAGTCAGCACTCCTTATCAGTTGAGAACCATTAAACAGACCTGCAGTAAAGATGTCTGTAGTAAAGGTACAGCACTACCCCTAAAAACCAAGAGCCACACACTCTGAAAAGTAACGTATTTTTGTATTTCAGTAAGCTCTCAGTACAACGGTTGCATTGACGCTCACTACATTCCGTTCTCGTAGACTTTAATGACAATCTTGTAGATTTGTTCAGTGAGCTTTTTCATTCGCCACAAACCATTAATTGCAAAGTAAAATATACCCGTAAAGGAATTGTCCATAAAAAATCTTATAAAATTACCCACTCTGCCGGTTGCGACAACAATGCGTCTCTTTATAGAGGCAGTCTTGCGCATACTTTAATCTTACCGACACCCTGTCAGTGGCGTCAGTGTTTGCGCTATCGATGGACACCACGCCGGGGCACATATGGTGTATGTTTTACTTGTGCTTGTGAATGTAGTTCCTTTTTAACGAATCACTATTTTCCAAGGTGAAAAACCTCACGACTGATATAGCTGTAACCATACTCCCGGAGGAGACTGAGTGGAAGCGATTGAAGGAAATGGGTCAGGAAAAAATTATATGAAGATAAATCAATATGGCGTACACGCACAAATAAATACGAACAGGGCCAAAATGTGTGTTTTGTGGCACCCCGTTGCCCGAGTAAAGGGTGCATGAAGAAATTAAATACAACATGGTCTGATTAAAAATCCACCCGTAGCATGTTGGCCTCCTGGAGTGATAAAAAAAAAACGTCGTTTGACTTTACGCGATGTGTAGCGGCCATATGGCACGCTTATGATGGTAATATTTAGAAGTACGCAGTACGCGATTAATAAAACCATCGCGAACCTGACACAGCTGCCTAAAAGAGCCCAACATCTTACGTATCTGTTCGAACACTGAACCGGGGTTAGGCAACGTAACCTTAGGGTTACATTTTTGTAGGCAGAATCAGTAGAATGAAGAAAACGTGGTTTCACAAATAACATGCGAATCGCAAATGAAGCTAAAGTTTCATCGTCAGCTTTATCATGAAATATGCGTTAAGAAAATACTTTGGTTGGGAAGAAAAATCATTCCCAACTGGTTTCTGTAGCGAATTTGCACACAGGTGCTGGGAATACTATGCAGATAAGACAGCGAACTCGCTTGAATGTTGTTTTGCACCAGACAGTTCATATCAGATATTCATGAATTTTTACCACAACATGGACATCATAAACGATCGTTTCATCAAGCGTTTAACCGGTTTGTTGGATTTAAGTAACCTATAATGAGATGCGAGAGCGCGATTTTGTTTGGGGAGCTTATCCGAACATTTAATTCGTGTGACGATTGAAGATCATCAGCCAGCATTGATTTTACAAAACACAAAAAAAACGAAACATTCTTTCGAAATTGATTTCGGATTTCAAGCTGTTGCAGACATCAATTAATAGCTTTGCTTGTTGTTTTATTTGATAGCATACAGGAATGTGTGCAAAAAATAAACTTCTGTCACAAAAACAAAACTTGTTTACTCATATCGTATGTTGGCATTATTAGAAACATTCATTAGGTGTTCATTACCTATACATAAGGTTAATAATTTTTAGATCACTACCACAAAAAACTCGTTATAGAAAAGACCAAAAGAAGAGCTTGCAGAAATGATTACAACATGGACAGAGAAACAAACTTTAAGGCAAACGTGAGTGTGGTGTAGTGAATATTTGCACTGCATTAGCTTGATTAATTGGATGTTGCATGTTTCAAAGAATTTTATAAAGTTTTTTTTTTGACATTCTTTGTCGCACTTCATAACATTCGGCGGGTGAAACCGGTTCGCACGACAAGCGCCAAACGTTTTAAAGTTGACGTACCCATAAAAAATCTTCCCAATCGACGAATCACGTAGATATCCTTTTATGATATGATTGACCACTATGTGCACCATTTTAGTAGCATTAAACATAACCAGATGGTGCCTGTATCTCCTTTACTCTTTATTGAAGTAACGTTTTAATATCTGTATGTAACAGAGATAGTTGATTACGGATTTGATGTGCTTCTTCCACTACACAGAAGAAAAGAGATGACAAATATCGATCTCAGGCCGATAAGAGGGGAACGTTGAAAGCCCGATTGGTAGAAACATGCAGCATAAGTCGCTAAATGGTTAAACTAGTTTTCGGCAGCGATATGTCGATTTCAGTTGTGTATGTCCAGTCAACATCCAGTGCCCAGACAAAGAGCGCTGAATAACAACTCTGTAGATTGATTGTGCTGCGAATGTTGTTTTGGAATTAGTGAATTTCCAAAGTTTGTGGAGTAGAAATATGTGTTTTTAATGTTTAAAAATCTTGACTTTAGCGGTTTAGTAAATTCTATATATGTTGCGTGAAAGGAATCTGAAACCCGTGTGAACCAGCTATGAGTTGAAGTCAACCATCAGACATCAGATCAGAAGTGTTGTGTCAATTGAGCATTTGATGTGAGCTATCTCCTTCGTTCTTGATAAACTACGCTTGTTAGAACAACTTTCCATGTTTACGCCGCATTTCTATTGAACGCCCTTTGAGCATCGTGATCGTTAAGAAGTTGCTTGGGATTCGATCAATGATTAATTCGAATGAGTAACGTGTGCTCAGTACCATAAATGTTTCTAAAGGACGGAACAGATAAAGCGTATATTGGTGTTATTAAACATTTAAGCAATCTTCGTTGTCACGCAGACCAAATGCTGGAAATGGTATTACCCGTGATGGTTACTTTCGTTCGTTGATGATTTCATTTAACTAGTACGTACGTACGATTCTAGGAGCAACGTTGAAAATCGAGTGCACGACACCAACGCAAAAACGTAAACGCGGATTAACTAACAATAGTATATCGTACGGAGTAGCGAACTGCTAAGTGGTGTGCAATATTTGCTAAAGTCATTTGATCTTTGCCCTGAGCGCAAAATGGAAAGATGATCGCAAGATGTGCTGTCAGATATT
The DNA here is from genome assembly GCF_943734845.2 of Anopheles funestus. Taxonomy (NCBI): domain Eukaryota; kingdom Metazoa; phylum Arthropoda; class Insecta; order Diptera; family Culicidae; genus Anopheles; species Anopheles funestus. Next base: position 47,969,307 of record NC_064599.1, read on the forward strand.
CCATCGAAATGAACACCCGTTTAAGCTTCATTGAACGTGCCATGTAAATCTGAATAATATTTATTACAGTTAAAGTGCCATTTCAGTGAAGAGCAACAACAAAAATTCTAAAACGAGAAAGAAAAACTAAAAATTTTCGTCATTTTTTTTAATTGATAACGAGCACAATGATGTCATGATAGAAATATTCATCGAAACAACGCCTAATGTTAACACGAACCGGGTTTGAAAGATGAAGGATTATTATTGTTTACGCTTTCATCAACTTCTGCAGCATATTGAAACATTTTGGAGCAGACACGGTGTGATAAACTAAGTAACAAGAGTTCCACACTGCGTGTAGCGAAGAAAAAAAATCCTGTTCAAAGTGACTTACTTGGAATACAAATTAAGCGGAACGCTGAACATGTGACCCAGTGGCTTTGAATTCGTTAGCACGTGTTTAGAAAACAAGCTTGTACGCAAACCGTAACTCTTTTTTCTGTTATTGTAACAGGCAGCCAGATCGAATGGAACCTGATGAATGCCAGGGAACTGCTTTTATTGTTGCTATCTGAAATAACGTAATATTTGGCTATTAAACTGATAAATTATGTGTGGTTCCAATAGGTGTAAACGCTGTTAATAAAACAAGTTTTTGCTGTTGAAAATGATTTGATAGAAAGCGGTGACCCATTTATTCAAAAAGCAATAACACTACAGAGTACTGTCGAGACATTTTATGGTTTACATTTTTCATGGTATAGTTACTGACCTTAATCAAAATAATTTTACAGTAGAGCAACCGAATATCAGGACAGTCCAGCATATATTTGCCACTATAAATTTAATAACCCTAATTGTGTGTGTATCAACCTAGCTTGGTTTATGCCACGATAACATATGCCAATAAACATATGTAGCGTGAAAATTTGATAGCTTTGTATATTGGCACTTTTTGTGTTTGCTTCAAAAGCAAACAACAACGCATTTACGTAAAGTATGTTTTTCCCGTATTATTGTTTCACATGAGTAAATGTTAATTCTTTTTAAGTAATGACTGCGCTTATTTGTGAAAAGAATAATGCAACAAAAAAACTCGAATTTAGCATCTGTGTTGTACGAAATCATTTTTACTACTTTGTTCATCGAATTCATTGTAGCATCGTATCAAAGAGTTACTTCAAAGCAACGAAACGAAACAGCAAGGAAATAGTTAAAAGTTTTGTTAAGTTATCTGGTTGTTATCGTTGACACATATTCCTTAATCCCGATTATTTTGGAATGAGTAGAAATGTTATAACTGGTTGGTGTAACACCCTTTTACTTATCTGAACGAATCTGAAAGTGCTGATTAAATTATGTCATCATACTTCTGGCATTTATTGGTTGTAGTGTGAGATTATTTTTAGGAATAGAAAATAAAAAATAGAAACAATTAGTCATAATCAGAAACTTTCATGAAGCTCTTTACCCTGGAAGTGAACGGCTTAAGTAATTAAAATCTCAACAACAAAACGAGACCTGGGTAGTTTGATCTCTAAATCGAAGTCAGTACAAAATGACCGGTTTCATGTTGGACTACTATATTTACTTTGGTGTCCCACAGGCGGTTCGCCAAATCTACAGACATCAGATAGCTATATCTTGTCTTTGATTGAAGCTACACGATATCAAATAGCCTACGTCTTTGTGCTCACTTGCTGTAACAGATGGACAGCCGGAGCAAGATCACGATGGTCGGCCACGGCTGAGTGATGTTTTAATCATTTGTGCCAGGGTTGAATGGTATGATTAATAATTCTGGTAACGGCACAGCAACATGTAGTTCACGCGGGTTTAAAAGGAAGTAACAACAGACGACAGCGAAAATAAAAGAGAATTTAAAGATTGAACAGCACGTTGCTAAATCGTGAATGTAACATGTTTATCAGATCTGATTAATTGGATTTTCGAACAACAGTAGCTGACATTATGCTCCCACGCAAATTCACAATGCAATACAAGAAAGTGCTTTTTTACAGATCAAAAATGAAATTTCACACCTAACTCTGGCTAACACATGTGCATACGAAACTGTTACTAATTTCAGATAATAACCTCAGTGAAAAACAACAATATACAAAAGCCGAGAAGGAAGAGCCTGTCTACATCGAAGAATGCAAGACTTACGAAACGTTCGACCCCTCGTACGAACCACCACCGAATCTGGAACTGCAACCATGTCCCATATGTCAGAGGAAGTTCGCACCAGCATCGTTGAACAAACATATCAGCATTTGTGAGCGAGTTCAAACGAAAAAACGAAAACCGTTCGATTCTTCCCGTCAGCGAAGGGAGGGCACCGAGCTTGCGTCTTATTTGCCGAAAAATTTTGGACTTCCTCAAAAGACGGTAAGCTCCTCAAATGAGGTGAGTTTTTTTGGTTTTCCATGCTTTCTAACATCGATTTCCATGTATAAAATTAAAAAAAAAATATATAAAATTCTTTTAAAGGATAAATCAAAAACCTTTTCATATGTATGCCCAGTATGCCGGTTAAGTATACAAAATGATACTGTATAAAGTAAATAACCGTATATTGTTAAATGATGTAAAACAAATCGAAAAGAAATCACATCATACCATCATCTATGTATAACCTGTTATTTGATCATTTGATCATCTTGTTTCTTTAGAATATGGTTTATAGTCTTCATTTGCATGATGTATGTTTCATTTGCATTTGTTTGTTCGTTTTTTTTTGCATGAGATAGTTGGTTTTCTTTTAATATGGTTTATGAAATACATTATATGTGTCTAATCATTGACTTGTTCATTGAGGCATATGGACACATTTTTCATTTAAATAAAATAAAAAATCATGTTTGTTTCATGATAAAAATCATGTTTTTCACACATTTCAGGCAATTCCTGTGCGAAAGTTAAGCCTTAGCAAAACACCTACATTTGAACGTAAAGAATTCAGCCCTACAGCGATGTCCACGTCAATGCCAAGTGCCGCAAGTACGCCAAAGCCGGTATTAAAACGAAGCATGTCGCAACAGAACGAACCGTGTCCATACTGTGAGCGATGCTTTGGTATGAAAGCGTACGATCGACATGTCGAGTGGTGTCGTGAGAAAGCACTGCTGAACAGAAACGTCAACAACAACCAAACCATTTCAGCAGCGAAGGAAAGGCTCCAGGCCAGAATTCAATATAAAGCTCCACAAATACGGTAAGCAACCAGCAGAGAAGCGAAATCCACGGTTTTCACGGAGTGTCTTAACGATTTTCTATGCATTGCAGATCGAAACGTGCCTTAAATCGAGAGAAATATTCCGGAAGTTTGAGTTGCGGAGGTTCTACTAACAGCCTTGCGGAATTAGATTTGCACATGCCGCGCCACAATTCGATGAGCTCATCCGTGTCGAGCGATAAGTAAGTCGCAAACTCGAAAATTTTACGAATGTGTAACAAGTGCAAATATTTCAAAACTACGCATTGTGCAGTGCCTTGCAAAACCCTAATAATACGACTTTACTAACTAATTCTTTATTCTCATTTTTCACTGCTTCCCATCTTACATCCGTTATTTTTTTCATTTTGCCGCATGATTTTTTGTTTCAAACAACCATCCTGTATCCGATACCGACCAATCCATTCCTAGCAGAAAATTCCACCTATCACCACATTCATTGCAGCAAAACTCTTTGGGCAACGTTCTTAGCCTCAACAAGGAACCAAAGATCACCAAACGAGAAGAGCCCAAAAAAGGCACGAAACGGACCAAGACATTAACTCTCAGTAGTGAACGACTGCCTAGCGAAACGAACAATAATAACAATAACAACAACAACATCATCATTAATAAGAACAGTAACCACTGCTATCACAACAACTTAAACAACAACCGAAATGATGTCGGTTGCCGTACGCAGCTAAAAAATCTACTGAACCGTTCCGTTGTAGACAGCAATGCGACGGTGCACAAGCAGCACAAACTACGGACTGCCGAGCAGAGAGTTGAGAAGTTCGAAATCATTGGCCATAACCATAGCGAACGGATGACCCATCGACCGGTCATCGCGCAAACCGTGCGATGTACGAGTAACAGGTTCGTTGGTGGTTTATCTCTTTCCATGGCCAGGGTTAATGATCAAGTGTGATTAGATCTAATGGCCGTTCAAACCTCATACGAGCCTTCATTGTCACCGGTATCGGTAGAACTAGTGGTAGCAATGGATGCGTTAAGTTTGCTCGATTCAAATACATATACATACATATTTCAGTTGATTATAAACTGCTCGAACGTAAGAGTTGGTAGTGTATAATTTTGAAAAACTGCATAGTATGGTTTAATGTGTGAGGAATATTGTAAAATGGAACTGTTTTTGTTGCACTTAGAATTACTCACGACGCACTTTTCACTGGTCTCAAGGTCAATAGAATGGTATGGAAAAACCACAATGATTTCTGCTTTAAAACAAGAATTGGTAATTTTCCTATTTTATTTTTTTGTTTTGTTTTTTACATGTATAGTTGATACTGGATTTCATATTAAATAATATGCACGTTTGCTAGTGTTGTATATACATACGAATAATAATAAATTGCGACCCGACACCGTATGACGTTAGCCATTTATTCTTCGCGCCAATTGCACTCAATATGCTATGGATCAACTTCATCAAAGTCATTAAGCAGACAATGAAAATAGACTGTGCCACTTGACGGACGCTTCACTGCATTTATTTCTGTTCATGCTTACAAAATGTAAACCTTAACATCTCCAAAAGCTTTATCTAACAATTTGTACAGTAACGTGGTTTGTCACGCAATTGGATCCAATTCGAACTACGATTTTGTTTATTCTTTTCTCCCCCATACCCGTTTCACTACCAGTGGATACAGCCCTGATCGGTACGATCCATTCCTGTCTGCTAGACGGCAGCTTGAGGAGTTATTTTCTCCTACCACGTCCCTGATTCATGCCAACTCCCCAGGCAGTACTACCAGTACATCACGGCTCAATCAGATGAGCACTACCGGTGGTACTGCTTCCGACAAAACAACCAATGTTGGTAATACAACGAAAAATGCGCACCACAATTCGAACTTCCGACGAGCGTACTCGTTGCGAATGCCACGTAAGGTTTCTCGCCCGATGTACGTGGAAAAGGCTAAATCGAATATACAGAAGGGTATCACCGACGATGGTCCGGTGTCACCCAATTTTCTCAAATCGTCGGAGTATGATGAATTGCCGATCAAATCGACATTTAATGCTCTGCAGATGGCGGAAGCGAAACCGAAACTGCGTGACTCGAGCACGGTTCGAAAGAATCTCAAATTGGATATCAAGGATCCAAACAATCCGGCCGGTGGTGACATACCGCTGTCCAAAACGGATTCGTTGGCCGTATTTCTTAAGTACGAAAACGAGCTGGCATTCAGCGAGAAGGATATGAAAGACAAAAGTAACAGTCTCAGCAAACGAACGTCATCGTTAAGTGCAGAAGCGAATCAACAGAAAAAACAAGACTTGCTAAACATTGATGAAGAACAACAAAAGACTACCAAGCGAAGCGTTCCAACACCTGAGGATGAATCAGTTAAAAAACAATCGCAAAAGCTGATTCCAATTAAGCTAGAGCCTATTAACATAACTTATAACAGTAATAATTCAAGTGAATCTACTAATATTAAACCGCTGGTTATATCGCTGGACGCAATAATTGGAAAGCCTAGTATTACGAAACAGAAAGAACCCCCAGCGGACAATGATAATCGTGCTGATACCAGCTATATCGATCCAAAGCTTATAAACAAATGTGATAACTTACCGATAAATCTGGTCAAATCCTCAACCAAGGATGTTGATGGTAGTTGCAGCAGCAGAAGCAGCAGCATCATCGGCAATATGTCCGCAGAAGGAAAGCAGCTTACAGTCAAAACTGTTGAGACGAAACTGGAACGATCCGTTGCACCTCCACCGCCTCCTCGAGCTTCTATAAATGTGGCACCAAAACCACCAGAACGTACACGTAAAGAAACTAGTTTTGATTATAGCAAAACTAACGATGGGCCAACCAGCAGCGCTGAAAGTAGCACCAGCAACAACAGTAGTCATTCCTCCAGCCCAGTCGATCATAGAGTTAGCCAAAATAGTACAAACCGTGACAAACGACCACAGCTTACTCGACAAGATCGGGAAGATTCGGGATACCGCACTGGACAGGAGTCTGGACAGTCGGATGCACAGGAACAGCAGAAAAAACCTTCCATATCATCGTCAACATCAAAGAAAGATGATCAAATACCCAAGAGCCCTGGATTGCAAACAACCTTCAATCTGAACAGGCTGATAGCGCCAACGTCACCCTTGAGCAATTTTATCAATACACGATCACCTTCAAGCACTACCACACCGTCCAGTTCTGCTAGCCGTGATCGATCAGCCATATCCTCTGCGCTAGAGCAGTTTGACGTTGACGAATTTATGCAATCTCTGGAGGATTTACATCGACGATCGCCAGTCAGTGCAAAGGATTATAAACATTCGTTGTTTGCCCGTACAAATAGCTCCATCAGCAGTCGTCGTACAACGCCCACCCACCATGATCAAACCAATGGCAAACGAAGCAACAGCCTCGACAGTGGTCACAGCAATGCCGTTGTTAACGCAATCCACTACGCACACAATAATGAAAGTAGTGGCGTGCCACGAGTGGATGTGTGTGTGCGGAATGGTAGCGGCACAGCCAGTAATAATAACAGTAGTAATAGTAGTAGTAGCTTTAGTAGTCCTAGCCATTATAGTAACAGCATCAACAGTAACTCGTACTATAACAGCAATTCGATTAATAACAAAACTCCACATAATCACAGCACTACTGCTGGCAATGGCCACGAAAATTCAAAGGGTACCGAAGTGGTTCATCCGCTGGGACAGCAATTGAACAACATGCGAAACTCTTCAGCTATTGTCCATCGAAGAATGAGTGAAGACACAACAGCAATTTCTCTTCCTGCTGTACCACCGCCTTCTAGTAATGGCACTACTGGTGGTGGTACGTCCTTATCGACTATGCAGAATTTACCCAGCATTCATAAACCAACAACGGCCGACAGTGCGTTAAACGGAAATGGCAAGAATGTGCAACAACCTGCACATCCGTACTACTCATCACCGAGTCCAGTAAACGGTAGGAAGACTAGCTACAGTAACAAGTCATATCACACTAACCATACCACCGGTACATCATCTTCAACACCAACTTCGTCCCATGTAACCGGGTTCATGTACGAAACACGGTACCCATCGGATTCGTTCGATCATCTCGAGCGTGATCTGCTAAAAAGCGTACAGGAACTAAACCGTATGTGTGGTTCCTCGTCCTCAGTATGCTCGATCGATTCCGAGGAATTGTTCAGCGTAGAGGATTATCCGCTGAATAAGCGATCATCTGAACGATCACAGGCTAGTGCTGATTCAGCGTATCGCAGGTAGGTATCGTAAATTTATACGAACTTTAAACCATTCCCGAGCGAATTTAACAAACCTAGGCTTGAAACAACCTTAATTGCATCATCAGTACTCCTTTGAATACAAACCAAAGCATAAAAGTAACAATAATTAAGAAATAATCTTGAAACAAATTAATAGCACGTTAAACATTATTCAACCATTGAAAACTGTTACATAATTTCTATTCGACTTCTGTCAATAGCACTGTGTCGATGACCAGAGGATAAATTTTTAAATATTCAGAAATAACAAAATTTCTGTAATTGAAAATTTTAAAGAATTTCCTTCCAAAATTGCGATGCAGTGATGTAGTATAGTGTATATGCGCATGCTTACAATAAATGCTTAACGATGGTTGCCTCACTAACAGCTTTTAATTCTGTCCCCTATTTCTTCCGATTTTCCCATCACCTTCTTGATGGTACGTAGCAGTCTATCCACGCAGTCACCACCAGATTATGCACCCCCTGTACCTATACGTCAGGTACGACCGAATTCGCGCAGCTCTACCACCAGTCAGAACCAACCTGTGCAGCCAACGAACACACTAGACAGCTCGTTCAATAGCCTTCCGCTTCACACATCTCTTCCACCGATAACCAGTGCTTCGATCAAGGGGCACAAGCTGGAAGCCCAACCTTACAAAGACAGCCCAGACGGGATTCCAAATCTGATCATGAATCCTATGTCCAAATTTTGCCATGAATGTGGTGCACGCTTCATGATCAGCAGTGCTAAGTTTTGCATGTCATGTGGCGTGCGGCGAATTACGTTGGAATAATTTGAATTTGAATGGAACAAACGTTAGTTTAGTAAAGTATACAGTTAAATTTAAATGCTTCTACAATTCTCACTAACAGAAAAACAAGTTATACTAAAATGGATTGTTTATGTTACCACAGCAAAAACATTGGATTGTCTAGTGGAAGTCACTGATGCTGTTAAAAAATCGTATATAAATATTGTAACAAAACTTTATAATGCACCGCATATTAACAAAGACTGAGAACTGTTTTGCCCGTAATTGGATGAATCCCGGTGAGAACTCTAAGTTGATAAAATTCACTTCCGCATTTACTACCAAACTCTCACATTTGCTAGTGTTAATAAGTTGAGACTAGCAATAAAACAAACAGACCCACTAATTAATTTATGTTTCTGCCAGAACGTAAGGATCGAATTCTAAAAAAACATGCAGAACAAAACAAGTTAATTATTACTTTTTTCAGTTTAGAATTACTGGATGAGAAAAACAGATGAATGTAATATGCCGAATAAGCGCATAAATACTACAATCTATAATGGATTTTAACAAATTTGACACACAACAAAAATCGTGTTAATAATGTAAACCAAATTGTCGTAGCAGTACGCGTAATCTTTTATGAAGAGTTTAACCATTGCGAAATTTTGGATAAAATGCTATGAGCTACGACTTTTTTTTATTTGTTTGCTTTATTTTGTTTAGTATTATGTTACAAATCAACTAAAAGTGTTTCATTTTTTCTGTCTCCATTAGTTTTGCTTCTTAAACTTATTTCAATAATGAAGAAGAATGATTTATAAATACTTGCATATTCCAAATTTATATTGAACCGTTGTCTGATCCTTGCAATGTCATATCTTGTTTTGTTTTCTTTCGTTTGCTCAACAAACCTATATATTCTGCTATTTAAGCAATGTTGGCTGAAAAATGTATGAAAACCATATTACCCTGCACGAAATTGTGTTGAGCTTTTTGAGCATCAAAGTGAAGCCCTGCTTCAAATGTAATTAATCACGATTTGCACGGAATTGTTAGTCTGAATATAAACCATGTAAGTGTTTACCTAGCCTGGTACGTTATGAAAATGAATTAAGTGAAATCAAAAACAAATTATATGAACAAGAGCTTTGTCGAACATGACAATTCAGAGTGAAATTTCAAAAGCAAATATTGCCTTGAAAATAAAATAGCATTCAATAGCATCCATAACTAACGGAGTGATTCATTTGCTAGATAATTAAAGTGTTAATATTTTAAAACATTCAATAAAACCAATAACATGTACTTACTGCAGTGTTAAATAACTCTTAATTCATCCGAAATTACAGACGTTTTGAGGGAACACGGGGAAGCTCTTTGTCCGAGTTAGCTATTCCGCGAATAATTGTTTGATGTTCTAATGTGCGTTTTTTTATGTAGATGACATCAAGTGAAAAGTATAACCTGATAATAAGTACAGGTAGCCCACGAGATACACTATTAAAACGGATTGTACAAATCGAGTAAAATCCGCGTATCTCCGATTTCCGTGTATGTCGGATCCCTATGTAATTTCAATTCATTTCCTCTTTGCTGCTAATGTATCCCGCGTTTTGGATGATTGTTTAACGGAAAACATTAACAAACATTAATTTAAAAAATTTTAAGATATAATTAGAAGGCCTTTGAACCAAATTTTAAAACTTATTAGTTTTGTGCTACTGAGCTGTCAAATTTTAAAATCTAAATCGATTTAAAATTTATATCGACTACTGTTTATTTTACACTTGTATATACTCATGAAGATATTTACGAGCCAGTTCATAATTGCCACTATGTTTGTAGATGAAACTCAAATTAAAAGCAGCCTCAGCTTTCAAATCCAGATACTGCGGATATTCTCTAACGATCGGACTGTCGAAGCTCAATACCCGCTTGTAGTAATCGACTGCCAGATGAAGCAGCCCCAATTGATGATACATTCGGCCCAAGTTATAGTAGGCTTCGTGGCGCAATTCTTCCGGTCGTCCAGCGAGATACTTTTCCATGAACACGTTCGCTTGTGCGATTAGCGGTTGTTTGTTTCTAGTGAACTTTTGGCAGGCGATCTGTGTTAACGTGACGGCGATCATCATCGCTTGCATCGGATCATTCGTGGCGAGATATATTTTATTGTATTCGTTCAGGGCGTACTTATAGGTGGAACAGTTAAGATGGTAATTGGCAATCAGTGCCTTTGGGTACATTCCAATTCTCGGCGAACGGAAGAAAATTCGCGACAGATAGCGCTGGTATCGCACGTCACCACTAATGAACACAATTAAATTAAACAAATTCCAAAGCTGCGGATGATTGATCTTCGCTTCAAATGCATCGCCTTTCAAGTTGAACAAGGGTCGGATTTGATCTCGCATAATGTTCAATCCAAAGGTTGGATCCCGGTTGTAAATGCACGCTGTTAAAGCAAGCTGCTGCAGTTCCGGCCGAAAGCAGTGAAACCGTTTAGAAGTCTGCAACGTAAACACTAGCTTCATGTAGTAGGTATAATCGCGTTGCTCATCGGCCACGGTCAATAAGCGGAGTGCGAGATCCCATTCAGTTTCAAGCGCTAAATCGTTCCCGGTTACGAAATCCGGTATACCTTCACCAAGAATCCGACTTTTGTTTTCGTGATATTTCACGTGTGATAAAATCGCTATATCCTGGCGCCTTTTAATCTGGTAACAATGCCTCGCGAGCAACATGAAACCTGCCGCAAGAAATTCTTGGTAGCGACCAACTTCATGTAACAGCAGGCAACGCTCATGGAGCACCTCCGGATCAAGGTATTCATTTTCAGAATCTTGTTCTAATGCCTGCAATGCTTCATCGTATTGGCCCTTTTTCTTCAGCAGTGCTGCAAGTGCCAACCTTGCGTCGAGGTAATGTGCCAGTGAAACAACCTACAAGTAGAACGAATTGACAAAGTAGCGAACGGACCCAAACAAGTATCAACAGTGCTAACATCTTTACCTTTCTGTATCCTTCAATAGCCTCATCATAGCTTTCAATCCATCGGGAACAATCAGCGTAGCGCAACCAAACCGCCGCTAGGGAAAACTTTTTACTTTTAATCAACGGTACTAGCAGTCGCAACGCATGACGATAGTATTCTTCCTTCATGAGCGCTTCAGCAACATCTAGATAACAATCTCCATCGTTTTCTGGGTCGATGTGAGCGAGAATATCATCGATGACTTTATCGAAACATTGTTCACACTTTAAGTGCACCAGAACTACGGCTAGTTTCGTACGAAGATCCAGAACTATGTCGTCCGGAATTATGATTGAGAAATTTGAGCTCATCTGAGATTTCTCTCTAACCCCGAGTTCGTAGTTGTTCAGCTCCACGTTTGCATGCATTGCAAGAACGTCCAGAGCCTGGCGATAGTGGCCGTTGACTATTAGCAATTCAATCAGCAGATTAATGTCTTCCATGCTAAATTTCTCCGGTACCGTACTGTATGCTCGCTGCATTGCATCAAGTGCAGCACCGACGTTGGATTCTTTGTGAAATTTTTCGGCCACTCGTTTAGCAGTACTGATGAGAAAATCGGCTTGCTCTTTAGGGATGAACGGGAGCATATTATAGTAATATTTTAATGCCTGCTTTTCGTCCCTAGTTTCCATCAGCTGGGCACGTTTTAGGCGCATGTCTATGTGTTTTGGATTTGCTCTGATGCCTCGGGTGTAACATTTAAGCGCTTGCTCCACGTTACCGCGTTCGATAAATATTTCAGCTACATGTAACCATTGCTCCGAATCGGAAGGATTCAAATGTGCAGCAATTTGCGAGTATTGAAGATACTTTTCCGGATCATTCATCTCGCTTATCTGGGCCAGCGTTATGAACGGTTCGTGAGCCAAAGGGACCTGCCGGATGATTTCCAAACACAGATCTTCTGCCGTTTTTGTGTCACCCCTAGCATAGCACAAGTTCGCTTGTCCCATTAAACCTTGGAGTGCCGTAGGCAGGCTACGTTTTTGACGTCGCATAGCCGATTTACCTTCTGATTTGGTGGAACCTTGGAAGTTGCCTTTAAGAATATCTCGGCGCGAGTTGTTAAGATCTTGGAAAAAGGAAGATTTTTTCTTCATACTCTGATCGACATCTGCATCTTCGTCGTCCAAATCATCATCTTGCTGCATCCGTGCCTGGTACTCGGAGAAACTGATTTCCCGAGCTACAAGCTTTTTGATTAAAACTTCCCGCTGGTGTACATTTTCGTCGTCCGTTTCCGATTCCGATTGGGCGGAAGAATTCCAACCGGCAGATGAAGTTGAACGAGCGGTATGCCCAGCCGGATGCACCATTACGTGCTGCTGTTGCAGTTCTACGAACTCGGCGAGTGCCGACTCATCGACCTCATCTACTTCCAGTTCCTCAATTTCCACGTTGGATGTATCGAACTCGACATCACTATCCGACATTGTGATATCCGTTTTATATCCGCTATCACTCGTTTTTCGCGCGATTCAGGTATCGATTATTTATTGCGGCACTGCGGCACTACTGATATTCTGATGGTAAACAAACGAGCGTAGCAGGACTGCTGTCAAATGTACATTATGAATGTGAAACAGGGACAAACAGAGTTTTAATATCATCCATCTCTGTCGTATGTGCGCTGACAAGGTTCATAGATATTTTACACACCCAATTAGCAAATTTAACAGCCATGCTGTGAGTTAATTTTGCGACTGCGACATATAGGACTGTGCGCATTATCTAATTTAGGCTGGTGGCAGTGCTCAGTCGTATACGACTTTTTTCAAAATTTTGTATGGGATTTGATAGATAAAGTCGGAAGCCCTAATCAAAAATGTTTGATTCCCTCGGATGGTCATGTACGATTTCTTCAGTCAAGTTGAAACGCGAAATTGGTGTTATTTTCTCGATGTTCATGTAAACACATTATTTCATTTTTTTTTAATTTCCAAATAAAAAAAGCCATACAACCAAATAAAATGAGCAATGACACCCCTTCGGTTTGGTCGTACGATCAAAATATTTGTACGACTGAGCACTGCCACTAGCCTTATCCGCAAGGGCTGATTTTGGATAATCGAGGTTCCACTGTGTAATTGAAAGGGAATATTTAAACAACACTATTATTGTTCATTTATCTGTATCGTATTCAACCAATAGCGGTATCCATAATATCTTTTTAAATAAAAATGAAAGAAAATTGATCGCATCGATTAACTTTTGTTACACCGATTTCAACTTGTACCTTTCCGGAGCACATACGCATACACTTGAAAAATTAGTTAAAACAAGTCCTGAGATGCGATCGACTGTGCTTGTGTAAATACACTGCAAGTATTCGGTTAGATTTAACAAACAAACAAAGTACTAAAATCGATTGACAGCGCATACACTCGTCTAATAATCGCTTCAAAACAGCATCTTCGACAGCGTGCTGTCTAATGTCAGATGTCAAAATTTTTGCTTGTTGGGTAGCCTGAGCTGAACTTCGCTGATGTGACACCGCTTTGCAATTTCTTCGGGCGCGGAGCCGTGGTAGGAAAAGTTGTGAACATTTTCTACGAATGGTAGCGTAAAATAGCTGCTGTGGCGGAAATCGTGCAAAGAATCGTGTACCCTTGGTGGTTGCCAGTTATCAGCATTACTGTGTGCCAGGCCAGCGGATAATTGGCAGAACACGTCGGATACACAAGTGCTCGGTTCTTTTTTCGGCCAAGTGTGGATAATACACTGCAGTAGTTTATTGTGGTGGTGCGGTGCGTGAGCACAGCCAAGGTTCTCGAGGTGTGTACCGGGGTGCGATATTTAGAATACCATTTTATTCATTAGTCGGTGATGTATTCCTGAACGTGGGTAAAAGCTACACGCAACGATTGGCATGCTGGTCAGATATCCGCACTATTGGGCAGTGAAATCAGGGTAACCGGTAAACGTGCGAGTGAAACAGAGCGAGTCCGTACGTGTGCGGCGCGTGGTGGTAATGTGATGTGTGTTATCAGTATATTCGGATGACTTTTCGGTGAATCATTCCGTGGATCGGATGATCGAAGTGACGTGCATAAAGCCGATAAAGTGCCGTTGAGATAAACCGAAAACGACTTCCAAAAACCTTGAAACCTCGAACGGGCGAAACAACGCTGCACATTGCAAAAGGATGTTCAAAGCAGTTTTTTGTACTGTAAATTAAGAAGACATTATCCAGCATGTGGTTAATGTGGCGCGCCTGAAAAACGCCTAACCGAAAGAAGCCGTACACATGTTCAGGTGTGGAGTGCGCACGGGCGTATGGGTGCTTCACGTGCTTATCTGCATGAGTCGTGATTGGTGGAAATGAGTCACATTTGCACGAGTGTGTATGGGGATATTTTATGAATACACCTGTTTCCGCTTTCAGCCGGTGCCTACTACGATTGTTACAACACTCCGTCTAGAAAGCTCTATGGGCATGGCTTTCGGAACAAACTGACCCCAACGATAAACGAAGGGTAGATATTAAGCGTTTGGGACTTTGTGAGAGGATTTCTAAAAATGTAAAACATCACAAAATCGTACATTTCCAACATTGTGAAATAGCAGCATGAGAAGATTTATGATTAAAAAAAAAACATGCAAAACGAAGTACATTCCAAACATTATGCCAGGGGTAGTAGCATTTCGGGTTTGAATTCGTTCTTATTTTGGATAATTAAATGATTTAATTAAAGCTTTATTATCACTGTAGTCTGCTGTTAATGTGAAAAAAGTCCCTTTAATTGCCAGTTAAAAGCTTTCACCTTTCTCTCAATTTAAAACTACCGTTACCTTTAATATACAGTTCGCTACATAATTATACGATCATGAAATGTGATAAGATGTGTATTTTGTTTTGTGATATTTTTTCAATCACAAGATTACTTTTTTATGAACATGTTGAAAAAATACCTTTCGAAAGTATATCATGAGATGAATATATCATCGATACATCACAACATGTTTAGAACTATGTGGTGTATACGTTTATGCGTGAATTTTATTTACCCATGGTTTGCGCGCCGCCCATGTCGGCCTTTCTTGGAAGTGCTAGGGAAGCTCGTAACTGCCTACGATTTACTAACAAATCATGTTTAATATTCGTTCACAGCTCTCGGGTCAGTTTATACTCGCATATACAACTATTACTTCATCCTTGAAAATACATACCAAATAATGAATAATTGAAAATGCATACAATAATTTATTACAAGCAGTGAGTTATTCAGAATTGTAAAGATTGCGGCAAGTACTACATCGGCAATGAAGCAAAGTTTTACTTAAGTTCATATCGTGCTTTGCTGTGGCAGGCACATTTTGTAATATGGACAAAAATTTGCAAATATTGTAGAAAGATGTTTATTTGTATTCTTTACTAACTTTGTACAATATTGTGTTTTTTTTTCTTATTTCTTCAACTTGCTCTTTCATTCTTCAAAAAAAAAAAAATACAAATGATCGTATAGTTACGCTACGGACTGTTGGACAGTCGATTTGATGATGATCGTGCAACGAATACCAAACAACCAAAAGCGGGACACTTTAAGCCGCTTTACGACACTTTAAGTCGTAGGGTTATGATTTTTATGCTGTCAATAGCTTTCACTTTAAGACGTATTTGCGTATTTCAATGCAGTGTTTATACATAAAGCAATTGATTTAGTCAAGCATATAGCTCTTGAAATAAGTTAATCATATACATTGCTTGCATTCCCTTCCTTAAACCTTCCTTAATTACAACAATTTAAATCGAGCTTATTAAATGAAGCTGGTCGTGTCTTCAAATTGATCTTAACTGTGATTCAACACTTTATTCCAATTTGCATAGCATCCAATTGAAAAAGATCTATATCTTAACGCATAACTTAATGCAGCAACGAGAACATATCTTTAATGCAACTCAAATCTCTTCTTCATCATGGAATTTTTTAGCCCTAAAAGATTTACAGTAAATGTTATGGAATAATTTATTCGCACTGGCATTTTAGGCATGTAAAAGTTGTCCCCACAGTGCCACAGTGGGTTGATGCTGGAAATAATTGATGGACTTGATGTGCTTGACAATGACACAGATAAAGTCTACGGAAGATAGTACTACGAATTATTCATCGGGAATCGATGTGTAAGTGGCGCGCTTTCTGGATAGGGTACGCGGTAATCTGGTGTTGTAAATGTTTTATGACCTCCAATTACCACGTCACTCTCAACATTCTGTTACAGTTTGAACGTTTTCCAATGACATGGATTTTGTTGAGGTTGTAACCATTTAACACTATGTGAAGGTGTTGTATAGGGGTATGAAAGAAGATACACATATCCTCCAACCCTGAACATGCTGGTGGCGACCATTTTTATGGTGAACCTAGTACGAATAGTAAGGTAGTCGTCTATATAGTTATCGATTGCTAAAAGGTGTATCGCCTTACATAAAATCAACGAAACAAACACAGCCGAACCAACAGTTGTTGCATTTGGAAATTGATGCGCATTATTCAACGGTGCCAAACGTACCGAATTTTAAACGTTCCTTCAATGCAAACTAGCAAACGAACTCGAAACGGTTTAATGTCATGCGTTCGTGATATTCGCTGACCTGACTTCCCGTCATTGCATATGTTCCACGATACACATGTTTCTAATGACACTGAGGTCGTCTATCGATGACATCAAAATCACGCGATGTAACATGCCAGCAAAGAAGAACATTACATGTGTTAAACTAACATGCTTATTCTACTGTCTAGATGTTACATTAGATAATACTTTGCATTTTTCAGGCTTAAACTGACACGTTTTTCATTTTCCACGTTCCAGTTTAGCTCACATTTACTAAAGAGGCAAAAGAGTTTTGAAGCTATAAATATTGATACATATATATTGTCTTGATAAGGTATCATAATTTCTTATCCGGGGCCGATAAGTCAAACCGTCTTGTATGTGTTACTTCATGATTCAGATTAGGGAAGTTGTTGCATATTGTACCAGAAGGGCGATATAGGGGGGATCTTTGTAGTGCATTCGTATATTACGTCATATGAAATAAACCCCCGAATGACGCCGGCAGCAGTGTGTTTTACATGTAATCGAAATTTATCAACCAAATGCGAGTTCATATCTCTTCTCCCTTTCGCAATGAAACTCATTGATCGTTGCTTACCGGTGACTGTTTAAGAGTACCTTGAAGGTCCCCCAAGATCGTCCCTACGTTACAAGCACACATTGCATAAAGCACATTTACGTTCACTATGCGGTAGCGCCTACTAATGGATGCTAATTGACATGGCCAGTTGTTGATCTCGAAGGCTCTTGAGAATCTTTTTTCATAATAACTGCTGCAATAATAATCCACACATGCAGGAAACTAGTGACAGAAAATTTCTAATGCACTTCATTTATTTTTTCTTACCATTTCAGACGCTAGCCAAATAAAAGATTTGCACAAAACAAAAACTGTGCGGTACAGTTGAAAAGTTAACTATTGAAGGCCTAGTTAACGAGAGGGGTCTCACAATCAATCACGGGTCAGCATATTCGAACGTTAGTATCACGCACAAAATGGTCAACACGCCGTACATAATCAATGAAATTTATGACATTCTTCAGAAGGTAATAACGCTTCATTAAATCTACCGAACCCCCCCCCCCCCCCCCTGTAACTGTTTGTGTAACGTGTTCATTTTTTTAAATTTTCGATTCCAGTCCTCTCCGTTCGAATTGACATTGGAAGCGTTGTTGGCATTGGGTGTGATATGGATAGTGTTCTACAAACGTACGACGAAGAAGTTACCAACGTCCGACGAAGACATTCTTGCACGATGGACACCGGAACCGCTTGTGGCCGAAGTGCCACAGGATCATCCAGCACTGAAAACGAAAGTCGTCAACGGACCAGTCGGTAAAATGGTGAACGTAAATGGCAAGGAATGCATCAACATGGCTACACACAATTATCTCGGCCTAGCGGAGGACGAAGACATTAAGCAGGCAGCGATAAAGAGTTTGCGAAAGTACGGCGTTGGTTCATGTGGCCCACGTGGTTTCTACGGTACGGTGGACGTGCATCTGGAATTGGAAGAACGGCTGGCGAAATTTATGCAGGCAGAGGAAGCTGTAGTTTATTCGTATGCGTTTTCTACGATAGCCAGCGCCATTCCGGCCTATTCCAAGCGGGGAGATTTGATCTTTGTGTAACTATCTACCTGTTTCTTTGCATTTGGCTAAGGAAAAAAAACAACAAACAAACACCATGTTTTGTTATTCTTACGTATTTGTTTGCAGCGATGAGTGTGTGAATTTCGCCATTCAAAAGGGACTGGACGCTTCGCGAAGTAAGATTTTCTACTTTAAGCACAACGACATGGACGATTTGGAGCAATTGCTGCAGAAGCAACAGTCCGAAGATAGGCGCAATCCGGCAAAGGCTAAAAAGACGCGCCGCTTTCTGGTAGCCGAAGCAATCTACATGAATACGGGTGAAGTTTGTCCGCTGGCCCGGCTGGTGGAACTGCGGGCCCGTTACAAGCTACGCTTTTTCTTGGACGAAAGCATATCTTTCGGTGTGCTGGGTGCATGCGGACGTGGGCTGATAGAGCATTGCAATGTGGATGTAAGTTGGACAACCTGTGCCGAATAATGTGTTTAATGTGGGAAATATTCTCCTTATTAATGTAGTGTCGTTTTTCGATTATAGAAAACGGAGGTTGATCTGGTATCGGCCGGGCTTGAATGGTCTGCCGCCACGATCGGTGGTTTTTGCGCCGGTTCATCATTCATCGTCGAACATCAACGGCTTTCGGGTTTGGGATATTGTTTTTCAGCCTCGCTACCACCCTTGCTCGCACAGGCAGCCATCAGTGCGCTGGATCGGTTTGAAAGCAACCCACGAATATTCGCTGAACTCCGAGAACGCTGTCGAACGGTTTCAGAGTAAGTGTTAGCAAATACAAAAAGACCATCGCTGTAGCTGTTTTTTTGTTATATTATCTGCTAATTCTATTTTGCACAGAAAACTTCCTCAACTGAAGCACTTCCAATCGAGAGGTGATCCTTTGTCGCCCGTGAAGCATTTATATCTGAAGCATGAGCATGAATGTTGGGCACATGAAAAAATGCTTCTGGACGAGATTTCTACTGAGGTATATAAACATCGCCAATAATTCTTTTCGTAACATACATACTATTAACTTATCCTAACATACTGTTTTCCAGTGCATAGACAATGGATTGGCTGTTGTTGCGGCCGAATATCTGGAAAACATGGAGAAGCATTGCCCGAGGCCTAGCATTCGATTAACGGTAAATCGTTTGCTAACAGATAAGGAAATAGACGATGCTTTCCGAATCTTGGAGCATGTTTCGGAGAAAGTTCTGGCCAGTGCGGGTTAAGATAAGCTTTGTAAGATACTCCCACAGGATCATGCTATCGGTGACTTAAGCACATACATACACCAAGACACACATACACACAGAAACACACATATGCTATTTATCTACTCAAGCGCCCGGATCAATATCACTGTTTGAGGGCAAGGAAACCATCGAACGGATTCCAATCAACTCTTATTATAAACGGTACCGCGTACGCAGATAGAGCAGATCGGCACGTTTCGAGTCGTTTAGTAGCTTCTGCTCAGACACCTCCTAAAAACACAAAGTAACTTGTTTGGTGCATGATATAGGGTTTTAAAATTCCTACTTATTCCATGCTATAAGGAAATATACACACATGTTTCACTAAACGAACGCATACTTTAATTAGTAACTGGCACAACCAACACTACCAACTAGGAAATAGAAATCGCCACTGCTGTATGGAACAAATCGTGTGAGTGTGTGTGTGCTCCGCATGGTTTAAGCATAGTATCGTATGGTTTAAGTCTGTACATTAGTCATATTACGTTCCATACACTATTTCCGATAGTAAACGGAAAAGGTTGATCCTTTAGTTAAACTTTGTTTTTGTATAAACATTCTCACGAACAAATGCACTTTTTTACTATAACAACGTGGTATGTATAATTGTTTTGCTTTTCGATACTGTTATTTTTTTCAACCATTACTATCATTGGCCAGCATTTCTTAGATAAGAGCTTATTGTTGATGGGCGTAGAAGGCTTGCAATTGGATGTAACTAATTACGTTTATAAACCGACGCGTTTGTATGTAAATGTACAAAAACAGATTAAAAACACAGCACCAGTATCTTTGATAGCGTGTAGATTTGGTTTAGGTTTGTAAGAGATTGCGTGTTCGTATCGTGTTAAGGTGAACTAGAATAAGGTGGACGAGCGACGGGACTATTACACCCCGGAAACATTAGAACAAGATCGCTGGAAAGGAACGGAGCAAGTATTAGTAAACGAACCGTACCGGAAAAGTACATCTAAACTGTGGTGCATTACAGAGACGACACATTCAGAGTCAAAATGCAACCGTGTGCAACCGAAACAGATGAGCCTGTTCCGGTACGGTCAAATGCTAGGGCCTTAAGCTTCAGAAGCAAAATGCTTGAAGTTATGTAATAACGAAATTCGTGTGGCGAGATATGGGCTATTTATGAGTCATTTTTTGTATCATTATTTTTTGTTATGTCCCAACTCTTAGCAAACAATAATTGTCCTATCTTCTTCTGTATGCAATGCAACAATGATTCACAATTTCTATTTTATACTGCCGCGTTTGGTGAGAAACTGATTGGCTGTGTGCCGTTTTGAAGGTGGGCAGGTATATGACTTTTTCGCGTTTGGCCAACCACAGATGATCAATAGCGGAGCAAAATAAAATACGCTTTACGAATGAAACATACTTAAGAGTGCTTTAAACAGATAAGCTTTTACGGATGATAAACTCTGTTATGAGATTTTTCGTAGATACCGGAATAAACGCGGGAAATTTGAAACACCACCACTGTGTTCTGATGTGCTTGTATGAGCAGCAAACTTATTGCGGAATGAATGAAAGAGCGAAACATTGTGCCAAATTTGCTTGTTCAGTTTATTGATCTTCTCTGTTTCTATTTCTACACTACTTATATACCACTATATCATTGTAACGATTGCCATATTTCTAGTATGAAAACATAACTAACCACACTAACCACCGGCCGGGGCAATGGGTAGGTAACGTGTGATGCGTGTCCCAATAGTAACAATTCTGATAATTTCACGCACACACACAAATACGCGATGCACAATTTACTGTGGCGCAAGGATGCAAGCGGTTCTGCAGGGCAGATATAGCTGCATGTAATTCTGACGGCCAGCCCAACCCTCCGGGAATGTATGGTGCTCGATGCTCTTATCGATACGATTGAAACCCCCAAATTCAGCATCATCCGAGCTTAGCACGATGCGATACTTACCAGCCAACTCCACACCGATGCGATAGTCGGTGAAGCTTTTGGTGCTGTGAAAGTTAAACAAAAACAGCAGATTGTTGCGCTCGAATGCGATTACCTTATCATCCTCGTGCTTCCAGCTTACATACGCTGGTAGGCAATCGAGCCAGTGATACTTTTCCTCCGCATGGTGCATCGCACGATCGAACTCGTTCAGGAAGCGATATTTTAATATCTGATCATCGACCAAATGCCACTGTCGGCGTGCATAGTGATACGATTCGTTGTTACCAATGCGGGGAAAATCTAACCACTCCGGATGCCCGAATTCGTTGCCCATGAAGTTGAGATAAGCCTCTCCACCGAGCCCGTGTGTGATCAGGCGGATCATCTTGTGCAGCGCAAGGCCACGGTCAATGATAAGGCTGGAATCGGACAGGGTAGACATGTGCGTGTACATCTCCTTGTCCATCAGCCAGAAAGCGATCGTTTTATCACCAACCAGCGCCTGATCGTGCGATTCGGCGTAAGCGACCGTGTTCTCCTTCCAGCGACGATTCGTTAGCGTGTGCACGATGTTGCCAATGTTCCAATCCTCGTCGCTCTTCGTTTTCAACACCTGGATCCACTTGTCCGGGATGGCCATGCCGAGACGATAGTCAAACCCAACACCACCTTCCTGCGTTGGACGACAGAGTGTCGGCATGCCGCTAACATCTTCTGCAATCGTAATTACGTTGGGATCCATTTCGTGCAGGAAATAGTTTGCGATAGCCAGATAGATCAGTGCTTCCGTGTCGACATTCAGCCCAAAGTACTCGTTATAATCGCCCGAGAAACCTTCTCCAATGCCGCGGGAGTGATACAGCATCGAGGTAACACCGTCGAAGCGATACCCATCGAAGTTGTACTCGTCGCGCCACCAGCGAAGGTTCGATAGCAGGAACCGAAGCACTTCATACCTAAAACGCATCACAAAGGAACATAAATCAATATCGGGGTGGAAGTATTTTTCGGAGTGAAATTAAGTTACTTACTCGGAGTAGTTGAAAAGACGACTGTCCCACAGAGTATGCTCACCGCGAGCCCCATCGTGGAAGTAGCAAGCATTCGTACCATCGAACTGATTCAGTCCATCTTGCGTATTTTTGCTCGCGTGTGAATGTACGACATCGAGCAGCACAAAGATACCATGTTCGTGCGCCTTATCCACCATGTATTTCAATTCCTCCGGCGTCCCGTACCGGCTAGAGGCAGCAAAGAAGCTCGTAATCTGATACCCGAAGCTAGCATAGTACGCGTGCTCCATAATGGCCATCACCTGTATCGTGTTGTAGCCCAGCTTTGCTATGCGCGGAACGATATTGTCGGCAAAGTTGCGATACGTCCCCACGCCATACTCTTCCGTTGCGATACCAACGTGGCACTCGTAAATACGCAGTGCTCGCGGACGGGTAGGTTTCCGGTGCCGAAACATGTACTTCTCATGCGCTGGAGGATGCCACACGCGTTGCTGAAAATTTACTCCCAATTCTTTGGGTGGTGGTACGACATACTTTGCCCATGGTGACAGACGATCGACGAGTGCACCGTCCTGCTTGCGTATGATCACCTTGATCTCTGACAGGTGTTGGATTGCACAGGAACCATCCGGATTCGGAGGAATCTTCAGCTCCCATTTGCCAAAGGGTTGCTTTTCGTACGGCGTCGCTAACCATTGCCAGTTATCTAGTTGAACGAAATGGGAAAGAAATGAATACATTATTAATCGTTTTGGAGTAAAATTCCACACTTCTGTAGTAAAAAGAGGAAATTAGTTATTTTCCCGCAAGTGCGAATGAAGGTCACCCATTGGAAAGCAAACCCCAATCGCAGCGCTGCGCTTTGTTAAGGGACGACAGTCCATAGGGGTTGGAATTCATTGCTGTGTTATTTCATGATTGATAAGAGTTGCGTGTAATAATAATTATTTAATGTTTAGATTATTTAATAGGGCTCCACTTCTCTTGTGACAAACGAAAGGATTTCGCTTAATCTGCGACAATATGGAGCATGTTTCACAGATGTTATAGATTAGAGCAAGCGCTTTAGGAAGGACATACTATACAATATTATCAGCTTAGCAATGACCAGGCAGAGGTCATTAGTAGTAGCGGTTTTTGTAAGGAACTGGCGGTTACATAGGTAGGGAAGGTTTTATTTTACTCACTGAAATCGCCCGTTAGGAATACTTCCTTGGCACCGGGAGCCCATTCTCGTGCGACAACACTATTGTCCTGGGCAATATGCAACCCGTAGTATTTGTATCCTTGAGTGAATTCATTCAATCCACCCTCCAGTTCGTTCAATCGTTTGAGCCATCCTCGGAATTCGGTGTTTCTAGATAAAACCGATAGCAAAGTATGAGCAAAATATCAATTATTGATTAATAGAAAAACATTTAAGTCGGTTTGTGAAACTTTCGTCACAGTCACATCGACACCTTTCGAATTCCTTCCTTTCCGTAGCGCATCCGGCGCGTACCAAACTAATAATCTTTCTCACCAGCTGATAGCCGATGACCGTCGGTTGAACTTGTTCGAATCATGTTGTTCTTATCGTTAGAAATGCACGCATGCTAAGATCAAACCCCGCATAGACGATTGCACGTCGTACGCGGCTCATCTAAGCGCACTGAACGATAATGACCTTGATGTGACATTCATTAAACACGGTCAGCAAAGGAAGCAAATGGTTGACTTTTCTTAAATGAAACTTATGTATTGCATTGTATAGGCTCCGAGCTTATAGTTTAACAAAGTATAGCTTATAGCATAGCATCAAATTACACGGCTACGTTTCGATTGAGCGATGGCACTACACTTTCCCGAAATCACCGGTGTCGTATTACCGGCACCGGAATGCAGAGTATTGTGGTGAGCGAAAGGATCGAGTAGAAGCTTACCTGCGTCGAATTTCTTGCTCGTGTGATTTAAGGTACGGGTCCAGATCAAACAACTTTTCAAGATTCAGCTGTGGTTCGTTTGCCATTGTGGATGCGTGGATGCTAGTAAAGAAAGTTACACAAAATGCACAAGCGATGAACACCTATCGACGTGATTGTACCCTGATGGTACTTATCAGCGGAGAACTTCGAAGAGAGCGTTTGATGCAGTACCTCCGATCTACTACGCAACGAACAACGAAATGATCGGGACGAGCTTCGGCACTAAGTTCGATAGACACAATCCGATCGGGATTGGAAGAAGAACACCGAGTTGGGCGCCATCCGTGCTAATGTTTTGCTTCTAGCCGCTAGGGTAAATATAGCCCTTAAAATACGTTGAAACAACAATTGCTCGATGCGTTAGACATAGTTCTTCACACAAACGCATTTTGATTTGCTGTTTTGGCTTAATAATGTGCGTCACGAGCAAAAAGGGTGCACGGAAGAAAACATTCGGAAAAAGTAAACAAAACAACAAACTGCTCAAGTGTTTCATCGGCAAAACGCTTCAACGCTTGCTTTGACAGCATGGGAAACGCTTCTAGCCGTCCAATCGTTGTTAGGCCACGATTACACTAGAATTAATTGCAAAATAATACTTTTAGTATTATTTACGAATCGATCAAAAGGTCTTGAGATAAATAATTATGATACGAAGTATTTTTGGAAAGCAATGAAAATTTAATTACGTGTAGAAATTTCCTTTTTAAAATTTCATGTATTTTTTACGCTGTCATTTGAAAGGGCCCGTGTGTCCTACTCTGTGTGACATTATCAACTGTGTTTTCCGATTCTTTTCCTCCCGGTGTCAAAATCGCACACGAAGTTGTGTGTTGGAGTGGGAAGATAAAATTAGCAGTTTTCCTTTCACTGGTAGTGTGAATTTACTTTTCAATCATCTGCGAGTTGGTACGAGATGAGCGGAATGATACGACTTCCAACGGTGCTAGCCAAGAACGCGCTTTCGGCGGTAAGTGTATGTGGATTTGGAAACGGTGTGAAAAGCTTACTATTTACCACGAGTGTCACGAAAAAAGGGGACCGATTTTCACAGCCCGTTCCAGATGAATTTGTAGCGAGCGAGATTACACAACGTTGTGCAAATTCCGCAAGTGGGAATAACGGTTGTTGCCGTACGCGACGGTCGGCTCTTGGCGTTATGTAATAAGTTTAGATAAATAGTTAGCGATCTTTTCAGTGGGCTGAAAAATGTTTCGAATGTAACCTTTGTTAAACGAACGGTTGAATGAATTTTCACAACATCACAATGACCGTCATGGGAGGGCAAAGCCTACTAAAACACTCCAGATCATTCCGTTGGTCTGTTGTTTGTAGGTTATGTGTGTTTATTATCTTCTCTGTGAATGTTCCGATAATCAAGGATTTGGTGTGTTTTTCTCTTCAATATCTTGTTACCGTAGGTTCGAGGCCTGACTGCTGGTACGTCACAACGAAACTTGCATTTCACCGTTGGGCAGAATAATGCCAAATCGAACCCAGATGCCATTTCGCGAGAGTATCCTGTCGTGGATCATACCTACGATGCAGTGGTCGTTGGTGCTGGTGGAGCTGGTCTCCGTGCCGCGTTTGGGCTGGTAGCGGAGGGATTTAAGACTGCCGTTATCACAAAGCTGTTCCCCACGCGTTCCCATACCGTAGCCGCACAGGGTGGCATCAATGCCGCGCTCGGCAACATGGAAGAGGACGACTGGAAGTGGCACATGTACGATACGGTGAAGGGATCGGATTGGTTGGGCGACCAGGATGCCATCCACTATATGACCCGTGAAGCACCAAAGGCAGTCATCGAGCTAGAGAATTATGGAATGCCGTTTTCGCGTACGCCCGACGGCAAGATCTACCAGCGTGCGTTTGGTGGGCAGAGTTTGAAGTACGGCAAAGGAGGACAGGCCCATCGGTGCTGTTGCGTTGCGGATCGTACCGGACACTCGCTGCTCCACACGCTTTACGGTCAGTCGCTGAGCTACGACTGTAACTATTTCATCGAATATTTCGCCATGGATTTGTTGATGCAGAATGGTGAGTGTGTTGGTGTGATTGCGATGAACCTGGAGGATGGTAGCATCCATCGTTTCCGGGCGAAGAACACAGTGCTGGCCACCGGTGGGTACGGACGTGCGTACTTCTCTTGCACCTCGGCACACACCTGTACCGGAGACGGTACGGCAATGGTTGCGCGAGCCGGTTTGCCATCGGAAGATTTGGAATTTGTACAGTTTCACCCGACGGGCATCTATGGTGCCGGTTGTCTGATTACGGAAGGATGCCGCGGTGAGGGTGGTTATCTAATCAACTCACAGGGCGAACGATTCATGGAGCGCTACGCTCCGGTCGCGAAGGACTTGGCATCGCGCGATGTCGTGTCACGTTCGATGACGATTGAAATTCGTGAAGGTCGCGGTTGTGGCCCGGAAAAAGATCACGTTTACCTGCAGCTGCACCATCTGCCCCCGGAGCAGCTGGCTCAGCGACTGCCGGGAATTTCGGAAACAGCAATGATTTTCGCCGGTGTTGATGTAACCCGTGAACCCATTCCCGTGCTGCCGACCGTGCATTATAATATGGGCGGTGTGCCGACGAATTATAAGGGTCAGGTGCTAACCACAGAGAATGGTACGGATCGTGTCGTGCCAGGATTGTACGCTTGTGGCGAATCCGCATGTTCGTCGGTGCATGGTGCTAATCGTCTCGGTGCTAATTCGCTACTGGATCTGGTTGTGTTTGGTCGTGCTTGCGCTAAAACGATTGCTCAGGAAAATCGCCCAGGCGAGAAAGTCCAGGAGCTGAAGCCAAACGCAGGTGAAGCATCGGTGGCCAACTTGGATTGGGTGCGTAACGCGGATGGGCAGCTGCCGACGTCGACACTGCGTTTGAATATGCAGAAGACTATGCAAACGCATGCAGCCGTTTTCCGGGAGGAGAAAACACTGCAGGAAGGTGTACGAAAGATGAGTGACATCTACAAAACCATCAAGGACGTGAAAGTGTCGGACCGTTCGCTTGTGTGGAACTCGGATCTAGTGGAAACGCTGGAGCTGCAAAATTTGCTGCTGAACGCCAACATGACGATTGTGGCTGCCGAAAACCGTAAAGAATCGCGCGGTGCCCATGCTCGTGAAGATTACAAGCAACGTATCGATGAATATGTAAGTAGACTTGATGAAAATGTGCTTTACGTCTCGTTGATTTAGACGCTAGAATGGTGATAATTGCAGTAAGTCGTTTATGGTGCTGAAAGGGCGAAGAGAGTGCGTGAAAAGCTTTTACATTGCGCAACTTGTAAACATGCCCACCAATTTTGGTAAATTGGACAATTTTGTGAATTACTTTCAATGGTGTGCGTAAAACAGTACGTTTTTTTTATATATATATAATTGGTAACAAGCGCAAACGATGTATAATCCAGATTAGTTGATTTCAATCAACATATACGTTAAATCTGCGCACGCGACATTGTGTTTTGGTTAACAACTGGAAACATAAAGTTGTCACGTGTCTGACCGCGCAAATTTTACCACAATTAGGAATTTGTGTGCGTTATCGATTTGTTTGCGTTGCTCACGACTTCTTTTACTTTTCTCTATATTTGTAATAACAGGACTTCAGCAAACCTCTTGAAGGGCAGCAGAAGAAACCAGTTGAAGAACACTGGCGCAAGCACACGTTGACGTGGATCGACCCAGCCACCGGTAACGTCACCATCGATTACCGTCCGGTCATTGACGAAACGCTCAGCGAGGAGTGTGCCACCGTACCGCCAGCAATCCGGTCGTACTAAACAAAATAACAACAACACCCGAACGATGTTTGCTGCCGTGTGATCTATTTTTGGGGGAGAGTAACGCTACTACGACGAGGAAAAGAAAATCGGGCCTACGTCATCCTGTGTCACGCTGTTGCACCTTTTCCTTCTAATTAGTAAGAAGTGTACGAGATGCTTGCAGCTAGCCTTTGGCTATAGAAAGTATTATGTGAGTATCGGTGGCACGTGTGCTTATCGTTATGACCTTGACCTTGACCACCGGGACTGTTACTTCGTTTGTATTTGAACAAAGTTAATGAGGCAGACAATCAGGTTACTGATAACGGTCATAAGGCGCCTTTCGATTGGGATGCTTAATCGCTAGGTGGTGCATCGCTAATCGCGGTTATTTATGATTCTTTCGTCTTTCCTTTCAGTAACAACATACAGCTCAGATCACACCCCATCACTGTTTATTTATTACATCTTGAGTGTCGACATTTTGCGTAAGAATGCATAAACGAAGGAAAAGAAGCAAGTTAATACCTAACGGCAAAATAAATAGAGCACGTGCGAGAGTACGTAACGGTGGAAAGCGAGTGACCAAATGTATATCTAGACATGGTTCCACCTAATGTCGATCCTCGCCCACTGCCTGCAGCGTAATGGTAGATAGTGGATCAATTTCGCACAATCAACCTGCCATTGTTCCTAAAAGTTCTAAAATGTTGCACATACTAGCAAGTAGCAAACCAGTGAGCGATTTGCCAAAAAATATTGCAACCGATGAGCAAAGTTTGACGTAACTGAGCATAAAAAGGGAAATCAACAAGAAAAAAAGAGACGCAGTGTGAAAACTTAACACAATTCGATATATTTATTTAGATTCTTTTCGTTATTGTAGGAAACCAAAAACCAAAAGCAAAAAACCCCGTATCCTTAATTGGTGTACTTCATTAGATTTAGTGAGAATGCAACGAAGCATGGAAAACAAACCTGAAAAAACCCAATGCATTGGAAGTCGAAATTGAACTAAATGGATGATAATAAAACGATTTCTACGCCTTAACGCAATACAACATTCGAATGGACGTGTTCTACTGATGTTCTTACCGGGACACAGTGAAGCAGTAGTTTTTTTTACATGATCGTACTACTACTTGTTCCGCAGACCATTGTAGCCATGAATGATTTTTTTTGTATTATGTTCACAAATTATTCTTCCATTGCCGGAAATAAACGTTTATAGTAGGGTAAATTCATTTCTTATTGAGTGCTAATTAAACAGGAGCAGTAGTAGTTACACGCCAGATATAAAACCAATTCTTCACAAAATAAAAAGTACAATACAACAATAAAAATAATTTGTAATGTTTTATTTTTTAACCATATAATAACATATCTGTATCGATGGAATGAAAATTTGCGTGAATAATAACGGTGTAACATGTCGATGAAAGCTTGTTCAAACTGTAGTACAATCGAAACGTGATGATAAACTCACAAGATGTTTTTCCATGTTGGATTAAAATCTTTGCAATCGGGCGAAAGGAGCTACAAGTTTGATCTGTTGTTCTTTACGTTGTTTTCGTTGGTAATACATTTTTCGCAAGCGAAAAGCCGTGAAAAATAGTACTTCAAATAGTGAGAGAACACTTATACCAAGACACAAACTAAATGCTCCACCAAGGTTCGCTGTATAAGAAAGACAAAATATACTCAAATACAATTTCTGGCGCTAGCGCACTCTTACAGGTACTTACAAAGAAGGGAGATCCACGACACTACAACAATGCGCCGGTTAGCCGCAACGACCTGATTGCTCATGAAGATGTGAAAGATGAACTCAAAATCGGAAAGATTCGTTTCTTTACTGTTCAATTAAAGCAAAAACAATCGAACATGATGTGGTAAGGTCGTTATGCGTGAATGCATTGGATGCTAAACATGATACTTACTAAAATGGATTAATAGAAAAATTGTAAGCCGAAAAGTCGGACACAATCGATGCCGTTTTGTACGTGACGTCACTACAGGAAGGCAAACAGTTGCATTTTAACCGTTTGAACATATCTAGGGAAATATGATCGAGTAAGAATCGTATCCTAAATGGTATTATACAGTACATCGTACGTTTGGGGAAAAAATACTTACAATAGTTTTCCACAAAACACATCGAATCGTAGACGGTACAGTTTCTAACACGCTGCCCTGGTCCCCTGTCCGTGGGTTGGGGCAGATGGAACGGATGACAGCCGCATTTCCGATGCACCTCGTTTCGTAAGCATTGCAGCGTGCATGCCGGTTGACGATAGTTTGCAATCGGCGGATTAAAGTCACTGCCCACAATGCAATCGCGTTGATTTTGGGGCAATGCTAACACTTGCTCCGAACAACGTGAATCCGTCGGTAGAACGTTGACGAATGTTTCCTTGCGCAGTCGTATCAGCGTTAGCGGCGAGGCTTCAACGGCGAAATCATGCGGATGATGTATCATCAGCTTGTTTGACAGTGATATTACATTAGCACCTTGCACTGGAATGATCAATCTGCGATCGTAACCTACCATAAAGCCTTCCGAGTAGAGTGCGCCAGATTTCCCATCCGATGCCTGTGGGTACCCAGTTCCAATGACGCTCAGACCACCATGCATACCGTACGTATTGGCAACGAAAGGTTCCTTGCTTCCCCGCACGTTTGGATGATAGTTGAAAGAGCAACAGGCACCGTAGTGGCTGGTGGAACCGATCCACCCGAGGAAAGCGTGTTTGGCAAAGCAGGGAAACTTTTTACCAGCCCAGTAGCACACCAGTATGAAATCCTCGCATATCATACCCAGCTCATCGATGGCCAGTTCGATGGTGTAGTTATTCAGCTGAAGAACTTGATCGATCATTCTTAAGTCTTGCGACCTTGGGAAGGTCCATTGGTGCTCGGTGAAATAGCCAAGGGATGGTAAAGTTTTAAGCACCGATTCTTTCGTGGCACCCAGAGGCAGTTTGCTAGAGGAAGTAAAGATGAAGTTGATGAGGTTTCCACTAATTCCGCCCATCTCTCCACACCTTTCCCTGTTTTACTTACATCTTTTCAACAAACCGCTCCGCCTTATAGTCTACAACACTCTGTGGATGGCACAGGGTTATACCGGGGAAGGGCACTTGGACGATCTTCATTTCGGATGCAATTGTCATTCGCGTTGGTGAGTCGATAAACTTTTGCCAAAGCAGATAGATCAGCACGGTTCCGAAGGCGAAAAACCCGACTATGATTGCAATCCAAAGCAGCCGCGCGAACCCGCTCGTAACCTGCCGTTGCAGGTAGTACATGCCATGAATTTTAGACATCGAGGCAAAATCGTAAAACGTATCACAAATAGCATGCCAAATGAGTTGCACTGTTCCTAAGGTTCGATCAAATGTGGACTCATTTTGCTGACGGTTTCGGTAGTGTGGTAATTGTGAGACACGAACAGGCCTCGGTTGAAATATTCCCGGCGCTGGTGGATTGCTCACGGGTGCCATGTAACTACGAACGTGTACCGTACGGAACTGAAACGGCAGATATGATGATGGCTCCTTTTATTGGCTACAGGATGAGCTTGGGTTTGGGCCTTGGGATTTCTTTTTTTGGAAGACCAAAATTATGAATAATTAAATAATGATTTTAATAAACACGAACGTACATGTAATGATTCCAGATTATTTAACATAATTTGTTTATTCATCTCTGCTTGCGATAGTAGAGGTTCTTACAAGAAAAGAGTTGTCACAAACGTTTTTAGCTACATAATGCAGTAGAATTTGTTTCGAGGGAATAGTTACTAATATTGTTATGGAATGATAGTTTACACCGCTACACAATTTACGCGCCATAATTATGTCCAATGGTATTGTTTCAGGTAAGGACACGTAGGTGTTCTGGGATATCCTTTCACAAACAGCTTTTTATCGTTGATCAGTAACCAAAGACTGATAATCGAAGTATTTCGAAGCACATTGCAATTCGGTT
The DNA here is from genome assembly GCF_943734845.2 of Anopheles funestus. Taxonomy (NCBI): domain Eukaryota; kingdom Metazoa; phylum Arthropoda; class Insecta; order Diptera; family Culicidae; genus Anopheles; species Anopheles funestus. The sequence continues at coordinate 48,001,674 of NC_064599.1, forward strand.
TTTCAACAACAACATGGTCGAAGTGGAATCTTAAAACTATTCGCAATTGTAACTAAAAACCGTCCATAATAAAAAGGAAAGCTGCTTGAATGTTAATAATTCCTGAATTTCGTCACTTTGACTGCAAACTATCTTCAACTGTCCACTGTAAAGTCATTGTATTGAAAGCTTTCAAAGTTTTGGGTTTTATACGTAGGTTCGCTACTGAACCTGTATGTCTTACAGCGCTTATTTGTTGCTTAGGCATTGCAGGTTTGGTTCAAACTAGTAAATCCAGTCCTTTTAGCATTTCTTCCTTTCAACAGTTGGTAGTTTTTCCTCAACTTTGACTGCTAGGGTCAACATTGATTCCGATCATTATTTTTCTGACCTAGTGATAAGTAACAGGATCGCTCGTTCTTGAGTCAATACTCGCAGGTTCGCCTCAACAAGGATTCTTTAGCGGATAGCCATGTCAAGAAGGCATTGGAAACCGTCTTAGGTGGGGCTTGACTACTAGACAACGAATATAGTACTATGAGCGAAAGTTGGAACGCTTTAAAAACGAACTTTATCAACCGTGTCAAAACCACAACTACCTTAACGTTGTGGCAACACCAAATCTGGCAGGTTCGACGAAGAATGTTACTGAACGTAACAACTGCGCGTACGTGGCAATGCAGCAGCAGCATCGAAATTGGTGATTTGTAATCCGGAGGGGAATCGTGGATCCACTCCGATTCCGCGTATGAAAAATAGATTGCGACTCCGACTAAAAACCAAAATTGACTCCGGCAAGTTCGGTTGAGTCCGGCCCACTCCGAGTTCCAGAAATGAGGTCATCCAGATGAATTGATCTCCTGATTTTGCAGGAGTCGATCCTTCCTTCCCCAGTCACTTTTGCCTGAGTCATTGCAACACAGCTGGCCAATCCAACTCCGAATTTACACATTGCTCATCGAAACAGCACTGGAAGGAACGGAGGATGTGGGAACTTCAAGAAATCAGAATACGACACGGACCCAGAAGAAAGTTTTATAAAGAAATAGCTTACGTGGCCATGTCAGATGTTTTGTCTGCAGTGTAGCAAATACAAAGGGGTATTACGGTGTTGAATACAGCCTATAACACCTAGTGGTAAAGATAGCCATCCAGTGGCGGATCAAGCTTCTCAGAGACCCCGAGAGAATGATAGTTGGGGCTTCAAAACTTAAAATAGTTGCACTGTCGACAAACTTAAATCAGGGAGGTTTATTATGCATTAGTCTACTATAAACGATCACGAGACGCCAAATTTTGAAAATACTGACCGGGGGTTAACTGATTTCAAAATTAGAGAAGCCTTAGTTTGCGTACCGCTTAATCCGTGCCTGAAGCCATCTGCGAATCAGAGGTAGAATCTTTGTGGCCATCTTCTATAATTTATACCAGATTCTGGCATATACTGATGACAAAACTGATGACATGCTTATTGGAGCTTAACGTGGTAAAAATTAAATTGATAGTGTGGATTTTTGCATCAACAGCGTTATTTTGGCCGATAGGTGTCCGGACTTTTGAAGTCATCCAAAACTTCATCTATATTGGTTTGAAGGTTTGCATCCACAACAACATTGATGTTGATACTTTATACAGTCTGAGAAAACTTTTAGTCTAAAACACCTGTCGCAACGTCCCTTCTGCAGACTTGCGCCCCTTGCCACAGATTTCGTCGGAAGCTACCAAGCTGGATTTGTTGGAGGCAAATCGACCACCGACCAAATCTTTACTCTACGGCAGATCCTCCAGAAGTGCCGAGAGCATCAGATCCCCACGCACCACCTGTTCATTGACTTTAAGGCGGCCTACGATACCATAGATCGGACCGAACTATGGAACACCATGCAGCAGTACGGATTCCCTGGGAAGCTGGTACGGCTGTTGAAGGCCACGATGGATGGGGTGCAGTGCAAGGTGAGAGTATCGAACATGCTGTCGGAATCGTTCGAATCTCACCGGGGTCTGAGGCAAGGGGACGGACTCTCCTGTTTGCTGTTTAACATCGCTCTGGAAGGTGTCATGAGAAGCGCGGGCTTCGACATCCGGGGCACGATTTTCACCCGTTCTCTCCAATTTCTCGGCTTCGCGGATGACATCGACATCATCGGACGGACATCTGCGGCGGTGTGCGACGCGTACACCCGACTGAAACGCGAGGCCGACAGAATTGGATTGAGGATCAATGCGACGAAGACAAAGTACCTGCTTGCCGGAGGCTCTGACCGTGATAGAGCCCGACTCGGGAGCAGAGTATCAGTTGACGGCGACGATCTCGAGGTGGTAGAGGAGTTCTGCTACCTTGGTACGATCGTAACTTCGGACAACAACATGGTCTGCGAAATCCGAAGGCGCATTGTACAGGGAAGTCGTGCCTACTACGGGCTCCACAAACTCCTGCGATCCAGAAGGCTCCAGCAACACACGAAATGCACGATATATCGCACACTGATACGTCCGGTAGTCCTCTACGGGTACGAGTCCTGGACTCTGCTAACGGAGGATGCCAATGCACTCGCTATTTTCGAACGGCGGGTGCGAAGGACTATCTTTGGCGGTGTGTGCGAGCAGGGCGTGTGGAGAAGGAGAATGAACCACGAGCTAGCTGAGCTGTTTGGCGGTGCAGATATCCTGACGGTGGTCAAAGCCGGAAGGATACGATGGCTGGGGCACGTGATGAGGATGCCGGACTCATGCCCCACCAGGAAGGTGCTCGTCAACGATCCGTTCGGCACGAGGCGGAGAGGAGCACAGCGAGCTCGTTGGCTGGATCAGGTGGAGTCAAACCTGTCGGAGATCGGATGCAGCCGTGGATGGAGGACTGCAGCACTGGACCGAGTTTCCTGGAAACGGATTGGCGACCAGGCCATGTCTACGCGACGTGCTCGACCATGAGCAGGCCAGAAAAAAAGAAGAAGACCTGTCGCAACGACCTCAACTGGAGTTATATAAAACTTATATGATAATAATAAAAATAATAACATGTGTATTCATCGACGGATCCAATAAGTATAGTTCCAGTATTGACTTACGCCTCTGAGGCATGGACTCTGTTCTAAACTGACGAAACCCTCTTCGTGAAGTTCGAGAGGAAGATGCTCAGAAGAATTTTTGGCCTCGTATGTCTGGAAGGAGAATGACAGACCGTACTATCATGAGCGTACTATTATATTGACAGAGGAGGCGTAGTAGATCCAAACTGAGATGGAGTGATGGCGTTGAAGCGTTCGAAGGAAATCAAGGCTCTCGACTTTTTGCTGTTTATAGAATTCCTGCAGCAGGCCTTCACTTGATAAGTCAACAAACTTAATTTTTTTTTAATAAAATAAGTATAACCAACAGTAATAATAACAAGCTCAAGAACAAGAAAGCTTTGTGCAGAAGTCCATGAAAAATATCATGTATTTAAACTTTGACTTGAAACCATTATGGGAGTTTTGTCGAGTGGCGTCCTCTCATTAGTATCACATAATGTACCATATGTGTATTTTCATGTGGTGAAGAGATATTGTGCCAAAGTTTTTTCAAACTAACTTACTTTAAGAACGGGTACATAAAGTACTGGGCGTCCCCATCAGGCATTGATTTTAATATCGCGATTTAATCAGAAAATAATCATGATTTCCTTTTTTTCGTCTTTCCTTTTTTCAAGGTATAATTCTTGATATTTTCTCAGCCGTTACTCTCTTTATAGTAGTGTTCTGTACTTTGTGTTACACGCAGATACGTGCGTTCCTGGTGTGGTTACCTGTGCTTTTTGCAGCCGGTTGGCAGTCAACAGGTGCACAAATCTGGTGATTTTGGTCTGAACTAAACAAAAAATGCATTTTTTATCTCTTACAATGATAACAATGCATAAAAAACATAAAATATCGCCCAGAATAATTTTATCCTGAAATTTGTTCCGAGCTGACCAACATGCAATGGAACGAATTAAACTCGTATTTCGAGTATAATCAATTTATAGTTTAAATCGTAATCATTACAAAAGAACTGAAAAAATTAAAAGCACAATTAGAGAAATATAATGTGGCAATGAAAATTAGAAATAAATTGTCAAATAAAAACAATTTTTCGTCTTCTTTTGGGGCACAACAACCTTTAGAAGACTTTCCCCACTATTTCTGGATTTATTACGCTTTATAAACCTGCTGATGGGTTTTGGTACAGGTCATGTCTTGTAACGAAAGTGGCGCATTTCAGAAACCCCCCCTTGGCGGGGAATTTAAAACTACAATAACTTTAACTAATTCCGTTCCGTTTGTACTTTATCATGGCTAGACGACTCCACAAATGGAATGCCAAAATGGGGCATGTTTTACTTCCAAAGATCGGCACGTTTTTTATCAATTTACCATAAACGCCACATCCACTATTGGCAGATTTTTTTACCTCAAATTATAATATAAAAACGGCCAAAAAAAACACCCATTGCATTATGCACAAAAAAGGTCCGAGCCGGCAGCACCATGGCAGCACCGGATGGAATGTTTTATTAGAAAATGGGAATAAAATGCTATTGCCACATTCGATTGCAGCTTCAAAAGCAGCCGTGGTCGGTGCATGGTTACCCCGATCCCGATCCTCCCCGTCACGAAATTGGCCGCCCGTGGAAGTAAGCAAAGTGGAACAGGTTCGCTTCCGCTGTTTTGCACCGGATATGCGCATTGCCTGTAATAAATGTTCGTAATATTGTGGTCCGCACCGGGAGATTATGGGTGCCGCCGGTGCGGTAGATTCTTTCCGGGCTTCTGGGTCAATCGGGAACGATATTTGCAACAGGCGACACATACTTTCAATTTTATTACCGATGAAGGAAATTATTTTCAGCTTCGATTTGAGGTTTTTGCTGATATTTGTTTGTCCCCACGAGGTTTGGGGAAAATGGGAAATTGAGAGGGATGTTTTATGCCGATAGTTCTGAAATAGTGCCAAAAGTGGAGCAAATGTAGAATTCGTTCGTAAGCGTGCATCTTTCCGACACCTGTTGGTGGGTTCATATAGACTTTTATTATTTTATTTGCAACTTTAAATAAAAAAAAGATAAAATTTTATTATTTTGTTTCATGCTGTGTGTAAGAAGTACGTAAGATCAATTAATCAGTGTTAAAAAATGCAAGTCACTATTTTAATATTTGGCAGGATTCTTAAGTAATGCCATAAAATTTATATACAATGTGCGAAAATTCCTACCACTGGGTCCGCTTTTGGTACGGTGCTACATAAGGATTATGGTCTTACGAGTTTCAGGTGAATCACTTCCGTAGACACCACACTCGATGAAGGTGCTAACGAAGGAAGTCACGTTTATCGATCCTTCAATCTGATAAAATTTATGTAACCTCATTAAACCTATCAACGTTATCTTTAGTTCTGCTGATCCATGGTTTCAGGTTCAGACACTGGCGCCAAGTGGTATGCAAGTGTGGAGGCAGCTCGCTTTAGCAGGTTAGCGGCCCTGTAACCATTTTGGGGTCGGGTTTTTGGGTTCGGGTTTCTTCCATTCGCTACTGGCGGATGTGGTAACTTTATTTTGCGTACGGTTCTTTACGGCGTTTGGTCCATTTTTACGAGCGATATTCATAAAATGGACAGCCGAACGCTAACCATTGGCCCAAAGATTCCAGATTGACCCGGAGGGAATTCGGGCGTCATTTTTTCTTTCCTTCCATGGGGTCGTTTTCACGCTTTCGTTACGGTTGGATTATGCCGGATCGTCGTCGTATCCTCATCTGAATTTTTGTGTTACGATGGCATAAATATGCCCCCGTCCGACCGCTCGCCCGACCACCCCGCTCGACATTTCCCCCTTCCACCTCGAGCCGTTGCTCGCCGTTAGGGGTTTTTTTGGGGTATTCTGTGCAATGTTTTTATGCTTGGTCCCATTTATTTGAAAGCATGGATCCATTTCTCATTTTCCCGACGGTTTCGTTTCGGCGATAGTACGGTTTTGCAAATTATCGTTCTGAAGGTTCGCCGTGATATTTGGCTTCTTTTCGATTTTAATTCGTTCCGTACTGACCGCTGCTAAATGTGAGGGAAGAATTGGTAAATTTATGTAACGAGCAAATATTTGACCAACCAATCCTAACCCTCGCGGGCAATGCGTGCCTCGCAAATCTTTGTACCATAATTGCGTACGGCAAAGAAATATCCAAATTTCGTTTCATTTTTCCCTGTGTTGATTAATGTTTGACATTCGGCAAAGACTGGCCCCGGTCTGTGGCAAATGTAAATTGTGTGGTATTAAATTCGGAAGCGAGAAGTTGGAGAGGAAACAATATGAAGCAAGTAATGAAACAAAATTTCAGAATAATTTCCTTAAACCATTTTGATCGCTCAATGCAAAGTGCGAATGCGAATGAAGGGACTAATTTTATGTCGGTTCTCAATTTATTCAATTTTATTCAATTTATTCAATTTATTATTTATATTATTATATTTTAAAATTTAAAAATATGAACAAAAATATAATGAATTTGTCGGATGATATTTTAAAACAGTAGAGTATCCTTCATAGATAGCAGTGATAAAATTCGATGTATTTTAATTTTCTTTAGCTATTCAAATATTTGATATTTGGAAATATTTGGAAGACGTTTAAAAATAATCTAGTTTTGTTTTTATCCTCAATATATTTTTAAAAAGAATTTAACATTTCAAATTATTACCGGAAAACCGGAATTTAACAATTAAAAAGATTCCTACTTTAAACTGTAAATAATAGAACAATTGACTTGTATCCTACATAAGCAAATGTGTTGCAAAACTGTTTAATTGGTTTAACTTGTTTTATTGTAGTTTTTCCGCTTTCAAATTCCGATCTGGATAGGATGGGCTATTTGTTCACTTGCTTCGGAACAACATTCCGACAAACCATTAGCAACAATAGTGGTGGTGAACCGGAGACATAATAGCTTTATATTTGACCGTCGAGAAATGATTAATAGTTTCCCAAGTACTTTGTGGACAATTTTGCTTTCTCGCCTAGCAGAATAAGTATGGCTTGGACCAAAAAAAACACACACACACACACTCACATTCGAACGATGTTTTTCCGAGACAGCAATGGTCGATAATCTGTAGACAGCAATGACTGGGAACAGAAATGGTCCCAAAACACGATCGACTAAATGCTGACATGGTATGGCATAGTAGTACGGCTTGTTAAAGCATCTGCTTTAACGCGTGATGCTTTGATTGTTGTGCCCGTTTTAAATGACGAAGCATTCAGACGAAGCCGAACCGTCGTGTGAAAGAAAAACCAATTTATTATTGAACGCAACAAGGACCAAGGCACGACACCGATATATTGGCCACAGGAAAACGTTTCCAGCGCTGGCAGATGTTAGCTCCCAGAAGGACACTATGACCCTTGTTATCACAGTAGGTAACAGAACGGGCCATTCGCTCGAAAGGGCTAAGGCGAGCTTGTTTCGTGTTTGCAACGGTCAGTTGGCGTTGCAACAGCTTTATAAAACGTATACATGACCGCGTGGTACGATGTGCATTGGCTCATGAATAACAACGAATCGTATACTGGGTTTTTCCATATTTTTTAGTATATTTTACTTGTTTTTAAATCACTTTTTCTCAATTTTCTGATTTACCGAAGATTAACAAAATTGTTGCCTGAAGCCATTTACGTATCAATTTATGAAAGAATTCAAAATAAAAATGGGATATATAATTTAGAGAAATACAAAGTTTTAAAAAATAGTATAAATTCATAAAAAATACACAATTCTTCCAAGTAATCTGCCTAACAATATTTTGTTTCTACTGATCACCTTTTGCGATGATCCTTAGTTAACACGAACAAACTAAATTACCAAAATCTCTTCCCATACGGATTTGGCAACGAAGTGTAATAATCCACAAAGGAACCTTAACAAACTTAAATATATTAGTTTTGCATATCAATCAGTTGCCGCATACCGGGTCAGTATACACCGATAACAAAGAAGTCTAATAACATAGCGCGCTAGGGAACGATAGTGATTGTGCTCGGGGTGTTGTGACCACCAACCAACACAGTCATGTGTAATTATAATTCAATTTCAATGCTCACTTTTAAGTGGTATGAAATGTGCAGAAACTTTTAATTAAAACATGTGGATAGAGATGTTTTTTTTTCGTTATTCCATTCGCAATGTAATTAGACATGCTATGTATTATAGCTCGTACAATACATCAATAGCTTTAGTTATGCACGTATGCTTACTGACTACTTCAAAAGCTGCCTGAGGGAGTAACCATTATTGACGAACGCAACATGATGTGAATGGAATAATAATGGACAAGTCCTGTGGTTTCTGGTCATTTTTTAAAATTAAAAAGCCTTTGCATTAATAAACCAATGAAAAGGTAAAATAGCTCTTACATCATGTTATAACAAATTTGTACAAATAAGTTTTTGGGGAGAAACAATTAAGTTAGTAGGTAGTTAATAAACTGCCTTTAAATTTGAGAAATGCTTTACTAAGAGTTTTGTGGCTAGACCTTGTAGCAAAATGCTTTCTCTCATTAGAAATTATTAAAACTACATTACGTACAGTGTTGTCATTATAGTCATTAGCTTTTGATGTGTTTGGTCCACCTAAAACAACATTCTCCAGGAAAATTCTTTAGCCAAAAATTCGTCTACAACCGCCACGAAACCAACGTCTGCAGAATGGCGTTGCTTCCACTTGAATGGGATTGATGACACTGATTTAAACTGTAAATCTCTTCGTTCGTACGTTTCGCCGACAAATGTTCCCGTGGTTCGGATCCGGATCGGCCCAGACGGCTCTGGCACTCTCGCCGGAATTTTCGAACAACACCGCACCAATCCTTTAAGAAGTTTGCCTTTTGCTACTAATGCTCCCGTTATCATCAACGGTACTTCGCACGGTTAGCAAGTGTCACCGAAGAAGAATGACCCGAGGATGGGTAGATGTCCCTTGTCGCAAATTTTTCCATCCCTCCCCTTCGTGCGCTTCAGCACTTACCAGCACCAATTCGCTGGTCGTTGATTTGGCAGTCCCCAAAAATGTTTCTTTCCATGGCTTGGGCCATTTCCGTTTTCACCGCCTGTTTCAACGGCTTGACGGGCGCTCGAACGAAACGGTTTTTTGGGGGGTTTTTTCTTCAGAAAGATTGCAGCGCGCAAAAACCACAAATCTTGAGAGACTGCAGAAACTCTTAGACGAACGACGGTGGCGCTGGCCAGTGGGGGTAGTCGCAGCGCACAGAAGGTAGTACGTTGATGGGTCGCCTAGGAGGTGGAGACAGAAAACTTGCTACAACTGTAAATTCAATTCCGCTGATGGTGATCTTTTCGACGGGTGGTGAGTTGGGTAAAACAAGGGGACGCTCAAACACCGCCGGACCGCGTTGGAAAATGTGTCCTTTCGAGCGGTGCAGCTGGGTGAAAGCCACGACATGAAACATACCATGGCGATCGTTGAGTTTCGAATCGTACTAGGGGAGATAATTTATTGCCACTGACGCTTGAAACGGACCGTGAAGCAAACAGCCAGCGCCACTTGGACAGGTTTTTGCTGCGACCATAGATTGCAGCGTGCGAGTGGACGCTTCTTCTCGAGGGCTTCCGTACGACTCGTTGACAGTTGACTAAGTGCTACCATGGTTGGCCAACACGGCCTCAGTAGTACGGATCAAGGTAAGGATAGCGGGACAGGGTTTGAGCTCAAATCGTCCAAAGATCCAACTTATATATCGTTGGTATGGTGCGTATGCGAGCTGTTTCGTGCAAAAACGCCATCATGGGGCGACACGAATGGGGCGGTTGAAGGTGAATTTAATTACCGTCCAAATGAACTACTTTCACGGATATATTAATGCTAATAGAAGGCATAAATTGTGTGTCCTTGTTTGTTGATTTGAGCCGCTGCGTCGTGTCGGTGCCAGTTAGTAGCGTGCTGTTAGCAGAAAAAAAAGAAATGTAAGTGAAAAAAGGGCGAAAAAAGTAAAATTTATTTGGAGAAAACAGTACGATTTATGATCGAGAGTTTGTTTTTCGGCCATTCCATCGGAGGCTGTTAATTGTTGATACATCGTTAGAATGTTGACTGGTCGGCAGGTTTATTGTTTTACCGACGATCAGCAGTTATTACGACAAATTTATTGCTAATTCAGAAAGTGGAAGTTTTTGGTAAGCTTTTGGCAATAGAATTTAGAATCGATTGAAACGAATTGTTGAAATATAATATTTATATATATAGCAATTAAGTTACATTGTCCAAAGAATGCATCTAATTTTTAATTATTTGTCTGCTTTTTAAATCTTTTCTAAATACATTTTTAGTGTGTATCAGAAGATATGGCTAAAAAGGATAATTTTTAATACTGGTCTCACGGTATTGTTAAATCATAAATCATTCAAATTAATATCACACTAAATGACAAAACCGCTCATTGCCCACAGAATCATGGAAGTAGAACCTCCGGCATATTTATTATAATGTTTTTTATTGTCAGCAAAGAAAAGTAGATGAAGTTGATAGAGTGCTCCTGCTATCCTCGTGAATGTTTACCGGGCTTACATTGGTAACTATCGACATCATTATTTGTGGTAGGCACCGAAAGTCAAAATCTACTACACTTGAGCGGATAGAGACATCTCAAAAGCTTACATAGCTAGGATGTCTGTCGTCTGCTCGCGGCATAATATCCTACCTTTTATCGCTAGTCTTAGACATCTTATCGAAAAAAACCATGAAACATTCATAGTCCTACAACAATAACCCTTCATATAAAAAGGACGAAAATTTAATCTGAATTCTCTTAATCTCAATCGTCCAAAATATTTTGGTTAAAAGAAGATCATCTCTTCTCTAGAAGAGAGACAGAAGAACAGAAGAACAGTCTCTCTAGAAGAGAGATAGAAGAAGATCATCGAACAAACATTGTATTTTCCTCTTTAATATATTACCTTATTATATGATCTGAATGATTTATGAAGTATGTATGTGTACATCACGGTAAAGGTACAACTAGTCCTCCAACAGATTTGTTTTTGTGTCAGATAGAAAAGAGTTCAGGGTTATATCTGCATATCTTTTGATCATCTTCAAAATAAAATATTGGATAACAAAAAAATCCATCAGTTTGCCCAAAAATCTTCCATGCTGAAGACAGGATAATGTACTTTCGTAATCTAGCAGAATGATAACAATTGAAATATATTCCAAGTACTGGATCAGTTCGAGGATTATTTGTATTTAAAGCTACACCCTCCGGAAAGCTTATGTTATGAAAAAGAAAGAGATAAAAACTTTCCGGATGCGTGAGATCCGTTCCGGCCCAGTATCTCAGAGGCATATAGAAGCTAGGGAAGTTTCCTCTATAAATATTAAAAAATGTATTAAAATTATCTATAAACACAAGGGTCACATTTCGTAAGCTTTGTTTGTGTAGTACCACATTTGAACCACATCATACGGCGCAAATCTGTTAATAAGAAATTGTAGAACCTTTTCTGGTAGATAAGAAATATGCGAAGAAAAAGCAACCCGTTCGAATTAATTTTAGTAATTTCTGAAGTGCGTCTCATTATTGCATCGTAACGAGAAATTTTTTATCACAACTAGTTATCATTGTATCGTGTCTAATTACGATTTGAGGTTTGATCTTGTGAACAAACGCATTAATTGAAAAATAGCCTTTTTTGTTTTCTTCTTGCATATTCACATATTTCATGAGACAAATATTTTCATAAATCCAATATCATTCTTCAGTTGATGTTTTTCTGTTCGAAGCGATTCGAATAATTGAAATTCATTATTATTGAATGTAATGTATTTAATTGAATACTAAATTGAATTGAATAAAATATAGATTTTCCTTTTACCTTCTCCATCCTGGTCATTGAGCATGTGCAATGTTTACTTTCATGAACTTCCCGTCTTGTATGAGTTTTAGTTTTTAGTCATATACATATTCGTCATATAGTCATATAAATCTTTATAGCAATGCAGATGGCAACACGGCCAGAATAACGATAGGCTTCGAACCTAGCTCAATCATTTTTCCTCGTCAGCTCTTGCACGAACACGTTCTTTATATTCACTGTGGTTATATAGTATTGTTAGTTATTTTTATATCATATTATTTATTATTAAATATTCTCTAACGGTATGTTAAGTTGATAATTATGAAACAATTATAGTTAATATATGGGTGGCCCGGTGGTGTATGTGATAAATGGCGCCGGTCCACACGGCAGGACCGGGTTCAAATCCCATCTGGACCGTCCCCCCGTAGCAAGGACCGACTATCCGGCTACGTGGTAAAATAAGTCTCGTAAGCCAGAAATGGCCGGCATGACCTCAAAGGTCGTTACGTCAAGAAGAAGAAGATAGTTAATATATACGCTGAGTGTTTTTTTCAAGTAACGCATATAGTTTTTAACGTTTTCCTTACTACCTATATGTTGCGTGTTTCTAGCTCTTAAAAAAAAACTATAATTTTACACTCGCAGCATGAATGAAGGAAAACATCACACTATTTGTTCATCGGTACTAAGCACTCTTACCATAAGCTATCAGCTGACGAAATACAATGTACCTAGTTCATTTCCCCCACCAAAGCTGAGTGCTGGAATGAGACTGCGCATATTGGAAGTGTAACTTGAGATGAAATTTAAACTCATGCACGAAAGCTAATTTTAGATGAACAAAGAAGTTCATTCCTGTCAGCCGATATACGTAATATGTCAACCTGCGAATCTACATTGCAAAGACAACAATGTTCTTAACTCTTCAATCAAACGAACAGAGCGAGAGCATGCACGGACGGACACCTTCGCTCAAAATAGTCTATCGCAATGTATGTATACTGCCGTGGCTTTGAGCAGAATGGTTACGGTAGAAAGCGTAATGTTCTTTTTATGTAATGCCTTTAAATGGTGTGTCGTGTAGCTATTGGTAGCTAAAGGTGGCCGGGAGGGGAGGCTAAACAATAGCGAATGGTGGTAGTGTAAGGCGACCAATGTTTATCGACGGTTCGGGCAAATTGGTGAATAACGTCACGTCCCGAGAAAAATCACTGGAACTCCACTGGGAGCGCAAAATGCAAAAGCTCGATGGAGAAAGCTGCGTGGTAACATCCAAGGAAGAGACGAGATGGTGGAGGGGGGAAGAAGGTGTGAAGGAGGGTGGGTGGGAGAGGGGGGTGGTTATGGGGTAAAATATATCTATAAAGAAATTTCAGGTCAACAGCAGAGAAAAGCACCCGAAGGGTAGTGGTAAGCAGATGGTGCGAGCAGACAGCGTAAAATGTTTACAAAGTCCAAACCGTACGCCTCACCGCACCTCGCTGACATGGTTCCATGTTGGAAAATGCGCATGTCTTGGGCTTTGACAGTTTTAGTTCGTTTGCCCACAACAAAAAAAAAGCCAATAGTCCTTGCAAGGTCAGCTGGTTGTTTGGCGAAGGATTTAGAGTGCGACCGAGTGCGAAGGCTGGCACGCGAGTCAACTTTTGGGATATCTGATGGCCGGAGACGTGCAGGGATATTTTATCTCTCCGGGCTTCAAACACTCGCTTGAAACGCTTGACGCTGATATATTGGATGCGCAACCATTCGCAGCGAACTTCAACAGTTCGATAAAATGTAAGCATATTCTACCGTGTAGCTACGACGCAAAGAAACGCCACGGTGACGAAGAAGAAGAAGAAAAAAGAAGGGATGGTTGAATCAAATTCTGGTAAAACGGTTGTGCCCGTAAAGGGGACGGCATCTGGAAGATAGCTGCTTTTTAGATGTTTTTTTCTTCTTTGGTTGTTAGGATGTATACATATTTCGATTGAAAGTGGTTCCAGTTCAGCGCTTTCTAATTAGCTGGAGGCAAGTTGGTGGAAAATGGTCAATACTCTCGATTCGTTTTGCGACGCTTTGGCCGGATGGATATTTTTGGGGTGATTAATTGTGCCCGAGATATGGCCCCCAAAAATCTGTCAACCGCGCGAAAAGGGTATTTCGGTAGGTTGTTGCGTAGGAATAAAGCAACTTAGTAAGACACGTCAAATAGCACGTCGAAATGGTCGTAACGAAAGCCAAATCGAGACTCTTCCGGGAAGACCGTTGATAAGAACGTCTTTGATGCTGTCGTGCAGATGTGAAGAGTTTTCTAGGAAAAGCGTTATCAACCCCCGGGGAAGGTTTCGTTGGTTTGGCAACAAGTGCATTATTATTAGCTACTTCAAATGTTACGCCGTTATCGTATTCTATTGGTACACGTTCAACGAGAGGCGCAAGAGCCTGTCAACGAGCTCTTGAAGGAAATAAGGAAGAAAAGGTATCTCACGAAATACGAATCGTACCTACGTCACGATCAAAGCAACCGGGCAGTTCATAGTGTGTGGTTCGCTTTTTTTCGAAAAGTAAATAAAAAAAATATCTCTTCCGTCGCGATGGAGACGCATGGTGTTTCATTATTGTTAGTGCAGTGAATTATAGCAGCTAAAGGTGATGGTTTTTTTGTATACCTTACTTACCTGTTTTCTTCATCTCGTCATTTTTCTGTGGTAAGCAACACACCCGTGTTGTATCCCGTTGGCAAGTGCAGACCATTGTGCGATGGAAAAAACGCAAAACTTTTGCTTTGATGAACAGGAAAACCACGCAAGAATTGTTTCCGTTTATGAGCATCCCGTTCAAGAGGTGTTTTTGTTTCAGTGGCAACAAGAATGCGCTCACCTATTCCCTGTACGGCAATTCACGGTTCTTGCAGTGGCATAACTATTTCAGTGCATTAAGTTTGTGAAACACCGAACTCGGTGCAATCCATTCGGGAGTGCGGTCGTCGGCAACGGTTAGGGTAGAAGTTTTGTTTGAACTTTTGAATATTATACTGCTGATGCTGTTTTGCTCTTTTATTTCTTTGAAACATCATTATGCTATCTCGGCACAATAGCTGGCCAGTTGCAGTTTTCTTCGAGAAACCCAGCACCAAAACGGGAAAAAAGATCCGAAGACCAAGTGGATCAGTGTGGGAGCAGACGGAAAGGAAACCATTTTTCTTCCCAGCTTTTGTTGTTGAATGTGAGAAAAATGCCATCCACAAACGGCTGTATTGTGGGTGTTATTTGTTAGCAGTAGGAAACAGTTTCTGTTTCGAATTTCCATTGTTTCTCAACTGAAAATGCTGGGTGTGGAAAGCCGTATAGGTTTGTATATATATTTTTTGTTTTTGTTTTTCTTTTCTCGCCAGTCATTGTCAGACGTTCTTCCGCTTTCGTTTCGGGTTTTTTTTGTTATTGTTTTTTGTTATCAAATATTTTCCTTCCATTCTGAATGGACGTACACACCGATTCTGCGGTACGTTCGAGAGGATTCGAGAGCCATTCTATTGACTAGACCCGGTGCGTCATTGTTTATTGTGATAAAATCCCTCCGAGCATCGCACAGGATTTTCTGGTGCCACTTTTATAACGATGAAAAACATCACAGTTTCCAAACCCATGCCTACTAGGGCGAGTGAATGAGTGAAATATCAGTGGAACGAAAATGAAGGAAGCTGTCATTCAGCAATGATGAATTTTGTTCGGAAGAAAGCTTCTTTTCTTTTGGGCGTTTGCTAGGTCATGGCTGGCATAACTAGAGTAGTAAATAGACTATACTATAGCTTAATACACTTATTTTTACGGAGAAAAGTTCCGAATGGGATTTGGTACCGATGCTGACTTGTGCTGATCTGGTGCCGTATAGAAAAGGTTGGTGGAAAAGTATTGGACTTATGAGTTTTTTTTTCGTTTTATTTTCTAAGAGAGTTAAATATTTTAATTAGCCAATTTTAATTTGCTCGGTCTTGTTGCACAGGGGGAATCATAGGAAAATTGTTTAAACATAGTCATGAAATTAGTTAAAACGTTTTGATTGGCATTTCTGACCTTCCTGGATTAAAATTTACTCATAACATGATAGTTAGTCCTGCGTAAGAGCGAACTCCACGAAAGTGATTCAGTATTTGTCCTGTCGTGAAATAGTAATTAGTGACATATTAAATTCATTTTATATCTAAATTCCAATGTATGACAGAAAAATCAGCCTATTGAATTATTTCCTCTTCTTACCCTGGCAATAATGGAAAGCGCAAACTCCTAGTTTCATCATTATAATAATCAATTTTCATTGAAACATCCAACATTTGTACTTAGAAATTGTCGGGCTTGCTTTCCCGGATTTGAGGGATATTACGGGCTATCAGTTAGTTATTGAAAAAATAAAAAATTTCCATTGCTGATAATTGACAGATTAGTGATTATAAAAATAGTGAAACAATTGTATACTCATTCGCTAAGCACATTGCGAATGGAATTAGAACATCGCGTAAAGCGAAGAGGGTACATTAAAGAAAACAAAAGCAATAGACAAAATCTAACGATGAGTGTGGAAAATTTACAATGCAACACAAACCCACAAACACAAAAACAGAAAAATAGATAAACAAAAAGTGTCTAAAAAAGTGTTTCAAAATTAACTCATTATCATTATATGATAAAGTTCTTGATATTTGATTTAACATAACAAATATAATAAATAGTTAAATAAATACATTTACCTATTATTTACTCGCAGCGTAGTATACATGGTAACGCCGTCCCTTTTTCACATGAAAGAACCGGTAGCAATTTCCGGTTCACCATCAGATAGGGGCCAAGCGGTAACTAACTAACGGCCAAGTGTTAATTTTTTTTCAAAAAGTGGTTCTTTTAAGAATTTATTTCTAGAAATAGAATATCTGAAATGACAATAGAAAATAAGTATACCAGTGTAAAATTATTGCTGTATTTATTGATTTGCTTTGTTCTTTAATAAATAATATGTATATTAGTGCTAATTGGCCTTTGCTTAAATCGATATGCAAAGATGAAAAGGTACCAAAATTTTCCTACAACCGTGTACTCCATCTGGTTTGTTGTAAGCTGTTTAACATATATGCTACATAATTTTACTATCGGTTTACGTTAATGCCGTAAGTAACCAAGAGCATATATTTAATAATTATTGTAAAATATAACAAAAAGATCGCTTTGTAACATATTGATATTAGCGACATTAACTGAACCTTTCTAACATGATTGACTTCAATCTTGTAAGTTTCATGAAACTATACATAATGCTCGGATAATTGGATACTTATGTTGAAGATGTTTCACTCCCACGGTTGGTGGCTTTTTACTTGTAGTCTGTATCGACCACCCACCGTAACGGTGTCACTCATTCCAAGCCACTGTAACCTTTCGGATGAAATTCCATCCCCACCATCCTCCATTCTTGACCATCTACTTATACTCTCGATAGTTGACCTCATTTTGATAAGATGCTATTCAACGGAAATGACGGCAAATAGAAAGAATGGTCCACTCCGAAAGCTAATCTGCTTCATCATATCCTTCCCCATTCCCGGCGATGTTGATGTTGGGTGTATGTGTGTGTGTGTATGTGTGGTGGGGGCTCATTTTCATTCTGATGTTTCTGCCTTAGCATTGGTTCCAGGTTCTGGGCAGAATGGTGCTCAAGATGATGATTCCACGGAAAGACACGCGTTTGTCAGTCGTTTCCTTCGTCACGGGCCGTTGTTGGATATGCGATGGACACGATAATCGATGTTTACGAGCATTAGGAGTAAAATGTGGTCGATATTATGTGGTTAACTACAATCTCTTCGTTCGGGCTGGTAAGGAAAATGGCGCCGGAGAGCATTTTCGCTGTTGTTGCGGTTGCTATTCGTTAGCATGTTTTCAGCTTTGCTCTTTCAATCTGGTGAAAATGTTGATTTCGCTCAATCAAGATTAGATACAGAGGGCACGGTTGATGGTTTTGTGCGAATGGATATTTAATTCGGCGCGGCTTATCATGCTGTTCGGATAATATTCTCAATCGCTACCATGGTTAGGATGTTGCCGCAGTAGATTAATCTGCCCTAGCGGAACAAAAATTGGATGTACGATTCTGCTAAAAAGGTATAAGCAAAACGTAAGCCTATGGCGGTATCAAGTGCTCTAGGAAAGCGCATTTCGATGAGACATTTATTAGGTTCTACGAAAAGTTTCAACCATTAACATGAATTTATTGAGCACGTCGACAAAATGCTTTAACAATGGTGTAGAGCGAATTCGGGCTTATCGTATGAAATTAGCTTGTTTCGTTTTGTCATCCGCTGGTGACGTTGGTTGATATTTAAAGGTGAGCCAACCGGGATGGCGTGCGATCGCAAAGTGTCACCTTGGGGCGTTTGCTCGCTATTGCGGGCGCGGGAAAGAAAAGATAGATAAAAAATTATGGCCTAAACTTTCATCTTCTGCTGCTGCTGCTGCTGCTGCTGTAAAAAAAAGTAAAATTTATGATTACACGCAGCACCGCTTCGGTTCGTTCTTTCGTTGAGCCCATAAACATTATAGCGCTTTTGCAAACTTGACGATGGTTTGTTGCTTGTATGTGTATGAAAACTTGTTTATGAGCATTTGGGTACTTCCGTTTTTAACAATGCGAATATGCCGGAAGGTAAACGCAACCAGATGTGTCAGTTGGTGGGTTTGCTGATAACGATAACTCACTTCGCGATGAAATGATATGCAAAAAAGGAAGTGCTGTAAAGTATGGCATGTTGGTATTTTAAATGATCTTACGCTAACAGATTAATTTACAAAACAAAAAATACTCTATTATTTATTTTCATTTTTAATAAATTTTGAAGTAGTTATTTCAAATAAAAAAAACACAAATAATCAATAACATACCAAGCAACAGAAATAATAAAGAATAATAATAATAATAATAATAATAATAAAGATATTTTTAGATCCCTTTCAATAAAGCAATAACTCTCAGTTGAAGGAATGTAAAATTTCAGAGCAGTTATTTAAAATGTATTTAAAAGCAAGAGTGTTACGGGTGTGGGAAACTCCTGAACAGAGTGTTTGAGTTACGTGCCGTTAGAACCTCTGGCCGTGCTTCTGCCTGCGCCAGACCGCCTGTCCAGAGTAAAATTTTAAATAGCAGAAGCAATCAGGTTTTGAAGGAATGTGTGAATGAATTTCTAATTTGCTTTTCCCATCAAGACACGGTCATCGTTCTCCAAAACGACGCCGACGCTTATCGGTGGAAGTGAAAATATTTTTGCCCTCAAAACTTTCCCTGCCTGCGGTCTCTGGGTGGGGGGCGTTAGGGGGGTGGAAGGACGGACGACGGAACAATGACAGGGAAGGGAATGTGGAATGGTATTTCGTTCGCATTCTGATTTGATCTTTCTGCAACCATCGAATGAATCTTGGACGAAACGTGCCAGAAGACGCGTGGCCATGTCTGGCTGTTGGCGTTAAGCAGAAAGTTTTCTTCGCACTTCGCACGGTGCGACGTTCGACGCTTATGCACTTTGGGGACGTGATGAAGTCATTTCAATAATTTCAATAGAAATTCGTGTGATGTTCTACCATTTGGTCCCACCACTCTTGCTCGATTCAGAGGCATCGTTTTCGATTGTTAGATCGGGGGAGAATACTACCACACGAGAACACGCGCGCCATCGGTTAGATTGTTCCCGACGTTGTGGAGTGGTTTGAGCGGGGAGAGGGGAACAAAACTTTGGAAATGGTTTGATTAACATCCAAAACTTTTATCTACCATCCTCTCAATCAAATACCGATTGTTATTAGGTAAATTAGTCTCTTGTGCTAGAATTATCGGGCGGTTAGAATACCAAAGAAGCAAATATTGAGTTGCGAAACTGGTTCAAGATTGTTTTTCTGTTGGCATTGTAGTGTTTGCTTAAGGTTTGTTAATCAACTTTAGTCGCTCTTTTGTACTGTACTAATTGTGAAAATGCTTCTTTATAACACATTCCCTTTATTGGGGTTTATTGGGGTAGTGTAAACTTTAATAACTTTTATAATATCATTTGAATACGTACAAACGTAGCAAATACATCGTAAAAACACAAAAACTCATTTGGTGTGGAGTAGCATTCTGAGTTATGTATGTAATGTTCAAATGTAGTTTTAACGCAAGCGTTTTGCATTTTATTTTACGAAAACATCATTAACAAAATTGCGAACTAGGCAAGTGTATTGTGTAAAAGAGTTATTGCACAACGCTGTTCGGTACAGGATGTGCCTCATAAACACCGCTGTCAAACTGCGGTATGCCGGATGTCATGGGCAAAACTGTAGATTTTTTTTACCCAAAAATTAATACAATTCCGGTTATGCTGGCAGTCTGCAACCAATGGCCAACGGTTACGAAACAGGAGCGGCTGTTTGGTGTTGTATGTGTGTGTGTATGTGTGTTGTTTCAATTCGCCCAGCAAAATGTAACGTAATTTACAATTCAATTATCTTTGTACAACTTCCTTTATGGTTTGCCACTGTGCCACTTCTTTTAATTTCGAAGCGATGAGAACGTATTGGCGCAAAAGTGCTAAGTAAAAACAACGAAAACTTTACACTTGACGGCGGAAAACCGAAAACGTTTGCAATGTAATTGTTTTTTTTTCTCTCTCTGCAGCTTTTCGGTTTACTTGCTCATGTTCTTGCTCCCCACGAGGATGTTCATCATCGAAAGCTGGTAGTATTTTTCATCTGGTTAAACCATTCCGAACTTCGAAGTTCGGTTCCCATTAGGTTGGGAACGATTGCAAAACGGTATCGCAACGGGAAACCATCCCGGACGGAAGAGGGATTTCGAATGTGACTGTTCCAAACATGACACGGAACGTAATAAATTCCTTGCTAAAACTAAATTAAAACTTTGAGCGTAATTAGCAGCGCTCGTTAGCAGCTAGCAGCCGCCACTTGAGCCACTCAGCGCAGCTGCAATCTTCGTTTATCTCCGCCTGACGCCTGGCAGCAGGTATTTTCTTCGTCAAGCAATTAATTTAACAGTAAACTCTTCTTCACGGGCTGCAATAGTTGAAGCTTTACTCTGGAAATGCTCCAAAACACGTGGCTGACTGCGAGCGATCGTTCGCTGTGTATTTATGTACATGTATTGGCTGGGTTAGTTAGCATTCGTAATGGAGTAGCACTATCGTGTAAAGTTTTGTGCTGCGCAGAGAGCGAGTCCAATCCATTTCATCGGAAGCTCCAATAGCAGCATCTGACAGAAGAGGACAGCAAAGGGGTGTCGTGGCACGCGATAGCAAAGGGGTAAAACCACCAAAAAGCAATGAATAATTCTTTACCGGTTGCATTTATCAAACGAAGCTCAGAAATGAAATAAAAAGCCCCAACGCTTCCAAAAACCCACAAGCTTCTGTTTTCATTCGAGAGGAGTAAATCATTACCATTTGAAAATGCCTTCCAGGGTGGCTTGCACGGCTAAGCGGCAGTGGATGTGAAATGGAGCCCGTCGTTCTTTCAAATTTAGCGAAACCCGCTCCCGCACAGCTAAGAGTAATGACCCATGAAAATGATATTTTAATTGACGGTTAAACTGAAGTGCTTTACTAGGTTTCGTGCATGGTAATTGAAGTATCTCGTTCGAAGACATTCCATTAGTGTGTATTCGTTTAACACTAGAATCGCCGATGGGACTTTTTTGTCCCAACGCACTCGAAAAAGGTGTGTTATTCCGCTTGCCGTCGTGATAACCCTTTGAATTTTTTTGACTTTTATTTATTTTAAACTATCTTTTGAATGCGCTTTTAAAAAATTTTGTATTCCATATGGTACTTCAAAAAAATCATTTCCAACCTAGAACCGCCATATGGGACATTTTTGTCCCATAGGCAAAATACGTTGTGACGCCTGGTATCCCTGCTGCCAACGAGTGACGGATGTGTCGTCAATAGGATGTCAAGGGATGTCAATAAGAATAGAACAGTAAAAGTGCGCGAAAGTATTGAACTACATACGTGCTTTTACTTTTGTTTACTACGGGCTAAATTTTTCGCTGTCATCAATCGACTAGTCTATATAAGCACTTTGACTTGCCGGCTTGCTAGGTCGCTTTGTTTTGAATATTTTTTATTATTGATTAAGTTGCTAATAAAGCTTTGTTATTCCTAATTGTGATGCCTATTAGTTATTTAACCACCAAAAACCCTTAGGTAATAATAAACATGTCTAAATATGTATACATAACGTATGGGACAAAATTGTCCCATAAGGCGGTTCTAGTAAGGTTGAAAAGTTCGGCGGTTCTAGTGTTAATGAAATGTTGTTAATTTCAAAGAGGAATGCACAGGATCAGGTGCTCAATTGGTAAAGGGCGTCATATGAACTTTGGAAGAGTGTGTAGCAATGGTCTATTATTTAGTGGCGAAAACACTGAAGATCATGTATTGTAGTGAAAAGATACTAACACGACAAAACTAACCATGTATGTACATATGTAACCCACATGTAGAGGATATTTACCTAAAGGCTTATATATGCTCTGGGCCCCACTTTAAAATTTGTACTTAACTTTAACTTTAACTTAGTCTAAAATCTATACTAAAAGAAATTAAACATGGTATTTCGAGTACTAAATCATTAGGGTGAGAAATGAAATGAGCGCAGTGAATGTAGTAGGGATCAAACTAAGCAACATTAGTGCCTCAGTGTAATTGAGCAAGAGATTCCTCTTGGGTATGGCTGCGGCGATCTTCGAGGGAGTCGATACCAAGCATGCGACCCCTAGATTCATACTCAGACAGGGAAGCAGGCAATGCAAACTAGTGATGGGTTCTCGGAATCGCACCCATGGCTCCGAACCGCTTCCGAGCATAGCAACTCCGGCTCCGATTCCGGCTAGGTTAAAACCACGATTCCGCCTGGAGCCACCCGGAGCCGTCCGGAGCCCTTCGGAGCCGTCCGGAGCCCTTCGGAGCCGCTAGTCTGCAGCCGGAGCCGTCGGAGCCGTTCGGAGCCGCATAGACATTTGCTTATTTCAACTAGCGGCTCCGACGACTCCGACGGCTCCGGACGGTTCCGGACGGTTCCGAATTCGGAGTATAGCACCTACCTGCCGGAGCCGCTTCTAAAATTTATGGAGTCATTCGGAAGCGATTCCGTTTTTTTGTCGAATTTACCCAAGTTTTTTACCAAAGACTCTTTTTAAATAAATATAATTAACTTTTTAATTTTCACCTAAAAAATTTACTTTGGCTTGGAAATTAAACAGTTATATCAAATTTTAAAATACATAAGGCAGATGAAATTGGGATAATTTTTGCTCCCCGTAAGCTTACTTTTATATTTATAGCATATACTTATAGCATAGACTTATAGCATTTTCCTCCAACATGAATTTAATTACTGCCAAAATGAGCAAATTTTCAATTAAAAATCCATAGAGGTATAACATCCATATAGGTATAACATTCTGCATCGTCCTATTGTGCAATTGGATAAGCACTCTCTCTAATTAGTGGTTGACGCAGCAGACGACCCCAAACTAACACTCGAATACACGAACATGCTGGTGTCGTGTGCTGTGATGTTTCTTGTATTTTAAATTTTGTTCGCCGTTCAAATCAAAATATCGCTTCGGAAGAGTAAGTAGAAGCACTTTTTGTATCTCAAAACAATCGTTTGTTAGGACACTCAGATCCTTAGCCCGTATTGTTCTTTTATGTTCCATTTCTACTAATTTTACTAACCATTTTTACTAATTTGTTTTGTTTTTTTTTTATTTATTAATTAAAGTTCATGGGTGTTTCTAATTTAAGGTGTTATACTATATGCTTCAATGTGAAAGGCGTTCCAGAATTAACCTGGAAGTTACATCAGAGCTAGGTTCGATTTTTTACAATAAGTAGACAAACGTTGTAGAGACAGTTCCAAAGAAATGTCGCATGTAAAATAAGGTAATAGTAAAAGATAATAAATTTCGATAATTTATGTGAAAATAATTATAACATTAGCTTTCTCTCTATCTCTCTTTCTTTCTCTCTCTCTTTGTCTCTCTCAAAATCATTTCTGGATTTGTTTACGATAGGTTTTAAATCATTTCTGTTCGAAGCTTTTTCACACATTTCAAAAGCTTTCGGTGTGTCAGGCGAACAACTATTGAGTAGAACCAATGTCAAATTACAAAAGGTTAAGCAAGCGTGAAGCATTCTCCAGATCTATCTCTACCAATTCCAGTTCAGTTTAAGAAGAATTTGTATTAGCTTCAGATTTATCGTTGATCAGGTATATAATTCATTGAGAAAAGTAGAGTCCATTTTGTTTCTATATATTATACCTATGTTTCTATATATTTTATATATTATGGGCGAGCAATATGGCCAGGCCGTTCTTTATGAATAAAAAAAAAATATATATATATATATATTATGGCCCGGTGGTGCATGTGATAAACGGCGCCCGTCCACATGGCAGGACCGGGTTCAAATCCCATCCGGACTGTTCCCCCCGCAGCAAGGACTGACTATCCGGTTACGTGGTAAAATAAGTCTAGTAAGCCAGAAATGGCCGGCGTGACCTGTAAGGTCGTTAAAAGCCAAGAAGAGAGAGAGAGAATGTTTGAATGAATCCGATTAGTATTAAACTTTTTCTCAGATTGTATTTAAATACAAACCGGTAGGAATAAACCGAACGAAATGAATCATTAAAAAATAGTTCACCTCGCAACTCCTACAACCATCGTTGTCCGGCAGATCTTGTACAATGTAATGAATGCTTTTAATCTAATGTTTTTAGTAAGTGTGATGAGAAGAAATGTTATTGGTGTGCATAATTTTTGGGAAATTTTGATGCATTTTGATGCTTAGTATAAAAATAATAAACGTAATTTTGAAAACACGAAACACATTTGTAGGGTGTCACTTGCTAACAATGATTCGAATGCGTCCATTTTCAGCTCAATGTCAACGAAATGCGATCGTAAATCGGTTTTACTCACTTTTCCGCATGCTAAACTGCAAAACGACAAGACATAAAAATTCATTTATTAAAGCGATATGTCAACCAGTGCGACTCCTGATTCGTATTCATATCGGAGTGACGCATGGAGTTTTTGGTACGTTCAGCACCGACCATGGGCTGGAGCAAGATTTACGAGCCCACCGGCGATGTTGACACGTTGGAAAATGTCAAGTTGCGTTCGTTACCTTTTCGGTGCGCAACGGCGTGTTACCGTGTTTTGTCGTTTGTAGTGTTCCTTGCGGCTTTACTTCTTGTTCCTGTTGGGTGAAGGTAGGTCGTTTTCTAGTAGGAAGCAAAAAAAAAAGGTCACGTTGCCTTGCTTCTTATCATTTCTCGAAGGATTCCAACGTCGGGTGCAAACGGTGAGGAGTTTGGGTGCACGGGTTTACTTTAGCAGACGTGAGGTAGTGGTGGAAGATTTGTGAAGCTATTTCCGGTAATTTATTGGTGTTAGTTTTATTTGATACAAACAAATTTATGAAACGAATGGTGCGTGCGTTCTTCCAAGTATGGTATCAGATGGCGATAGCAACCGATTCGATCCATGTGCTATCGGAGATGTTTTAATTTTAAATGTGTTTGTGTACTAGAGTGCTAAAAATGATTTATTGCAAGGTGGGTTCAAAATGTTACAAACACGTATAATAAATCACGCACGAGTCGAAGATGAACTTTGTTTCGCTAATACTGCCAGCAACACTTGTTTGTTGATATAATTTTCCTTTTATGTGATAAACCTTCCTTTTATCCAAATTCCATCCAAATTTCCACCGCGATTAATGATTATTACTTGCTTTTCGTTATAGAAAAGTAATATTCATTTCGATTCTTTATTTTCCCCAACTTTCTTAAACGTTGGCTCATTTGTTTTCAATGTGCAAATTGATAAGGGCTACGATTCTTTTCGTCTTTACTTCTTTAGTCCATCAAAAACGTTTCGGAAAAAGATAGCACTCAATTACCATTTACGAAACTATCCGTTTTATTCTCGACTGGTCCAAACACACGACCACAAAGTGCTCTGAAACTCATGACGATGAAGATAATTGTGGATTGCTCGATAAGATCGTCTTTATAGACAGCTCTAGCTCTGGGGCTGGAATGTTCGCAGGGCTCGTAAAAGTTCCTTCGTGACACGGGAATATTATCTAATGCACGAGGTCATAAATCCTTGAAGGCTTTTATGCTCAATTTACGATAAGATACTTATCCCAGGCGTGGGTTGGAAAGGTTTTTGGTGGTTCGTGTTACTATATCGTTTGTATGTTTGTGGATAAAAGGGTTTTTGTAAGTTATAGATCAATAAGGATGTTAGTAATATTGGTTTTATACGATTTCCATACATTTAGGCATTTGAAAATGTATTATTCTATTTTAATTAAAATAAGTATCCTACCAAAATATTCATGATTTCAAGAAAACTGTTTAATGTGTCAAATATGGTTTATATGTTTATGGATTTTTTGTTGCTAAATTATTATTCATGCATTATTGACTATTATACGAACGACATATGAGTTCACATGTAATGCATGAAAAGGTTAAATTGTTGTAGAGATCACGTCCCAGATCAAATCTCATATGAATCCGGCAAGGACTTTTATGCAACGGTGGACGATATGTATACGGGTTGTAAATATGTGAGCCAGAAAAAGACGTGCAGAACCAAAAGAAGTTAGCTTTTAAAAATCTGAATCAGGATCAGAAGAAGAAGCACAGTTTTAAAAGATCATGAACGTAAAAAATAAAGATATTTTTTTGTAGAAAATCATCATTAAAATAATCTTTAATTTAAATTGATTTATCTTCATTTCTGTCAAAATGGTGATATTTTGAAATTTGGATTTTGTATCATGGAAAATATTAATAAACCAAATAAAGCCAACAAAGTTGTAAACTACCCTCAACCATTGAGGACTATAAAATATCTGTAGAACACGCACTGCTGCTTGTTATCGGTCATCTTCAGTTCCATTCGAGCTCCAAACAAACTATGAGCAGCCTATGTTTTATTCACAGTACGAATAATAGCTCTTATTAGTTTCAGATACCGCAAATACTCACTTTGAAGTATTGATTTATGACGACGTTAAAATACGAACATATTTCGGTACGGTCCGAAAGCTAAACCCGTCTCCTAGCCCATTTTCCTTATATATCGACGCCCATTGCCCCTGATTCTTGCCCCTATAAGATCAAGATTTACATTTCTCGCTTATTTGCGATTTCTACGATCGATCCTCCTGTTCCCACGCATTATTATTCTTCTAAAAAATAATCGTTAATGAAACCACTGCTCCCTCTGGTGGCTGCTAGCTACATCTCTCTCTCTCTTAGACCTTACATCTTAGTCCTACGGGACTGTCGAACCCGTCTACTTGTTGTCCACACTATGAGTTATCATGACAAAAACGTTGTATACAAAACTTGTTTGGCTATAGTTGATAAAGATTTATGATAAGTTATTAAAATTAATGATTTAGCAGCTAATTTGTTCTGTTCTGTAAAAATGTAATTTATGAAGTTCATACGAATTCATACGCTAAATTCAAGTCCTTTTAAAAGGTAAATCTTGACAAATGTTCATGCTTTTACAAAATTAAGTAAAAAATGGCTTAAAATGCACTCATTCTATACCTTCTGATATGATTTAAAATGAGCTGAAAACTGAAGATAATAGCAATTTTATATGCAGAGACGTGTGAAGATAAAAACTAAAACAGCTGTGGCAATTGTTGTAGTTTTATTTGCACATATTTAGAATTAATTTAACACCCGTAAATATTAAGCTAAAAACAAAACGAAGGACCATAATTTAATATCGTAAAATTTCCATTTATGAAATACAAAAAGTGAAGTAAAACTAATTGTAACGAATGTAATGACACGCAAGAAACTGTTCAGTAGAAAAAGAATAATAGTACAGCGCTTTGCATGTTTCTTTTATTCTGATACAATAAAAATAAACAAGATAGGGAATTTGTACGAGCGATAGCATTAGAGAGGCGATGAAAAGTGCGAAACCCTCAAGGTATATTAATCAAACAACAGAAACATTTTGTTAATGCTACGCATGGCTTTGTCTACGATCTATTCAGCCAGCGTGTAGCCTGGAAGCGTAAAGCGTAAACAAAAAAAAGTAGAAAAAATCACAATGACTCTCAAAAACGGATACTTGAGTTCTGGTCGTGCTCGTCAGATGTCTGTGTTGATTTTTTTTTCTTTTTACGATTGTTCTTTTCGATTTTTATTTCACAGCGAGGGAAATGGTACTTGATCATTTTTCAAATTCCCTCCGCAAGACAAGTTTAGGAACCGGAAACAACCATGCCAGCATTCGTCAACTTGATGGCAAATGGAGCACTCCTGGCAGCAAGCACATGAATCTTTATTTTTCACATGCGCTTCGAGGGTGTCGCTGCAGAACACAACAGTAGTAAAAGCGTGACAAAACATTTCCCTCGAGCCGTTGTTTTGTTGCGAGCGAACAGACATAAAGGAATTGTCATTGTCGCTTTAAAGTTGAAACCGGATCAACCGGATTCAGAGTGACGTAATGGATGAATCGTAATGGTGCGTTTGGCAAATGGCATGCATGAGAATGTTTCCCTTTTGGCTGTCACCGTTAAGTACTTCCACGATCAGATTCAGTTGTCTTTCCCTGTCACTGGATCGATTCACATACATATTCAAATTACTAGCTGTCACTTTCAAAAATGGGCATTGTTTATTGAAATCTTTTCAACATGCGATAGGCGGTTGTGAATAGACAAATAGAATCTTCGACAAAGAATCCGCTCAAATTTGACAGTTTTGTATGGTACGCTGTCATTTGATAGGAAGAATGAAAATCGGTTCTGTAGCATTTATATCGTTGAGTGGTAGGCGGAATGGTTAACATAGTAGAATTAGTAATTCATTTCATTGGCCTTTTCTAGAGACGCGAACGGTTGTTCAGAAGCTCAGTGTGAGATATCTTTTTTACTAAGAGTAGCTATCTTTCACAAACATAAAACTCCTACTTGCCAGAGAGTTTCTTGAGAAGCATTCAACCTGGTTGTATTAAGTGTCGATTTCTTTCCCACTAATTAAACAAGGCTCGAGCTTTTCAATTAGAGCAGTACAACTCATCAACATAAATGGTTGCAATGGGACCACTTGAGTTTTGTGGTAAACGATTTTACCTCAACCTTCTTCAGCACCAGTCAGTCGTCCTGTAAGCCGTAACATTAAACACAATTTGACTTTTCTTGGGATAGTGTTTAATTAATGACATCGGCATCGTAGGTTTAAAGCATAAAGGGTATACAGTGAAAAACGATAATGGTTACCCCCAGAAGGAATAGCTTGTTTGATTAATTATTGTAGGCGTAACTTAACCCCTACGAATGCAAGTGTTTCTTTAGGATATTAAGCAAGGAGTGATTATTGTGCGTGTGCATTTAGTTGTATTTGTGTTTTTGATTTTATTACTGTCTTTTTCTGATTTAGCTCCTTTGTTTCTAGCTTTAAATGAACTTTAAGATACATCCTCCTTTGTATATGAATTAAAATGATTAAAACTTTAATTTGAACTATTGCATTTGTTTGATGATTAAAATATCATATTGATAGGTTAATATTTAGATCAATGAAAATAATAAAGTTAATAATCAACTATTAAAACGATTAACATCTTTTTTAAAAAAGGATTACATGTGTCACGGTATGGTTTAGTTTTCCCGAAACAGGATTCATTAAGAGCCAATTTTGATGCTTCGCTTGAACTAATAGTTAACGAAATATAATTTTAATTAACATGTCTCGCTTATTTTAAATTTAACAATAAAATGTAAAAAAAAATAGCAGCCATATCGTTCATTCAGATAAATATGAGGCAACGAATGCAAATGGGTGAATACAATTTTCACCAATAATTACTGTTTGGTTCGAAATGACCCGCCGGGTTGCTATCATCACACGGTCAAATCATGAAATTTTAATCTACACCACCCGAGATTATAGCGCGCCAGCCATGTTTGAAACCAAACCGTGTCCATTTGCAACAACCATGCTGCTACCGTTTGCTACACTGGAACAAGGGTAACGTGGTCAGTTATTGACCAATTGTAAGGGACGGCAGAAGGAACGAGAATGTATCTTATGGTAAATAATACGTTTTGGGGCCACGGAACTGTATCACGGTAGGTTACATTGTTTACATAATTCACGACCAGTTCTCAGCCACCGTGAACGTTATGCCCTAAGGTTCAGGTGCAGTGAATACGCGGTGACAAAATTAATGGACTCGCGTACTTCCGTTCCACCCCGAATGCTGATTTACGGGGCCCAGGATTAGTCTCGGGTTTCGGGTCAGTGGAAGTGTATTAAAAATTCTATTCATATTAATGAAATGCAAGTAATGAAGCATGCTTTAGATTTTAAGAGTATGTTTAGATAATCAACACATACCCAGGCTAGTTTGAACCGTGATGTAGCTATATAAAAAATAGAATACGAACCCAAGCTAATATTTTCGAAAGTGACCCTTTAATTATTCCAAATTAAAAGTAGAAAGGAAACCTAAAATAAGCTACAAAAACTTTAATTTGAACTTTAACGAAGTTGCAATATAAAGAGACGACACATATTGTTTGAATAATTTAGTGCATAGCATAGCGCTGGAATAAGTTCTCCGAGGTAAAAACATTTGCTCTTCATTTATATACAAGGCTAGAAAATCTCTTGAGCTATTGGTTGCATATTCGAAGTTCCCACAATTCGCTGGTTGTGTATATACTTTTGATAAGTCTCCAGGGCTTAACACCGCTTTAGTTGTTATCCATGGAACGAATGGTATCTGCAAAAGTGATAGCAAACATGGTATGGAATGTAACCAATAAATCTTCCAATCTATTTTACAATGGGTTAACCCTTAGTTTGGAAAACTTTATTACGTGTTTAGGGATGGTCAACATACCTGTTTTAGGTTTTCAATACCGTACATGGGAGTATGAGTTATAGCCCTTTTCCATTCCAGAATTGTTGTAGTGTCCACCGGTCACTGGACCATTGAATTTGTTTTCTGCAAAACAGTACGCTAGTAGTTGTGTTTTGTATTAAATCAAGAAATGGCCAACATTCCATTAGGGTTCAATTTGGTGCTGATATGCATTTTTCAAATTTTCATTTCTTTGGTCGGAAATTCAATACTCTCTTTACGGCAGGATGGAACAAACACCGATGGGTCAAAGATCAACTGTAAACAAGGTTCGCAATCCTTATCGTACTAGTAGCGATGCGAAGTGAAAAATCGGGACGCAGGAAGAGATTGAATTGCAGAGTCTCGAATCCTTTGCGACAGTGGCTGATGACATAAGGATAATACTTTGAGCGAACGTCATCGACAATAAGAGACTGTCGTAAAGTTTTTTTTCTTCTCTCTTCTTGACATGATTTAGTGCTTTACCGCTCCGTCGCTAATGCAACTGGGCGTTCGAAGACACGACACCAAAATGGTACCGTCCGTTCCGGGTCCAATTCAAGATGAAGAACCCATAAATCATAGAACAGAGACTAGAGAACGTTGGCAGTGAGTAGGGCGAGGGATAGTGATGGAAAGAAAAAAAAACTTCTTAACAACAGTGTTACGCTTTCAAACGCTCATCTTCGACCGGGGCTGCTGGTGTAACGACCAGAACGGGCCTTCTCCAATCGCCTCCAGTATGTAGTTGATGCGAAAGGCTATATGGTTCGGAACAGTGAACAGAAAAACCTCAGCCATTGGATATGCTACTATTTGACAGTCAAGTACTGATAGATGGTTAAATATGGGGAATCATGTTGTCAAGGCAGTTGGCGCGAGAAAGCTGGTGCAGTTGGATACGTGATCGAAGCGTCGGTTGGTGAGCTTTACTCTTTTTACCAGTTTGGGTTTATCGTGGTTACTATTTATCTCTTTTTATGTAATGCGTCTTGCGTTGAACAAGTTTTGATTTTTTCTTACGAGAAATATAACTAATGCTTACTATGCCTAGGGTTTTTCATCGCTTGTACATAGACTAATCTACAAACAACAACTGCAAAGGAAAATGATATCGAACATAAAAAAGCGCAAAGCGACACCTGCTACGGTTTCGGAACGGTATTAACATTATATTTAATTTTATCGAGTTTACACGCACGTTTGGGATGTTGCCCATACCGTGGGATCAAACACTTCACCCAAGCGATACAGTGTAAGTAAAAGTTGTTCCATTTCGCACAAACAATAGACTCCACGCGATGGTAATGAAGCTGAAAGTAAAACTCGTTACTTTAAATAACAAACGATACTTTTTGATCCGGTTCCACCCGGAAACTGCTATCAAAAGGTGTGCGCTGCAAGTACACCCCCCATCAGGTTTTCTGGCGTGGCAGTGGCAAAAAAAGAGGTTAGGCGTGTGCTTTATCGGTTGGCAAAAACAAACACGTTGCCTCATTGTCCGTCAAGTGCGTAACGCGGAGCACATGCCGGAAGTAACGCTACCCAAGCCCGTCAACCGTCATGATGGAGGTCGCTTTGCGATTGAGCGTTGTTTTGAGAGGTAGGACTTGATTGAAAAAGTTTTTTCATTATTATTTGTGCGCTATCGATGACGGCGTCTTTCGTCAGACCACCGGAACAGCTCGGGATCTGGCGCAAATGATTACTGGCGTGGCTGTAAGTAAATGATGTGAAGGGCTTTGTTCATGTTTGCAACTTTTGTTCCTTTTCGCTGTTTCGTCAAAACGAATTCTTGCCTACGCCTTACAAATTGTAAGCATAACCTTTGTTCATCGGAAATTCTCGGGCAGTTTGTCAGCGAAGGTACTGGCGCTGATACCTGCGAACGCTAGAAGCTAGCATTTCAATTTTACTTGCACCCACTGGTACATTTATTCACAATGAACGCCTCATAATGTAGTGAAGCACATCAAACAGGGTCAGTTTAATTGAGTGCAACAAACGTGAACGAAAATGTTTGCATGATTGGCATCAATGTAAACAAAAGAATAAATAGCGAAATTAATTTTCTCGCTTTTAGGCATGTCAGCAATTATTACATTTGATGGATTTAATTTCTGTGATGTAAAGTGGAAATGATAAGAGAATTGAGAATTGTTTTTCTTAACCTTAATGGATGAGAACTTAATTAATGTAGAACTTTATTTACACTGACTTTTATTAAAATATTAACATTTGACGAAGGAATGTTTACGATGCAGTTTTCCTAAAGTGAAGAAATGTATTTTCATGGGAAAAGACTAACATAAAAAATATTTGTATATTAATGAAAAATTTGTAACCATGTCGAATTGATTTGTTTGTTTAATTCGATCTGTTTTTATATGAGTATTCTGTTTGTACTTTTGGCCGTCTGTTGCTTCATAATTTAAGGATTACTTCGCATTTCTTTCAATCGTGACTCATTCAAGTTGATTTTCTTTCAGTTTGATTGATAGCCTTTGGCGCTCATAAGAAATGGTAGCGTCAGCGAAACTTTTAACAGTTAATTAGCCATGGCCACAACCGGCTCTGGTTGTGCTGCTGCTGTGGAGTTATTACTTGGCATTTTAGCTAACAGGGGTGAACGAGGGTAAATTTTTTGTTGTTGCTTTGCCCTTTTCCGGAGAATTTTTTTCCCCCCAGAAGGCTTATCCATCATTGGGACGGGAGGCATAAGGAGTGTGCCATAGCATTGGAAGCATGGCGAAAGGAAGGAATCGCAGTGAAGTTAAAATTAAACATTTAACAGCTTTACCATTCTTGTGCATTCATCCTACGACATTCGACGAAAATAGGTTTCAGCCATCTTTCTTCAAACGTCCCGACCGCTATACGAATCTGTTGTACCATCGGTGAGCTTCAATGTTTCAGCCCAGGCAATACAGCTCACTACGCTACGGCCATCCAGTATTGCCTAGTATCGTGTCATGTGATGAGAAGGCGAGAAATCGGAAAAGGTTTCGCCGCTACAGATATATTGCCACCTTCATTTTCCATCCGAGTTTCCGACGGTTTCTTCCGTCTTGCGCTAATTGGATGTCACAGTCGGGTTTCCGGGTGGTAACAAATGAATACAATTAGCAAATCTGCGCGATAACCACGAACGGTACTGGTGGGGGGCTTGTGACAGATGATGCCCGGAATAGCAACTCGTTGTCGACGCTGTTTTCTGACCGTTCCGCTTCGTTCTGGTTTGAAAAACGGAAATAGCAACAATTAGGAAAATTGTCACTAAGCGTAGAAATGAATCGAATGCGAAGGACAAGGAATTGCGGGGGTGCTATTTTGTGTGTTGGATCATTTTTACTCGAGTCAATTAAAATTTTTCATCGCGTTCTCCAACACTTGATGGTAGAAATCCAATAACTGTAGTATGTCTGATAATAGACAGAAAATGTAATTAAATTTGGAGTTAGAAGCAGCTATACATAGGTATAAAAGAAATCAAACGCCACATCAGGGTCTGCTAAAGGTAGGTTTAATTTTATGCATATAATGAAGCTAAGATTAAAATCATAATTGACATCAAACTAAACTAAAAGTGTTTCTATCAACTAAATTTACTATACAATTTAAAAAAAGAATCCTTTTGCTATAATTGACGGTAGTCATACGCTCTCTTTTCCTGGGTTAGCGATCTTTAAGGTTATGTCGGTCATTTCTGACTTACTAGACATATTTTTATCACGTTGCTGGATAGTAGTACTAAGTTGGCAAATGCTAATATGAATAGTATTCAAACTTTTATTCTGGCCTTCTGTATCATGATGTTGAAGAAAAAAGTGTAGAAATATCTTAAACCTCTTCATCTCTGTTCTTTAGATGTCAAAGAAACGTTAGCCTCAGTTATTCTTTAGAGTGATGAAAAAAGTTTTTCAATTTATACCCAGTTGCCAGTCGACGAGATGTGCATTCGAAAGCTGACAGTTTCCACAGTTTGACGTGGGATTGCTAACACGTAATTTCGTTCGATGACAGTTCGGAAAAGCTGGATATGATGACGAAGGCACAGACTTTGCTGTGCTGTAGCCCGCTTTTAATCACTACCGTGAACGAACAAGATTAAAGGAAGCCTATTGGGCGATGGATATGACGGAGTAGGTTGTCACTATTTCGACAGTGTGCTTGTTTGCCTGAGTCTACACATTTTATCCGTCCATCACAATCCGTAGGCCAGTTTGTTTGCCCCATTGGTAGCAGGAACCTTTTTTGCATAACTAGTTGACGGGGACTCCGATGAGTGTTAAGATGATAAAAAGGCTAAATTGCTGCACGCCTTATTGAAAGGTCAGTCTAAGTCAAACTGTTTGTGGCACCGAAAAGGTATCTGGAAACGTAAGTTTGAGCACGTGTAGTGTTGACTGAGGCAGTACTAATATTAAACTTTGTGATGGGTAAATATTAACAGAAGAAGAATAAAAAACAGGGTATTGCCGATTTTAAAGTGTGAGTTGAAATATTCCTTCAAACAACACTGTACCTCACCAGATTAGACAAAGTTTCAGCTTGTTTTCCAGTTTTGTAAACGAATTATCATCATTATCAACGCTGATCAAAAAATGGTTACAAAAACAAAAATAACCATGAGTCGTTTACCACCGCAGTCGAGTTCTCAATTAAGTTGATTAGGTACGGAATGAATCGGCTCAGTTCCTGTGACAAAAAAGATATAATTAAATTCTCGTTAGTGTTTTATATGGTTCTTCACTCTTTGGAATCTAGTTTTTATTTCAAATTCAACTGCCATTCAGTTAGAGTTTTTAAAGTTTTTCTTTTCAGTTTCCAAGGTGTAATCATCATTTTCAGAGAAATCAATAAACACCATCTGGTCAATGACACGATGACACGAAATATATCTTATGCGAGGTGTAATATTAGTCAAGAAAACCAAATTTCATAGCATGTGCCATGCGAACTACTTTTTTTCGTACATAGTCCAATGTTTATCTTTCAATAAATTTCTCATGGTTGTTTCCGCAAAACAATTTTTTGTAGCATATTTTCCACAAAACACGTTCCCTTGCGAAAGGTGTTTGGATAGTATTTCGTGCTGAATGCAAATTCAATAGGGCCATTGAAAGGAGACAGTGACCTTTCTCTGCACTTGGTAAACAGACAGAAGGAGCTTGTTGACCGACGAGCTTAGAGCTATGGTCTTGGTGAAACCTTAGATGAACGAACGATTTATCAGGCTTTTAACGACAAACCGAAACCAAAACCAACAATTCTTCACCAACTCAGATGCTCTTGGAAGCTGCATTGAAAGCAAGCATGTGAAATGATGGCAAACTTTTGCACTTTCTGAGTGTAGCTACATCTTTGCGATTGTCCAGTGACTTTGGATACAGAATTTGCCTCACATGTATCAACGTTTCTGTGGTCATTCAAATGTATCAGGTTCTGCAAATTCAGAGAGTTAAGTGTATAGGATACATATGATTGCTTGATACACGATTTAGCTTACGAAGGAAAACGACACCGGTCCTATTTAGCTGAACAGTCTGGTATTCTTTACCGTCTGCATTCGATGTGAAGAAATTTTCTATGCTTTTGCATTTTTTGCTAAACGCAATTTTCTATCACATTCAAAGATTTGTTCAATTGAACAACATACGCTGTACAAGCGCTTGCATATTTAATTTTCTTATATGTATATAATTTTAAAGCTGTAGCATAGTTTATAGTATGTCACTTGTATATAGCGGTAGTATAATAAATTAATAGTTAAATCATGGGCATAACACGTAAATAAGTTTAATTGAAAGAGTCATGTTTACACATGTGTAATACTACTTAAGGACAGCGGCGCCGATCTTACACGACAGGACCATGTATCGAATCTCATCCAGAGCGTACCCTCGTGCGCTGGGTTGGTTATTTCGATACAGGTCACTAAAGTAAAAAAAATATGAAAATACTACTGAATTAATGTATGCACAAAGTTTTACTGACATTTTAAAATCTTCGGAGCTAATATCAGTTCACTGTTAACAGATATAGCAAGCTTAGAATAAATTACGAACATAATTAAATAATTGTTAACATTGCTACCACTTATTTCGTTAAATTTTACGCTTATTTATGGCACTGGATGGGTAACTTATTTTTAAGTTTCAATGGTTTTCAGCCACACAATATAAAATAAATGTCCGAATTGAAACATGATTTCCACTTTTAACATAACGACCTTTAAAATGAATTTCATAATTCTGTTCTAACAGCAAAAAAGTTCATAAAGAAAGACTATTTGTATTAACTTAACTCTATCTTTTACCAGATTGAGAAGAGATTCGAATAACTTCAAAAAATATTATTACTACTAAAGTAAAAAAATTTAATAATAGTTATTTTTTGCTTCTAAAGAACGGCCAGGATGTATCACAGTAGTTTAAATTACAGCTTTTTTTTAAACATTAAAAGAGTAAAGTGGTTTAAAACAAAAACACTTTGAAAAAAATCGAACAGTATTTACAGGATGCTCATCGTACAAACAAACTGTTTGTAGTTTTGTTTCTTGCTAAACGACCATGTACACACTCTACTAGTTAATCGCATTTGTATGTTCACCCTGTTGTATTCGCAGAATATCAATTTATTCTACTACACTAGACGAGCTCAAAAAACTACTTGTTGGTTTCTTTTTTTGTAGTTGGAGTATGGATACGACCACATGCAGAGTGATCTCGCTTCGCATAAGTTCAATTTTCATTAGCCAAAAACAAACTACAAACATGTTTATGGCTCTGCAATTACCTTCCCTCCTCCCTCAGTACCGGAAAGGTCCCTCTAATTGTCGAATACTACACGATCGGTAGGCGGCTGCAAAGCATGTACCAAAGTGAAATGCCTTCGGAAGGTTTGCAAAGCCGTCGGTTGTTGCTTCGATAATTTATGCAAAACTTGCTAGAACTATCATCATCGACATCATCGTCAACTGGGGCACCTTTGCCGAGTTAGTAACCACAGCGTTGTGTAGTACGTTTTTTGGTTCATTTCGAGAGTTTTGACACTAAAGAAACATTTCGCGGTATTTCGCACAGAGCAAGAAAAAAGAACTTCCGGAAAAGAAAATGCTGAAAAGACATGATAGAAGGTAAAAGAAAACATGAACATGTTCTGCAAGGAGGCAGAACCAGCAGTAGCTTTTAGACGTCGCACTTCACATTCGGTGCGCAACAGCAACGTTTTACCTACCCTGCCCTGGTTTGGTTCAGTTCGATATCACATGGGTGCTAGCAAGCAGCGTAGTGCATGTGATAAAAATATGCTAATTTAATTCATTTTCTACTCAGCCATAAACCGTTCGTTCGTTTCCGTCGATATCGAACGTCGTTTGTGGTTTTGCATGATTATATATATTTTTTTGCAGTGTATGTATTTTCTTTCTTAATTTGTCCTACCAATGTGAATACTATTTGCAAGAAACATTTCTTTCGTTAGCATCATTTAAATGCATGAGTAGTTCGAATCCATCCCATTCGATTGGTAAATTCACTTTCCGCGAAGTTCCATTGAGAGTGTTTTGGACAGTTATTAGATTTATGCGTTATTATTATTATTTTATTATTATTTTAATAACATTTATTTAAAACTAGAATTTGTGGACAGGTATTCACTGAAAAAAAGCAAAAAATTTATTCAAATTATTTTTTAATACATATCGAAAGTCTTCGAGACCTTTTGAGAAATAGCAAAAGCACTCTATTGCAATGTTCATAATCTTTGTTTGATCAGGATCCAGGAGATATTAGGAAAACATTACGGGATAGCAATATTGCAGTCACACGTAGCTCATTTTCGGAATCCACTGTTTGCTCCAGTCCATTGATCCGTGCATTATCCTTTAGCATAAATATTACATTTTTCACAGTAGTTGAGACGTTTCATAAATTGAAAAACAGATTTGGTACCAGTCATAAATTGAATTCAGGGCACAGTTAGATGCTAAAGCCCATTTTTATGGACATCCTTACATGTTACACATCTTCTTGCATTTCGTGAACTGTTCGAGGTCTGTTCGAGCGGTCTTCTAGTGTGCAAGAAAAAAGTGCAGCTGAAGCAAACCAATGCCATCAGGGCCAAATTTATTTAGCTATAAATTTTATCCAAATCCCACCAAACTAACAGGGCCGTTATTTTCGTCCAACTGTGCCCATGGCTAAGGAATTCCAAACTTCCTTACCATTTTCACTTACCTTCAGTAGTCAGCAAATAGCGTACAGTAGAGCAGTTTTATTTCCAAACATCACCCCGCTTGCCGGTGTCGTACCGTACAATCACTCGCAAACACCAGCTACAGATGCATATGGCCAGGTGTCCGAAAGGAATGTATGCAATTTTTCTGCAATGCTTTTAGTACACATTATAATCCAGTTCCCATTACTAGCGGTGATTGCAAGGCAGAAGCATGTACCATCTAGTGGTTCCGGTACGATAGGGAAAATGGTAGGAACTCTGTTGAGTGTAGGAAGAGAACGTTACAAATGGCACTTCAGTTGTTGGAGTTTATTTCCGTTGGACGAAAAGTGAGAGGAAATGTACGCGAGAATACGTTTAGGCGAAGAAAAGATTCACACGAAATCGAGCCAGTAGATAATCAAGACACACTGTACCATCGTTCACAGGCTATCATTTTCGGTTCGTGAAGAAGTTGGTTTTTTCCAATTGAAACGACTATCACAGGACCATATCTATTTGTTATATGCACTCTCAATTGTGAGCTTAATTTACAGTGCCAAAAAGACACGGAAGAAATGGAGGAAAAAAATCCATTAATCAAAATTAAGGTATTATACACGATCAGAATAAAACGGATGGTAGGATCATTTCAAACCAACGAGATGTGTCAGGGATAATATTTCGGACGGTTTATACTGACCTACAATAATATAACACAAAAGATACTCATAGATCATGTCTTATCATGCACTATAATGATAATTCTTTTGGAACGTGTGGTGCAAACGAAACAAATTATTATGCTGCGGCATAATTGCTGTGCACCGAATCGTACCATTAACCCTTTGGTTTTTATCGTACCTATAACCATAAAATCTTTCGGCTGAAGGAATCCATTTCATTTATTTACCTTGGCCGGAAAAGCTGTTACGAATAATAATACATTCTCATTACGATCAATCCCAACCACTATCCGGCGCAGAGCCGGGTCTGCGTCCGTCTATCCGAAATTAATTCCAGCCCAATTAATTAAGCCATGTATCACCATCACGATGAAACAGATTTACCAAAACGCACCAATGTGCAATCTATATTCATTATTTCCACTGTCCATGGCTATGTCCAACGAGAAGGTCCAACGAACAATCTCGGCGGAACGGCAGATTTGTTGGAATGAGCGAATTCTGTGTGCCCAGCTCTAGTGTGCATGGATTACAGTGAATAGCTATTGTGAAAGGTGGCAGCTTTAGCGTGTACGGTACGTGAGGTTAGTTTAGCGGATTGTCGGTTAGGAAATCGTATTAATCGCGCATAATGATGCATTGGAAAACATAATTAAGATCCACAACGAGCCTTTGGCTGTGTGTGTTGGAATTGAACTGGAAGGAACTATCCGGTTGCTAAATAGAAATATAGAAAAATAAGTTAGTTTTATTTTGATTGGATTTCGACAAAGGACGTTGAAAGATCTTTTATTTATTTTGGTCCTATTTTATCTATTCTATCTATTTTTAGGCAAGGATATTTGTTACGGTCTTCTGTTGAATAATTGGACAAGGAAAAAACATTGTTATGAAAGAATTCATTAAAACAATTCAGATCATTTTAATGTTTTGTATTTCTCAGCATGATTACCAGAATTAATGTAAATGTTAAGCCAACAATTAATAAAATAACTGTGCATCATCCTTAGAACGAAGAGTGAAACACTGTAGCCGTATTTCTCTTGTTCACGTTTTAGTAGAAATTTTATCATTTTAGGCCTTATCTAGAGGCTTTGATAATGTAAGCGATTGGCTGGGCATTTAAAAAATGCTGATTGTTATGAAAAAAAAAAAAACAAAATGGAATTATAAGACAACATTATACAGTAGCTGATTATTACTATTGCTTACTAAAAAGCTATTTCTAAAATAACATGCCTAAAGCCCTCTATCTCTTGTTATACGCAGGAGTTATGAACCTGTCTTCAAGTATAAGTTGGGGTTTTATCATTATGATCATTATTCGAAACTCAACGTAGGATCCAGAAAATTGTCAATATCTTTTTTTCCCGTGAAGGAATTTGCAACACGATTTCTTGTATTCGCGGTTAGTGGGATTAGTGAACAGTGCCTATATATTAGTGCATTAACAACAAAAGGATTAGTGACAAAATGATTAATTTTGTTTCATAATTTAATGATTTTTTTAACGGAATTACTCGGATAGATCATTTCCAGTACTGCTATCACTATAGCTACGAATAAACAATATGTTTGCCTTAGTTTGACCACAAACAAGACCTTTTGTAA
This sequence comes from Anopheles funestus, assembly GCF_943734845.2. Classification (NCBI taxonomy): domain Eukaryota; kingdom Metazoa; phylum Arthropoda; class Insecta; order Diptera; family Culicidae; genus Anopheles; species Anopheles funestus. The sequence continues at coordinate 48,043,032 of NC_064599.1, forward strand.
TTAAGTTGAAGGACATTACAGCAATTTCAATATTATTTTTGTTGTTGTTGTTTATTGATTCATAGAGATTGGCCAGACATGTCATCATCAATGTCTTGAAATGAAAACTTAATGTACTACACATAAAATGCAGCGCGACTAACGGGGAGGTTGCCGCATTGTAAATTGCTAAAAATAAGCCTAGGTTGGTACCTAGGATTAATAGGTTGGTGTCCGTCAAAAAACGCGGAACGCAAATTAAGTCTAACATCCATCGCCGTCATTTCGTTTTATCTACATCTTATCAGGGCAGGGCAGGGGGCGGCCCGATGGTGCATGTGATATACGGCGCCGCCACACGGCAGGATCGGGTTCAAATCCCATCCGGATCCGACCCCCCGTAGCAAGGGCTGACTATCCGGCTACGTGGTAAAAATAAGTCTAGTAAGCGAGAAATTACCGGCGTGACCTGTGACGTCGTGAAAGCCAAGAAGAGAGAAGATATTGGCCAGACATGGCATTATCACTGTCTTGAAATGAAAACTTAATGTACTACAAATAAAATGCAGCACAAACAGGGAGGTGAACGCATTGCAAAATGGTAAAAATAAGCTTAGTTAAAATTCATAGCTTGGTGTCAGTCAAAAAACGCTGAACGCATATTAAATCTAACAGCCATGGTCGTCATTCCGTTATATTTACATCTTCTAAGGTCAGTTCTAAGTGGTCTGTAATTACCAAACATACTAGGAGGAACATTTATATTAACTCTAGTCAAAAGATCGGGTGCATCTATCTCACCAATGCACGTTGGTCAGCTCGGAACAAATTTCGGGATGAAATTATTTTGGGGGATATTTTATGTTTTTATGGATTGTTATCATTGATAGAGATAAAAAAATGCATTTTTGGTTTAGTTCAGACCAAAATCACCAGACGGCGCTCAATAAATAGGTGTTTTCGAACGTTTTTAATAAGCTTCCTTCTGACCATGATAAAGTTTTCAATTGTAAGGGGTTCTAGTTTAGGTTTTTTGTTTTTAATACTTTATATAATAGCAGTGGTTTACTTTTTTATTCATTTTCAGAGGTACAAAGTTGTTTTTACCACTATTTTGGGGTTTTCAGGCTCTTCAACTCCGCCTGTATACAGGGAAACACACATGATAAGCTGCGGAGAGCCCACTTTTGGAAATCGCGCAAGCGAATATGAAAGTGCGGAAGGTTGATACGGAAACACCCAATATGTTAGCAAATCGCCCAATATAGATACGAAATCGCGTGCAATTGATATAAAATGTCAGATTGGCGAGGCGGTTTGAATGCTGGGTATATACTTGTCGGTTCGAGGAAGGATCTATATGGATAGGAAAAAAATCGAGATCATAGGTAGGTACCTTTAAAAACAAAAAAAAAAAAGATATCTATCGTCCCCCACTGCCTGAGGTAATGGAGGTGCCTGTGTAGTATTGATTGGATGAATGCTAACAATAACCAAAAGTATTGATATCATTTGCAAAGCTTATATTTAGTGCATCTAACACAGTCATAACTTCTCCAAAAGGTATCAGAAGTTAGATCCTGATGTTGCTGATCATAGGATCGTGTAGTCATACTGGTGCATGCCAAATTTGTTTCGGTATTTGATTAAGCAACAAAAAAACGTTTTAACAACATCTAGAAAGCCAGATTCGTTGTTGGTTTTCAAAATTTTAAGTAGCGAAATTGAACTGATTAATGGATCAGATGAATAGAGAGAACTGCTTCTTCTCCCAAAACCCCAATTGAAGAAGGCATTTTGTACCAATTTGTACCAAGCGCCTGAGAACAATTGGTAGCAGTTAAAATATTTCAAAATCTTACAACGAGCTCTTCTTCAATCTTTAAAACACGGCTCAATTTTCCCGGGTCCAAAAATAACCTTCAACATACATTTCCGGTTGTACTACTAGGTTCATCCTAGTACACCCCGTTTATATAGGTCCATCCACTTTTAATCCAAATTCTTCTCAAATTCTTCCATCTCTTGAAATCAAGTCTATACGAAATATGTAACAGATACTCTAAAAACCGCATCCAGCAATGTAACGGAGAAATTTCAAAGTTCAAATTTGCATGATTAGCACAAAATCTATGTTGTGCTAATCTAACACTCTAAAATAACTAACACTTTTTCTTTTGTTTCTTTGTCAAATTCTACTTCAATTGGTATTAGGTATTAAATTAAGCCAAATTATATCCTCCTCATCCGAAGCAAATGAAAGGCGGCTAGGACTTAACACTGATACAAGTAAATTAGAAATCAGTTATCAGAAATGATGACTCCTTGTTAAGATGCCGGTTTACCTTTCATTACCCGTTATAGATACAGATTATTCTAATGGAATCATACCTGATCTGAATATTAAAATATTTTTAAAACCCTACTGTGGCCATAACATTCAACCTTATGTGTTACTCTAAAGTATGGATTGTTCAAAGCAAGTAATTTGTGCACCTGCTGACTGCAAACCAGCTGTAAAAAGCACAGGTAACCACAACAGGAACACACGTAGCTGCGTGTAACACAAAGTATAGAACACTACTATAAAGAGAGTACGGGTTGAGAAAAAATCAAGAATTATACCTTGAGAAAAGGAAAGGCGAAGGAAAAGGAAATCATGATTATTTTCTGATTAAATCGCTATAATAAAATCAATGCCTGATGGGGACGCCCAGTACTTTATGTACCCTTTCTCAAAGTAAGTTAGTTTGAAAAAACTGTCATAAAAATCGCGTTCGCAAACTTTCGCACAATATCTGTTCACCACATGAAAGTACACATGTTACACTATTATGTGGTACTAATGAGAGGACGCAACTCGACAAAACTCCCTGAATGGTTTCAAGTCAAAGTTAAAAAACATGATATTTTTCACGGACTTTTTGCAAACATTTTCAAAATTTAAGCTTAAATTTTACACAAATCACAAACACAAATATATATACTTAAACTGTATTGAATTTTCTTTCTAAATCACAATAAACTATCAAAATCGATCCAGTATTTAATGAACAATATTCATTTAAAATTTGCCAAAACATAATTTATAAAAAAAGTCATAAATCTTGACTTTGACAGTTTGGTTTAATCATGTAGATTAAAAAATCGTGTTTGCAAAGTTGGTTTTTTTAATTTTATCCCGGCAAGTTTCCATCGTGCAATGAGGACGACATAACAGGCACTGAGGGTTATCACGTCTTCTAGCTAGTGTATCTACGCCAAATAACAGATAACGAGTATGGTATGAAGGAGGAAAAGCTATATTACGATACGTAGTGAAATGAAAGACACGTATATTGTCATTAAAATAATGCACCTAACACTACATGAATGCGGAAATTATCTGGATTATATACAAAATTTTGTTTGGTGTCCTCTCAAAAAAAAATATTGTAAATTCGGAAAATGTGAATACTAATAAAGCACATTGTTAACAACCATGCTGCTACAACCTACCAATCTGAGGAGAAGTAGACTGTATTGAAACCATGTATAGTGTGAATGATGCTATTGTTATGGTGATATGTGAACGGAAGAAGAGATATATTTACAAAGCATCTTTGACACAGTTTGTGCAAAGTTTATCTCGCTATCAACCGCCCTGTTCTGTAATAAAACGACGCAATCCTTGTTATTATTCCTGGAACAGTAAACTACTGTGTAGGAATGAAAACAAGAGCAAAACGTTACGGTTGTTTATTCGCATTGAACATGCTGCGGAAGTGTTCGATGTCCGAAGAGGGCATTTAGTAGATTTCACCAAAGAAGTATCGCACAAAAGCTCTCCAGCTTGCACACCCGTAGCAAATGAAGGCTATTAGAGGGCAAATAAAATGTAGGCACGGGAAACACAAATTTTATGTTCTGCGCGTTCCACAGTCAGCTCGGTTTTACGAGCGCAGTAACGGTAACCTGCGTTTACTATCAATCGTCGATGACTGACAGCAGTTGTGCGTAGCAAAGTTTTACGATTTTCCTGCTACTTTCGGAAACGTTGGCATTGCGTGAATAAATGTTGGGCACATTGGCAATAACTCTTTAAATTAAACAAAAAAGATTGGTTTGTACAATGATTTTACGGTTTTACGTACGTTAGATGTATTTTTCATAATATTCTAAACATATTATAGATATAATTAAGCTGCTATAAAGTCACCATGGCTTCAAAATTATTAATCAACGATTATTTTATGGAACAAATAACTTGTCAATACATATGAAGCGTAACTCGTCACCATAGGTGATAATCCGATAAGAATTCGTTTTCCAGCAGTCTCATTTCTTCAATTAAAGTAGCTCGTTAGTGATAATGAGGTCGAATCGATAATCATCAGCGCATTAATTACCGGTCGGTTGATTCTTGATGAGAATGTGAAATAGGGTGAACATAACCATTATAAATTTGATGGAGTCTACAGAAGGTGTTGCTATGAAAATAACAAAGTGATACTTTAAGAATAGTCGATTTTACTGGAATCAATTTTGTTAAAACTTAAATTTTTGAAATTATTGTATTAATAAAATAAATAATATAATTTGAAAGAAATAAATAAAAAAAAATATTATACAGTCAAATCTGTATCACAGAGTTAAATAAATGATTAAACCAAAAAATAGCTAGAGTAGTAAAAACAGTATGAATAAAAGAGCAAACACAAGCGTGTCGCCTTACGCAATACAATTTCATTTTCTTAAAAACATATTTAATGTGAAACTTTAGATTGCAAAAGTTGCAAGAAAACGTTAATAATAACCCAATTATGTTTGGCGTAATACGAAAATAATTCATCGTTTCAATTCAACATTTATCACCAGCAGCTCAAATCATTTAAGCACGTAACTGTAGCAGACGTTGGCACCCATGGCCATTACTTTTCATTCAGTACCGTATGAGGTGCTGCAGTCGAGCAGTGGCTGATATTTTGCCCTGCAAAAGGTCCCACTGCAGATGTCGTAACGTTAAAAGACCGCCATAAAGTTGGAGCTGAGATTGGGAACGAAGCGCTAAGGACGTTTCATGTATCACAATTCATGCTCCAGGATCTTGGTAACGGATGGCGGAATGTGTGGCTTTTATTCGCCTTCCTATACTTACGACTGTTATTTTCCCGGGGGGAATCACATTGAAATCCAATAGAAATATTCATTAATCATTGGATGAACTATAAGCTCACTATCCAATGCAGAACATAATTCTATGGTGCTTGAGTTTCAAAAATTAATTATTTGTCTTATATGTACACTTTAATAAATGTTTTTCTGGTAAAATCGCAAATTTTTCAAGTAATTGTTGATTCGATGTTGGTAAGGTAAGGTATTTGAGGTAATAGTAAGGTTGCGCTCAGATTGGGGAACAATGATGAATCATTCAAGATGCAGCTTTATTTTCTGTACAAAGAACATGAGATCAATGTCAATCGAGTTTATTAATATTCTATATATTTTATTGTTTTTTATTAAAATTCAAAAAATAATTGGAATCAAATTTATGTCACTGATTTATTTCGTTAGCTGCATTCTTGCTTGAGGCAATGTCGTTTGTTTGTTCTGTTTTGCAAACCTATTTTTGTGAGAATTTTAAATTGCTGCGAAAAGAAAAAAAAAATGAAGTTTCATACGCCTGAAATTTGTTTATCAACTTGTGTCGAAATTATGCCAAATACTTCCATCAACTACGTACTACGTTGTGCGTCAATCAAGAATGCTATCCGGGCAGCGAAATTCGATGTCAAAATTATCTCAAGCAATGAGTCGAATTGGATTTGACGGGCATCCGGCCATATAGAAATTGACATTGACGAATGGTATGAACCGAATAGTTGATCTAACGCTGATAGCTTGTTTGACTTCGTCCAGATTGAAATTACAGTTTTTGCATTGCAATGTTTGGCATACTGTTTTGGTTTGCCTTTCGGCTCGGCACGGAATGCGAGCACAAGGAAGATCACAGCGCAGTGTTTACTTTGTGCCGATGGTTTTTGATCATTTGATTACTGGACAAATGCGTACAAAGCGTATTGATAAATGCGTTGATTGCGTGCACACGCGTTCTGCGAAGGTTTCAGGCGCGAGCGATAAATATTTGTACTTCGAAACATCCGGAAGAGAAACGGGAATTATGGTTGATTTTTGTGATTTATTTCTCATGCTTCGGTGTGCTAGTGTGTCTGTTTGTTCATTCCTTACGTTCTGTTTGATGTTACCAGAAGGCTCCAGAAGGAAAACCATTTCCGATGGTATGAAGAAGATTTTTTATAGTACACTTTTATGGTATACAACTGACTTTCAAGGAAATAGTAATTTTGACACTCAAAGCGAGGTGACAGACTAAAAGTTTATGCTTAAAGTTCATTTCATGTTTCTGATTATACGATATTTCAGTATTTTCAGTGGAATTTTCAAAACTAGCTGTCCATAAAAAATGTTTGTTAAATGAAGGATTATTATGTGTTCTTACCTAATTCTAGAATTGAATATTGAATTTCTATGTGAATAATTCATCAGCACGATTCTCCAACTATGTATACTTTGTATAGTTTGTTTTTCTTAAAATTTCCGATAGATGAAACTAGCTTCTAGATTCTGAAAAAATATATCAAATGATGAAACGTAGGAAATGGCCTGCATATACTAATTTCGCAAATAAATGTTAGAACATCATAAGTAGTATCGCACCGAATCACAGTATAAAAATGAAAATAAGAAAATTGCGAAATGTATCAATGAATGAAAGGCATATCGCGAATCGAATCGAAGAAGAAGGGAATAAAATGTTTTCTCATATTTCCAAGAATTATTGACATCAATTCTTCACGGCCATCTTCATCTGGTTGGGTAAAGCATATGTGCGCTACTGTGCTGAGCAACACATTTACACCATTAAGGACACCCAATTTCTGCCCGGGTGTTAATGACGTTGGATTAGTAAACAATGGAGCAAATCAGACAATTCAAACATGCACAAACCTCAAACAACATAAGCAGGGCGGTGGCAACATGTTGCATTGTCAGCTCAGGGCGGCAATATTGATCTAATTTGGTGACGGCGTACAAATAAATCAAATCTCAGTGTTGTTTGCTATCATCGCTAATTGATGGCTTTGGATCGGTATTCACTGTTACGCTCGATTACGACCACAAACACGCAATTGGACACTCCAGCAGTTGGAAGTCCAACAGCTTGAACTGTAGCTAGGTAAATTGTAATTAGTGTGGAATAACAGTTGTTGAGTAAATGTGCAACATGAAAAGGAATTAATATTAATAAATTGTTCACTTTTCAAACTTATGCACATAACGAGGGCAAAATGAACCATATCTGAGTATTTCATTCTTAGTTTGTTATGTCCAGAAGTCAGTGAGCAATATTGATTTAAGCTTGTTTCTGCTTCAAGTTTCATGGTATTGATCTTGCGTATTTTTATTTACTTTAGACTTGTCTACGTTACACTTTTCTATTTTCGCAGATGTCGATGCCTATGTATACATAAGGTGCAATATGAAATCAAGGCCAAACCAATCCGCCAAACCATCGGCACTTGTACCTCGATCGATGCTGGCCGCGCATCCGAATGTCGGCGTCTTGAATGCAATCCCCTCAATTGCTATACACAGCATCCCCCCTACAAACATCCTCTCGTCCGGGTAGAATGGTGCAATCGTTCGCTCACTGACACGCTCTGATTACGGCATCAATTCTTCCCTGTCATTAGCTTTCTATCGGGTGCCATTCGAGAATGAAATCATCCGCACTAGACGAATACCGATTTCATTATTCAATTAGTGCCTTCAATTTATTGGCAAAACTCTTCCAACCCCGGCACAGAGTTGTGTTTTATCGTTCCTCATCGGGCATGTGACTAGCAATCCCCTCAATGTTCTATGTTTGATTTGAAGCCCACGATGACCCTCAGGAATATAACGCAGCGACCTCGTGGAACGGCACACTCTCCCGCTTGCGGTTCGGTGTCACATTGCGCTCCGACACGATCCTCACCGCAAAACCAGCGAGGAGAAGTCTTTCCTGAAAACAGAAAATACTGGGTTTCGTACGATCTGCATTTTGTAGCTGGTTCGATTTTTCTACCACTTTTTCCAACACGGTATCCATTCGTACGTGAACGTTCATTGCCAACGGCGACGATCTACATAGCACTACCGGAAAACCGATTGCGAATTTCACTTCCCGATTCAATGTCTGTGTTTCCCCTCCCCCCCCCCCCCCCCCGTGGCCGTCTGTTTCTACCGCCACAGGGTTTCTCCCATCTGTCCGTGACTTCAGAGTGGTGCTAAAACGATACAAGCGGTACGAGCGGACGGTGTGGTGGTATTAGTTCTTGTTTGCATAAGCAATCCCATTTTCGGGCCAGCCCTTTCGTGCTAGTGTGACAAGCAAGCACAGCTGAACGGGTTGTCCTTGTTATAGAGCGCATCTTCACTGAGCGCTCGAAAAACACATGGAATCATGGAATCGGGTTCATACCTCATAAGAGCATACTGACGCACTCATGCCGGCAATCTCGTACCATTATGTGCTACTCCGCTTGTTCCCTTGTTTTTCCCCACCGTGACGTTGTACCGTAGCTGATTCAATTATCCTTGGACACTTCTCAAGAAGGCAGACCGTTGCTAGAAAAGCATAAAGCGGAACACAGAGCAACTGAAACAGCTCTCACACAGTCGTCTGTCGGAGTGGGTGGGAAATCAATTAAAGTATTCTTCCTTCTGCTTTTATTAGCTGCTTTCTGGCGTTGGGTTTTGTTTCCTACAGCTTTCTGCCATTTGTTCGCACATGTAAACAAGAAATGTGTTCTCGTAGCTACCACAACAAACCGTTAAATGATACTTTGGTAGTGCACAATGCGATTGTTTCGCAATATGGCAACCATATATCGTAGTGTATATGTATAGTCTCTGTTCGGTTATCTGTTTCGCCTAATGATATGTGTAATATGTATCCTGTGCTAATACTACGCTTCTTTCAGATCAAGTTTGAGTTGCGATATTACCCTGTGCTTATATTTTCCGTACAAAAAGCAACATGAGAAAAACATGTCAATTATCCGATTGTTTTGAGATTGTTTTGCTACGTACATGTTTAGTTTTATGATATTGATATTGCGTTTTTCTCTTGCATGTTATAATAAAACCTACATGGAAGTGACGTAAATAGCATGTCTAGACATTGATTTAAACATATTTGAAACTGTTTAAATTTATATATTAAAAACAAAATTACGAATATGACCGAGTGGATAAATAAATAGAATCAATTCTTCGTATACCAAATAATCCATCATATGAGTTTAATGAAATATTACCGCTTCGCTTGTGCGATAGTTATATGTGAATGAAAAGAATCCAATTATAGCAAACGAACCGTTCAGCACTAACGAAGTGAGATGGCTGAGGTGAAACAAGAAGAGGCCTCGGAATACGAAAAATACGAAGAGCAGGCAAGAAAGGTTAACACCATTCTCTACCTAAAGTGGTCAGCTACGGGGTTGCCATGGCTAAGTAACAAAAAGCATCTCAAGGGCTAGAGAGTATGTCTTTCATGCTATCCATTTTCATCTTATCACCCTTTTGACACATAGGTACTGTGTACGTACTGGTCCCGTCCCGTGTCTGACGAATGGGAATCTCATGTTACCGCGTAAGGGAATTATTGGGAATCAGAGCAATTACTCTCATAGCAGTATACTAACGTTTTAAGGAGAAAAGAATAATGAACATTAGTGATTTGTAATAAGCAATGACATTCTGTTGGTTGGTGTTGGTGCAAATAAGTACATGTTGCCGTTGTACTGAGCTTAAAACACATATTGAACGGCAAAATAATTGTTAACCTGTAAAGGTAAACTGGATGCAGCCATTGAATTTACTATAGATTCAGCAATAATTTGCTATAAACAGCAAATTCATCAGCAAAATTCGAATCCTTCCCCATTCAAAACATTGGAAGAATTATTGCGAAACACATCATAATAGAACTAACAACCAAAATCATTGAAATGTCGACATGCAAAAAAATCCGTTTCACCATTCAAAGTGCAATTTATCAGCCCGGTAAAGTAAACAATTTTGAAAAGGATAATGAATTTATTTTCATGTTGGCCATATGAATTTAATTTGTCCTTATATTCACATTAGCTGAAAATGAGAAACATCATTTGTCTCATACAAGTCATGCATTCATGCAGAGCCAAGCCATAGAGATGATGTTTGTCAGCGTATGAGGAAACAACACCAAATGCCTTCATTAAGTTCAGAACGCATTCGGTTAACTCAGGATTGGTTTTATCTTATACTACTAAATCCCTTTTTCTTCACATCAGTTACTCTCTACCTTGTTTAGTGGTTAGGTCTGCCATATACTCCGTTATAACTTCTCAACATTATTATTTTCAATTACCAATCCTTAACTATACGCCTAAGCTTAAACTATTGATCTAATCCCAAACTGATGAGTAGCTTCTGAACTGTATTAGCTGTATCTTCTTCGGACTAAATCTACTTGATATTGGATGCTTACAACTTGCGCAAAGGAATGACTTTCCGCCCTAGACAGATAAACGTTGTCAACTCCGGCATTTTGTTCCAGATGAACGATCTATTATGGTTGATAACCAATCAAAATAAACACAAACATCCAAAACTTGTTGTGATTTAAGATAAGATTACAAAATAACTTCCAAAAACAAAGAGCTCATTTTAGCACCAAAAAACCTTTGGGAGGAACAGTGGGCGCGGGAACTTCAAGAAATCAGAGTGCTTCAAATACCTGGCAGGAAGTTTCACTAGAAGACACCAGATCACCGAAAAAACTTTACACCTAAGGTAATCTGCTGTAAAAAAGGAAGAAGATATTACTAGGTGCCAGGGGTTCTCGCGATGGATTCAATATTTTAAAGAATTATTAAACGATCAGTTCAAACAGCATCTAGAGATTCCGCTAGCAGCACTGTTGCGGCCACGTAGCATTTACGAAATCCAAAAACCAACGGCTGAAGAATATTAAGGCATCAGGTATCGAAGAAATACTAATTGAACTGATCAAGAATGGAGGTGCAGCATTAGATCTTCGAACTTCATCAAATTATTACTGAGGTATGGGATATTGAACTAATGTTTTGTGATTGGAATCTTGGCATCATCTACCCCAGCTAGAAGAAGGGAGATAAGGTAGAGTGTAGCAATTACCTGAGTATTATGGTGTTGAATACCGCCTACAAAATATTTATCTAATATTATAAGATTGACTTATTCGATTTATTAAGGAAGGAGGATTCCAAAACGTAAAATCAACCACTGATCAGATCTCCACCATGTGGCAGATTTTAGAGAAGATGGCGAAAAAACAGCTCCACTCCTTCCATCTCTTTATAAATTTCAAGGCCTCATATGACAGCACAGACAGACTTAAATCATACGAAGCCATGAGCTCTTCTGGAACCCGGCAGAGCTTACCAGACTTATACGAATGACATTGACCAACGTCACATGGTGGATGTGATGGTTGGAGGAAAAATTCTCAGGACCCTTTGAACCACTACTGCCTGCGCTGAAGAGATGGGCAAGCCTCTCTATTCTTCCACTTAGTGCTAAAGAGAGGCATCTTCGACTCAGACGTGGAAACTTTGAGGACCACTCGGCAGAAAACCTCGCGTTGGAAATAAACGAAGCAAAACCAAATTAATGGTGGCATCACCAGCGGTCCTGCTAACAAATCCTGACTTATGTACAAATGAAGGTGATCGATTTTTTTAAGTCTTTCATCTATCTTGAGTTGAAGGTCAGCACCGACAACAATGTTAAGGTTCAGAGCGGATTAGATGACTCCTGCAGCACTTCTGCTGATCATAGCTGCTTTGCTTTGACCAGCCTTCGATTTATAGCAAGCCGAAGGAGCTGGTTTGGTTGAAGATCAACGTGTTACTGAAAACCATTAATCCGCTGACTTATCAGCTAGCCTAATGGAACCTTATTGGAAAAACCTTAAACGGATGATCTACCACAATAACTTTTAGATCAATTTTGGGATTGGTTGCTCCGAAGAAATTCCTAATTATTAAAAGGATGTAGAGCCGCGTTAGTAAGTAAGTAAGCGAAAAAACAAACGAATAAAAATATATAGGTATTAAGTTGGTTGTTGAAATGTGGTCCAATTAAGATTGTCGGTTACTAAACATACACTGGTGAGTGTCCAAGTAAAGTTGTTTATATTTGGCGTAAAGGTTATAAGTCTTACTTTCAGGAGACTTTTGCCTCTAAATAGCCTCAGTGCTTACATAAGAGTCTATTATGTTACCAAACGGGTACATTTTTACCAAATAAAGCGCAAATGAATAAGTAATAGCGTATACCTTCCAAAACTAGCTAAGATAGTCGCAATTTCTTGGCAATTGTGCTATGCCGCACGACCCGTATAACACGAAAAACCACTTCTTCTGACTCGCACCGAACAGGCCTTGGCCATCACACCGGTTCGAGCTTACCAGGCTACAGTTACTAAGTTATCGTTAATTTTATGATGATTTTTACTGTTATTTTTATGTGCTTCCAAAACTGCCACCCTCGTCTCGTTTGCTTCGGTTCGTTACGAATCTTCCCCGCACACATACGCCACGGTTCATTTGGCCGTGCAGTTGAGGCACGGAAAAAAGCGTCGACTCCGATGTACGGAGATGGAAAATCTAACGTTAGCAATCTGAAAATAAAAGCAAAAACTCACCAGCACGATATGATACCCTTAACGATCATTTCCGCTGTGGGGGCGCTACGTTGACGATGCCTCGGTGAGTGCTTAGCGAAGCAACTGGAGCGTTGAGGTGAGACTAAAATCACCTCGATGGATGGATTTGAGAGAGGTTTTCGGGTCCATTTTTATGCCAACCCAATCCACCGAACATTATCTTAATCGACCGTAAAGCTTTCGCATACCATTCTGAATCTGTCAGCATGTCTGACGTTCGGCCGGTAACTATGTGGACGTTAACTATCGAGAGCATTCCCGAAAGCTAGGGCGTCGCGTAGAATATTGTTTCTGGTGCTTTGCTGCTTGTTTAAATACCCTTAGGAGTTGATTGCATAAGACAGTCCTATGCCATGCCAACACATATGGCGTTTAGCCATATGAGTTGGTATAGTTAACATTGATTACTATTCGAAGTATTTGAAAAATGTAATCAAGTGCCTAACTGTCATCGTTACATTCCAGCCTTTCGTTAAATTTTATTTTTATTAAGCTTGAACTCCAAGATCGAATAATCGAGCACTATTTAGAAACGAAAATTATGTACAATTTCTTGGAAATGTGTATCGTCTGACGAAAGAAAGTTGTATGTTATACAAATAGTCTTATTTCAACATTTCCAACAATATTGCTACACAATATGCTATGCTGTTGAGCGTTTTTGGTACGCCATTTTTCCAAACGCTTTTCACACGGCCTGAATATTTTCCGTACAATTGAGTTAGCTGTTTCCCCAAACTTCATCGAAAACTTTTCTTTGCGTAGTCACAATTTGTCGAAGTAGCGTGGCAGACAAAAGCTCGAGCATAGCAAAGCGACGGTACGGAGGAATGTGCGGAATCACATACGGGTAACTTTGACTAAACGTGACCATGGAGAGCATGACCGTTCAATGACAGTGGCTGGTAGGACCTTACAGCCCATGTTTGCTTCTGTCGTACGTACTTGCCGTTAACTAGCGTGTCAACAGAAAAGTTCTACTGCTTATTCTCGGTCGGAGGTGGTAAAGGCCAAACAGTACACACGCACAAACTACACAAATTCGAAGAAGGAAGTAAGTTGTACCATTCGATGGATCGGTTCTGTGTGGTTACCGTTTGGTAGATTTTATGGAAGGCAGCACAGCAAGGCAGCGACTGATTCGTTATATTTTGTGGCTATACGGTTCTTTTCATTCTTCCGAATCGAATGTATGCGGGCGCTGTTAGTACCAGTTCGACCGTCAGTCACAGGTAAACGCATGGCTGATGTAGTGAAAGTTTCTTCTGCTCACTATGACGAGTTTGCGAAGAAATTTTGTGCCACAATTAAGATTCAGTGCGAACCGTTCACAACGGCAGGTGAGACAACTTTACAGCGAATGGCAAATTCTGCTTCTTCACGCAGCACTCTCGACTAACTAACTTTAGGCCAATTTTCATTCCTTCTGCAAACAAAAATACATTACCTAAGAATGAAGTGTAAAGTGGATGGAACATAATTTCGTTGAAGTTACCGTTCACAACTATCGTTTCGGAGAGATCGAGTTATGCAGAGTAAGTTTGGGGAACTAGAGAGAGAGAGAAAGAGAGAAAAAAAATGTTGCGAGAAAGCTACATGCAATGGAGGCAGAAAAGTTTAGATACGATAAATTAAACTTTGACAGAATTTTTGTCGATGGAGTTCGATGTCCGATTTACGGCACCGAGGTTTTGTGCTAGTTTTCAAGTTTACAAGAGATATTTCTTACGTTACTTGGAATTTATGTGAATAATTATTGGCTGACAAGAATTATGTTGAAAGATGTTGATTTTACAGGGTTTTTCTATTCAGTTTAGACTAGCCGCACACTTTTTCCTATTCGGCGCACTTGATTATTAGCAAGTAGCATGTTTGTTTGCCTACCTGCGTCAAAAATCAAGTGCGCAGAGCAGGAAAAAGTGTGCGGCTAGTCTAAACTGAATAGAAAAACCCTGTATTATATAGATATTGGCAAATACTAATCACACCGTTGTCTGCAGAGTTTATGAAATCTTTTTTAAATGAAAGATAATTTCAATTTCAATTTCAATATATTATAATATGTCTGCCGTAAGGCTACACATAGAATAGTTAAAATATTATATCTTAAACCATAATATATACCTAAAATCTAAACTAAAATTAAAACTCAGACAAAAAGGAAGTTCATTCTTTATGACGTTCTTATCAATACATAACTTCCTTCCTTTACAGCTGACTAGACGTTCTTTTAAATAATCTATTCATGATCAAAACAAACATACAAATTCTTAGTTTACTGTTTTTAATTTTCCCATATATTCTTGCAAATATATTTTTAATAATATTGTAATGAGTAATAGCACGAATTTACTAATGAATCTTACACTATCTCCAAGCACAATACTTCAGCAGTCACGCAAGCCTGATAGATCCGTGCTGATTACGCAATAAAGGATGCGATAACCATTATGGAAAGCTTTTCCTTAACAGTAAGCTAGAATGCAATAGCACAACCTTACCTGATGGAACAAAACCGTTCATCGGCTGATGATGGAAGTTCGGTCAGAGAACGTTGCCCTGTCGAGGTCATGTTTGCTGGAAACCAATGCGATCGTTAGTATTCCCTAATCACCCCATATGCTCGGAGGTGGGTATTGAAGGTGAGTGAGAAAGCTTGTTTTCGGATAAAAGCATACCCCGATATCTGACCTACGGTGAATCGATATCAACGATATTCGAACCATGGAAAGATCTGTTTGTTATAAACTTTGACGCTTAAAATGCGAGGGCGTTGGTTAGATACAGCAAGAGTTTGAGTTTGGTTACGAAAATAAACTCGATGTGAGAGAAGTACGGCACGAGCTGGCTAATTATTGTAACGAGTTTAGTTTTTTATCTTCAGATGTTATATAGCCTTTAAAATTATTAACACACTACTAAATCAACCTTTTTTCTGTAGGTTTTGTAGCAGTTATTCCCGAGTTTCAATATATACCTAGTAATATTTGTGTTTACTCTTATTAATATTAAATCAGTCATGAAGTCATGGCAGTCAGGAAAAAAATATTGTACATATATTATGAAAGTAATATAATGGCAAATCAAAACATTCGTATATAAAAAGCAATCGTACATTATTTTGGCTTTACTGCAAACGTGTCATTTCTATGAGACACACTAAATTGAGCCATACATACATATGTCGCGTGATTTTTCTACGTCGCGAAAAACACATGTGTGCCCCATTCGTTTGGAGCATGCCTTTTGCTTTGTGTAATAAATGAAAAGCACAAATTTGACAGCTTTGTACGTATGTTATGCTTCTTAATGTGAAATCATAATGCGAAATCGTTATGCGATGACATTTGAACGCATACTGAATTCCATGTCCCGGTGAGCCAAACCACCAGCAAACAGCAGTTATGAAACATCATGGTCCATCGTTCGTACGTTCGTTTCTTTTGATAAGTTTTCTCCCGTTTCGTTTATGTTCTTTAAATGTCATCGTACCGTTCGATATGAGGCATACCAAATACGAGAGACTGGGGGGTGATTCTATTGCCGCCGGTTCGTAACGATGATTTATGAAATCATTTTACATAATTTATGACATGCCGTTTAATTTGATTGGAACAAATTTATTTTCATGACAAACGAACAGCTTTATATGTTGTCCGAACAGACGCGAGAATGGCAGCTTTTGCATAATACTTTACAAAAGATACAGTAACATAAACATCAAATATTCATTTTGAAATATTTCTGTTGTTTATGGTTGTGATACGATTTGTGTAAAGCTTGCTTCATACCAAAAATGTGATACCAAATGAATGTAAAAGTACTTTAACTTGCAGATTTCATCGTTACTTTCAACGGGACTTTCTATCTGCTTTAAGAAATGTCCCACTTTTGACTGATATTACATTGTATAATCCATGACGGTTTAGTATTATCTTTATTATTGTATCTCAATTATTAATTTTAAAGCTTTATGAAAAAAAAAATATTGTTTCAACTCAAGTTAAGATATTTCAAGTCTGCAGACATATTTTTAAGCACACAACTACAATATAAATATTCAAAAAATGTACGTTTCACCTGTTGTTAGCTGAAATAGCCCGCCTCATGCAATTCCTGAGTAAGTTTTGTTATTGAAAGGTATGCCATATATGTGTGAATGTGTGCCACACGCACAAGAGCATTAAATTTATGCGTAACACACTGTACAGGAATGGAAGCATGGTTGCTTCCTGTCCATTGCACGTTCTATGTGGCTCACATATGTTGCACCCGGAAGCATCAGGTTACGGATTGTGACTTACACATGTTTTAGAGTCATGCATTTGCTAGAATCTGAATCTGGCTGAATTTTGGGTTTGGGATCCGTTCCTAGTAGCTGTAGATGATCCTTTGAGGATTGTTGTCCTTTGAAAGGCCGTAGATTGCAATTCCGTTCAAGCAGAAACAAACTTGCTACGTATGTGGTGGAGCATAGCGATTGTCTAGCATAAATCTTCCAGTAGCTAGGAAATCTATTAACTCACCAGGACAATCTCTGTTATGCACATCTTATAGAAGCTATTCCAAACCATAGATGACCTGAAATCAGTTTTCACGTTCTGCTCGAGTTTGTTATAATTGAAAGTAAATGTAGCATGAACAGGGGTTCACAAATAAGTAAAGTTCTTACATTTCTCAGTATTATATAGTACGAATTAAACAGTACCAGATCTTAATACAGCCAGGCAGCAGATAGATGATCTGTGAACTAATGTATTGTTGATACTTGATTTATACGTTTTACTAACAATATATTCTATTCAAAGAAAAAACCTTTAAAATATTTTTGACAGTATGGAATCATGTGATAGAAATGATAAATTTTACAATTTACACAACAAAAAAAAGCAATTTGACGATAATAAACAATTGAAGAGACACATCTTATTATTTTATACTTCCAACAACCCGCATTGCATAAATGCAAACGTTTAAATGAAATGACACAAAGAAGCGTTCGTTATATTAGCATTCACATGCCATTTCTCTTTATTGTTCACCTTACCCAACAGGGATCACCGACGCACACAATCACTACATACTCAATTTAATAACATTTTCGCTCTATTTGCTCCACTCCGCTCGTTAAACAGTTCAAGGTTTCTCGGCTCCAACAATGTACTACACTGAATATATGGCATTCCGTTTAGAGTTTGTCTTCCATTTTGCTTTCCCTCCATCACCGTTGTATATAGTAATTGAAATTGATTCATAATATTCCCTAGATTTGTGATTTACTACTTCCATTTGCATTTGGATCGTGTTCTGCTTTATGTTCCTATTTGGCCTAAGTCCACGCTGGTTCTTATTTGTTTGTGAGTTTTTGTTTTGTTTCTTAGTTAGGTTTCTTACTTTTAATTTTACTTATGTACAAGTTGTGCAAAGATTTGTTGTTTTGTTGTTTTTTAGTTTATTTTCATTATCGTAAAGAATTGCCTTTTATTTGCCTATAGTTTAACTTCCTTTACCGCCAAACACTGCGTCCAACAATATTCTTTGTTTCGATGAAACGATTGTTAAACCTCATTTGATGCACTGCATACAAGCTACAAGCCTGCAGCCTGCATTACTTGCTGATGCATTGTTTAATAGTTGTATGTGTTGCTAAAGTTGCCTTTGTCTTGAATACAACTTTTGCCTGTAACCCTGTCTGTAACTTGTTGTTCGAATGGAATTAACTGGTACTATTGTTTATTACGAAGAAAAAGTAAAGAAAATATTCCCTAAACTAGTTCAATTGGTGCAGAAAACTTCCCCCCGGGTTTTCCTACTGACATTGGTAGTGCGGGTTTTCACGAGAAAAATCTTTTTGTTTTATTAATTTCCGTGTAGATCATTCAAATGAACCACTAGTTGAGAGGATTTGAACGTTTTCAACCATACTGCAATTGTTTCATTGCAATCACTATCAAACTTTGCCGAAAGATCTACTATTTCCAAAAACAGTGCTCAAAGTAAGGTCATAAGAAATGGAATCTTTCTAACATACTAAATGCTGGTGAACGTAGCTACTCCATCGTTAATGCTGTGCCCTCGCTAGTTATCTAGTTCCGTTTGCGCAACATACAATAAGCTCGCTCGTTGCGTCTACTCATGCTGATCAACTAATGAAGGAGCGAAGAAAATGGTGTTGGGAGAGAAAAGAGACACAGATAATCTAACAACTTACCTCATCAGAGATAGGCTAGAGACCGGAAGCAGGGACGCTACATCCAGCGCTAGTGCGGTTCCTCTCATTCGTAGTACTTCTGTCCATACAAACGGCAGTAGATGACGAACGCAAGTATGATTAGCGTGCTGACGATGATGCCAGCTACAACCATCTGTACCACCGGAAACTGGAAGCACTCGACCACGTCCGGTAGCTCGACCTGGCCGGGATTGCTACCGGGTATGTATTTCGTTCGGCAAAGCTCCGGCGACTCATCGGTCAGATACTCGATGTTGAGCAGGAACTCCTTGTCGAAGAGTCCGGTGCGTAGATAATTTTCCTCGATGTACTCATAGTTTTTATCGATGTTGCTCTCCACGACTCGCAGGCCGGTCACGTTGGGGCAGTTAAGCACGCCATTGCACAGTAAATACTCCGGTATGCAAACATGCTGATCACCGGGACAGTAGAAATCGCAGCTGTCCTTGAACATGGCCGAGGTCGCAAGAGTACCGTCGGCATTGCGAGGTAGATGGAACAATTCTGTCCAGACGAATTTGAAAGCATTCTTACCAATTGCACTGTCTCCCGTGTACTGTATCAGTACTGGTAGCGGTTCGTTCTCGTTCTCCACGGCACCCAGCTCCGCCGCTGACAGTATCGGTAAATCTCGGGCTAGGCTAACGTTTTCTGGACAGATAATAAATCGTGGCTCTAGCCGTCCAGCAAGATAAACCTCTATACGGCCATGCTCACAGCTGCGCTCAGCAAACCGTGCCTTGTCCAGATGCAACCAAAGGTCGCGTTGAGCCGCCACCTTAAGCTCCCAGATGCACTTTTCTTTGCGGTTCTCTGTTAGCTGGAATCCCAGTGCATTTTTGTAAGGAAACACCAGCTCTCCATCCGGCGAGGGACCCAACGTAATCGGTCCACAAATTGGTCCGTGAGCAAACTCATAGTTCGCCTCGAACAGAGTGTTTGGATTTTTGAAGTAGCTTGTCGTCGCGTGCTGTCCTTGGATGATAAGCTCTAGATTCATCTGATCGCCTGAAGATATGATTCGCACCGGCCGTGGAATGTTATCGCAGAAACAGGCCAATCGGTTTTGACTTTTGTCTCGTTCTTCCCACAAAATTAGCTTATCGACGCGTTCCTCGTGGCAGCGAGTGCAAGCATTGATCGAGTAGGGAACTTCCTTAAACGTCACCGACGTCACTTCGACTACAACGCGCGAAAACAAACGCCTGTCCGTAATGAACTTGTACTGGCAACGAACGTCACTGCCAGAGGCGCGCTTGTAGATGAGCGTATTTCTTGGGGACTTTAGCTCTCCCCGGCTATACTTCCAGGCATAGAAAACCTCGTCGCAGAGCGTGTTTGGCACAGGATCACCAAACTTAGTGTTGTTGAAAAAGTCATAGTGCGCCCAGTAGTACAGCGAGCTGCCACTGTACGAGCCGGTTTTGCTGAGAAACTTCACGTACAACGACCGCCCAGTGCTGACAAAGTCGATCTTCTCCATCGGTCGGGAGAAGGTATCGCAGAACGTCTTGATGATACGGGCCGGATCAGGATTGTTTGCATCGTAGATCGTGAGCGATTCTGCACAATCCTCCTCGTGCTTTATGATCGGTGCTTCGATACGATTGATTCGAAAACTGTACAATTTATCAAAAAGAAAGTGAAACAGAACGTTTTATGTAATTGTGACAATTTTGCATACACTTATCGCTGCTGGCACGTACCTCGGAAAGTAAAGGCGGACCACTTCATCTTCGTTCCCCTGTATGTGGTAGCTGCAGGAGGTATTCGGTGGATACCAGTGAGCTACGCTGAGGAAGATGCCTTCGGAGGCACTGGTGGCACGTAGCGCATCAGAACTAAGCAACCAATCGCATGCACCATGTTTGGTACCAACCGTTTCCACATGCCCAGGCCAGTTTCCCACATTGAAATGGAAACCCGTGTTAAGCAGTGGCCCAGCTGGGGAGGATACAAACTCCACATACATATGCTGAGACGTTCCTGTGAAGATAAAAATGCATTTCATACGGCTGACACGTAATGCCACTCAACTCTATCGCTCAATGTTCGCAATAAAACGGTACGCGACTGAGTTGTGGATTCGGTATGCTGGATCCATAAAACTGGCTATTTACACACTTACCGATAATACTGAAGGGAAATTTGCCCATCCCACAGAACTTTCCAATCGGTGGTGCGTGCTCGTCGCGTCCATCGTACACAGCCAACCAATCGTAGGGACAGTGTTCCGAGCCAGAACCTATCTCCTTCATCGGACATGTCATGATGTTTTCACACCTGAAACGGAGCGATGGTATCGAAACAGAGGTAGCAAGGAGAAAAGCTCGATACATTATCGATATCAAAGATCAAAGCCCCAAACTCCAAAACCCAACGAAGAATACAAAACAGTTCGTGCAAACCGATCCCTTTTCGCCACTTACCTCTGTCCGTCCACGGCAAACTGTTCATTCTGGATGTAGAGCTTGATGAAAGGCAGTCTCGTGTGGAGCCGATAGCGACACTTCAACGCTCGCGGATATATGCCTGGATAAGCGGGTGATTGCACGTAGCAGGTCTGCAGCCGACAGTCGCGAAATTCACGTTCGCAGTACGACCTGGTGATGCGTGTCACGAAAAGCGGTAGGGTAGACGATAATAATAAATGCATTGGAAAAGCCGCAAGGAAGAGAAAGAACCGTACATTAGCGCGTTGGGCTGTGCAAGAAATGGGGGCTAGAACGGGAACGTTTCGAACGGGGGGGAATCGTACATGGCTATCAGGCAAAACCAATGGGGGCCAAGCGAATAAAATTTAGCCACCCCCGCATACTTTCAATCAAACCCGGTAAGTAGTCATTTATATTCATTGAATAAATCAATTTTGGCGATAGTTTTGAATAAATGAATGCACTCTCGCTAAACCCCCTACGGTACTTATTGAAGGTCGCCCTCGGTGGCTTTTGATTCTGATGGCAGCAAATGCAAGCGTTGAGGTTGTATATCAAACATAGAAGCTTCCGTCAGCATCTAGTACTTACCCTTGAACCACTTCACCACGGCGATTCGGATAAAGTTCCGGATGGGGTCCGTATCGGTTGAATACCTCCATTTGTTGTTCTGCACCAGAGTCGAACGCGAAATATGTCTGCAAAGAGAAACGGCAAACCAACATCAGAGCAACATTCGCACCCTCCGCATTAGTGACAGGTATTGATCGAATGCACTGTGCCAAAAGTGGCAATCAGGTTTCCACTCAACTGCAGCTTCATTTTGCAACTGAAATGAGCAAATGCCTAGCGGTTTTGAAGGGATGAATTGGATGCGAAACTAACACTGCACCGTTTCTTTTCATTGATTCGAAAGGGCTCAATTGATGAAATCAAAGCGCAATCGACCAGACTCGCATTGGCATGATTTGATCGGCCTGGATGAACATTATGGGGAAACAGTCACATTTTGATGTAAATGGTACAATAGTATATGTAAATAAGTGAAAATCTTAATTAAACTTAATCATGCACCAATGCTAACTATTTATGAAACATATTAAATTCCCATGATATCTAAAACTTGCTTTGGACTACATGTTTTTTTATGTTTTAAGTAACTATTTATGTTTAGATTGTGCTCAAAAGATTCATTCCCGCTATGCGTTAGTAATACTCCCGAGAATCGCCAAAGGCAAGCGTCGTAAAGCAGCTGTCAAGTTCTTTTAGTACGAACATTCGTACTCGTGTAAGCTTGCCTAATGTGTTGAAGCAGACAAAAGCTCTCATCACTTAAAACTTTTCGCTTCCTTCTCATGGGACCACGGCAAGAGACCAAACTCGAGGAAAAAAAACATTGTCATTATGCAAACACAAATGCAGAAGAGTTACTTAGATGCCATTTAGTCTTCCTTGCTCCAGTACTGTGGTTGTAGGAGGTGAAAATCCTTCGGAATTACCAGAGAACATCGTCCCACTCGTCGACAATGCCAAGGAAGTTAGTTGAACAGCTGTATGTGTTTTTCTATCGCCGAATACGTATAAAGTTCAGCACTCGTTCGGGGAACGACAATGTAACTAGTTTTGAGTATTACTGTTTTATCACGATTAACTGAAAACATAGACGTTGGACATATACTAAAGACTTAACAGCTCCTTACCAGAATTCGAAGAAACAAAAGATAAAAAAAAACATTTAGAAAGTAAGTTGAAAGTTTTTTTAGCTATATATATCGCCCAACATCTTACAGCCTTCCATTTCGACGGATAATTTTCTTTTTTCCCTTAAGTAAGAACTCAACTCTAATAAAAAAACGCCTGAATTGAGGAGAACAGCACTTTATTTGTGAACTGATAGTAAAGTTGTTTCTTGCGCTTACACAACCGATGGCAAGGAAAAGATAGTTTTAGTTCTATAACGTGTTTCTGCTCATCGTGTTTCCACCATAGCGGAGAACAATCGATACATTCAGTTAATCTGTTAAGCAGTAGTTTGTCTGCAAGTTTTTTACTTCTTTCAAGTTGTATTTCATAGCAATACGGCCAGACCGTTATTTAAGATTTAATAAACAAAGGAAAATTCCCTGTTTACTGTTCCGTTTCAGATAAGGTCTTTACTGGTAGATATTTATCATCCCATTATTACAATTCTAAAGATTATCGTTTATACTGTGATGAATTTGTTTGTCATTGCACTTGAGCTCCATTCCATTTATTAAAGTTAATGAATAATGATGGATAGTGCAATGTAATGAAAAAGTACGTATGGTATTAGGTCGAAATAACTGCTATTTACCTGATCGGTGAAATTATCAGTGTGAAAGACTATTTTGACGGCACTTGTTTCACTGATGAACGTTTGCGGTTGCTCCGACTCGCCGCAAAATTGACCCGGTTCTCTACGGTTTGACACATCGGTTTTGGCATTACCGTCCACTATCTGGAAACGGGAAAGGGTATAATTACGTAAATTCGATTAAATAACATGAAAGTGACATAAACGCTTAAATGGACAATTTATTTGTAATCCACAATGTCTAGATTGTGGAACTAAACTAGCAACAGTGAAATATATTAGTCAAATTTTAATTTTGAGGGTGGTGTATGTGGTAAATGACGCAGGTTCCGCACGACAAGAAAGTGTGTCATATCCCATTCGGACCGTCCCTTCGTAGCAAGGACTGACTATCAGGCTACGTAGTAAAAACAAGTCTTGATACGGCCTTGGCCGTTTCTGAACAGTAAAAAAAATCAGTGTTGTTTATCGATGTAAACCAAAAGACTCAAATATTAGACAATTAATCTAGATTAATACACACACTACTATATTATGCATTTGTTTAATAATTTAGCTAAATACATTCATGTTCGTAACTTTTTCTAAGATCATTGACCTACCATTTGTTAAAGTGTTAAAGTGTAAAGCTCATATTAAGCTGTGTAAAGCTTAAATTTCCACCATTTTCTTTTCTTTTCACAAACGCCGGTGATGAGAATTGGTGCCATTTGGCAACCGGGTGTCTTGAACATTTCCAATATCGACTATTATTTTCCGAGAAAACGGTGAAGGAATATGATTTCGCTAACGAACCAAAATTTCGCACCACCATTTCAGGGCACCATTTCGCAGCGCTGGGGAATTGTTCATAATTTATGAAATAATTTCATCTCATTAAGAGGATTATCCGCATTTCGTCGTCGTGAAATATGGCCGCACCGTCAGTTTCAGTCGCATGATGGCGCGAACAAAATGCAAACGAACACCGTTTCGAAGCTGCGGCAAACGATGACGAGGTCAATCCGAGTCCATTTGCCAGTACCATTTGCGCATATCACATTGCGGGTGCGACGATTCCACCTTCGTGAAGTTGTATTCATAACTCATGCTGTGCTCAGCAATATTGAACAAAGCAAAAACGTACGATGTGTGATTGTTGGTTTAAACGTCACTAATGAAACTGGTCAGCGTTTTATATACTAAACCATAACTAAAGTTTGGATGAGACCAGCAGTGCGCGGGTTAAGAATACTGTCCAGAACACCTTGGTTCTAAACGCGACTTAGTGTTGCCGATTTGTAGAAATTCAATATTCGACTATCAACTAACATGATTAGTTTAACGAAACGAAAATAAAGCAATGTTTAAGATGTTGAGAATAAAACACATTAAAGTACTTTTTATGATATGCCGCCAAGGGTTAATTATATCCTTTACATTTAACGTCGCTTGAATGTATGGGGAAAAAATCGGATATCAACTCTATCAGCGTTCATTTAAAATCCATTTCGATAAACTACTTGTACCATTTCTTTCACTTCCTTCAACGTCAATGGAAGCGTAGGGAAAAGAAATTTTTCAACTGTCATTTTCAGCCAACGGCACACAGTCAATGTTGGTATACTGCACCGGAACTGAGATTACAGCGCACGTAAAACGACAACCTCCATCATCCGGGAAACAGAACGTTATTCTGATCCGTTCAGCTTCGTATCGAACAGACCGGGGCAGCCGAAATGCACGGAACGGAATGCTGCTACCGGAACGATGGAACTTTTGGCACCGAATTCCAGCATTTCGGGCCGGTCCCTGTGTTGCACGAAAGTGAACGATGCAAGTTGTACTGGACGGAGTAAATCGGATGTTGCCGTTGGCGTACGTGACAAGTTGCTCGAACGAATAAATAATGTACAATCCATTGGATGAAAATTCATTTCCTGGAACGAATGCCAAATCGTCGCTTCGAGCTGCCAATTCAATGGATTCACATTTTTTCGTTGTACCGTGTAATGAAGAAAGATGTACCTTCCTGACAGAACGCTTTTTTATGTCGTTGTTGTTTTCGCTAAGAGTTAACTATGAAAGCACCGTTACGGATTGCACGTAGCGTAGGATGAAATAGTAAAAAAGCTAGACTGGTTTTTGTACAGGAATTAAATTCCAGCACATAAAAATGACAAATCAGTTGATTGGTGGTAATAAACAATCTCACCTGCAAGTAGCCTCCATCGCAGTGCGTCGCATTTAGTAGCGTTCCTACTTTGAACTTTTTGAAGTTCAACCGTAATACCCAATCGCGTGGTGCTCCACGAAAGCTGCGAAACCGGTACCAACATGTGAGTGGTCGGTTTCGGTTCAGGTTAGTCACTTCCGGTGAGGAGATATCCTCATAGATGTCAACAGTTTTGTTGCAGTGATCCTTGGCACCATCGGCTGTGTTACCGGCTGAAATAAAACAATGAAATTAGGACGTTAGTTAAATAAAGTAAATGTTAATTACTTCGCGAAACGAATTGGTTACTCATTCGATGAGTAATGAGTTCTGTAAGCTCATCGAATCCCTCATCGCTCAGCTGTTATTAAAATTCGTCTCTTAATTGTGCTTAATTATGAAAGAAAAATTGTATGGGCTACAACCATATTTTGTACTATACACGACAATATTATTTATTGTGTTTCATAACAGAAAATCGAAACAGTGCAAACATAAAAAATGCCTTTGTTGATTGACTGTTCGCTTAACCCAAATATGTTTCACTGGTAGCCAAGCGTCATGTTTGATTTTAATTTTAGCTTTTATTTGTATTTCTTTATTCCATTTGTGGTGCTTTTAATTGTTCTACTTCTCTGAATCATGCGGATTTGTGGTGGTTATTAATTGTAAGCTAAGGTAGAATGACATGAATAACAATTGTGGCACAACATCAGGTAATGATTATCATAGCAGTTGATCGGAAGGTATGAGGTAAATGAACAAAATTACAATGAGTAAAATAGTCTACCATTTGTATGAGCTGTATTGAATCAATGAGTAATTTAACTTTTGTTATGTAAATTGGTAGAACAAAAGCATTTTAAGAATACATTTATTATACGGGAGGGAGCGTATGTTGAGGCCGCTCATTGAGATTTCGTGTTAGTAAAAATTAGAATTACCATAAATGTCAAACACTTATTTTTGTTTAGTTTTCCAATACGCAAATACGAAAAAGAATATATTTTTGGCCAATTCTATACATGGAATATTTATATATGGAATACAGTTGTCAATTGTTGTAGAACATCACTGTTAAAACATGTGTACTAAAAGTAAAAAGATATTTTTATAATATGAATGTTCAAAACTGATTTCAAACCAGTCGTTAAAATTTCACCTAAGTAAGAAACAAATACCATAAGTAAAAGGTTTCCGTGCTCCTAACATAAATGTACAATTCCAGTCGCTTTTAAAGCAAGAGCGTTTTGTTTAATCCCCAGTATTTACTCTACATTCGTGAGAATGGCACGTTTTTAAATTAAATCCACCATATTGAAGCGCACTGCTCGGTTTAGAATTTCTATAGACGACGAATGGCTTCTTCCAAGCCTGAATCACGTCACGTGTACCGTTTGGTCAAAAATGTGTACCTCACACCGGCTGCTTTATTGGAACAATCGAGAAGTAAGTGTGAAACGACGAACTCTGCCTCCCAGTTCCCAGTTGGCTTAGATACCGCTGTAGGACACGTTTCTTTAAGAGGCATTCCCAGCAGGCAATGAATATCCGATGAGAAACAGGTTCCACAAACCGGAAAACCATATTTCACAAGGGATTTTGGGAGTCCACATTCGCCACAAGCGTAAGGAACAACGATACACGGCTGCCATATGTAGCACCCGTGTGGTCGTTATTCTGTTCTGTGTTTCGTATAAATTTAATTACCAGCGCAAATTATGTTTCGCCTTTTTATGAACGTATTAATAATAACAGGAAGTATAAATCATACACAAACGGTCGAAATATACGTGATCCTTAGAACAAACAGGGTGAACCACGTGCAGCGGAGCAACGTATGCGGATCGAAGGCAGGTAAAGCATGCGAACAGATTCTTGCAAAAAAGTTTCAATGCCAAGCGGAAAAATAGGAGTGTGCAGGGTACGAATTTTTCACCGAGCTAAAGTTGCCCTCGATATAATGGAGGCGCATGGTCTTTCACGATTAGCTTGGTCGGTTCATTCGCCAAGCGCGTTCCCTTCGACAAGGAGCGCCTGCAGGGTGCAATGATTTGTGGCGCAACTTGAATTTGTGGGGCGTATCGTAAGCTTGTGCTACGAATTTTTGGCACCGAAGAAATTAACTTTGATCCTCTCGTGCATTAACGGGTGGCAAAATTGTGTTGTGTGTATTTCTTCAGGGAACAATAAATTTGAAACATAGAAAATTTCTGCTTTTGTTAAAAAATATGTGGCTTGCATACATGCGTTCGTATGATATATTGAGCGTAAGCATAACATCAATCCCCTCGCTATTTGAACAAAAATAATAGAAAAAAACATTGTATAAATGCATATTTAAGAAATTTTAAAATGGAAATAGCTATTTCACGCTGAATATAAAGCTTACAAAAAGGTAACCATGAACTATTTAGAAAAAAATCTATTTAGAAATTATATATAGACTATATATAATATATTTAGAGTTATATATAGACTTAGGCTGTTTAATTTAATTAAAAATTGATTGTATGCTGGGAGATAGAAATGTAGAAAATGTGTAGAAGAAGAACGGTTGCGAGTTGTTTCAGGCAGCATAGCGCCCAGATAACAAGCCCTTTGTAACGGTTCGGATGAGATTTTGTATTGGATCTATCGTGTGGAACTGGTACCGCTACCACGTACACAATCAGACTGTTCAAATTGTTGCAAAAAGGTAATTTATATAGAACAATGTCAAAAAAATTGACAAACGTTTAAAAAAGTTACTCAACGGTGTTGTTTTGCATACGATTTACAAAAATACTTGCAGACACTGGAATCGAAATAACAATTTCTTCAATAAATACTACACCAACTATTGCTAACGAATCTACCCGTTTCTCCTCAACGGCATAACATGGGATGCGTCCAAGTGTCACGATGCAGAATAAACATTTTTTGCTTTATCGAAATAATTGCAATGCAGTCAAGTGCATGAAACACAGAAGAAACAGATCCCGTCGTTACCATCGCAATCTAGCGGTTCGTGTTTTCTTTATGTTTACTAGACGAACAAAGAGCGGAGAGCAGTAGATCATAATGAAAGAAAAAGCAAAGTTACAAGGCAACACAACAATTTTCATCTGTGCATGACCGTTATCAACAGAAGGGATGGCCGGTTCCATAAAACGACATAAAGCAACGAATCATGCTTGTGGTGCAACCAGCCACGGTTGCACTAGATTACTTTTCCAAGTGAATGCAGTGCTCTCGTTAATTATTTTTTCATCATTCAACCGCAAGTAGTTGGAAAACACAAGGACACACTCGGAACGGGGAGGGCTAAGGTATCTCTATGCCAGGCCAGGTGTACATTGCAAGTGAAGCATCGTACAGCGCCATCATTGAGCTGGTCTAACTGGTCGCAGATAAGTTGCGTGATTCCAGCACGATTGTTTCAGGGTTCTTTTTGTTTGGTATCGTAGATTATCTTGTTTTTAACTACGGATAGTGTGAGATTGAAATAAATGTTTTTTTTACTGCTCTTGAATACATGTTCGTATAGTTGTTTATGTGCATATCTTGATTACAAGTTTGTTGTTTTCTCTTTTTGATCCACATAAAACCATTTCAAAGAACGTTTGGTGTGAAAGAAAGAAAACGCAACTAAAACTTCAATGTTGGGTAAATAATTTGACTTGTCGAATATATTAGGTATTTCCAAGTTTATAACAGAAGTGGTAAGTTATTAAGTTATTGAGCTTTTCAAAATTCTCAAACAAGAATGGTTTTCTAAAAAGAAAAACTAACTTACCATTAATTATCAAAAAAGAACTTAAAAAAGATTATGCAAAATTATAGTAATCTAATATTCGGTATGTCAGCTTGTTTCAGTATACTGTTTATGAAAAAAAAATCACAAAAAATTAATACCTTACACATTTAAAAACACACAATTATCATTGGGCATAAAACATTCTACAATAAATAAAATTTGTTTCGCTTGGAGTTTTATGGAACTTTGTTAAATTTCGATGGTTTTTCATACTTTGAATTACGATGAATTTGTATTTCATTGTTCTTAAAATATTAAAAACAAAAATACTCTATCGTATCACGTTTGGAATCAAAGTTTTTATTGACGATTGTAAGCGTCCGCAGTCTAAAATGTAAAATACCCATCTACTTAAACCGAACCTGATGCTAGTACCAGCAGTACGGGTAATCATGTTGATCGTGCGAATAGCGTTTCGGGCACAAAATATCCCTTGGAGTCCATCCTTTTACTCGCAGAAAGTGTCACGTACCTGCGTAGCATGGCCATCTTTTCCCTCTGGGGCATATTTAGCACAATAAAAGTAAGCGATACACACTGTTGGCTCTGCGGTCTTGTGACACTCTATGAAACACAATCGGACTAACATGAACAGATAGAATCGGTGCTGGAACTGGAAACTAAATCGCAAGTTGACACATTTTTCTGCTAAGAGAGTTAGCTTGCTCTCAAAGAAAGTAAAACGAATTCTTCTGCACGATTACGTTAAGCAGCTTCGAAAACACAATTACACTAAGTATTAATCTTAAAGGAGAGCAACGAAATTGTCTTAAAGAATACAATTATTTTTATTGGTCATACATCCTGAAATTGCTGAATTGCTTGAATTATAATGGAACGCCATTGACACCTTTTATTAATATTCTAATAATTTTATATTCATTTAAAAGGAAACATTTTTTCGAATAGTACTCTTACATATGAAGGTACTGTTTGCTTATTGTACTGCTCATACGTATACTGCTAAAGCCTTGGTTCATTATTGATTTAATGGACAATTGGTATCAATTTCAATCAGTCCCAGACTGTAGACGACCCAACAGCCCTTTCCACTTACCAGATGTTTGTGATGAATGTGCTACGTGTGTTGTACATAGCTTGATACAAATCATCTACTTAAGAT
The DNA here is from genome assembly GCF_943734845.2 of Anopheles funestus. Classification (NCBI taxonomy): domain Eukaryota; kingdom Metazoa; phylum Arthropoda; class Insecta; order Diptera; family Culicidae; genus Anopheles; species Anopheles funestus. The sequence continues at coordinate 48,073,925 of NC_064599.1, forward strand.
CAATTTATTTTCTTCGTAGAGTATTTCGATTAAGGGAACGTATCATACTGGTTCTCAGTATTGTTGTTCGCTTGTTAAAAATAAACATAATAAATCAATTCCGAAGATCTGATGGTTTATTCGTCAAGGAAAACACATAAATACATGACTTTGTACTTCATACTAAAAATCCTGACCATCCTGTCCAATTCTGATACCAAAGTCAAGTTTAGTATTACAAAAAAGATAATGCCATCGAAATTTTCAGTGTCCATTAGAATTGTGGGGCTTTTGGTTTAAAGTAATGTTTTTCTAACCGTTTAATCATTGTATGCTCTTTGGCTAAAGTGACTTAAGTGATTACTTATAAGAAAGCTTTACACAATTCGTACAAAATGTTCGTAAATTAAACCTTTTTGCAAACAAGAATGTTGAGGTAGAATAATTTTAAGTGTCGATTAAAAAAATTTTAGATACATTTGCGTACGTACTGTAACTTGTGTCCAAACACGGATTTAATATTAGCATAATTTTGGACGGGTTCAAATCACGTACGTTTCGAGAATTTTGTATGCAGTACAATGTGTTGCAACCATAACGTTGATGGCGATGAGGGCGACAGGGAAATGGTACGAATTCTCAGAACAACGAACCAACAAAGTTTTTTTTTGGTTGTTATTGTTGTAGCTAACGACGAACGCGGTGGAATGAGATGTTTCGACTGTGCTTAAGATGAATAAAATTAGCATACGCTTATCATACGTTATGGTACTTTCGATGGTGGAGCACAGTAGCTTTGTTTCATACCTTGGCAATATTTGGTTTCCCATCTCTGTTATACGCTTGTGGCAAAAGAAAAAAAAAAGATTATCTAATACCGCCACCGCTTGCACACATGGCTCGAGGGAAAATGAGCAGTTTTTTTACCCTAACCATTTTTCATGAATTATCAACACGACACCTAGCATATGGATTCCGTTAGAAGTGTCTTGGTCGTTTAAAAAACGTACCAACTGCCAGAAAAATGATTGAAGCACAATCTTATAGCACACAACGTTCACAGCGAACGATTAAGATCCATATTCAACAGACGGTTGTCTAATTATGCAGTTGTTTTAAAGAAATCATGAGGTGAAAATGCATGAAGGTAGTTTGGTCTGATAATGCTTATTCTGTTCTTTGCTAGAAAGTGACAAGAAAAATGAAAATATTTTTTTTATTCAGGTAGAACCTGCCGTATTGATGAAAATAATTTTAAGATATATACAAACAATCTTACGCATTCTTGAACAAGCCACGTGTATCCAAAACTCGTTTCATTTTTTTCCTCCCAATCATACACACATCGTCTTTAGAAAATTGCGCCATATGAATAAATAAAATTTTCCTTTCAACCATTTACAGCACATCAACCAGCCAATAGATTGGTCTGTTTTCTACTGCAGTTAAATCGTTCCATCGTCACACACACACCAATCTTCATCCTAGAGGTAGAGAAAAACGTGCGTTGTCAATATTGGCTGCCAGTTCCAAATTGCCCGGTGGGATCGATTTTTTTTTCTTTTATCTGACGTTGACTTCAAAGCATCACCCCAACGTAGACGGGCCGAAAACTGGTTACGATTCCTGTCCCGTAGTCGGGTTTGAGAAAATTGGTACAACATAAAAAACAACATTCTCACGAATATAAAATATCTGAACCCAAATGTAACGGCAGCCAATCACAAATAGACGTGGTTCGGAAGGAAGATCCGATAGAGCAAAACTGCAAACATCAACATGCCGGACAGCATGGTACGAGAGATCGAAGCGCATTAATTGAATTTACCGTTGACGAGGGTTTGATGTTTGCTGTCGCTTAGTAAAAGGATAGTGTAGAATAAGCTATCTCATGAAATTTAATCTAAGCTGTATAGTTCATGCGAGGACACTGTCAATAAGTATTACCTTGCGAGAGAAAAACAGCTAGCAACTAACATTATCATGATGCTAACATCTGTATTACATGCACTTTCTTTCGCATAGAAGAAGAAAAAGTAAATTGTAATGTTATTTCTGCATTAAATTTTAACATTTCAGGATTCGATGAGCAGCTAAAGCATATAAAAAATATGAACTTACTAAAATGTAAACATAAACGTATCATTACAAACAATGGAGTAAATAAATCTATTTTATTTATCTTTTTGGAGAATTTTTTAAAGTTTTAAACCTTTTTCACACGTCCTATCGCGCTTTAGAATATAACTGATAAAAAACCTTCTCTTCTTCTTCTTCTTGGCTTAACGACCTTACAGGTCACGCCGGCCATTTCTGGCTTACTAGACTTATTTTACCACGTAGCCGGGTAGTCAGTCCTTGCTACGGGGGGACGGTCCGGATGGGATTTGAACCCGGTCCGGCCTTGTGGACTGGCGCCGTTTATCACATGCACCACTGGGCCGCCCCAAAACCTATTAAACTAATTATCATAAGTTCAGTATTCGAACTTATTTGTCCATTTAAAATCCATAACAAAAATAAACATAGAAAAAATAAATAATGCTTATTTAAGCGGTTTATAAGCATTGAAATCCCACAGTATTTGATTAATGTCGTAGTGGTTTAGTCAAAAGTGCAGATAACCAAGTGTGAAGATAATTATGTCAATAATACTCGCTATATACTCAGAACTTCAGAGAAATATTCGAGAAATAAGTCTCAGATAAACTAGGACACAATCAGCACATAAAAAATAAT